>NC_134592.1:68242500-68937500 GCF_037038515.1 Microtus pennsylvanicus
CTCTGTAGCAAAATTCCAGCTGCCTCTCAAAATTTTCTTCTGCAGCTTATCTTCTCTGATAATGATGACCCAGGTAGAACAGATTCTGTTTTCCCTTGATGTATGAATTATTTTATTTGAATTATCAGTAAATTCCTATTATCTAGTTTTCAAGTACATACATGTATGTAATACTGACACCAAAAAGTACAAAATAATGTTATTTATATTTTGATCTCCAAAAATGCAACATGCTTTTAATATGTTATTGAATTTCTTATAGATGTCTTTTTGAAGTAATACAGAGTATGGTAATTTGTTGTTTGTTTCACTCTGGATGCATCCTAATCTATGTTTGACATGTGTAAATAATGAATGCAATAACCACATTGGACTTAGTATCTGTTAGGCCTGAAAACTAGCGTGAATCCCCATTTGGAACTTATAAGCTGTGGTATATATATATATGAACTGGCTTTGATTCCAACACTGGTTTATTCATGAGAGAAATATGCATGATGATGCAATGCATTTCATGGAGTACGTGCTCAGTTTACATGAGTGAATTGTGACATAATTAAAGGACTATCTGACATAAACGCCAAAGTCTCAACACCCTAAGCTATTATTTTTGCTAACATTGACTGAAGTTTTAAAAAGACTAATTCAACAAAGTAGGTAACCCTTTCTCCACCAGTATTTCAAAATGGGGGACTTGATTCCTAAAGTCCAA
Source organism: Microtus pennsylvanicus (assembly GCF_037038515.1). Classification (NCBI taxonomy): domain Eukaryota; kingdom Metazoa; phylum Chordata; class Mammalia; order Rodentia; family Cricetidae; genus Microtus; species Microtus pennsylvanicus. The sequence goes on from NC_134592.1 coordinate 68,243,213, forward strand.
GGTCTACAGGTTTTGAACTCTCTTGGTACATATTATGGACTACCTTTGGCCCAAATATGGGTATGATGATGAGGGTGAAGGTTTCATCTTCATCTTTCAGGGTTCTATGAGAAAATACAGTGTCTTTTAAAGCGGAAAGAAACACCCTGCATATAAATACGCAGTGGGAAAGGCTTCATGCGGGTGTCCTGAACCAGGTTTAAGTGTTGGCTTGAGAAGTACTGAGAATCCCTGATCCCTCTGTGAGTATTCCCATGTCTTATACTTCAGAGCTGTCAGTCAATAGTTTTGATCATTAGCCATCTGTGATTATTTTAATCTTTGCCAGCAGGAGAAGGAACTCTTTTCTACCCAGGAGCTCTGTTATTACAATATAATTTATATGTAAAGAGCTCATTTCATCAGTGAGAGAAACTTTTACTCAGATTTTTTTTAAGGTTTGAAAGAAATTCATAACATCTTGTTTTGAATTGTTTTTCACTTTCTCCCGCTCTGCACCCAGTTTCTCTGTCACCCCTCTTTCCCCATACAGACGTTCCACAGTATACAGTTTACACTTAGGTGAGCAAGCTTCAAGCTATGTCTATGCTTTTTAAAATATAAAGTCTCCAATTATTTGTGTTTGCTTTTGGAAATTTGAAAGTCCTAAGAGAAAAATACAACTCTAATTTGCCCCAAATTTTAGCAACACAGGAAAGGTTTCTATTTGAAAGTTCCTTATTATAGTTTATTAAAATGGCACAATGACATTCAGTCCTTAATTTTGTGCTAAGGGCAAGGCTTGAGAGAGGGCAGGAAAGAATTTGAAAGTTTAGAAGTTGGCCTTCGCAAGCCACCCCATGAGTTAGCCTCGAAGCCACGGTCTCACTCCCATAACTCATCATGCCTGCTACTGATTTTAGCTTGACCCGCAGTGAGTCAACAGCTCCGTCAGTCATTTTACCTATAATGTGGGATAATAATCTTGATGGAATATGCTTACTGTGAGAATTAATGAGTTATTGCTCATGAAATGTAGTGCATGAATTAAAAGGCTCTGTACAAAGGAAGACCAGATGCCTAGGTCACACCACCGGCTGCTTTAGTCAAGTGAATTACTAATCCTCTACACAACATTTTAGGTCTTGAACTTCACAGAGCAAATTTTGTGTCTCAGGTCAGATATTATTAGAGATTAGTGCTTTTCAAGATCCCATGGCATGTCTTGGGGCAGTGCAAAAATACATTTTAGTCTTTCCTGGTGAGAGGGCATGTTATGCTCTCAGCAGAGTTGAATACTGGAAAATTACTGATTATCTGAAGATATAATATACATTATATATATATATATATAATTTATAGTCTACATTATCTTCTCATATTTCTAATTCTATTTATTTGTTTCCACATTAGGAAAAAGTAAGGTTCTTACTCACACAGCTTTAGTAGAGCAATCAAACAGTTCCTACAGGAAAATGGGGACTATAGTAACAGCAAACAACGTTGTGCTTCTCTCTGGCACTTGGAGTTTCATCTGTTTTTAATCTAGGGGTGGTAATTAGAGAGACAGATATGTAAGCACACACACACACACACACACACACACACACACACACACACACACACTGTAAATGGGATAGATGACTCCTCTAAGACTGATCAGGTTGGTGGGACCATTTCTTTTTAGCAGTAGAGAAAATAGTTAAGTGTTCAAAATAGTTCTCAGACCCCAAGCCCAATCCCATTGAAAACTAACCTGATCTGTTTCCAATTTAACATCTGAACTTCATTTTCGTGGATCAGATCAGCCCAGTTCCTCTTCCCCACAGAAGAAGCATGGAGATCCACCAGGATATCCCAAAATGTCAAGAGTAATGACAAATAATTACCAACATCTACTTTCACATAACTTGCCTTCTGAAAGTGGTTTATTAATTAAAAATGAACTTCAAAGCTCAGACTTTATGATCCAGACAAAATCTTTCTCTGTGTACCAATTATTATTTTCTGCTAAAGAATGCTAAGATGGGTCAAATATCCCTGTAGACATAATCTCGTCCCAGTACCAAGCTAAACAGTCATTACTTAGCTGTTTTAAGACCTAATATAGTTTACACACTGTAGTTGCTAAGTAATCGAGCCAGCTTTGCTCACACTGAGATGTCTGAATTGTCTAGAGTGACTATCAATCATGACTTGTAAGCATTGTCTGTACATGTCACGGAAATAATGTCATGTACTATTGTCTTCTGCTACCTTGCGTTCATGGCTAAAGAAACAATCTCACTCTCAGACAATCAGCATACACAGCTCAGTGAAGTCTGCTCTTCTAGGGAGAAGTGAGAGACGATCAGGTCAAATAACATTATTATTTTTTTTAAAAAAACATAATTAGGCCTTGGAAGCTTTAATAAACAACAAATGGGTTAAAGATTTTATTTCTATGCAAATAACAAGTCTTTGGGACAGATCAAATGCCTTTTTCACTTCCATATTGCCAAACTTTGATTTGATTGATCTGTATTTATCCCCATGTGGCAGCTGGAGCATCTCTTTAGAGGGAAACTTTCCTAATTCTCGTCTATCAAGGAAAATCTGCAAGTTAAAACCTCCCTTTTATCAGCAGGCATCGGAGAAAGGCAGGTGGCAGCTAGAGCTCTTGGGGAGTTATTCTAATTATGGTTTTCTTTTACCTTCACAGCTAAGAAAGTTCTGAGAGCAGGGAGAGGGCAACTTGGCATGGTTTGACAGTGTGTTTACATCTTTTTATAGCAAAAGCTGGGACATTTTCAATGACCCTAGTAGTAGCTATTTGGGGGATATCTAATACTTAAATAAAGGTTATATCTAAAAATAAATTTAAAAATTGGGATGCACTAGAAATATCCAAGCACTAAGTAAAGCTATTATATGTTATTCTAATGCCTTCCTGGGCTTTATTTTCATAGTTTCATTTATTAATTTCAAAATTTCACATTCAGACATAGAAATGCATAACCGTAGAAGGCCATAACCTAGAGAAGGAAATCTTAGGATGAAACAATAACTGGGAGTCTGAAAGAAAAGTCTGAATCTTTTATAATAACATTTATTTTAATTATATATCACTCCCTACACAAATCCAGTTTTTTTAAATACTGCATTCTATATAACTAAAAGGGATATTTGCCACAAATATTAATTTACTAGTTTATATTCTAATTTTAATGTGGCATGGTCATATTTTTTCTAACAATTATATTTTTAAGTAATTTGAAGCAAAGAATGTTGATGCTTATTCTGTGATAAACTTTGTAGCATTCTACCTACTCAATAGACAATTTCCTATTTAGTTATTTTTAACCTGAACTTCCCCCTCCCGCTTTATTGACAATAGTTTATTTTCTCACATAATATATGCTTCCAGTTCCTTCTCACCTCTCCACTTTAGATTTGCTTCCTTTCTATCACTATAAAATAAACAGCATTCTAAGTGATAACACTGAAATTTAAACTAAGAAAAGACACAAGAAAGAGATATAGATGCAAAGAACCACTCATTTGCACACTTGGGAATCCCCTAAAAAACTAAACTGGGAGCCATAATATATATGCAAAGGACCTGTAAGATAGAAAGAGAGAACACACACACACACACACACAGAGAGAGAGAGAGAGAGAGAGAGAGAGAGAGAGAGAGAGAGAGAGAGAGCAAAAGTAAAATAAAATATAAGATAAAATAAAAATAAAAAGCCCTGATCTGATATTATGAGGCAAGGAACCTCCAATGATGCTGTTGGATTTATTTTCTGTTGGCCATGTAGCCTACCTTTATGAGTCATTTGTTTGCCAGTAAAACTCAGTTGAAGAAAACCAAATATTCCTGTACCTGTGGCTATCAAGTGGAGATAGCCTATGGATGAAGGATGGGGACATATGTCCACTTCCTCTTTCAACTCGAAAACACCACCCTGTGCAGAACCCATGAAAATATAGCTATTTGGTTATTGGTGAGGCAGAAGCAAACTCTAATCAAACAGTTCTGTTTGGAAGACATGGGCTTTAAATTTAGCCATTCCTCAAAATCCTTGCAAAAATATCTCCAAATTTGTATTACTTTTCTTAAGTGGTTAAAAATGATGTTGCTTTCATTTTGATAAATACAGTATATGGTAAAACTGAAGAAAAAAAAGAGAAAGTTTCCATATTTGATTGAATGGATTACAAAACAGCATCCATGGAGGACATGTTTAGCTAAGCTTTAGCAGTAAATTTAAACGTTGACAGAAAACTTGATGCAAACGCATGTGTGGAAGGATGCGTAGGATGGGTTAGGAGAGAGAGACTGAGTGCTTCTCTTTTACCAAATTCATCTCAGAGTATTCTACTTGTCTTTCTCAAGTGTCTTGAGTCTTTCAAAAAAATACATGGGAAAGTTTGTAGTCAGAAAAGAATTTCAACATGTAGCTAAGAGCTGTGTCAAGAGGAGCGGCTTGAGAGTTGTATCTGAAGTGTTTTAGAAAGTCTGTTCTCATTGCCACCCTATCATTTCCTGTTTCAAAACTAACAAAGATTCCCTGTCAATTAAGGCTTACTTGGTGGACTTGAAGTCTCTCTCTTTCAACAATTATTGTTTGTTAATTAAATTAACACATTTTGCCAATTTGTTTGCTAGTAGATGAGCATAGCTGCATATCACAACTGCTTTGTGACTAGAAAGGGGCTTCGTGCTTAAGACAAGGACTTCTGCAGATGACCCAAGTTTGGTTTTCAGCACCAATACTGGAAGCTCATAACTACATTTAACTAAAGCTCCATGGGATCTACAGACCTTTCCTGGCTTCTGGGACAACCATACACGGGTGTCCAAAGAGACACAAAAATATAATTAATAATTTTTAAAAATGGAGATACTCAGTTTTAGAAAAAAATAATAATTGAATACCCCTTATAAAACTAGAATGTGGAGGTTTTTATCCAGCCCAAGTTGTCACATTACCTCTGTCTGGGTTTGACCACATATATTAGCTATACCATAATTGGAAATATGGTAACTGTAGAGCTATTCATACATACCTTTCAATGCCCATACATCCTAGGAAATTAAATATAAATGTATATATAAATAATCTAGTTTTTAAAGACAACATCATGACAGGCAAATGGATAGAACTAGAAAAATATTCTGAATGAGGTAACCCAGACCCAGAAAGACAGACATGGTATTTAGTCACTTCTAAGTGGATACTAACAATAAAGTAAAGGATAATCAAGCTACAATTCACAGACCCAGGGAGGGTAAGTAACAAGGGAGGCTCAAGGAAGCACGCATGGATCTCCCTAGGAAGGGGAAATAGGATAGAATAGATTTGCAGGTGATCTGGGTCCAGATTGGGACGGAAGTAGAAGAGATTAGGTGGGGAAGTGTGTCAAGAGAAAGAATATTAGCAGAGATGACTAGAAGTGCGGGCCATTTCAGGGGCGAGGTCAAAACCCAGTGCAATGGAAACTCCCAGGCATCCTCTGGGATGACCCTAGGGAAGACTGCAAATATGGGGGATATAGAACCTGAACTGATCTTACGTAACCAGACCTATGTCTAGAGTAATCATCATCAGACAGACTTCATCAAGCAACTGATGGGAGCAGATGCAGAGACCCACAGCCAGTCATTAGGCAGAACTCGAGTAATCCTGCAGGAGAGAACGAGGAAGGTTTTGTAGGAGCCATAGGGGTCAAGACACTGCAAGAAAATGACCCACAGAATCAACTAACCTGGGCCCACAGCGGGTCCCAGAGACTGAACAGACAATCATGTAGCTTGTAGGGGTCTGATCTATATCCTCTGCATGTGTATTATGGTTGTGTAGTTTGGGGTTTCTGTGGTACTACTAACAGTAGGATTGGGGTTTTCTCTGACTTTTCCCCCTGATTTTGAGACCCCTTTCCTCCTACTGGGTTGTTTTGTCCAGTCTTAATATGAGGAGACATACCTGGATTTATTATAACTGGACATTCCATGTTTTTTGATATTCATGGAAAACCTGTTCTTTTTTTGAAGGGAAAAGGAGGAGTGGACCTGGGGAAGAGGGGATGAAAGGGGGAGAAATTGGAGGGGAAATTGCAGTTGGGATGCAATGTATGAGAGGAAATAATAATAAAAGGATGGAGTTTAATGATCCTATGAGTAGAAAAAGTTTAGTTTTTTTTAAATGGGAGTGATATATAAAGACACTACTTTATCTTCAAGAGCATTGCAGAAACCTATTCATCACATTGTATAAGAGGATAGCCGAAACAACTGAAATTAATTCATCACTTTAGACCTTATCTTATAATGTGTCAATATTTTGTGCTATTTGTGTCTGCCTTGTATGAAAATTTTCCTGCCAAGATATGTAAGCAGTATTCATGGGAAGTGAATGCCAGTTGGTGTCAGAGAAACATAGTGTATTACAATGCCCAGAAGTGGGTATGTTTGTGTGGAAAGAGAAAAATCCCCAGATAAGTCTTTTTTTTTTCTACAGGAGGAACAGAATATAGCAGAACAACAAATACTGGAAAATGCACAGGAAGCTCAGCAACTGATGTATGTTTGCTCATGCAAAATTCAGAGCTGATGGAAAGGGCAAGAGAGTCTAACAAGTCACCTTTATGAGCCTTCTTAAGTTTAGACACTGTGAAATGTCTTGGTCTTGACAGAAGATATTCCCTGTTCTTATACGCAGCACATCTAGAATGTCCAGAAATTCTAGTCAATCAGTGAGCTCCAGATTCAGAAAGACCTTGCCTCAAAAATAAGTAAATAAAAAGTAGAAAGCAGCAGAGGAAGGCACCAGGCATAGACCTCTAGAATTCTATGTATTTGTAAGGATGTGTGCATCTTTTACACACATAACACACACACATATACCAAAAAAAGCAATATACTCAGACAAACAAAATAATATTGGGTGACCATTTCAATATATACACAATGAATAGTGGTCAGTGAATAATGAACTCATTTGAAAATTAACACTTTCAATACATTTAGCAAAGATAATATCTAATATTCTCAAGGCATCAAATTTAGAAATAACACAAAATTATTTGAAACACTGGTACACTGGATTGCAATACGTGGTTTAGTACTATAAATCATGACTACAATGTTAAAAAACAAGACTCAGAATTATAAAGGGTTAGTGATGCACTGATGCATGTTTGACAACTTCATACTCATGAAGCACATTTTCACATGCATCTTGATGTTATTGACTATGTGAAATAGTTAAAACTCTCATACTTTTCTGAGAAAATGGTAAATTACTTCATTTTTTTGCAAGTTATTTTGACAGAATGAAATAAAGTTTAACACAGTCAACCTTCTAATAAGAATTTCTCTCTCAGGCACAAAAGCTATATAAAAACTGCCATAAAAGTCTACTTCCTCAATCATAATGTAACTACATTGTTTCTTAGCAAATATTGCAAGTGATATAAATATTATAAATAAAGAATTAGGTATGTAAATTGAAAACAAGAGCATGTTAGTCATCTTTTTATAACAGTATCAAAAATATCCTAGTTAAACAATTTGAAAGGGGAAAGGTGTATTTTGAACCCCAGAGACTTCAATCTGTAGGTGGTAGGCTCCAGCCCTTTAATCCCAAGATAAAGGAGGATACTGTGGGTAAGGGGCTGTGTAACAAAGAGGTTGCTGTACTCTTGACAGCAAGGAAGCAAATAGAACAGGAGAGAGAGAGAGAGAGAGAGAGAGAGAGAGAGAGAGAGAGAGAGAGAGAGAGAGAGAGAGAGAGGAAGAGAGAGGAAACAAAACATGGTCTCTCAAGCCATACTTCAAGTTTCCTTCGCCTCCTGTGGTAACTCTCAATGGTAAATTCTCCCTTTCCGTTGGACTCTTTTATTAAAGACTGAGTCATAAACTGGTGGTTCTGTTTAGGGAAGTTGTGGAACCACTAGTTGGTGGGGACTTGCTGAAGGTAGGATTTGAGAGATTGTAGCCTAGTTGCATTTCTCTACTTTCTTCCTCCTTCTTGTGTGGGGATGATAAGCGATCTATCTTCATCCTGCTCCTCCTAGCACGTCATCTGTGCTGTTATGGACTAGATCTCTCTGGAAACACAAGCTTTCCATTCTGCAAACCAAATTTCTCAAGTTGCTTTTGTTCATGGTCATTAGTCACAGTGACAGAAAAGTAACCAGCACACCTCCCAAGCAACCATGATGTTACAAAACCATTGATAGGTTCATTTATTGATACAATCAGCGCTCTCATGGCTCCATAACTTTCCAAAGGTCCATCTCACAACATTGTTACAGTGGTAATAAGTTTTAACACTTAAGTCTTTGGTGAACCTACAAGAACTAAACTATCACAGGGAGCAATAACATAATTTGGCATATGTCTATCTAGATAAATTTCAGTATTAGTTCCTCTCATAGGTACGATGACCTCCAGAGAAATGAGTTTTCAACCAGGCTCACCATACTAGATGATGATTCCTTAGCGTGGAGCAGAGAATGGTTGGATACCCTTATAACTGTCAAGCCACTACTTGACATGGTGTACATCTTGCTCGGCAGATGGGTGGGTGGGAAAGACTGCTCATTGCTTTTCTCCCACAACATGTTGCCTAGCCACTTCAAATTTGAAAGTCAGGCAGCAATGGGGTTTCCATCTCAATTCCAACTTTATTTCTCTATGTCTTGAAAATGCAATATATGGTGTCTTCAGCAATAGTCTTGGGATTCACAATCAAGTGGAAACAAACAACTCATACAAAAGCTTCTCACATATCACTGGAAGTTTGTATCTCACTGATTCCAGGAGCACAAAATATCTATTCTTGCAGAGTATCTTCTTTTAAACCTCATCTTTTTTTTTAAAAAAAAATTTAGCTTGAATAGAAGACAGTAGTTTTCCAAATGACAATTTTCTAACCCCTTGGTTATCATTAACCACCAGTTCTCCACCCTTCATAGCTCCCTGCTCCTCAAAATACCTCTTTGCTTAACTCTTTCCAACTGCAGTACTCTCCCTTTCTACTTCCATTTTACTCCTGTTCTGTATTTTCCCCACCATCGCTGATCCCTTTAGAGTTACATGGTTTCTAAAGACATTCAAATTTAAACACAAAGTTAGAGTTAAGCCTAAGATCTGCATATGAGAACACGAGGCATCTGTCTCCCGGTGTAGGTTCCCTTACACAGTATAATCAGTTTCCCGGTCTCATCTCTTTCCATGCAAATTTTGTAATTTTAGTTTTTTGTTACACCTGAATAACATTCAATTATTTATATGTATTTGTGCTATCTAGTCATCAATTGATGAAAATCTAAGTCGATTTTGTTCCCTAGTCATTGTTAATGGAACTATAATGAACACAGATGTGCACGTATCTCTGCAGTAAGATACAGAATTCTTTGTATGTATCCCAAGAGTGGAAATGCTGGGTCATATGGTAGTTTCAGTCTTTGTTTCTCAGTAACTCCAGACTGGTTTCCAGTGGCTATGTTGGTTTACAGTCCCACCACCAGCAATGTCAATTGTTCCCCTTTCCATACACCTGCATTAGAATTTGTTTTGGTTCATATTCTTTTCAAAATTAAGTTTTATTACTTTTAATTGTTTTATGGTTGTGTTGTGGCATGAATTTTTTTAGGTGATTCACATTCTGCACCCCAATCCTGTTCAATTCCCAGTCCTTCATATCTACCCCTGATCCCTGTATCATCCCCTGATGTAGGAAGTCCTTCTGTATATATGTGTTGCTTTTATTGTTTAATGAATAAAGAAACTGCCTTGGCCTGTTGATAGGGCAGAGTAGAACTAGGTGGGGAAAACTATATTGAATGCTGGGAGAAAGAAGTCAGAGTCAGTGAGAAGCCATGTATCCCCACTGGAGACTGGTGCCAGAAATTTACCTGGTAAGCCACAGCCTTGTGGTGATGCATATAGATTAAAAGAAATGAGTTAGATTAAGATGTAAGAGCTAGTCAATAAGAAGCTAGAGCTAATGGGCCAACCACTGATTTAATTAATACAATTTCTATGTGGTTATTTCAGGGCTGAGCAGTTGGGAATGAATGAATGGCCTCCTACTACAATCCCCCCCAAAAAAAGAAAATTTAAGAATATATTAATTAAAACCACCACCAACAAAACCCACTTTGATCCACCTTTCCTGTTTCTCAACACTTCCTCATTCCTCTTTGTGGCACTGTGGTATTCATTGCTATGAGTTCTTGGTCGGTTCAAATCCTCTGGTTTCTCATACACCATCAATACTGGACCCTCACCCAAACTCCTCTTGGATATCCTGCTGTTGCCTTGAGTCATGGAGACCCCACAGCTACGGTTCTGTAGGCCCAGTTTTTGCACACACTCTGGAAGGTCATAGGTGGGGTAAATGTTCAGGTTGGCCAACTCAAAACCCTGGATTTAGGTCAGGATTATAGCTGCTTTAGTCAGTCAGACTACTAGAATTGCCCAGTAGGCGAGGGGCGGAGCCATCTCTTCTTCCCTGCTATTGGAACCACTTCTCTCTTGCACATGGTGTGGGTGGAGCCATCTCTCACGAGTGTGTGACCAATTCGTCTGTTACAGTGGTCAGTGAGGTGCAGGGTCAGGTCTTCCAGGGCCAGTGAAGAGTGGTACCAACTCATCAGGGCCCTCAAATATTACCGAATGGTTCCTGTGACCCCCGTGGTAACATGTGCCACAAAGATCAATACAGACCCCAGCTGCACCAGGACCACTGACACAGCTTGGCCCTTGGCAGCAGCTCAGGTCTAGATGTCACCATGGCCCCAGGTGGCAGCACAGGCCACTCAGATCAGCATGGCCCAGTAGATTTGCCCATTGTGGACACTTTATTTTAGGAATATCACACAGAAGATGATGAGATGTACCTAGCTTCTTAAATACTATATATTCTGGGCAGACTTGTACTGTGGTAGAGTCAATGCTTTTATATTTGGTATAGGGATTTCATGTGTCCATAAAATGCCTATGACCTAGAATACCTGAAATTGGATTTGCCAGGTCATATGGTGACTCTATGTTTAGCAGTTTAAGGAATCCTCACTTGATTTTTTTTCAAAACAGCTAAGTCGTTTTACACATCCACAATGTGTGGCAACCCCAGTAGCCCTCAGGATTAGAGTGTCTCTAAGGGCTATCTCACTGTGACTGTTACCTGCATCTCATGACTATTGGTGTCTTCATTATTGATAATTCCTTAAACTTCTTGGAAGCAATGTGTTTCAAAAATTTTGATCATTTCAAATACATATTTGCATTCCAGTAACGTGGGGATATTTAGAGCAAAAACAGGCATATTTCTTTAAAAGCATCAGAATATTACATTCTGAATACAATGCATGCCAGTATATTCTTTGAAGCACATAGTATAGTCCCAAAAATCTGTTTTATTTTTGTTCATTTTGCTTTTGTTTCTCGTACAGATGTTTTTGTAATTTTAATTTTTATTTAAAATTTTCAGCCTATTTGTGTTAATTTGCATTTATGGTATGAGATAAAGTCTATTTAATTTTTTCATAGGACCATTCAAATGTCTGAGTACATTTTCTCTGGATAGTGTTCTTTACTATCTTGTATTATTTTGACACCATTGTCAAAATTATTTAATCATAAAGTGCTTCCTTCTGGATTTTCAGTTCTATTCCTTTGATCTCTGTCTCAATATTGAAGCTAGTACTTCACCATTCTGTTTGGATTATCCTAGTTTCATTGTTTGAGATCAGAAAATGTGAGTTTCTCAACTCAACAATGAAATGAATTAAGTTCCCCTTTATTTTGTTTTACTCCTCTTGATTATCATCAAAGATATATGTTTTCCCAACTCACTCAAGTATATTTGGCATTTATAATTTATTATGAAAGTATTATAGACTCAATGTAGAACATAAAAACTCCTTTTTGTATAAAGTGTCATGCATTATAATATATAATATCTGCATTAGGTACTGCAGGGATGGAATAAAGCAAAAGGCTATGCATAAATCAGAGGAAAGAACTACACCATTAAAATTCATGGCAGGGGACTGATGATTGTAAAGAAATATGCCTTTTTTTGTGCTCTAAAAGCCCTAACTTACTGGAATGGAAATATTTATGTTTAAAGTCCTAAATATACTAATTGATAATAATAAAAAATATTTTCAGAGATTTACCATTCTTATGTATTATATTTTGTTATTTTAGAAAGTTTGCTCATATTACAAATGTTAGGTCAGAGTCAAAGGAGAACAAATAGACTTAAAAGGCTTGATTATATATAAAACATTGTATAATTATAAAATATAGATTTGATGTTTTAATGACATTATGATTGAAACTGACACTATTATATCAAACACTTCTGTAGAAACTGTTGATATGGTATAAATAAAAAGGTAAAATAATTGAAATATAAAAAGGATTTTCATTTGAATATATTACCTTGTTGACAAAAACAAGTTCAAAATTAATATTATATTTTAATTGCCATTTGTAAAATCAACACAATACTAATTGCTTTCAATTAACCTGCAATAGAAACTAACATATTCACAGGATATATATATATATATATATATATATATATATATATATATATATACACACACACACACACACACATATATATATACATATTCATGCATAATACTGAGAGTAAAAATCTAAAATATTGAAAGCAGTAAGTGCCATAGAAGTGATATGGTAAAGCATGAGCTGCATTTTTAACAATATCACAGTGAGAGACCTTGATATACAGAAGTGAAGACCTTTTGTAATAATGGCAGCAGAACAGAAGCCTGGAAACACAGGCCGTCAAAATAAGTAGGGGAAAAATATTGAAATCTGCAAACAGCCCATCTACATAGGTCTTTAACTGCTGGCCCAGGTTGAACTGGAGTTTAGATGGAGATAATATGTCCTTTGTATGTTCCTGAGGGCCTTAAATCGTCATTAAGAAAATATGAATATATTTTTCTCTTAATTAAAAATGTAATTATAACAAAATCATTGACTATGTTAAAAAAAGAACAAAACTTCTTAAAAATATTACATAATTCTTTATAACCTTAAGGGGAAAATTTCTAAAACATAAACCTCAGTGTTCTAATCTATGGGAAACTGATGAATTTTATTTTCAATTCAGACACAATTTTGTTTTATTAATTCATATATAATCTTCACAGACAGTATTAAAGCAATGAAAACTACAAACAGCAGATAAAGGTAATATGTTGTGAGGATACACACCCACTAAAGGATTCCCGTTGACAATTTGTGAAGTGTGCTAGTCATCTTTGTACACCTCCGTTTATTAGCGTTTGTTTGTGCGGTGTGTGCATGTTTATGCGTTGGGATGCACTTGCTGCCGTGTATATAGAGGTCAAACAAGAACTTCCAAGCACAGTTCTCTTCTGCCGTGTAGGTCCCTAGGATCAAATTCATGTTTGCTTTTCAGAGATCAGTGCTTTGCCTGCTGAGACATCTTGTCAGTCAACATGAAGTTTGATAAGAAATAGCATAGAACTCAACTAAGCAGCTCAAGAAAAAGGATGTCAACAAAAGCAATAAATATGGAAAGGTCTTCATCAATAGTTATTAGGAAAGCAATAGAATGCTACTATGATATAATTCAACAGGAACACCAGATGGGCTAAATTAATACACAAACAAACCCTTGCCAAACATTTAATACAAAAACACTTCTTGCGTGTAACCAACAACAATATATATTGGCACAACTGCCAAACTATTTTGATCCTAATTGAAATATGTGCATTCCATATAACAACAAAATTTACTTATGTATAAAGAGTGCAATGTTTGAGATATCATTACCTTGGTAACAAATATTGGAATTAGTTTCAAAGCACATCAATAATATAATGGGTAAAGAATTTTTGGTAGAGTATGTTTATACAAGAAATGCAGCTGAAGAGTTTTTATCTTGTTATAGCTATATAAAATAATATAATTATAAAAATTAGATAAAAATAATCAGATACAAATTGGTGCACATTGATAGAGATTGTGTATGTAAAATGTAAAATTATGATGAAATTAAACCATGGTGTTTTGACATGCTGGATGATATGGGAAGGTATAAAGTGTATTATTTCTTAATCTTGATGGTGATTGAAATGTGTTTGTTCTCTTCATAAAAATTTATTGGACTTTATATTAAGTTTTGTGTTTCTGCATTTATGAATGAGGTATTTCATAATAAAAATGTCTTATGAAGGAAAAATTATGGAGATCTTACTGTAATAATAAAATTCGGATACTAAAAAGATAGTAATAAAGTTAAAAATGATTTGAAAGTCAAAAGAAACAAAATTTGAAATCACGTGTAATGGTCTGCAACATACATTAAAAGGATTCCTCTAAGAATATTCTTTCCTTTTATTGAAAGGCAGAGATTAAGACATCAAAGACAAGCATGAGAGAGTAGCCCCAGGTCAAGGGAAGAGCAGCAGTTTTCGTAAGACAAGCATTTAGTGTGTTCTGTTCTTCCTAATGTAAATTCTGCTCAAAGGTAATTTCAGTAGAAATTTTGAAAAATCAGGTTACCCTCTTGGCTATGGGAAGTAGACAAAATTGCCGGGGAGAAAATTGGGATCTTGGGGGTGGGGTGGGATGGGGGTAAGGGGAGATGGGGAGAGAAAAGGGAGAAGGGGAGGATGGGGGGAACTTGGGGAAAAAAGGAGAATTGGGATAAAGGAAGGTTGGATAGGGGAGCACAGAAGCACAATTCTTAGTTAAGGGAGCCACCTTAGAGTTGGCAAGAGACTTGACCCTAGAGTGGCTCCCAGGAGCCCAAGGCGATGTGCCCAGTTAGTTCCTTGGGCAGCTGAGGATAGGGAACCTGAAATGACCCTAGCCTATAGCAATACTGACGAATATCTTGCATATCATCATAGAACCTTCATCTGGTGATGGATGGAGATAGAGACAGAGACCCACACTGGAGCACTGGCCTGAGCTCCCAAGGTCCCAATGAGGAGCAGAAGGAGGGAGAACATGAGCAAAGAAGTCGGGACCACGAGGGGTGCACCCACCCACTGAGACAGTGGAGCTGATCTACTGGGAGCTCACCAAGGCCAGCTGGACTGTGACTGAAAAAGCATGGGTTAAAACTGGGCTCTCTGAACATGGCGAACAATGAGGGCTGATGAGAAGCCAAAGACAATGGCACGGGGTTTTGATCCTACGCAATGTGCTGGTTTGTGGGAGCCTAGCCAGTTTGGATGTTCACCTTCCTAGATATGGACAGAGGGAGGAGGACCTAGGACTTTCCACAGGGCAGGGAACCCTGACTGCTCTTTGGACTGGAGAGGGAGGGGGAGAGGAGTAGGGGGAGGGGGAGAAGGGTGGGAGGAGGGGGAGAAGGGGGAGAAGGGTGGGAGGAAGGGGAGGGAAATGGGAGGCTGGGAGGAGGTAGAAACTTTTTTTCTTTCTTTTCTCAATGAAAAAAATTAATTAATTAAAAAAAGAAAAATCAGGTGGACGTTTTATAATGTTTGGGAATGATTTTTTTAATTATCAAAAGTCTATAGTTGTATTGTCAGTTAACAAACCCTGAGTAAAGTTATTTTCACTAAAATAAAATATTTGGATTCATTTTTAAGTGCTATCATTATAGTAATTTATATAAAATTTGACTGCATTACCAATTTTATTTTTTCTAATTTTTATCTTCTTAAATACTCTTTGTTAAATAGAATATTACTGCAAGTGTTAATCATTCTTGAATTACTATTTTGTCTTCATATAGTATACCCATTGCTGGAACAGTATCCAAGAAAGCAACCTGGTTTTTGATTATTAAATTCTTATGAAGCTAAACTATTAAGATGTGTGGTGTGATGCTGTTAGTTTCTGCATTCCCTCATAAAATCACAGCACTGCAATAGCACACATTCACAAGACTATTGTAAGAAAAATGCATTTTTTTGTATTAACAAGGAATCCTAAACTGAAATCCATGTTCATGATTTATTCTCAGTCCAACTACAGGTGTGTCTTTATAAATAATATAGAAACGTTTTCTAAGCTGAATCACTTAATCTATGATGTTGAGGCCTTACAAATTAGTTTTAAGCTATCATGTTATTCAGAAAGGATCAAGAAGGGATCAGCACCTAAGTTTGAAATCAGTCTGATAGTGAGATTTTCAGAATTGATCTTGAATAATGACACATATTTTCACTTATCTTCTAAGATACCTTCTCCTCTAAACACCTTCTCCACATTCCACTAGCATTCTGTATACTCTCCATTTATCTACATAAATTTAGTTAGCCTCAAAAAAAAAAAAAACGAAAGAAAAGAAAGAAATTGAAAGTAGAGAAGGAACAGAAAATCGGTAACAGTGAACCGAGCCTGATTTTATTTGCCATTATGTGAACTAGTAAATGCTCACTTTACAACATGAGCAACCAAGGCCTTCACAGTTCTTTCTGTCACATCTGTTCTGCAAGAAAAATTAGACAGTAAGCACATGTTTTTACCTTCTTTATAATTGCATTTTTCTTATAATAGAACCCCCCCACAATTGTCAGGTGGTAAAACAATGTCCAACATGTAATGATGAGAGTCCTAATTCAAGATAACCTTGTACATTGCTTTTAACTCCTCTTCAGTGTAATTTGTTCAGGATGAATGAGGACTTTGGTAGGACCTGAAGGAAAGATGCTGAGACAGCGATGGACCCTCTACATGAAGCAGCTTGTATGACTGTCCAGACTGAGCTATAGTTTCACAAATGCATATTAAATATTTATTTCAACAGCCACCAAAATAATTACCATGATCTGACAAATCACCCGTTTCGGGCAAATTTAAATTCACTTCATTTGCCTAATTTAGTGATAATTCTTTCTCCACATTATTCTTTCATTTTCCTAAGAACCCAGGGTTGCTCACTGATGTAAAGGCATGGTTGAGCTTTAATATATTCATATGTGAAAACTAAACAAAAATGAGATGCTAAAACTGACTATAATAACAATAATAAATATAGCCATGGCAATGATGAATTTTTAAAACTATTTTATAAAAGCAAAGTGATTGGTTCCATTTTGCTGAAGAAATCAAGAGCATAATGTTTAGTACACTCTGTGAGATCATGGGCTCTATGAAGATGCCCCCGTCAGCACCTCCATGTGTCTCTGTTCCTGTCACCTTCACCTCATTCCACTCCTAGGGAGGAAATAATAGAACTGTTGGTTGGTGTGACAAAATCAGATATGAAAACTTGATTCCACTCCAGGGAATGTTAAAAGTTTCAAAATCATAACTTCTTCCTGAAACAAATTGTTTTCAAGCAAGTTTGTTTTCTTTATAGAATTCTGATACTTTTTTTAAAAAGAAATCTATACAATTCATTGTATACAAAAATTTTAAATCAGCATAATATTGATAACTATTTTTAAATATCAATGTATTCAGAGAATCAGAAATTAAATAAAGTTGGATTTAGGTTAATAGGCAGAACTCTTAGGTTCTCTACAGAAAGACTAAAGTGTGCTTAACCTAAATCCTCACAGTCACAGCCAACTCGAAGATGTTTCTACACACAGACAAACTTTTCTATTCAGTCTCACGTTTTTCTTAGGTGGAAGAGAACTTCACATAATGTAAATACTTTTTGACAGTAAAGCGGAAGGTTGTATTGATCTTATTTTTAAAATGTATTATTTTTCTGTTAAAACCAAGATGTTGCCTGCAAAGTGTGTTAGCAAGACCAGAGCTGTCCACTCTACTGGTCATCATTTTTTTGTCTTTCTTCAGGGTTCTGGTGTAGCACTTTTTCTGCTTGGATTAAAAATGATAGCTTAAGATAAAGATAACCACATGACAGGGAAATTAATCACATTGTCTTCTGGTCCTATTTTGATTAGTACAGATAACATTTCTTAGGAACGCTCTTCACCCAGTTTCCAGAGGGTTTCTCTGTGTCCACAGGCTTTCTTCCATTTGTAAATGTTCTCACAGATGTCAGGCTTGATTTTGATTTGTCTTGTTCCACGATCATGGATATTGACAACCTTTTCATATCCCTTTTGACTATGTCTATGTCTGCATTGAAAGTAGTCTATTAAGTTCATCTGCCATTTTAAAATTATTTTTTGTTCCGGTCCAGAATTTTATGATCTTTTTAGATATTTTAGATGTTTATGACTTGCTAGATATAGAGTTTCTTTTTTTTTTCTATCTGCAAACGTCAGATCTCTCTGTTTTGAAGGTGATTTTCTTTGTTGTGTGGGTGCTTTTCAGTTTTCTATGATTTCTCTCTTCTATTCACTCTGCATGGTTGGAGCTTTGGATGTAATAAATCACTGTGGAGAGGACTGAGGAGCTCAGCTCTTGCTCTTCCTGTTTCCTCCAGGAAAAGGTCCTCTGGGGTAGATTTGTATGTGAGGACTCTGGCCACTGCGTTTTTCTCCTTTGAGAGGTTTCCAATGACTGCTTCTCCTGTGTTGTTTACTGCTCAGGTTTAGGCTTTCTTCTTGACTCTGTCTTGCTAAGTCATTTTCTCAGCAACTGATTCATATCTTCAAGGTCATTAAATTTGTTGGCAAATACTTATATTTGATAGCTCCTGAAACTAGTTTTGTTCTTGTAGAATCTGTTGTGACTTCTTTTTTTTCTAACTTATTCGAGTTTCTCTTGCTCCCCCTTTTCTCTTTATAGCCAAGGGTTCACCATTTTTGTAAGCTTTTGCAAAGAACAGCCTTCATCTACTGTATTAAAGTGCTTTTGTTTTTCCTTCTAGTAGCCTGATGTGTAAATTTAGATTTTTTTAATTGATAAAAGGAGAATAAAAAAAAAATTTCCACCTCCTCTGAGCCTCCCATTTCCCTCCCCCTCCTCCCACTCTTCTCCCCCTCCTCCCACCCTTCTTCCCCTCCCCCCACTCCTCTCCCCCTCCCTCTCCAGTCCAAAGAGCAGTCAGGGTTCCCTGCCCAGTGGTAAGTCCTAGGTCCTCCCCCCTCCGTCCATATCAAGGAAGGTGAACATCCAAACTGGCTAGGCTCCCACCAAGCCAGCACATTAAGTAGGATCAAAGAGCATTGCCTGCTCTTCCAAAGGTTCTGAGTTCAATTCCCAGCAACTACATGGTGGCTCACAACCATCTGTAAAGAGGTTTGGCGCCCTCTTCTGGCCTTCAGGCATATACACAAGCAGAATATTGTATACATAATAAATAAATAAATATTTTTTTTAAAAAAGTAAATTTAGATTTTTAAACCGGGATTTGTCCTTGTTTACTGAGTGCATTTGTCATTGTACCTTCCTCTTCAAACTTTTTTGTACTGTAAGCCATATCTTTTGTTATGTTGTGGCTTTATTTACAAGATGGCTCAGGAGGTAAAGGCATTTACCACTAAGTTTGAGGACTTGAGTTTTTGTATTAATTAGAGTTTCTACTTTTGTGCAAAGACATGATGGCCATGTCAACTCTTATAAAGAAAACATTTAATTAAGGGGGCTCAGTTACAGTTTCAGAGGTTCAGTCCTTTATCATCATGGTGGGGAGAGTTAGCTGAGAATCCCATGTCTGCAGGCAACAGAAAGTCAAGTGAGACACTTGGGTGGTATCCTGAGCATAGGAAACCTCAAATTCCACACTCACAGTGATTCATTTCCTCCAACAATACCATACCAACAAAGCCACACTTCCTAACAGTACTATGAGATTATGCGGGCCGATTACGTTCAAACTACCACAGCCCCATATCTGTGATCACATGGTAGAAGAGAGAACTGACTTCTACAAATTTTCTTCTATCCTTTACATATGTGATGTGGCATGCTTTCTCATATATAGTTATACAAACACACAAAAATACTCAAATAAATATTAATGTAACTAAAACATTTTCTTGATACTTATTTTATTATAGTCACATTTATTTAATCCAGTTTTCTTGAGCATTTAAATTTCAATGTAAGATCGTATCTATAGCTGTGAATGTTAGCACTACTGTTGTTATAAGGTGATGGGTATAAATTTTCATATTGAATTCTTCTATAAGTATATTGTGATCACAGAGAATATAAGTTATCTTTCTTAGAAAATTTACATATCTCTTCATTCACTGTTTGACCTAATAGTTTGAGTGTATTTAGTTTCAATATATATACATGTAGATGTGTGCATACATATTTATGTGTTATGTATATGATATATATGATATTTGTATATAGGTTGTAGATGTATATGCATATGTATGTTAAGGTGTCTTCCTTTTAGATTATCATTTTCATGTATGGCCACTGTGGTCTCTTTTCTTTGGCATCTGCTTCTACATACTTTTTAATTCCTTTAGGTTCATCCTATCTGTATCTTTGAATCTAAGTGGAATCTTACTGGTATCTGGGAATTAGGACTTTGTTTCATCACCAACAACCTCTTAGTATCCCATGATAGGAGCTTTTAATATATTTTAATATTCACCGATAAAGACTTATATCATGATTTGTTAAATTTCTGGTAACTCATTCTTTTCTTTCTTTGTGTGTTTTAGAATGAAAATTTTACTGTTTTCTTATTTTCTGTGGGTAAAATTTCTATTGATATTTTCTCGGTGCATATCATGGAGCTAGATACAATATCTTAGAATTAAAGTACTCTGAGCTGATATCAACAGACTCTACATTTTCACCTCACACTGCAGGTTGTTCCACAATAAATATTATTAATATTAATTTATAGTAATAAAGCCATTTTTCTTTAGTTTTAATATCTTTATCTTCTGACCTTTTTTTTGCTAAAATTCAAAGCAATTATTTTACTTCCTTTACAGTGCTGTTGTATTTCATTGTTGTCTATATATTTACCTTAGCAGTGAGGTTCATACTTTCTTATATGTAACGTTTATGCTTAATATACTTCTATTCCCATTTGAAAAAGAAAGCTCCTATAACTTTTTTTAAGGGGAGTCCATTATAATAAAATGTTTAAGCCTTTGCTTTATAGAAAGTCAATATGTTCTTTTAGTTTCAAAGCGCAGATTTGATAATTGTAGACTGTTGGTTGGCAATGGCTCTTTTTCTAATATTCTGAGAATGATACTTTATTTCCAACTGGCCTGAAATGTTTATTTTTCCTATGATTCTTATTATTATTTGTTCTAATGATTTGATTATAATGTATCCTTAAGCTTTTTGGGAGGGGTGTTTTTATTTGACAGGCCTTGCATTTCCTGGCTATGGAAATCTATTTCCTTCTCCAAGTTTATTAAAATTTAAGATATGATTTATTTGAAATAATGAGAAAAGTATCTTATTCAACAGGGAGTCTCTGGTCTCTGCATATATTGGGCTGATATATGGCAATGACTAAGGAAAGGGATTTGGGCAGAGTGTTGAATGGGTGAGCAACAAGACAGTCTGTGGAGAATGTCTTTGGGTTCATGCAGATTCTATCTGGGTCTTTGGGTAGGCACATCCTGTATTGGACAGGGGTGTCTGCCTGAGAGAACCAAGAGTGTGGTGGATGTCTGAGACTGGCCTACCTGCTTTCCGGCAGGTTTGCTCTGCGGTTGGTCTAGGGAGAGGGATGTGTGCTTGAGGGAACCAATAGAATGAGAATGGTGCTTTTTATTCTTGTTGGTTTTCATAAATTCAGAAAGTTAGATTCTGTCAGTGCCCCAGGATTAATGGATTAGAAATCACAACTGGGGTTAGGAAATTCAAAAGTTGGCTGTATGCGGTCTTGGCCACTTCTTTCTAATCCGAGACTCTGAAAGCTGGTTCACCACCTTCTTGTTTGGTGCTGATGTAGGGAGAGAAGCTATAGCAAATGACCCCATGCCCTCTTAGACTGCTTGCCTTTCCCATTGGTGGTGTTGTCTCCTTTGCTGCAGATGCCTAGAGAATATAAGATCTTCAGGCTTACTGAGACACAGGGGTCAGCAGTAACTCTCCTGGGAAGCAAACAGGAAGCCAAGGCACTGGGCTTTTTTCTTTTTCTGTGGAGAATAGAGTCTGGGTTCTATTGCTACATTAAAGCAGTTAGAGAGTACAATGCAAGAGTTCACCAGCCCATTGTAGCTTCCAGCGGATGTTATCACATGTTCAAGAGAAGCAGAACAAACACTTGAGCAAAGGTTTAAAAAGTAGGGACGTTGTATGTGCAACATAACTAGGTAGAAGCTAGACACTTTGTTTTATTTTCTGCCAGTATTGTGCTAAGCCAGGAGCGAGAACTATGGGAAGTACTTGTGTGCCTATTTGAGACCACCTTGTGTTTCATACAGCTCCAGGGGAACAGCAAGTGCTAGGCTTCATGAGAGCTCTGGAGATGGGCATTATAAGAGCCAATTGTCTAGATCAACACTCTAAAATCTATATTGTCCATGTTGTTCCATGGGAAAACTGGAAGTGTGGATTTACTACTGGAACAAGGTAGTAGGGGTAAACCAGGGTTCAAGCTTCAGTGGACTAGGAATGCCGGCTCCATTAGGTTCCAGATGCCGTTTGTTAAGATCCTGATGATTGAGAAGCAGCTGGCGATGACATAGCATTAGATGTTCCATTTAACCCAGCTCGACCTGGTTCTTATGACCTGTGCACTCGTACTGAGGCTTGGCAAAAGCTCGGGGAGCATGCATGTACCAGGCTAAAATGGCCTTTTGTTTCCCTCTGTGTTCTAGGGACTATCAAACGCCAGGTGCCATTTCCTCACAGTAATAAACAACTTCAGAGATACCCTCCACTAGAAGCTGTGACATTTGGGATAATAGGTATGTGTCATCCCCCACTTTGTTCCTCAGGGAGAAGCTGTGAGTTAGAGGTTTCCTCCAAATTATATGGTGTATTGAACTTAAATGTATCTTGTTTTTTTAAACTTAATTTTTGTATTTCTCTTTTTAAAAATTTATATTACTTTTGTGTATTTCTTTTTTATTTAACAGTAATTTTTTATTTTCTTCTCATTTTGATGAGTAAATTGGGAGCACGGAGGGCAGGAGGGAGGGTGGAAGGGAGGAGGGAAGGGGAGTGGCGGAAATGTATAGCACATGCGTATTCAAATAGCTTTTTATTTTTTTTACCTGTTTGATGAGAATATCTTTCTTCTGTTGCCTTAGTGTATAAGAATCTGCCAAGTTACTTCTGGACTTCCTCAGAGGGAATTGATCCATGTGTAGCTATTTATTTGTTATATCTGTGGGTGGAGAAAATGTCTGGAGTCTTCTAGTCTGCCGTCTTGCTGATGGCATTTTTGTATACATGCGTATGCTCTTGTTTTAGATTTGAATGTCTGGAGATAGGGCATATATTTCCAGATAGCCTACTTCACCCTGCATTACTATACATAAGTCTATTAATGTCTACGCTTTGTTCTAACCCAGTCTTTTTGTTTTCAAATTAGAGAAATTGAAGCTACAAAGGCTAAATAACTTATGTAGGGCCACCCATGTAGTGAAATGACAGAAACCATGAGGGACTTGCTTCATCATCAGTATATGTGGCTTATCACAGATGAAGAAAAGAAGCAGAGACAGGCAGGGGGCTGACACCTGCTGGAGGGGCAGGGAAGGAGCAACAGGGGGACCTGCTCCCCAAACTGTGTTATTATCACTCTTTGCTTACTGCCCTTGGCTGATCTACTTCAGTAAGGCTCTCTATCCATCTGTTCTAGCTACCTTCAGAAGAAGAATCTAATTAAATCTCAATTTGCATTAGGACAATATGTGTTAAACTATTTCTAATTTGGAGAAAGGAGAGGACTCAATTTTGAAACACTAAGAAGGATAAACGACAGAAACGTTTTTAAGATTCTGCCACTTGGAATAACTTTCTTGAGAAACAAAAAATTAAAAAGGTAAAAAGAATCTCCAGCCAGAATAAAATAAAAAATGAAAAAAAACAGAATTGATTTTTCCCAATTAGAGTCCATTGAATAATCATTCTTTTCAATTCCATATGTCATATGTCAGCTGCTGCTCATATAGAACATTAAAATTTCCAAGTAATTAAGATTTCATGTAACTAAACTTTTTCACTTTTCCAACACTATCCACATTTCCAGTGCTCAGTGACCACACGTGGCCATGGGCCATCAAACTAGAAAGGGAAGGAGCGATAGATGAGCACACACCCAACCACAATCTTGAACAGGACAGAGCAAATTTATTTTCTTTACCACTGTTAGAGTTTCCAGGGCCATTATGTTTCTTTCTCTTGCTCTGAAATACCACGTGCAACCAACTTTTTTTTTTAAGTCTCCCCCCCCCCATTAGACATACTTTTTGGATTTTGAAAAATATATGGATTCTCTTACATATTTTAACAGCCTGTATCTGTTTTTAATAATAGATAAAAATATAAACCTAGGTTTTTTTTTTTACATTTTTATCTTCTTAAAATAAGCTGTGGAGAATCTGTATTTTTTTTAAATCAATACTGGCATTTGTTTTTAATTGAGGTATGCTCTGCTTAGGCTATTTTTATGTATTCTTTATTTTTTCTGCATAGGCTTGTCCAATGAGAATTTAATGACACATTTGATGTTCTCTACATTCCTTTTACCATCTTCAAAATAATTCAGACATGCAATTTTGAAATCAGAACACTCAACAGAGAGCCTAACTATTAATATTTCGCTCATTTAATTGATACTATGAAATTCTGCCTTATTAAAGATGAGAAAAATAATGTATTTCAAAAGGAGAAGTATAGTTTATTTTCTCACAGTTATTTACAGTATTTTGGACATCTGGTATAGGTGGTTCAGAATTTTTTTATCTAAATTCATACTTTTGTGTATACCTCTATAATTAAATGTAATAAAGTAAGCAGTCTCAAGATTCATATACACGTAAGTATATAGAAATTCCTTCATTTATAAATAAATACAAATGATATAACAATATAAGTAAATGATAGATTAGAAATCAAGTGTATATTAGGATCATCACCCCAAAATTCTAAATCTCTAATACTTGCAAGTTTATACCATTCTATTCTTTTCAAATTCTGTCATTCATCTTTTCCATTTCAGTGTATTTTCTAATATATTCCTTTTGATTTTAATGAACACTCTGGTTAAATTATCTATAATGGAGGCAGCAAAAGCATATTTATTAATTAGCAGTGGGAGTATTTCAGAGGAAAGTGGTTCTATAAAAAAGAATTGAAGTCAATATATCCCCTTATCACACAGTCTTAAATCATTTGCAGACTGGAAGTAGTATATGTCTTGACTATTTTACAAGGCTTTTTATGAGAATCGAATGGAATGATTTAGGTGAAATACTTTTGAAGACTATGCAGATGTAAGATGCTGCAAGAACTGTAGAAATATGTTGGTGAAATCAGCAGCTCTTTTGTTGTTTGGTCAAACAGAGGTAGAAGAAAGTTCCAGATATAGACTACATGATATCTTCAGTTTAAGATCATCACTTGACCCAGGGGTGGTGGTGCATGCCTTTACTCTCAGCCCTTGGGATTGGGACTTCATATCCACTTCTCTTTCTCTATGATGGCATTTTATCTGGTTTGAAATAGAACAGGTCTCATGCAGTCTGTGAATTCATATGTGTATCCATCCTGTTGTGTAGGAATGTTACTGTTTCCTTAGTGATGTGGGATTCCCCTGTGTATGCTGTGAATACCATGGATTAATAGAGAAGCTGCTTTGGGCCTATTGCAGCACAGAGTAGGGCAATGTGGGAGTTCCAAGCAGAAAAAGAGGAGAGAAGAGGTGGAGTCAATGAGGAGCCATGTAGCTGCCACAGGAGACAGACACTGGATGTTGGGAGGAACCTTACTGGTAGGTCACAACCATGTGGCAATAGACAGATTAATAGAAATGGGTTGATTTAGGATGTAAGAGCTAGCTAGAAATATCCTAGAGTCATTGGCCAAGCAGTGTTGTAATTAATACAGTTTCTTTGTGGTTACTTTGGGTCTGGGCAGCGGGGGAAAGAACAAGCAGTCTCTGCCAATACCTTAGAGCCATCCATCCTTGGTAGCTCTTACAGGCTTTCTTCCACCTTTTCTGCATAGTTGCCAGAACCCTGATTGATAACAACATCACAATTACAGCTTAGTATTCCAAAGTCTCCAACTTTGTGCACATTGTTCACTTGTGAATTTCCTTGTGATTTACCATTTGCTATGAGAAGAAGTATTTACTGTGCTCTGATATATGATTATAGCAGTATGTCATTAGGTGTCACTTTATTATCATGCTCCTTTTGAAGAATAATAGCTTTTCCCCTAGTGTCTATGACCTATATTGTTTCAAATTCTTGACCGCTTTAGCAGTATCATGTCTGTGTTCCTTCTTGGATTTAAATACAATAAAAGTTGATTGGTTATTCCCATAACATTTGTGCCACTGTTGCACCAGTATATCTTTCAGGCAAGCAGTTGTTGTAGGTGTCAGTGTTCGTTCTCAAAAGAGGAAATAGTTACCGCTTCTTAAAGGTGAATAGTATCATTCTCTATCTGTTTTGCTATACAGACAGACTAGCTGAACTTGAGATTTAAAAAAAAGATTAAAATGTATCATTGAGTAAAATAAACATCTAAATCAAAACCTACATTGTGAACAGGGCACTGGAAGGTGACCTGGTTGTGACAGCAAAATTGCTGCTAGGTGGATGGATGAAGAAAAGCACAGAAAATCTTTCACTTACTCTTTCTGTTTATAAGCTGGTTCAGCTAAGATAGGCATTGTTCCATAATTCGTGGTGGTCAAATTAAGTGTTTACATAAAGGGAATGCTTAGAAGCAGAGCGAGGGCATGGGGGACAGAAAAAGAACTAAAGATGAGGGAATACAGAGAAAGGATACAATTAAAGCTTGAGTAGTCACCTTCAATTATACCCCCGAATCTTAGGAAATTATGTCCTTAGACATGCCTGTATACAAAGCACATTAAAAAAAAAAGTCAGGCTGTGAGGTTACACTATTGTTTTGTGTTTTCAAAATTCTGAAAAATTAATAAAACAAAATTCAAAAAAGTATATTTTCTAATGAATTTAATTAATAAATTAATGTTTGTAGGGGTATGTGTGTGTGTACATAAGGTGTATGTGCATGCTAAGGCAGGTGCCCACAAGGCTGGAATCTTTGGATCCCCTGCAAACTGGAGTGACAGTAGATGGTGGGCCTGCCCACATGGGTCTGGGGAGTAACACTGACTGGGCTCTAGCAGACTAGAGAGCAGGTGTTCTTAAGTCCTGACCTATCTCTTCATTCCCACCCACTAAATTTAAACAAGTCAGATAATGTAATAAATACATACAGAATATGATTTAAAGATAGATGTTTGACTTAAATTGTTGCTCACACATGATTCATAACATAAAACTTAGTCACTTACATACAGATAATCATATTTCCTTCCCTTTCAATTTTATGCTATATAGTCACTAAAATAATAAAAAGGACCCACATGTAAATGTCTAAGTCTTTAGAAATGTTCTGATTTTGTGTGCTAAATTCTGTTTTTGGACCTGTTTTAAATGTTCCTTCTGAAGTCAGTGGGGGTGATGAGTGACCAGCCAAAGTCTCACTTGGCCTCCTGGTTGAAGAAGGAAGCAGATGGCCATGTGAGACTTCAAGAGAAATCATATTTGTAGAAAATGTTGCAAAACATATAAACTAAATGGCTCAACATACCGCAAGAAAAAAGAAATAACCAAAACTAGGCCTATAAATTATGTATGATGTGTTTGTTCTAGAAGGGCATGGTGCCCATTTATAGACAATGGAAAAGAAATAAACAGCATAAAAGAAAAAAATAAAAAAGTTATAGGTTAGTGGCCTATGTGTAAAAGCCTTTTCAGGAGCCAAAACTGTGGAATTAGTTGACATTAAAATAACAACAAAATTATTGTTGTGCCCTTAAAACTTACCTACAATGGAGCATTGTAGTAATATGAGCAGCGGGCTGCGTCCCTGGCACCCGGCCACCCGCATGGCTAGCTTTACCCGAAATAATTACATGGAAACTGTATTCTTTTAAACACTGCCTGACCCATTAGTTTCAGTTTCTTATTGGCTAGCTCTTACATATTGACCTAACCCATTTCTAATAATCTGTGTAGCCCACGAGCTGGCTTACCAGGAATGATCTTAACCTGCGTCTGCCTGTAGTGGGAGAATCATGGCGACTCCTCGATTCAGCTTCTTTCTCCCAGCATTCTGTTCTGTTTTCTCTGCCTACCTAAGGGTTGGCCTATCAAATGGATCTAGGCAGTTTCTTTATTAATAAGAAATCACTCCCACATCAGAACATTATTGATTACTTTCTGAGATGATGTTTATAATGATGAACCACCTGCACCACAAATTGCACTAGCATGAAAACCCTAAAGTTTAGCAGTGGGAAACACAAACTAAAATTGTTTTAAAGATATTTTAATGGTTAATCACAATCCCAGGTATTAGTAGTTTCTGGTATAATCCAATTATTATATAGCAAAACATTTAGTTTATCTGTCCATTCCTGTTACTCAACCATTTTTTACCAACAGAACAACTGATCCCTATATATTTTTTGAAACTTCAACTAATTTTAAGTTAATTTCTATTATGTTAAAATAAATAGTTGGATGTTTTTCTTTACCTGACATATATTTCAAGGGTAAAATAGATATGTATACTATTGACCAGTTTGATATATTTAACTCTCACTATGTTAAAATGTTTGACAGTACATGTCTATAATTCCAGAACTTGGGAATAGTAAGAAGAGGATCAGAAATTCAAGGTCAGTCTTGGATATATATTGTTGTTGAGGTCAGTAATATTTCTATATAAGACCTTGTTTCCAAAGGAAGAAAAGAGGAAAAGAAAAACTTAATTCACAAAAATGCATTATGGATTAATCTAGTGTAGTAATTCATATAATCATCAGAAAAATACAAAATGGGATAATCCTCTGAGCATGTCTGTGAGGGATAGCTGTGTTAGGGTGAAGTAGGAAGACTCATCTTAACCACTGGTAGGCATCATTTAATGGCCTGGAATCCTGGACTGAAAACTGAAAAGGGAGAAAACAAGATGAGCGCAAGCATTCATCACCATCTTGCACTTACTCTGAATGAGCTTCTCTGATAGCAAAATATGAACAATGTTCTACAAAAGTACCTGGGATCCTTGTTCTGACTTATAATACCAAGCCAGGTGTGATGGATGTTGTTCTCTAATGCGATGAGTAACAGGGATCCTGTACCTACTACTTGTTAAATTTCCCTGTGTATTTCCAAATGAATGTCATTTCCGAAGACATTATGCACATATTTTTATGTACATCACTTTGATAGCTGATATGAACTTGGCTAACCATACAAACATTGCTAGATAATGTGAACTATTCTGCATGGGCATGTGAGAAATGAGCAACCTCCATGAAGGCAAAAACTAGAGAAAACATGAAAATTTATTGACTTGTATTACATTGCAGAGTTTACATAGAGTCCATCAGAAGAAAGAGTACGCTTTTACATATGTTCAGTGATGGTGTAAGAATTTAACACAAGGAGATTCTGGTAGAGGAATAAGTCCTAGGAATCTAATTTTGGTAGGAAAAATGAAAAAAAAAACTTATTTATAGAGCCTCTGGATGCTGCAAAATTTTGAGAAACACTCCACAGAATTAAATCAGGAAATTATCATAAAGCCCACAAATATAAATAAAACACAGCAACAGCACCCCATGAGTAATCAGAATCTTGGGTACTCTCAAATTACACACATACACACACAAACACTTTATATATCTAGTTTTTATAAACAAAACAAAATAATACTTGAGAATTACCACAAATAAAGCATACTTTTTACCATAGGGAAACAAAGTAAACATACAAACCATATGAGTAGACTCTGGTGGCAGGTTTATCAGAGAAAAATTTTTGGTCCATCACTCAGGTACAGGCCGTACTAGTCAGTATGTGGGATGTTCTTATGTATATGTGTTGCTCTTATTGATTGATGAATAAAGTTGTTTAGGCCAATGGTTTAGCAGAGTAAAGTTAGGTAAAGAGTTCAAATAAAGATACAAAGAAAAGGAGAGAGTACATGGAGTCAAAGAGATACCATGTAGCTGTAGAAGGAGTAACTTGTCACACCAGTAAGCCACCACCTCATGGCAATATACAGATGAATAGAAGTGTGTTAATTTAATAGTTAGAGTTAGCCAGTAAGAAGCCTATGACATGGCTAAACAATTGTAACTGATACCAAACCTCATAGTGGTTATTTCATAAACACCTGTAGGAACTAGCAAGTGGGACTAGGTGGGAGGAGAGAAACTGGTTCAATGGCACTGAGCAAGTTGGAGAAAAGCTTTCTGTCTACATTTGGTACCCAATGGTTGGGGTATGAATTCACAAAAAAGCTACTGACACATGTTGGAGCTGAATATGGGGCTCCCACCAGAGCTATGCATGGCTAGGCTTTCTTTACTTTTTTTCCCTAATCCTCTGAGAAAGTTAAGGATTTTCTACCTTCAGGCAGTCTCCCAAACACGTGCTTTTTCAAAACAATCTCTTGTGTGTTTTATAGGCAGCTCTCTCTCTCTCTCTCTCTCTCTCTCTCTCTCTCTCTCTCTCTCTCTCTCTCTCTCTCTCCCCGCCCCCTTTCCATCACAGATTATGGGCTTTCCCTGAACCCCCCTTCTTGCATTGTTATCAAACTTGCAAGCTGCCTTGAAATCCAGTAAGGCTTTTATGTCCTACATAGCAGCAATATGCCTCACATCTTCATCAATATTATCAGTAGTGGTAAGACTCTAAAGTCTTAAGGAAGCAAACCAAAGTGGCAATAAGAGCTTCCTAGGAAATAAATATCTTCTGAGGTCTTGTATCCTTCATTAAACACATTGTGCTTGGGGAACATTTTATGCTATATGCTTTGACAATGGACTATTAGATGGCCCAGGCTCTTCTTTTTGAAAATACATTGCTTCATGAACCACAAAATAGAACACATCCATCTGCTGGACTTTATTCTTTTGAGTACCCTTGCAGGTGGTGTTTGGTTATATAAAGAACAAGTATGACTTTTCCTTATAAGTTCCTTTGTTTGTTGGTACGGTCACCCCCAATGTCTCAGACCACTTCCTGTTGTTAGCAAGTCAAAATTTAAAAACCTTCAGCTTCCTCTCCAGCACCATGTCAGCCTGCCATGCCCTGCCATGATGATAATAAACTAAACCTCTGAAACTATAAGCCACATAATAAATATTCTCCTTCATAAGAGTTGCCGTGGGCATGGTGTTTCTTTACAGCAATAAAAATTCTAACTAAGACAAGGCTCATCCTGTATTCCCTGGAGAAACATGTAAACCAAAATCCTATGTATGGATCTAGCTAACTACAATTTGAGAGGCTTTTTACATTAGTTAAACATTAATGCCTGTGATCACTATGTTTTGAGCGTAATGCTCTCAGATTAGCTCAGGTTTTCCTTCTCAGTTAACATGCACATCCGTTGTCCTTTCTTCTGGAAAGGAAAAGAGTTGTTCCTTCAGAAGTCATATTGCTGCTTTCATAAAGGTAGCACACCCTATCCCATTGTGCCACTGACACTGGACAGCCGAGGGATGAAACCAAATAGATGCACACCTGGTTAACTCCCATTCTCCCAACTGTCTAGTTCGTTAAAGTTTGGTTCCCTTTGGATAGTCAAATTGAAGAGCATTTTCTAGATGTTGTACCTGTGTCTACTCAAGTAGTTAATATTTCGTTCTTCGTTTAGGGAAAATGGTATAATCTACAGAAAGTTTGAGATGGTGTCTGAAAAATCTCTGAAATTACAAAGAGTAGTTCTGGAGCTGAGGAGAGGCTCAATGGGTAAACACACTAGACTTCAAGGTTGATATCTGATTCTTGGAAACGGTATGGTGGAAGGAAACACCCACCCAGCTTTCCTCTGATGACCACATGAACACTGTGGCGTGTGTGCATACACACAGGCAAGAGAAAAGAAATAAATGCAAGTTTTTGAAAGAAACAGTTTTTGTGTTTCTTCTTGTTATAATACAGCTAGAATAGATGAGAAATGGAAAGAGCAGGAGGAAATGCTTTTGCAAGTTTGTCTAGAATTAGCACAAAACCAAAGAAGCATGGGAAGTCTTACATAATGTGGGGCACTGTTCTGAAGTTGTTCCTAGACCTGAAGCAGATCACGGAAAGGATTTACACAGCCTTGGGCACAATTCCTTGCATGGTTTCTGTTTTGCTTTGTGGTTTTTGTTGCTTCTTTTTATTAATTTAGAAGCTGAGAAAAAATCCATGCTTGTTTTTAAGGGCATAATCCCCAATTCCAGCTGTGCTAAAAACAAGTCACATATTTGCCATTTCATAAATATTAACAGGAAGAATAGTGTTGGTGCCAAATTCCTCATTTTAAAAGGTGAGAGTAATGAGAAATTTGTAAATAAGAAATGTATTAAAACTTTAACATCTGTGCAACAGAAATATTTTGGAGACACACTGAAATATCATCAGAGAATCTCAGAACTATTAACTTAGTCAATTTATTTGAGATGCAACTATGTTCTATTATTCTTAAATGTAAGTATCTTGAATAGGTCTATGGAAATGCTTCATTCATGCCTGGACAGGTAGTGCTTTAAATAAGTGGTTAATAGAACAGGCACTTTCCTTCTAAAGACATACCAGATGTAAAGGAATTTTGAAAACTTGAGAATTTCTGAAAGAAAAAAACTGATCTTAAATCAAATATATAAGAATATATATATGTAATAATATGCAACTCAGGTATTTTGGAGAAGTTTTATATGAAAATAGGGTAATAACCTCATAAAGTTTAGATAAACTTAGGAAGATAATGGCCATGGATTGTAATTCATAACTGAGATGCTGTTTATTATTACCAGAAGTAGAATAAATTCAATAACTGGTAAAGACAATCAAAGCACAAAAATGCTTTAATAAGTAGTGACTCAAACCCTTAGTGAATGTCAACGTCTTTTAAGGAGAATTTGAAAATTAAAACAATTAATCTGGTTACTAGATTTGTAAATCAAATGTCCTAGGACAGCACAGTTTTGATTTTAGCCTGACAGTTTGGAGACGTTCTAGTGCAGTTCTCATAGTGTCGATGACATTGATTTAACATATTTATTAAGGGGAACCTTTCCCCACTCACACGGCAGAAAAATATTTGAAGAGAGGTTTTTGAAATGATTCTTATCTTAACACATAAATACTAGCTCTCATTACTTTGGATTCATTTGCTATGTTTTTGTAAGGCACAATTGTTTGTCTTTTATACCAGAAACACCATTAAACTAAAATGTTATTTCTTTAGAAACTGACATGAATTGCTGGACAGTGAGGAAACAGGACTCTCTTCTATTATACGTGAAACCAAACTCACCACGTGTTGTGACTTTATCTCTGCATAATGCACCGTTTCTTTTTTCTCCCATGTTGAAGATGCAACACATCAGGAGTCATGCCTGGCACTCATTTACATGCAACCTCAGAGTCACACTGCATGTTACAAATATCTGGGAGCTGTGTGATTAGTTAACATCTTGTGCATAACCCTTAAAATTATAGCAAGTTCTCAGGAGATAATTAGTCTATCCTGTTTCTATAATAAAATGAACGATGTTTTAGCAATGACTCTCAGGAATAGCAGCAAGGAAAAGGATTTTAAACCAGAGAAATTTAAGAGCCTCAGAGAAAAGATGGAAAAAAGAACCTTGCTATGATAGAACACATATACATATATATTGATTTTACTGGCACAAACGGACTATAAGGCTTAGGGAATGGAGACCATGAAAGATCGAGTGTGCCTCTCCCATGGGCGTCACCTGTCTCCTCCTGACTGTTCTGCGATCCCTTACTCTCAAGATAAGAAAGACAAGGGTACAAGGGCCCTTCAAGTCCTCGACTCTCCATAAACTCCACAAATATTAGACTTCTGCCTGGGGCAGAATCCTTGGAGCTGAATGATGCTTTAAGTTTACAAAAGTTCATTCATACTGAGTGAAGTGGAGCTTCCAGAGAGAGGTATTCTTGAGCCTCCCCTTCACTGCTCCATCTTGAGAGCAGTACAGAAGATTACAGTCTTGTTGGAGCAATCAAAATAGTAGTTGAAAAAGTGATGATGATAGTTGGCTGGTCACCTGCCATGTGTTTAGCAACATTTTGTGTTGATAGCAAGGAGATTCAGTATCTCAAGGCCTAGAAAATAGGTAACAACTGCATCCAGTTCACCTACATGAGTTTCGTGGCGTTCCTATTTTCACAATTTAAACTCCTTAAGGTAAGGGCGAGCTTGGCTCAGAGTGTGTGGGAAAACAGCTCTGTATGATGATTCTTAGTGTGGTTCCTCAATTTTAAATAAGTGGCGAGAGCACATCATAGTGCCTTTTCACATTGACGTGTGAATAAAATTTACACTTAATGGTATAACACACTTAACAGCCTGACATTTATCCACAACAAACAAGGAAGAGGCAATTTTAACCTACAGGCTCAAGAAATAAAGCTGTCACTCAGTATAACAGCAAAAGTCACCTAGAGAACAAAACTCTCAGAGCAAATATCATGTAATTTATAATAAAATACTTTTGATTATTTTCCTCCTTCACCTCCTCCTCCAAATGATCAGAGAATTGCTATTAAACTTATGCATATTACTCTAAAACAAGATAAAACTATTAGTTTAGTGTATTTCATCTGAAAAGAATGATTTAGGCCTGGTGGTGGTGGAACATGCCTTTAATCCCTGCACTCTGGAGGCAGAGGAAGGTGGATCTCTGTAAATTCAAGGCCAACTACAAAGAGAGTTAGTTTCAGGGCAGCCAAAAATACACAGAAAAACCCTGTCTTGAAAAACAAAAACAAAACAACAACAACAACAAAACAAACAAATAAAAAACAAGAGAGAGAGAGAGAGAGAAAGAGAGAGAGAAAGAGAGAGAGATTTAGTGTTTTAGTGTAAGTAATGTTTTTACTTTACTAAAACTAGTGTTTGATTCTCTTTTAAAATAGGCGCTGGATGTTTTCAGTTATCTCCTAAGGTTGACTGCAGGTATGATTAGAGACAGGAGAAAGTGTGCTTACTCTTTGCTGCTATGAATGAAGACATAAAACTGTGCAGCTGGACATTTGCTGCTCACAGCATAAAGAGACTAGTTTCTTGCTCTACCTAAAAATAATTTCCAGCCACACTAATATTATGTTTTTAAGTTATTTCCTCATTTATTTTTTCTTTTATTATTATTATTTTATTACTTTAAAAAATACCAATCCAAATTCCCACTCCCTCCCCTCCTCCCCTTCCCTTCACATACCTTCTCACCCTTCCCTTCCCTCTAATCCTAAGAGAGGGCAAGGCACCCTGCCCTGTGGCAAGTCCAAGGTCCACCCTACTACATCTAGGTTGAGCAAGCTATACACCCAAAGAGAATAGGATCACAAAAAGCCAGTACATGCAGTAGAGACAAATCCCAGTGCCACTGTCAGTGGCTCCTTAGTCTGCCCCAACTGTCAACCACATTCAGAGGGACAAGTTTGATCCCATGCTTGTTCACTTTCAATCCAGTTGGAGCTAGTGAACTCCCATTAGCGCAGGCAAACTGTCTCAGTGGGTGAACCCCTCATGATTTTGATGTCCTTGCTCATATTCTCACTCCTTCCACTCTTCAACTGGACCTTGAGAACTTGAGGGAATGGGATAGTAGAGATGGAGGAAGGACAGATATGAGAGCAAGGAAAGAGATATCTTGATTGAGGGAGCCATTATGGGGTCAGCAAGAAACCTGGCTCTAGAAAAATTCCCAGGAATCCACAAGGAGGGCCCAAGCTAAGACCCTAAGCAATAGAGGAGAGGGTGCCTGAACTGGCCTTGTCCTGTAGTCAGACTGATAATTATCTTAAAGATCACCATAGAACCTTTGTCCAACAACAGATGGAAACAGAGGCAGAGAACCACATTGGAGCACTGGACTGAGCTATCATAATGTTTTAACTCAGCTGAGGGTCCTTTAGCTCTCTCTTCTGATGGAAACTCACCAATAGGCAAGGTTCACCTTC
Source organism: Microtus pennsylvanicus (assembly GCF_037038515.1). Classification (NCBI taxonomy): domain Eukaryota; kingdom Metazoa; phylum Chordata; class Mammalia; order Rodentia; family Cricetidae; genus Microtus; species Microtus pennsylvanicus. The sequence goes on from NC_134592.1 coordinate 68,279,249, forward strand.
CTCACGGTCGTCTACTGAGAGTCTGGGATGTTAGGACTTGTTCTCCAGGTTTTGTTACTAGGCTTAGGTGCCAATTTCACAGCATCCACCAACTCACAACTGGGTACATAGGGCATTGTGGCCCTTTTCAGGGTGTTACATGTTCTTCTTCTGCTGGGCCTCAGAAGCCTCTGAGGCTTTCTGAAACTTCTGTGGTGGTTGGACCTGCAGCTCTTCCAAGGACTCCATCTACATTTAGGTCTCGCTTCCTTTTGCAGGAGCTCTCTCCAAATTCTTGCCCAATTCCTACTTCCATGGCCTGTTTATCATGGTCTTTGCTGCCCCTGAAACTCTCTGGAACTTTCCCCATCACCTTCTATTTGTGCTAGGTGTGCCTGACACTGAAAGCCCAGGGAATTGCCTGCTCCTCTAGCTGAGCCAGATCTGCCCATTCTATGAACTTCAAGTTGGTTATGTGTAGCCTGAGATAGCAAGGTTCACAAGGTTGAGATCTAGAGTTCTCCAAGAGCAAGGGGACTACGGTTTAAATAGCCAGTCACATGTCACTATCAAAGCCTGAGATAGTCTCCTTGACAAGACTCTGAGGAAGAGGTCTGAGCATCTGTGGACATGCACGGCAATCTGGAGGGGCTGTAGGTGGAACAAACACTGGAAGGTTGAAGGGGATCTGTAGAGGCAAAGACTTGGGGGTGTGATTGTCATGACAGTGATGCTGGTTATCATAGATGGAGTGATATCTCTCCTAGAATCTTTGGCTAATTTGAAGCCTCTTTTGGATGTACAGTGTTTGATTTGATATTCTCCAGCAGGTACATGATATGTAGGCTTTTGTGATGGAAACTGCAAAAACCACTAAAGATGGCTGCTCGGCAGCTCCTATAGTTCTCAGGAAACTGATGGAGTTGAAGAAACTGAAATTCTTACTGCCCTGATGGGATCTTCTGAAGCTCAGAATGGTTCCTAATAGGCTCACTGAACTTGGAGCCAGGGATGTAGCTGAATAGTGCTGATTGAAACTCCTTATCTATCTGTCCAGTTGCCCATTTAGTCCCTAGACAGCTGCTTCTCCAGCTGCCTTCACTAGACATTCATCCAGAAGGCAGCAACCCTGCCCTTGTCTGACACTTCAGCACCTCAAATGGAAACCAAAACCAAAACAAAACAGCAGCTGTGCGTGAACTCAGTCTTCTATAATTGTGGGAGAGTTGGGTTTTTCTCAGGTGTCTCGTTAGATGGCTGTTCAGAGATTCAAATCAATATAACATCCCAGATTTTAGCTTGATCACTTAAGTAAAGGAGAATGTCAAATTCTTGAATATTCTTTTTCTAATAACAGGCAGAAGGCCAAAGAGAGAAACAACGATGGAGAGTGAAATACAATTCTCCAAAGAGATGTTTATTTGGAGCTTAGGGAGAGCTAACGTGAAGCTGACACGAAGCTTGGGGAATCAGATGCGAGGCTGCTGCTTGCATAGCCTGAATTCACCAGGGCTTCTCAGGTGCCTGTGCTCAGGTACTGCAGGTTTTACATTACGGAACTTTGCAAAGTTCATGTAACAAAAACATTTTCAAATACCATAGTTTAGGTCAGTGAGTTCAAAGTCTACCGCCACCCATCCTTCCTGATGTCAAAATTCTTTCATTGAAATCTCTTCTTTTCCCCAGTACTTGACCCTGTGTGGGGATAGGAAGAGAACTGTTTCCGAGGATTAGGAAGAATAAAGAGTGTAATTACCTCAGGATCAGCCACAGCAGATAGCATATTGTGTATAAAAATCTTTCAGATTAGATATTTGATCCCCAATCTATACTGGCATAAGTACAAGATAGCCTCTTACAAGTAGAGAAAAATTTTAAAACGTAGTCTTACAAAGGCTTTTTAAATCTTTTGTTTGTTTTTGTGAAAAGGCACTGTTACATAACTACCTAAGAGTAAAGCTAACGACAGAATTTTACCAAGCAGGTCAGAAAGGTAGATCACATCATTGGGCCATGTTTTTATTAGTGGAACATTTAAAAACCATCTGTTACTAATTTTGAAATAATTTAGTGTCAGTATATGATCAATAGTTAGCTAAAATATATAATTTTAGTTAATATGCTGCTTAGAAAGGCAATTATTCTGTGTTGTTTTGTATAAAATTTTACCCATATAAGATCATAATTAAAATCCATGACATCTAAAGTGTATTAGTCAGGAGACGTACAAACCAGTGGTAGCAGCTTATAAGCTGATCCACCCAGTAACAGCAACTCATTTTGGATATGTAGCCTCTAAAGTACAATAAGATGAAGGTGCACAGTTTACCTAACTTCCTTCCTTGTGAAATAGATAAATACAAATGTGGTACAATGGTATTTCAAAACAATATTGTCTTTGAATATTACTCAAAACTTGATACAGTTTTGGATATTTCACCCAATTATTTATCTGGTAGAAAAGTCACCAAATTCATATAGTAATGGCTGTAGAGGTGGAATCTTTGTTAGCTAATTAGGTAAGACCATATCATGATTATGGGACCACGATGATAGCATGAAGATTTATACAAAGAAAATAGATGGAGATGGCACTTTCCATCTCTCAAGATGTGAAGCCCCCCAACATGTTATGATGCAGCTGAAAGGGCCCTCATTATTCTAAGCAGATGAGGGGTCCATGCTCCTCATTTCACAGCGTCCAGAAGCATGAAGCTCATGGAATTATAGACCTTTTAAGAAAATCTATCTGCATGTATTTTTGCACAGAAATAAGAGTAAGAAAATACGTTGGATATTTAGAAGGCAGGAATTTAAAATATGTAGCCTGATAGTGGCAGCACAATCCTATTACATCAAATGTGGTCCTGCTTAGATAACTTCCATTTTAGTTTTCTGGAAAAAAAAAATCCAGAAAATTAGCAGCACATCAGAATGGCAGATTTCCTGACATGTATATGAGGCATGAAGCAACCTCAAATGGTTTCATGACCAAAACATGCGAAAGACCAGTAAAATAATTGTTATATGATAAAAGTAGTATACAGTATGCCATTCAATAACTGATTTGATTTAAAGCCTGTTCCACAAGATGGAACCCAACACTGCTTGGGTGAATATGAACCTGAGACTAGATATCACAGTGACCCTAGGGCAAAAGCAAATTACATTGGTTGAGAAAAAGAAAAAAAAATGTAGTGATAAAATGACTCCTAAAGATAGTCTGCTATACCCATGTATCAGTTCCTTGTTGATCCATCATCAGAGAGGCTTCCTCTTACAGCAGATGGGAACAAATATAAAGATCCATAGCAAGATATTACACAGAAAGTGAGAGACCTTGGAATACTCAGCCCCAGATGGAATGTCTCCATCAAATCCCTCTTCTCAGAGCTCAGGGAACCCTCCAGAAGAGGAGACCGAAAGAGGGCAAGAGCCAGAGGGAATAAAGGACACCAAGAAAACAAGGCTCTCTAAATCAATTTGACCAAAGCTCATATAAACTAATAGAAACTCCAGCAGCACACGAACCACACAGGTCTGCACCACATTCTCTGTACTTATGGCTTCCAGTTTAATGTTTTTATGGGATTTCTGAATGCACAAAAGAAATGAGAGGCTCTCTGGTCCTTGTGCCTTTTCTTAGGCTCTTTTCCTCCTGTTGGTTTGTCTTGTCCAACTTTGATGCAATAATTTTTGTCTTACTGTATTATATTTTATTTTGTTATAGTTTTATATTTGTTATATTTTAAAAGATTGAATGAATAACAATCTAGTCACTAAGGTAAAAATTAACAACTGAACCGTCATTTATACCTACTGGGAGATGGAAAATCCATTCTCTCCAATGCTGTGACATTGTTGACACTGGGCATATTCTAGAGCGGGCCTCACGTCCAGTAGTTTACTGACATATAATGAACTCCACAGCTTTTTTGTGTGTGATTTTATTTGTTTACAGTTTTTTTTGAGGGGGGGACGGAGTCTGGTGGTGTTTTGTTTTTTTCTTGAATTATTAGGGCTTTGGTGTATTAGAGTTTTGTTTGTTTTCTTTGAGAAAGAATTTAAAATTGAGTATGTAGGCAGAAAGAGAGGTCTGGGAAAAACTTTTGGGATAGAGTACAAGAATATGTTCAAAATATACTTAAAATTAAAAATGTTTTAAGTAGTAAAAACATGTGAGATATAAGAATGTATTTGATGTTGCAAGTAAAATATCAAAATATGTATCGACAATATATTAAAACTTTTGCCCAACTACATGATCTTTAAAAGAAGATAGTATGTAGCTCCTTCTGATACAGGATCAGGCCTGTGTGACTGGGAGAAAAGGAAATGTGTAGAAAATAAGAAAATCAAATCGCTAAATGACCTTCATGTGCTATTCCTGGGACAGCCTAGATTAGGACTCAGACCAGGACCAGAGGTCACACAGAGACTTATTTTATTTGAGCCCCACTAAGGTAGCAAATATGATACTCATTTCTGTGGTGTAACCCTAATTTCTTATTTGAGGACCTTAAGTTTACTGATCTCAATTTTTTTGTCGTGTGGCTAAATAAAATCCATAATGAAAAATTTTATCTGTTACTAGAAAATGTAAAATAAGAAGGTGTGATCATGTGATCAAGGTGGTACCATGATGTCTAACTAGAAGTCAAATACTACATTCAACTTAGTTGCATGATGGAGATAACCTACAGCCTCCCCTCATACATGAGTACGGGAAACAGCTCTACCCACTGTCAACTACGCAGAAAGACAATAGAAATTAGATAGTATTGTTGCATGATATGCTTGTTATTGTTGTTTGTTTGCTTGAGACAAGATCTCATTGAGCAGGCTGGACTGGTCTGAAATTCACTGTGTAGTCCTGGTAGAGCTCTAGCTTGAGACAACTCCTCAGACTTCTGCCTTGGCCCTCAAGTTCTAGGATTACAGTCATGAACATCAGAACTGGATCCCAGTTTTAGCTTCTAACTATGAAATGTTCGGCTTGAAAGGTCTTGAAATCAACTCTTCAGATTCCCGAATCCACAAGTATGGAAAGTACAGTCCATAACTGAAGGACAATGACCTCCCTTCTTTAGTTCCTGCTCTTCTGTGTTCCTCTTTATCATTTCTGTAAGTCACTTTCTGGGCTAAATTCAGCAATAACTCTACCCATTGTTAGAGATGGGAAGATAGTCTCTAAATAGTTTGGAGTAAGAAACAATATCAATTATACTCACATCCATTGTCAGAAGGCTAGGATTTAATCCTGTTTCTGATGTAAGTATTTCAGTGCATGACTGTAACTCTTAGCTCTTTGTTTAAGTGAGTAATGGCTGAGAATAGTTTGTCCATATCTCATTATTTTCATCCTAAGAATATATATCAAAATACATATCAGGACCTTCTAACAATCTGTATCTTATAAAAGAACTTTGAATTATTTTCTCTGAACTTTACTAACATACAATAATGTCTTTTGTTCATATAAACCAGGCTTGTGCAACCTACAGTCCCTGAGATGCATTTGTCCCAGGATAGCTATGAACATAGTTAAACACCTTTGTAGATAATAATATCATATTGCAAGGTTAGAAAGTTAAATGCCCTGACTGAGCATTCTTGAAATGAAAACAACTGCTTGTAAATTCTAGCTCATGGACTGACATTCATTGTTAATAAACATATATGATGAAAGTATGTATGGAATGCTCTTCAAAGAGAAGGAGTTACCCATGCAAGGAAAACCAAATCAATCCCGTTCTATCTCTTCCCTGGCAGTTCTAGGTTTTAAGTTTATGTCAGGTATATAGCCCTATTAAAATTCTTGGCTCATGTGGTTTACAGTACACTGTTATACTGTCACCTTATAAATGATTTTATATTAAAAAAATCTATGCATCACTGCACATATTTTTACAAAATTAAATTTTTGACAATATTATTCTTGTATATGAACTATGCCTTTATTAAAATGCATACTTGCCAAATTCTTTTTTGTGATATTGTTTGAAAACCAAACCTAAAAATTTGACACAAGCAGCCATACGACACAAAAATTCTTCACAGAATTCATACTCCAGTGAGCATATTGTTAATCTCTTGTCTTTAAACAGTTTAAAATATTCACGATCAGCATTAACCTATTTTTAATTAATTTGTTTCTAGACTGCCACACAATGAGTAATCATGTATAAAATACTAATCAACTTTAAAAATAGCAAAAATGTGTGGAGTTAGAGTAGCAATAAAACAAACCAAGAATATATAAAGAAGTAATTCTAGTGTTTTGTTTTCAGCCTTATTTCTTTAAAGAAATTTAAACTCAAAATCAATTGAGATGAAAGCATCATTAATTACTTACTTTTTTATTGATTTTATTGAGCTATACATTTTTCTCTGCTCCCCTCCCTTCCTCCCCCCTCCCCTTCAACCCACTCCCATGGTTTCCATGCTACCAATTTACTCAGGTGATCTTGTCTTTTTCTACTTCCAATATAGATTAGGTACGTGTATGTCTCTCGTTAGGTCCTTATTATTGTCTAGGTTCTCTGGGATTGTGATTTGTAAGCTGTTTTTTTTTTTTTTGCTTTATGTTTAGAAACCACTTATGAGTGAGTACATATATTTGTCAAACTCTCATTATTTGCTGATGATATAATAGTTTACATAAACAACCCCAAAAATTCTACCAAGGAACTTCTACAACACATAAACACTTTCAGTAATGTAGCAGGATACAAGATTAACTCAAGAAAAAAAAACAGTAGCCCTCTTGTACACAGTTGATGAATGGGCTGAGAAAGAAATCAGAGAAACATCACCCCTCATAATAGCCACAAATAGCATAAAATATCTCAGAGTAACTCTAACCAAACAAGTGGAAGACCTGTATGACAAAAACTTTAAAGAAAGAAGTTGAAGATGACACCAGAAAATGGAAAGATCTCCCATGCTCTTGGGTAGGTAGAGTTAATATAGAAAAATGGCATTCTTACCAAAAGCAATCTACAGATTCAATACCAATACATTGCCCATCAAAATCCCAGCAAAATTCTTCACACTCCTCGAATGAATTATTTGAAGCGACTAATTGCATACAAAGTTGAGGAGCGTCTTTCCCCACAACCAAGAACAAAAGTGGACAGGGATTTTACTCATTCAGTCTACTGCTCCTCAATAATCCACAAGGGCTACCTTAGCAACTGGAACAGTCTAGCATTTTCTGTGTAGACTCAAGAAAGATTTGAGCAGAAAATTGGATCACAACAAAAAAATTCTGCTTTGTGTTTCTTTGTAGAATTTTTATTCATAGTATATTGAGTGAAGCATAATTTTAAAATGCTTTTCAGACATAAATGAGACATCTTTCTTGATTATTCTATCCTTGGGTTTCAAATGTCTCTTGTCTCCAAACAGAAAGACTTTCAATCAATAATGGGTTCCTGGTTTACTAGGAAAAAGGCTGCAGTACTTTAAAGTGGTACTGTAAGTCGTTTTCATGGATTCCAGGCTAAAGGTTAAGAGGACAAGGCCACTGTGGAAAGCAAGAGGAGTAGTTGGGAATGGTTGCATTCTTCCCTGCTGTATTTTTGACCACAGAAAGCTTTTTCCTTGTGTGGTTATCTTCAATGACTATCAAGGATGGGTCCTTAGCTGAGACCTGATTTTCCTGGTGTTCACTATGCATAATTTGGATGTCATAGATGGGATGCTCAGGTACTGATTTCCTAGCAGTTTCGTACAAAATGTACTCAGGAGCTTACCCCTGCACCATTGCTTTGTTCAAAGTTTGTGCTGAAATATTTTTACATTTCATTTCATGGTGAAAAGATCTTCCACTTACGTGGTTCTCCAGGTGGGAAATGAACTCCTCACAGAAAGAGAATCTCAGATCCTTCCCAAGGTACAAAGAATTTTCTACTTATAAGCATTGTTCCCAACCATCATATTCCCCTGATAACTTATGGAACGTCAAGACATCCTGATTGTGCAACTTACCATTACCAAAATGTTTGTTTGGGAGCATTTCCATATAGTTTTTATCATTAAATCATTTTCACAAACCCTAGGACAAATGTGTCTTTTTCCATCTTTAGCTTGTTATAAGAATAATAGTAGACTTACAGATTGTATTATGACCAGGAAAAGTTCTAGACAGAGGAAGCAAGCAAGACTTCATACATTGTTAAAGTAAACAAATTAAATTCATTAAGAAAAAGTCATAAAAGTACATATGCATAACTGATATATTCATATGCAAGCATTATATAAATGAGTTGCCCATAAACAATGTCTAGTTCTATCAACAGTGATTTTCTACTTCTTTCCTGTGATTTGTGTGTGATAAATGAATTTTAAGATGTTAGGGTTTTTGAATGTATTATACCCTGTAGTCCTCTTCAATAAAGACATGAGAACTGTCATTTTGCCTTGATCAGATACTATGTATATATTGCTAAGAGGATTTATCTTGAGAAAGCCCGGGGTATTTTCATCAGTCACAACCCCTCAGTATATTCCTAAAGTTAAGTAAGTAGAGCAGACCTTTGGGGGGCCAACTGTATCCACCTGTTGTAAAGTACATCCTGATCAGGCTCACTTGGAGAAATATCACTGACTATTTTCTAGTTTGGTCAAATCAGTCTGGTGACTTTCCTTCAGTGTTTCATAAACTGTTTTAAGAAGTTTCTCAACCCCCTCTTTTTTTTGTTCCTTAACATGTGTTAGACAGTCATCCCTCCCTCTAGGTTTACTTTTAGAATTTTTGGATAATACTCTTTTATTCTGAAAGAGGTAGGGTTTTCAGTTAATAAAGAGAATATATCACCTTGTATAAGCTGACATTTAATTTCTTCTTCTTATGAAACAGGCATAAAATTGAGGAAGAGCAGAAGTAGATCAGTTTGCAAATATTCCAGGATGTATGTGGAAGAGATGCCAAGACACTCTGAGAAAAAGAAAAGGAGGAATCGAGAATTGGTGTTTTGTCCATGTGTTGCATGTGTTACAAAGCTTATGAAAAGTAAAGTTTAAATTTCAAGCCAAGAAGTAACAGTAGACAAAAGAGGCAAGACAGAGACAAGAATCTGACAACTGCATATGCAAGAATTTAGTATAGGATGGGACTTGCATATGAACTCTGTGTGGGAGAAATAGTTTGGAAAATTTGGACTATGGACTTGAAAGAATTAGTTCCATATATATATATATATACATATATATATATATATATATATATATATATATATATATATATATATATAACAAAGCAAGTTAGAAATTCAGCAGCAGTAGTGAAGATAATTAGTCACATTAATGTTCATTTCTGTCCACAGAAGGGTCATGCTGTATGAAGAGGAGCTTGAGCAAACATTCTTACTGTAAGTTGAAAGAGTTGGCAAAAGTAGTTCTCTACTTCTGTTAATATACATGTCTGTTGACCACCATTGATTCAAATGAATGCTATCCCACAATGAACAATTTCAGGGAAGATTTTTTTAGCATGAGAACTTGTGATTTCTCTTGATAAGAATGTGGCTTAGATGAAGTTAGATTAAGTTTTGTAGATCTATTTCACTGAGTTCTAATGTAGTTTTAATAAATGCCTGATATTGGAACAACCCACAGCTCTGTTATATGGACCACCTTCAGCTCCACACATCCTGAAGAATGGGTTTACCATGAAAGAGACAAATAACCATGGCATGTTTGGGGCATAGTGAGAAAAGGTGAGAAGGACCAACCACATCATGTCAATGGAACAATGGACTTTTCCACCTATCACCCTTGGTTTTGGGGAATGGCACGTGACTTCACTGGACATATGGACCACACACAATTGGCACGTGACTTCACTGGACATATGGACCACACACAATTGGTTTTCGATGTGCCCCTGCAGGAGTTATCCAGCTCACTAACACCTTCCTATGCACACACCAGTGGTGTAAGATTAGGACTGACAATGGCTTTGCTGCTGTAAATTAGTGAGCATTGTGCTTTATTATTCAGTTGCTCAACTGCTATTTTATTTCTGTTGATTTTTGTTTTTCTGCTTAATTTCTATAAATTGCTGTATAGTTTCCCATAAGGTATAATTAAGCAGAATTGCTTAAGTTTTAATTATTGTGTATTATAGATGTTGAAAGCAACATTAGCACTTGGCTTTTAAAAATGTGATCGTATATTTATAAGAGAGCATTTATAAACACATTTACATATAGTTAAGATGAAAAAGGTATTTGAATCATAGTCATTAGCATTTCTTCAAACATATGGCAGAGCAGCAGAGGCCATGGGCCATGCCTTCATTAACTGAACACTGTTTCATCAGTGTTTCAGCTTCCTGCTGTGCCACCCTGTGGCGTCCCCTTCTGTCCCCGAGGTTTCAGTAACAAGGGACAATATGTCCCCAAGGTGAAAATCTGGAAAATATAGCAGATTAGCCCTTAGAGAAGTTCTTATGATTATTTAATCACACTTAGATAAAGAACACACAGCACCGTTAAACGGGCTTCGGTGTTTCTCTGCTAGCCTCCATTTCCCAGCTTCAGTGACTGGCACTGTGTGCAATGCAAGGCAAATAAAAGTGAATTTACACAGGGCACATTTAAGGTGCCATTAAAATGCTGACCTGTTTTGTATTGGAAGGCATAATGGGCAAAGCTGACACCTATACACAGATTTTCAAAAGACATGGCTTCATAGGCATAAACAGATATAACTACATAGGTATATGCAGACACAGCTCCATGGGCATACATATCAAGATTTAATTGTCATCTGCTGCTTATAGGTTTTCAGATGATAGATGGAGATGAAACTCTTAAATAATGTTAGACGTAATAATTACAGTTCATTATTTGTAAAAAGGCAGATAAGCAAGTTTAAACACTGTCTTATAAGTGTTCTAGGCAAACTTTATTGGGACATTTCTCTAGTATGTAAAGAGTAGTAAATCTAAGAGATAAAGGCACGTGGGTCTACCCATTAGTCACACTTACGCTCTCTCAGTTAAATGCCTATCATTAATGCAGACTTTGTTTCTGAGGCATCTTTGGTTATAGAGTATATATGCAGATTAGATTTTAATCAAAGATAAATATTTCAAGACAAATCCTCTATGAACCTGAAAATATATGTGCTAAATATTTGAGCTAATAATTTTATATGATGAAGTAGCTGTTATTCATTTTCAGTAGCTGGGAATATGAAATTAGAAAACTATCATTAAGGTAAACAAAAGACAGAAATGTTAGCAATGCATTAGACAATTCAGAGAATTCCTGGAATAATAAAAAAGGAGGGGGAATTTAAAATGATGATTTTCTATTCTGGTTCCATAGGTTTTTAGGATAAAATTTAAAATTATATATATATCAGAACTCTAATTTCAAATCCTGTGTCGGCCCTGACTGTGCAGTTATTTTGCTACAATTCCTCTTACTTTCTAAACTACTGTGCTGTACTATGGAACAAGCAGGACACAAAGGGAAATACAACTCAAATCTCTTCCTCTAGGGAGCTACCCTCCTCTCTAACACACTAAGCCAGATACACAAATGTTTGTTTGGAGAAGTCAGGGGTCACAATCGTTAGCATCCCTCTTCCTTTGGGAATGTGTTTCTTACTTCTCTCTAGCACATAAATTAGAACATCGACTCCAGGGCCAGGTATCTCAGTTTGAGATGCATCTCCACCACAAATCATCTCTGAGACCTTCAACGTATTGCACAAGTGTTTTATGCCATGCTTTCCTCACAGAAACAAAATTCAACTCCTATTTCAGCAATTTTCCCACACATTAGCTACATGGTACTGTGTTGAGTGACCAAAAGTATGTCTAGAAAGACTGCACATACTATTATAAATGCTTCATCTCCCACTAATATATCATATGTCACTTTGATGTGTACGGTGTCATCTAGTCTTCCTCTAGGACTTGCTTAGGACAGAGTCTCTTTGTTGTTTTAGCCTGCTTATATCAGGCTAGCTGGTCTATGAGCCCCATAGGATCCTCCTGTCTCTGCCTCACATTTCCTGTAGGAACACCGGTATTACAGATGTGTTATTATCCCTGCTTTTATGTGGATTCTGAGCATTCAAATTCAGGTCTTTAGAACTGCAAGACAAACATTTTGGCCAATGGAGCTTTCTCCTTGTCCTTTCTTAAGTAAGAAAGAGTCATGCAGCCCTACCCTCTGATGTTTTCATTGCATAACTCAGTGTTGATTCTATCTTCTGCCCATTTGAAACGTAGCATTTTTACATAAGTCACTTAGAGCCACTGAGAGAATGCAGGAAGCAGAATGTATGGTGGAAGATGGGCTAATGGGCCCTGTGCCAGCAACAAGTTCTACAACATGGGACCCACTACGAAAGTTACTTGGATTCATCAGATAACTTCAGGGAAGTCCAGTTCTGTCCTATCATTCGAATGAGATAATTGCCGATAGAGTGGAAGGAAATATCACTGGCACTAAGACTGTTTTATATTTGTTGTGCAGATATAGAAACAGAGAAAACTTAAGCACACCATGCATTTGTGATATTGTAAACCACCAGGGAACTCAATATTTGTTAAAATATAAGCAAAGTATTAATTAGATGGAACATGTATCTCTTTATAATGAATCAGTAAGATGTGTTACTAAGTTATATAAATATATTTGCTTTGGGGAATACCCTTTTGGGCTCTTTTATTTTCCTTCATCTCTTCGCATATCACAAATCCCCAGAAATATGCCAGGCTAATATTGCCAACTGAGCTCTTCCAAGCAGAGATGACATCAGCCATCTGTCACACAGTATTAATGCTGAGAAGCAAAGCCAACTATAGAGAAAATAAATACCTTTCATATCGATTAGCCAAATATTTATGTTGAGAATGAAATGATTAAAATCTCACTATTCGAGCTAATTACCCTAAGTGAATATTTGCCTCCAAGTGAACGACACGCCAGCGGTATGCTTGCTTTATTGCATTCCTAAAACCAAACTTCATTGTGAACATGTGTGCTGCTGAGGGGCTTGTGCTAGACTTTGCAAGGTGTTGTGATCCACCACGTAGTTCTCTTTCAGCCTGCAGGTGTATCCCCTGCTGCCTTGATAGATTTGATCTATACACTGTGTGGCACCAGCTTCCAGATGGCTGCTTTCTTGTTCTATTTTAAGTTACTCAATCTCTTTAAGGCAGATTCCTGGAGCTTGTCATCACAGGGTCAAACAATCAGTGCTTCCTACCTCTGACGATGCTGAAGCATCTATTTTTCTTGAGGTGTTAGAGGTAGGCTAAATAGGTACCTGACTTAATCACAGTGGATGGTTCCATTATTCCCTAAATTGGGAATAATTCCAGCTTCTCTTGCTGCTGTGGCAATTGCACGGAGTTTTTCAGTGTTGATAGGGGGTGTTAAGAGAACTCTCTGTGTCAGCTTTTATAAAATATGCATATTTGTTGGGAGGATAGAACATTTTCTCTATTATATTTGAGTACATGGGGAAACTAAGGTGTTTTGTAAAGGCATGACTATTTTCCTTGTGTGAAAGAAGTGATATATAATGCTTTATAATTTGATTAAGTCTTAAAAGGTATTGAGAGTTCTCTTTCTGGTGAATTAAAGGTCACAGTATAGAATATTTTTGTCAACTCAAGTATTTCCATTTAGCTTGGCTTGAAGCAGTCACTCTTGCTAAAATAAATGAAACATGAAGACACAAAAATATTTTGGGAAAGTCTTCGGCTTTCTATAGTAACCTGAGTCACAGGGTTCTGTGACCTATCAGGGAGGTCGTTCCCTCTTCAGTCACTGTGGACTGCTGTCCTGTGTGGTTTCCAATGGAGTCCAAAATACAACTGAATAAACACCCACAGGAGCTATTATTTCTCTCTAAATAATGATTTCCTCTGGTATGTACAAATGACAGCCCTGAATCACTTTCCATATTTATCTTGGCAATTGGGCATTTAAGAGAAAAGCTAAGAATTTTATATATCAAAAATAACTCTAATAAAATATTCTCCCTTAACACCATTTATTCCTTAGAAGACACTCCTAATTTTCATAACAAGGGCTTTAACCAACCTATGAGTATATTTATACTTATATAATTTTTATCTTTTTATATTATCATAACAAAATAATGCATAACTCAACCAGTTTAGAGATAAAGTGATATCAGAATAAGAGCAAACATTCCTCAGTCTTAGCCAATGTGGATTTCCCACCCTAAACCCTGCCAGAGGCAAACCTACAGGACCAATTGTGTTGCTTCTTCATTAATGATCCAGTGTTATCTTAGGTATGGGAGGAATTTCAAGGCTAGAAACAGGTCTTCTGTTAGACAGACTTACTCATTCTCTAAAATATTCAAATTTCCCATAAGAGGACGTGAATGAAGAAGTGATAAGGAGAGGATCCCACTGCTGAACTCTTCTTCATAGAAACAGAGTAATGACTACCAACAGTTACTGGTTTCTGACCTGTTTTAGAAAATTCTTATAGCGTCCTCTTTCATGTGTAGATATAATTTTCAATTCCACTTAGTTATTCACTGTAAAATTTGTAGTGTCTATATGCCTCTTCTTGTTCCACACAAAGATCAATTTATGTTGTATCAGATGGTTTTTGCTATAAGACAAGCTACACAAATACATATTGAAAGTCGCTCATTTGTTCATCATTCTGTGGACTACCATCTTGGTTGGTGTTTATCCAGAGTAATTCCCATGTGTATCACCCGAGGCTGAATGGTTATGTTACCTTGGGCTGGATTATCCTAAGTAGCCTTCCATGCACTCCTGGTGCTTTGTTAGTAGACATCTTTACTCTTCATTTTGCAATGTCTTATTTTCCAAAAATGTTGCAAGTGTTTTTACATAGTCATGGGAAAAATTGAGAGTAAAAACAGATACTGAAAGACCTACTGAAGGACCACTTTCAGAAATCACATTTCATTACACATAAATTTTACTGATTATAAAAGTTCATAAGGCCATTTCATCAACTGCTATGTGTGTATTTTTGGTTCATTTATCATAATAGCTTGTTATGGAAACATAAATAGCATATAGTGTACATAGGTGTACATTTATACATGGAGACAGTATTTGAGAGTGCAGACATCAAGCGAACCTTTATTTGGCATTTATTGAGCAAGTTAAACCCGTCTGTTAATTGTCTCACTCATAAAATGACAATAACTATGCTATGGGTTTATTCTGAAGTTGAGACACATTCAGAATAGTGCCTGGCATAACTCAGCCACAAATAGGAAATCTATGACAGTCAACATTTTAGCATCAAGGGATAAGAGGCTCATGAGTCCCCAACTCTAACTGAGGACCTTTGGACAGTTGATTCTGTCCATAGGCAAGGAATAGTCAGTGGAAAAAATACGAGGACACAAATAGTTGGGTATAGAGGTGGGGTTGATTCAGGAGAGTTAATGGGAGGAGTTGGGAATGAATATAATCAAAATACATTATAAGAATTCTCAAAAATTTACAAAATACTAAATTGAAAACAATGAGTTATTTTAATTTGTATAAGACAGAAAATCTGAAACTAATTTACTTTTCTATTAGTGCTGTGTAATAATGAACTCTCATTATGAATTTCCTCCTTGTGTAGATTGTACAATGTTCAAACTAAATCAAGTGTGTAATCTTTATTTTTCTTGCGTAGATCACACAAATTTCACACTAAGTCATGTATGTAATCTCTATAACAAAAATTACATTCTTTTTGAGACAGTGCTTCTGTCTTTAAAGTGTATAAGGAATGGTCGGTTCTGACCAGCTCTCTCTCCAATAATAAAACAAAGCAAAAACATAGGCAATAAGCCAGGTACGATGGTACATGCCCAGTATCCAGAGTACTTGGGAAGCAGAGGTAGGGGATTAAGTGTTGGAGACCAGTCTGGGACATATGCAGAGAACTGATCCAAAGCAAAACATCAACAATAAAAGGGAAAAAACACATAGTCGATAGTGACAGAAGAACACTAGATATATCATGATATATGCTCTCTGAAGAAGTAATTATCAACTGTGCCGATATGATAGTGTGATAAAAATATTAATATGACAATAAAACCTGAGTTAACATTCTTTTCCAGCAACCAGGACTTTCTATAAATAGGTTACTATGAGAAACGTAACTTTAAAATCTGAAGGCAATATTAGATACAAAGCAATAATATCTGTATAGAGATATGATAAAAGCGGAAAGATAATAAACTAAATTAGCAGTTATTCTATGAAGCAGGAAAGATACAACTCTTCTATATGAGCTAAAACAAACTGACAGGTTGAAAAATTAGCAAATCAAATAGGCATTGAAGCACAGAACAGAGAGACAATTGGATAACAAGAAAAAGTAAATTTTAAAACTTTGGAATTTAAACTAAATAATAAACTATAGAACACATGAAATTATTGAAAAGCAAGGAACATAGAGGATCAAATTGAGAAGAGCTAAGAAAACTAAACCAAACCAAAGAGAGAAGGAGTTAACATGAGCCACATATGAATCAACAAATATAAATTTTGTTATTTTGTAAAAAACAAAAGGTACCATGTTCTGCCTTGGTATAAGGAGAGGAGCTTGGTCTTGCCTCAACTCAATATGCCAGGCTTTGTTGACTCCCTATGGGAGACCTTACCCTTTCTGAGGAGAGGATGGCAGGTGGGGTGGAGGGGCGACTGTGGTAGAGGGTGGTTGTTGTGTAGAATAAATTTAAAAATTTAAGAAAAGAAAATGGGTAAAAAAAATCTTGAACCTAGAAAATGGGAAAGAGTAAAGCAGAATTATAAAAGTGAAAAAAAGAAGCTAAAAACAAACTAAATAGATATTACCCTCCTTTGACCTATCTGATCCTATTATGATTTATACCAAAAAAGCTAGAGCAGACTGTAGATATAAACTTATCCTGGAATTAATCTCAAGAAAGAGTTCTTAAGTACTTTCATCAGAAATAACCATGTGAATACATTCCACCCAGGACTGCATAGAAGCAGGGAGGTGCTCATGCATTCTAGACAGCCTGGGTTAAACAATGCATTTCAGACCAGCCTGTGCTACACAGAGAAACATGGAGATCCGTACATCACGCTGTAGCGACATCAGTGTCAACACTGTTTTCAGTCAGTTGGTGAAATATAATTTGTTTGTCACTAGCGTATATTATTTTCTGGGTAAAATTTGTCAACATGTTTCAAATATCATATGTGATCTTGGTTTGTTTCTGCACCTTCCCTGTGCCTCTGCCTACACGTCTATGAGATGGGGATCACCCAGTCTAACCCAGCACCTATGTGATTACTGCACATGTCAAGATAGGTTGGTTGGCTTTGACTACGATAACATAAACTACTCAGATCTCTGTGGCTGTGAGCCACACATTTTCTTTCCTGTTGAGCCGATCGGCTCCAGGCTGGGCAGCTTTCCAGAACAGCTGTCAAGAATAGCCGTCCTTCAAGGGTTCACTCAGCAATCCAAGCTGCTTCGGTCTTTTGGCCTCTGTGAGAAGCAGGGCTTCCAACATATCCACACAAGTGCTAAGAGGCAGCTGAAAAATTGAGTCAGCGATTCAGTTCAGCCGTTTCCAGTATCACACAGCCCTTTCAAGCACGTTTCTCAGAAGTACACCGTATGCCTACCTCTGCCTTCACAGTGTAAGGAATGACCACTTCCTTTGTGGGATAAGCGAACAGATCAACTTTCTCTGGTCAGAAAAACTGGTCACCCATCAAGTGTCAAATGTTATTTGACATTTATTTAAAGAAGACATAGAAGTGATTATCAATTATTTGGAGTTGCTCAACATAGTCATGATATGGAAATATAAATGAAGGCCACAATATACTTTTCACCTCACACTTTTTAAAATAACTTCCATGAAAACATGAAAGACAACAAATGTGTTAGTAGAATTTGTAAGTTAAATAAAAAATATTGGAAAAAGGAGGCTATGGTCAGTTGTGCTAATAGGACATCTTTTCTTGTATATATTTTGTTACTAGAACTGTTTTTATACCAACAGCTATGTATCTGTATATCTTCCCTTATTCACATAGGTATGTATAGTTCCTAACTTCAGAAATTCTTTCAACTAATATTCAAATAAAGGTAAAGTGAAGACATCATTAGTATCAGTTGCCAATTTATAATTTTTCTGAGGTAAGAGATAGCTCAGAGAATGGCACTTGCTGCCAAGCCTGACAACTTGAGTTTGATCCCAAAAAATATGTGGTAGAGGGAAAGAACCTGCTCCATTAACACATGCACATTAGCACGCATGCGTGACAACCCCCCCCACATACACACACCACACTAAATCATTATTATATAATAGAGTATAATAGACTATATTAAAGTATCATTTTGGATAAGTGGCCTGATGTACACAATCATTCTCCTGTGTTATTGGTAAAATTCAATCAATCTTCTATGGAGTTAGTGTTATTACACGGTGAATATTCATTCACATACTCTGATTAACCTTAATAACATTTAAGTGAACTTAGCCAATCTTGGAAGAAAGAGTCCTAGAGGAGTATCTATCTGGGCCAGCTAGTCATTTCCAGAGGTTACAGGTGCCTTAAAGGAATGAGAAATATTCCATATATAATGGCGTACGTCACAAACAATGCCACACCAGTTTGTAATTATGATTAATAGGGTGGTATTTATTTAAAGGGGAAAAAAACTTACAGATAACCGTGCCAGACAACAGCCCTCTGTGCAATCAGGAAGAAGTCTAGTCGCCTGAACCAGAGCAGGAAGCAAAGAGAGCGAGAAGGGAAGTAGCGAGAAGGGAGAGAGACCACGCCCCAATGGGCTGGTATCTCAGCGGCTATTGGCTGGAGGAGCGGAAGGACGTCCGGCAACACACATAGCTTCATATAGAGAAATGACAGATGAATGAAGACACATACGGTGGCACAAGAAGGCACAACAAAACGATCTAAATAATTTAACTTCTAAAATTAGAAGAAAGGAGGCCCACGGTTATACTAGGAGAAAATGAACCACTATGACACTTCTTTTGTCCTTAATGCAAGGGCAAGCCATTGAGGGCTGGAAACAAGAGGAAGAGACACCTTTTCTACCCGTATTTTTATTTGGTCTAGCAAAAAAGTAAATATGGTTATGAAATAGTAATTGATTCTAAAAGTTAAGGATTTTATAACAATCAAAGTTAAAGATTTAGTGTTTTGTTAAGATATTGACAAAACAATTAAAAAGAGATGAAACTCAATAAATATTCAAATAGTGATAACCAGTTTTATTTGATTAATTGGATGAAGGCCTAGAAGCGAGAACATGAAGATTTCTGATTGGAGTGTGAGTAGTCCCACTTACAGTAGTAGGACATTAGGAAAACTGTAGATTAAAATGAAATGAATTCTCTCTTTTGAAGATTTCAGAGAAACTAGAGATCCAACAGGAGATCATTGGGAAACTTAAGAGTTAAGAGCAGGAGAGAATGAGAATGTATGTACAAATTTTAGTATTGAGACTTTTTCCTCCCTTAGAAGAATTTTTCCATTTAGCCTTGAATGAGCAAAGAATAAGTCAAGGGGTTGAAATCACTTTTATAACGTCTCCCAAACAGGCCTACATACACCTATCATTTTTAGATCAATTGTTGATCAATGCAACTTTAAGAATTTCAAAACTTCAAGGGCTTCTGTTCGTTTGCGGCCAATAATTGAATAATCTAATGAATTATAAGGAAAGTCAACAGGTTGATGCCAACACAAATGCTTCTTGTAAAAATAATTATAAAGTATGACGCTTACATGAAAAATGAGCCAGTCTAACAATGACAGAGCCTTCTGTAAGAGAGAGAGCCTGGGATGTTTAAGGATGTCTTTAAATGCGGCAGCACTCATTGTTAAGAGAAATTTCATGTCCACAAGAACTGGGAAGTGTGTTCACACATTTTCTTAGGACTTCTTATTGGCAGTGAGCAGGATATTCCATATATTTAAACTTGGATCTACATTTTCTTGTTGGCTAAGGTAGGGGTATCTGCGTTTCCCATCCATTAGTTCTAGGTACATGGGGTATTGCCATCACAGGCAGAGGACTTGGAGAGAGATTCAGGTGATGAGGTAAGTCTGCTCAGGACTGCCCTCAGGATGGCTTTGCATTACACTGAATACGGGAACATACAGGCATTTAGAAGGGATTAAAAGTGTGTGGGGTAGTCAGGACATGAGGTGTATTGAACAATTGGTGCCTTGCTCACTCCAAAGCTTTCAGGGGGTTAACTCAACAGAGAGAACAGCACATTCAAGAGGTTAAGCCAAGGGACACAGTTTTCAAATATTGGGAGAGGGTCAAGGAAATTGCAGTAGATAGCTCTTGCAATGGCCAGAGGAACTGAACACAGGTTCAATCCCCATCACTGGAGAAGTGGTTTACAATCATTCCTAACTCTAGTTTTCAGGGGATCAAATGCCCTCCTCTGAACTATGCACATGGCATACATGCATAAATGCTGAAGATACATACACACATAGTAAAGGAATAAATGTTTTTAAGAGAGAGGGGAGCTGGCTGTTTTTGACATCTCAGTAAATAGCCAGATAATAATAAATGGACCAGCCGTTACAATTCAATTGTGAAGAAGTGATGCCTTCTGTAATCCGCCCCAATGCTGTTTGCCAGTGTGTTGTTGTCTGTGCGGCATTGCAGGAGCATTTACATAGCTGAGGTTCTGCTTGCTTTGGAACATCGGAGGCTCCTTTGCTATTTACAAGTCTCAGAATGTTTGCCACGGAGAGCGAGACAGGCTCAGTGGCTGAGCATGGGTCCAATGCCAAATGGTTTTCTGTAAGCTTTTCTGAGCTTTCTCCTTGTACAAGATCTTCTTTCACCTGTTTTCAAAAGCCAAAATTAACTGCAGAGGAATTAATTAGCATTTCTTCAACTGCCATTCAAAACAATCGACTTCAAACACTGAGGGTTTTTTTTTTAAGCTGGTTGCTTTCATAAAATGTTTCAAATGTGACAACCCAAGACATACGACCTCTTTCTATTATAATTTGAAACTCATGTTAGAAGAAACTCATGTGTCTCCAAGCTTTAGAGACTAATTTTACTTCTGCCAATTATTAATAAAGTACATGACGGCTAAGTCACACATGTAACAAAAATATTTTAATATCTGGAGCAAATTACACACTGAGAAAATTGAACTCATGCTTACATGATAGTGAACTACAGTTGTCATGAACATTACCATTTACATTTTAATATCACAAAGACTTATTATTATCTAATAGCAACAATGGAAAATACACATAGGAAAAATGTAGAAACAAAACAATCCCTCATTATTATTTATATACACTGCAGCTTAGTGCTTCTAAGGTAATAGAAACTATTTCAAAGAGAAAGATAGATTGGTTGCTGCAGATCAGCATATAAACCAGAACCCCGAGTATCAATTTTTCTTGTACAAACTTCCCAGCCCAGGTTTTAGGAAAACATCCATATTAAA
This sequence comes from Microtus pennsylvanicus, assembly GCF_037038515.1. Classification (NCBI taxonomy): domain Eukaryota; kingdom Metazoa; phylum Chordata; class Mammalia; order Rodentia; family Cricetidae; genus Microtus; species Microtus pennsylvanicus. The sequence goes on from NC_134592.1 coordinate 68,300,738, forward strand.
CAGACTCTTTCTGGTTAAAGCCTCAGTAAAACTGCAGCCAACTTCAGTTTTCAAAAAAAAAAAATCACAAGTTGAATATTGTTTCCAGTCTTGTGGGAAATTTCTATTTAATTTTCTAACATTTTCTTGAAGTAACCGTCACATGTGTTTCAACAAATGTAAACATTAGCTGTTGCTATTAGCCTAGTTTTATTTTTAAAAGAATTATATTTACTATACCTGAAGATAGTTCACATGAAGCAAGAAACCTAATATTTATATTTTATAATAAATATTATGAATATCTTTCTCAGGGAAAAGAAACTGTTCGGATAACCTGCTTTTCACATAGAAAGTCTTGTTCTGTATCAGAAAATACAGTGTTTTTTTTTATTTTAACTTTTTTATGCTAGAGACAGTTTTAACTATAAAAGTAAAATGGTGCCTTTTAGCTATAGTTAATGAAACTTATTTTCTTTGCAAAGGGGGAAATTATGGAAGCTGTAAATAAGTAATGATTGCCAAAGATCAGAAGAATTTTACATAAGACCAAAGCAATTTAGTGTGATGCTTTGATACACGCACCTGAATAATTCAGCAGTGGTAACAACGGCATCTTGAGACTCTCCACAACCGATTTACCCTCTGAGGTGTTAGAAGATGATTAGACGTGGGAGGGTTTCAGGTCATGAATTAATTTTTGAACATTTTCTAGATGTAGGTTTAAGTGTTTTTTTCTTTAAATATTTGCTACCCAATCTCTTTAGTGTAAATATAATAAAAAAATTATCGAGACGCAGGTCATTTGTATAGTAGGATTCAGTCAGTCAATGGAAAAGCACCATGGCTATTTTCCCTGGGTCAATAATTACAGGATTAATCCGGTTTAATTTTTGTGTACTTTGTATCCCTTTAAGGCCGATTTTCACACATTATTCATATGAAGATATGATACAAAAAATCAACAAAAAGGATATGATTCTCAGCTTAGTGGGAACTAGCTCCTGTAGGCTGGATCTCTGAGTTTCCTTCTATGAAGTTTCATCTTAGAGCAGTCAAATTTCTTCTTAGAAACTCAGATTTCCTCATAAGTATAAGTGGTCAAAAAGCTTCACTGTACGGTGCCAGTAATTTCCAGTTCTGAAATATCATGGGCACCCTGCTCGCCAAGACTTTCTAAACCAAGGGGCCTTTCGTTTTCAGCCATCCTCACATCCTCCCTGCCCACATCACTTAGACTGCCCTGGAAGCCCTGTTGATTCTATCTTATATCACAGGGACCACACAAACCATCTTTTAATTGTCTTTTCTTTAAAACGCGTCTTTGCTCCCAGCTCACTGACTTCCTATTTAAGCCATCTCTTGCCCTATTACATTTTTCTATTTCCACACCAATCACTGTGAATTAAAACCAAATCATATAAGTACAGTATAAAAGTTGTTAATTGAAATTATACATAAAATGTATTACGTGCTATACAAGTAATTCTGCTAATAAAATTATATTTCAAAAGAATATATGTAAATATAACATTTTTCAAATCTTAAGATTATTTCTATTTATGTATGTTTGTGTGCATTTGTGTGTTTGAACGCCAGGCGGGAGCAGTGAATCTCTTGAAGTGGGAGTAACAGGTGCTTATGAGCCAGATGTTAGTGCTGCAAACTAAACCCAGGTCCCCTGGAAGAGCAGCTAGCACTTTTAACAGCTGATCCATCTCTCCAGCCCCATATGTAGTTATTTTAAAACTGCAAATAGATGCAGGGTTACAAGGGATTTTTGCATGTCGTCACCTACCTCAATCCAATAAAACAGAGAAATTGCCCTGGCCTTGATTTACTAGTATTTACAGTTGTGCTTTAATCAAAAATGTCTTCTAAACATTTACTTGAGAAAAGCAGACTCAGAGCTCGGGCTAACCAGTAAGTCAATGCAGTAATTGAAATGTCTCAAGTGTTTCTAACACATAGGCTCACAGTCTACAGAGTTCTCTCCAGCCGGGTCAGTAGCATTGTTCTGTTCTGTATTAGGGAAACATCTGCACCACGTGAAATGGAACTTCAAGAACACTCAGGCTCATGTTCTTAATGAGCCATATGCCACTGACTTTTTGTTTGTTCTTTTCTTAAACTTTATTTTATTACCCTGCAAAGAAGCATATCCTGCACGAGACGATGGTTCTCTTCGTTTCAAGAAGGTGCTAAACAATAGGAAAATTAGAAGTGGCTTGTTCAGTTGTCTCCCACTGGGTACTGGAGCATTCAGAGCTCCCGATAGCCCTTCTCATTAACAGCAAGCAGTACTATCGGTCAGGTTGCCAATTGCCCAGGAGGTCCAGCCAGAAGACATCTGTGCCTTCGGGTGCAAGACTTGCTGGGCTGACTAATCATGCAATGTGTTGGCAATTAAAATAGCACTGTTTCCACTCTGCCAGTGAACGCGTCCCAGTTTTCGTATGTGTCCTGGCGACTCTTAAGTGGCACATTAGTGGGGCTTCATGTTGAGATTTGCTGCAAAGATGAATTTCAGGCTAAAAATTAAGCCAGTAAGGTTGATATGCATAAGCTAGCCAGGTGATTTCAAATGTCTGCAGACAATATTTATAACCTGAATAATGGAAATAGGTATGGAATTACATCAAACTTACCTTTTTCTGTTAGAAAATGAAAATGTTGGATACAGAATATTATGGAAATTTTAGAAATGCTTTGTGGTTACTTTATATCTGATGAAGAAAAAGCATTTTCTTAATGGTATCTAAAATAAAAATGTATGTCTGGCGAGATGGCTCAGCAGGTAAAAGTGCTTACCACTAAGACTATCAACTTGAGTTCATTCCCTAGAACCCACAAGGGAGAGAAGGACTGATCCCTGCAAGCAGGACTCTGACTTGGACATTCATGCCATGATACACTCATGCCCACACAACACACACATGCACATTCATACATAAAATGCTTTGAAATATTAAAGTACAAAACACCTCTAAAGAGCTTTCATATTAGAAATTTACTGTAAGCGCTCAACATGGGTATATAGGTAACTCTCAAAAATGTAACAGATACAGTTGCAACTATAAACAGAGGCAGAGGAGAGGCAGAAAGGGGAGCAAAGAAAAACATAGAGCTCAATAAAAATAAAAAAAACCCAGAGGCGCAACTATGGACCTAGATGCCCATTAATAAATGAAGACATAACTTTAGAAATAGAATCAGCCCTGCGTTTCACCTCTTCCAGCACCTATAGACTCACAATGTTGTTTCCTAGCAGTCCCCCACCTTTCCCGGGCCGTTTCCTCTTCAGTTACTTTGCTATAGTTATTATATGTAGAAACATTTTTTATGATGCATTCTGGGTATTCTTATTTTTTTCTGGTATCATTAAACTAAGGATGTATTATAGATCAAGAACTGTACCGTGGCTCTTGACCCTGTTTGAAAGTCTACTCAACCTTCCTCCCTCCTCCTTGAAAACTTTTGTAGATGCTGTAGATTTTCTCAGTACATAGACTGTGCTCTGACAAGTTATCTTGTATCCTGCTCAGTGCATGATAAATATACCTGAGTTAAAAGCCTTCTTAAAACATTGTGTGTTTCACTGAAGTATTGTAAGATCTAAATTAAAACAATCATCTACTCCAGAGTACATTTTTATCATGTCTCAGCATTTTTATTGTATATTTTTAATTCACCTGGAAACAAAATAGCCATGCATATTCTTATTTTAAAATAAAATGGTTTTCTAAATTACTAGGATAATGAGCAAAGTAGTTATGAAACAAAAAATTTCAAAAGCCAATCAGAGAGCATATGTATTTTTTTTTACTGAACACTGTGTATCATTTTGGCAGATTTTGTTTTTCTATTGAGGGGTTTTTTAGGATAATATGAAGCCAAATGCTTTACAAGGAAAATACATATGAGAGATAGCAATATACTTTCAAAGGCCTTTATTCCTAAGGGTGTACATGCATGTGAATAATGGACACACACACACACACACATATATATATGTATATACATATATTTGATTTAGCAAGCATTTGGATCACATAAATCCATGATCAAGGACTGAGAGAAGAACAATTGATCTAATAACAATCTGCATTTTGGAGTAAAGACAGAGAGAAGCCGCAGCACTAGGAGATAATTAGAGGCTCATGGTCACAGTGCTTGCGCTGTACAGCATGACGTCCCACATGCCAGTGCCCTGCTCCAGATCCCTGCGAGTTCTGTCTCCATTTTATTATTTATAAATTCCCCACGCAAAATGTAAAATACATTTACTGAAACAGTGTGTGTATGTAAGCACACGTATGTATGTATGTATCACTTATATGCCTAAACATATATATGTACATATGTATCTACTGTATCTACTCCTATTTCCAGCTAGCTATGGAATAATAAAATTATGTATGCATATAAGTATGTAATACATGTATACACATATATGTATACATGCCTATAACACTGTATACATTTATTTCAAAGTAGAATGTAATAATCCATTCTTATCAGAGATAAATATATTAGTAGGAGGAAATGAGAAAATAACTTCTCAGGGCACCTACAAATCACACCCAGACTGTTAATATCTTGGTTCATTTCTTACTTTTGCATTCTTTTTTTTCTTTCCCTTATACCTTGTCTTTCTGTCTTTAATATGTTAATTAGTTTATAATTATATAATATGTAATTAATATTTAAGATAGTCCCCCAAATGTCATTATAAGATTAACAGACTTATTTTTTCAAAAGCTACTTTAAATAACTTATTTAAATCGAATTCACTCATGGATTGCCATTTAAATTGTCCCTTGATGTTTAAAAATGTCTTATTAAAATTTGTTGTGCCAGTGAGGGGTTTTAAGTTCACCCGACATAAGCAAACTTAGAACCTAACACATCTAAGTCATGTCCTTTTTTCTATCACACATAAGTTTCTGAAATTTTGTGTATGTGAACCTCATCTTCTGCTTCCTCCTTTGTGAGAAAGGAGCGGAAATCATGTAAATATAATAAATATGACTCATGTACAAATTCCTAACAAAATAAAATAAATGTTTCTGCTGTTGCTCTTTAAGGAAAAGGAAAAGCTCATGTCTCTCATGGGCCTCCTGAAAGTAACTGAGGCGTGTTCATTAATGTGCTAATGTGCTCTGTTAGCCAAAGGTAGAGAATTGGATTCTTTTTTTTTTTTTTTTTTTTGGTTTTTCGCGACAGGGTTTCTCTGTAGCTTTGGAGCCTGTCCTGGAACTAGCTCTTGTATACCAGGTTGGTCTCAAACTCACAGAAATCTGCCTACCTCTGCCTCCTGAGTGCTGGGATTAAAGGCATGTGCCACCACCACCCGGCTAGATAATTGGAATTTTTTAAATTTTTTTTATTTTGGGGGGCGGGAAGGAGAAGCAACTGATAATATGTTTATTTAAAAACAATTTTATAAGTTATAAAAGCACAAATTAACATAGGAAATATTGAAAGATTATCAGATTAAATACATGTAAAATGAATAATATGCTGATTTTTGATAAAAACTCATTTTCAATTCATTGGCAAAAATAACTACGTTGAAAGAGGGTTCTTTCTTTCTCATCTGCTTTTCTAAATACAGTAACTGTTGTGGGTTAGTTGACTCAGCCTCTTCTTCTTTGTAATTGCCACCAGATTCAAGGCAAACTAAAGCGACTCCAAGTCAAATGAATCTGAATACTGTACAAATAAGACCGCTGTGCACGATGCAACCATCTCCCGATCATAACTGCTTATAAATATTTGCAAGGTGTTCGATATTAAATAACTCTCTGAACACAGAGATGCATTGACATGCTCACTATCCAATTCATAAAAGAACAGTGAATTCAAGTCAAGCAAAGAATTTTTGCTGAGATACTACAGACAAATAAGGTCTAATCCCTAGTCTTGCATTTAAATTTAGGATCAGAACTTTTAATATTAAATTTTATTAAGTAACATGTGGTATTTTTTCCTTGCAAATTTACAAAGAGCATATGGCTGTGTAAATATTTTCTAAGGAAATGCCTTTCAACATAATACTACATGAATTATAAGAGATTTAGATTGTCATGTAAACCCATGATGCCGGCACATATTTCAGAGATAAACATGATTTCTTAGGTGGATATTTTCACAGTGACATATTTTATATACATATGTGGACAAATTCAAGTTGTTTCCAGGAATTGCTACAGAATTATCCTGTGATGTGTTTTAAAGGTTTAAACTAAGTTCCTGATGTGTTTAACATTTGGACTAGAGGATGCAGGTGATTAATTACAGCACAGAGCTCCAAACTTTAGAATGGATAACCTCGAAAACTTAACATTTACAATTCTTGTGATTTGGTTATACTTTAAAACTGATAAAGTTGATTCTTATGTTTTAATGAAAAAAATCATATTTCAATTAATAAATTCTATTAATCTTTACTGAAAAGTTAGTAGATATTTTGATTTTGGTTGCAAATTCTTGTAGTCACTTCCTCTGTGGCAAAGAAAGACCCAGGACTTCAAAATCAATTACATTTGATGCAGGGATTAATCATGTATTTGTTGCCCAATGATAGCCCCATCATTTTGTTTGATTAGAATACTTCCCTTAATATTTCATGTGTTTTTATTGAAAAGATATCAGTTCATTTAAAAAAGCAAACAATGCAAAGGTAGGAAAGTTAATTATGAAAACAGATATGAATATATAATTAAATTTTGATATTGTTTATATAATTTTCTGTATAGTAAATATGCTCATGGTATTTTAGAACTGATTAAAGGGCTATACTCTAAAAATAAGCCATTGACACAAGATTCACTTCAAAATGTCTTTCTCAACCAGTTCATGATGTGGGAGTGTCATATATCAATCTGTTGATTTCATTGGCTAAGCAATAAAGAAACTGCTAGGCCCATTTGATAGGCCCACCCTTAGGTGGGTGGAGTAAACAGAACAGAAGGCTGGGAGAAAGAAGCTGAGTCAGAGAGTTGCCATGATTCTCCCACTCCAGGCAGATGCAGGTTAAGATCATTCCTAGTAAGCCAGCTCGTGGGCTACAGCAGATTATTAGAAATGGGCTAATCCAGGTGCGAGAGCTAGCCTAGAAGAGGCTAGATAGAAATGGGCCAAGCGGTGTTTAAAAGAATACAGTTTCTGTGTAATTATTTTGGGTAAAGCTAGCCGTGGGGGTGGACGGGTGCCGGGGACACAGCCCCGCCGCTCCTACTACAACAAGTTCATTTCAAAGACTTTTTTCAGCTAAAATATCACAGTCACTTAGCAAGAGTTTGTTGTCATTCCCAAAACTGAGAATAAGAAAAACCTTTCCTCTCTCAGGAGAGCGATAAGATCAGAATGGGGAGAAAATACAGAAGCTGTCCATTCAAAGGAGAAATGGATGTGAAAGGATTTCGGTGTTTGAAGATTCCTCCCCCGCATCATTACTTCCTTCTGTGCCAGCAGTCAAGACCAAAACCTTGGAGATAGGCCTATGTAGATAATTAGGGCATGTTTAGATCCATCTAGAAAACTCACAACCACAAAGGTCTCACATTTGGGAGCTCGTAAGCGTTTGCCTAAGGCATAACCTCCTCTGAGGACACTTGGCAAGTGTCAGAGGTGGCATAAGAGGGTAACTATGCTTTTTGGTGCTTTGATGGTGCCTGCCTTGATTCCGTTGGGCATACACTTTATCTAGAATAGACTGAATGGCTTGAAAGAGATGGCCAAGGCTGTGCTTAGAGGCTTTGAGGGTGATCTCCATGACTGAATGTTCAGATAGATGAAAAAGTCTTTGTTACTGATGACTTCAAAGCAGAGAAGGAGCCAAAGAAGGAATTACATAGGCCAATATGCAGCTGGGTAACTAGAATAAGGCTATATTCTCTAGGACAGAAGGAACATTGGAGCCATTAGGATGCAGAGAAGCATGAGCTTAGACATGAATTGCTTGGGGAAGTCTATCTACTAAATTGCTTAAAAATAGCCAACTGGTCAGCTTCTAGGAAAGTTTTAATACAATATTTCAAAAATATAAATATTAATTACTATAATTCTTGACATATATTTAGCTTGGATATTTGGAAATTTAAGATGTCTGAGTAAGCCAGGTGGTGGTGGCATGTGCATTTAATCCCAGAACTTGGGAGGCAGAGTCAGGCAAATATCTATGAGTTCAAGGCCAACTTGGTTTACAGAGTGAGTTCCAGGACAGCCAAGACTACACAGAGAAACCCTGTCTTAACAACAACAACAACAAAGATGTTCAAATAGTAGAGAAAATTAGAGTTGAGTGTGAGTTGTCCTGAACATCACAGAAACGATTTTAAGGGGAAAAGAAAGAAAAGCAAAGAAGAAAGGATTATTCTAAGCTGGCCCCATAATCCAGTTCCTCATTTGAACATCGTTAGTCAAGCAAACAGATTTAAAATGTCTGGGTTCTCCAAGAAAATCTTGGTATAATTTGAAAATGTGATAAAGCATGCAATATTGTTATGACAATAACTTCTTAGTGTATTTCTTGGGTTAAAATGACAGTGTTGAAAATATGATGTTATGGTTGAATTGGTTTATGAAGTTTAATCGTATTTGTTTATACCCAGAGAGGAATGGTTGTGAAAATCAGGAACACAGAGTCATGTGAAAGGTTGTGATTAAGTGTGGCAGAAGAAGGAAGATAAAAAAGGAGGATAGAGGGAATTCCGGAAGAAAATGAGGAGGATGAGAGGGTGACTTTGGTGAGTGGGAGGGAAGTAGTGGAAGGGAAGATCACTATAATACAGCAACATTCTCCATTAAATTTTCAGAATAATACCAAAATCAGTAAGTTCCACAACCTATCTCTTTTGAGAATCCTCATGCACTATTGGAAGGGATGTAAATTAGTGTATTCACTATGGGGAATGATATGCAGACTTTTCAAAATCTAGAAATACAAAAGTCATATGATCCAAGAATCCCATTTTGGGCATTTACTAAAACTAATTGAAATGTATTTTTAAAAATATTGTCTACCCTCTCTTATTCATTAGAACATTAATTACACATTAAAAAGCTATAAATTTAGACTCTGCTGACTACAGAATGAATAGACAAAGAGCATTCTCTCTAGCTCCTCCTTTATTCTCTCTCTTCTCAATCTCTCTCTCTCTCTCTCTCTCTCTCTCTCTCTCTCTCTCTCTCTCTGTATTCTATTCATCTATTAAGTCTTTAGCAATGAAGAACATTCTGTCATTTGAGACAGAGTGGACAACAAACATGGATTAAACTGGAGTTCATCTTGTAAAGTGAAGGGAACCAGTCACAGAAAGACTCCTGCTCCATTGTCTCACACTAAGGATCTAAAACAGATGTGGCTAGCACGCACAATTTGATCCAAGGAATTTCAAAATTAAAACTCATAAAAAGAAGATATGAGTTGGTGAGTACCAAAGCCTGAGACCTGCATATGGTTTGGGTAGATGGAATGAAGAAGTGTTCTTCAAACAGTAGAGTATTGATTATTTAGGATTAGCAAATTATTGAGATCTATTACATAGCAGTCTATTACATACAGTCAACAATTGCATGGCATATTCTGGATATGGAGGTTCATGTTATAATCATAACATTTGGAGGAAGAGGCAGGGAGAGTTTAATGCCTGCTTGAGATTAGTGTGACTCAGGAACTGAAATATAACTAAACGGTAGAGTGCTTTGTGAGAACAAAATGTTTTCATCATAGATATGGGAGCATAGTGATATACATTTGCCAGAGAGCAGGGAGTCTGCCATCATTATGAACTAAGTAAGAAGCATGATCAAAACATGAAATTGAAAAAAAGAAATGAAATTGAATCACTAAAATTAAAGGAACAAAATTAACTAATGTTTCAAATCTACTTGCATATTCCAGCTGAACCATTTGTGGTATTTGAAGCCAACAGTGGACCTTCATTGTGGAAGGATGCTTAAAAGAAATCCACACTAGCTCAGAATTGAGAAATAGATGGTTATTTATTTAGGGGTAGACTCACAAATCAGAATCCTCTGCTTGAACGGAGATCAGAAAACGAATCCCGTAACTGAAACAGAGAGGCCAGACACAAGCACATCAGCATATATAGTAGAAGAGGCTATGCCCCAGTGGGTGGGTAACCACTGGCTGTAAGACTTCCTACATCACTGTATGCTTAAATTGAAAATATTTTTGAAATCATTGGAGTTAGCATTTGTATAGCCTCAAAGGCAATGTTGGCACAGTGATACATCTGGAATGTCTGAAGGCTCTTGTGTTGTGTTAAGGGCTTGGCCCCACCAAGTCACTTTTGGGAGGTGAGAAAACATTTGGGAGGATAGGGCTACTAGGAATTTTTAAGGACATTTGGGGCATGCCATTGACGGGACGTTGTGATGTAAGCATTTTCCCTTTCCTTGTTCCTTTTTTCCCATCATGACTCAGCAGCTCTGCTCAGCTATGCCTTTCCACTCTACACTTTCATTGTGAACTCCTTTCCCATTTTTTATTGCCTTTAACCACATATAAGTGTTCTGTTCTTCCTTTGCCTTACTCACTGACTCCTCCCAATCCACATTGTACTTTAGAAGAGGCTCTTTTCACCCCTACCATGTTTAGAAATTTCTGCTTCTACCTAATTTCATGTTGGTATCATAAATTATGGGCCATCTCTGCCATGAGTGTTGTGATCTAAAGATTCTGAGGGCTTTAATTTGGTTGGGAAGAGCCCCTTTTCTGTGTCACGGGTGATGAAGGTCATCTGTTTCTGTGTGCCACTGTCTCCATAGTTCCTCCTTTCTTCTGTCACTTATCCCCATCCCCGCTTGGAATTCTTAGCCACCTAAAGCTTCATGTTTTCGTGTGCAAGCATCCAATAGTTTGTACTGTGGATACTGTAGAATGTTAGGGAGGAAGAGTGCAATGATTCCTTCTGTAATACTGGAAGATGTTAGGGAGGAAGGAGGGCAATGATTCCTACTGTAGTATTGTAGTACGTTAGGGAGGAAGGATGTAATGATTCCTATTGTAGTACTGTAGGATGTTATGGAGGAAGGATGTAATGATTCCTACTGTAGTCCTGGAGGATGTTATGGAAGAAGGATGTAATGATTCCTACTGTAGTCCTGGAGGATGTTATAGAAGAAGGATGTAATGATCCAACTGTAGTCCTGGAGGATTTTATGGAGGAAAGATGCAATGATTCCTTCTGTAGTCCTGGAGGATGTTAGGGAGGAAGGATGTAATGATTCCTACTGTAGTCCTGGAGGATGTTAGGGAGGAAAGATGTAATGATTCCTACTGTAGTTCTGGAGGATGTTAGGGAGGAAAGATGTAATGATTCCTACTGTAGTTCTGGAGGATGTTAGGGAGGAAGGATGTAATGATTTCTACTGTAGTCCTGGAGGATGTTAGGGAGGAAGGATGTAATGATTCCTACTGTAGTTCTGGAGGATGTTAGGGAGGAAGGATGTAATGATTTCTACTGTAGTCCTGGAGGATGTTAGGGAGGAAAGATGTAATGATTCCTACTGTAGTCCTGGAGGATGTTAGGGAGGAAAGATGTAATGATTCATTGTAATACTGTAGTATGTTAGGGCGGAAGGATGTAATTATTCCTACTGTAGTACTGGAGCATGTTAGGGAGGAAAGATGTAATGATTCATTGTAATACTGTAGTATGTTAGGGCGGAAGGATGTAATTATTCCTACTGTAGTACTGGAGCATGTTAGCGAGGAAAGGCACTTGTGCTGCTTGGTTTCTGTCATCTTGACACAAACTTACACAAAGCTGGAAGAGAGACTCTTAATTGAGAAAACACTTCCATAAACCTGGCCTGTAGGGAAAGTCTGTGGTTCATTTTCTTGATTAGTGACTTGTGTTGGTGGGCTCATCCCACGTGTGGGGTGTGCCACCCCTGGGCTGGTGGTCCTGAATTGTATAAGAAAGCAGGGAAGCAAGCAATGAGGCACAAGCCAGATTATAAACAGTAATCTCAAGTGAACCCTTTTCTCCACAAGTTATTTTTCCACTCCTCTTGTTAGTGCACCATCAGAAAAATAGTAAGTAACTAAACAGAGCCTAAGAGTCATCCTCACCTAGTTCTACACTAACGAAACTATCTTGGAATGATTAGAAATGCATTTAGAGAAATATCCTTTGAGTTTCTCCAGTTAGGCCCCTTGCCTAAAATGTCATTCTCTTTCCATGGTAATAGGCTACAGTAATTAAGGAGGTAAAGTTCCCTGCCTAGAACTTTTCTAGTATTTAAGAAATGGAGTAATTCTGGCTAATGTTAGGTTTCCACAGGAAGCATGCTTGGAGGACAGATTCATACCATTTTCCTGAAGATATGCTTGCATTTGACACTGGGCTCCAAGTTTTTAAGGTTGGAGTGAGGCAGCAGCAACACCAGCAGAGGGAGCAGCAGCAGGAATATTATAAATGCCTCACCCACGATCCTTAACTGATCAATATCCGTGACAGCGTGGTATCATTTCTGTTCTGTGGATGGGGATCACCAACACCTTCCTTCCCAAGGGTTTGCTTAGATGACAGAAAATTTGGGTTTCTTTCCTAAACATTAATAACTGTCTTATTGTATAGAGGAGGTAGGTCCTTGGACTTGGCTTCTATGGGGACAGACTCTAACTAGAAACACACACAGGAAAACATGAGCCGAGAAGAGTCTACTCCAGCTATTGCTGGATATTAAGTCCCTGCCTGTGCTAGTATTGTCTAGTGGAGTTTAATTTAAACTGGTAGTTTTGAATATTCTTACATGAAAAGTTTGAGGATTAGGAGAGAAGAGATAACCACAGGTTTTAGTAGAGAACAGGATAGAAATCCATCAAGTTAAAGGGGAGCGGACATTCATGGACAGACAACATGGTAGGGTTGGCTTAGTTTGCAGGCCCTTGGATACTGGCTAATTTGAGTAACTTTATGGTTTCTGCTACCTAAAACTTATCTCATTTGTCCATTATTCTCTCTGGTGCTTAACAACCTACAGTGTTATAGCCTGCAGTTAATGGTGGGCACATGTACTTAGTTAACCATTCCAGAAAAAGACCAGCCTGGGGTTGGGTCTAGCATGGCTCGAGGGACTGGGATTGAGTGAGGACAAGTGGGAGGGAATAAAGGAAACACAAATATAGACACATAGAGAAACCTGGGGTCAGGGGGCTGGGCCCTCAGATGGAGAAAACACTGTACCCGAAAAGCTCCTAATATTTGTTTGTTTATTAATTTATTTATTCATTTGTTTATTTTTCTTATTTGTTTATTTGTTTGTTTTCAAGACAAGGTTTCTTAGTGTAACCTTGGCTGTCCTGGAACTTGCTCTGTACACCAGCCTGGCCTCAAACTCAAAGAGATCAGCCTGCCTGTGCCTCTGCCTCCCACGCACTGGGATTAAAGGAATGTGCCACCACCACCTGCCCACAACGTTTATTGACATGGAGTTGAGCAGAGAGGCGGGGTTATTGTATACAGCTGAAGATGAATGTGAGGTTGTGGAAGACAGCTCCATCAAGGAAGCATTAGATTTAGCAAATCTCAGTGAAATCTTTGTATGAGAGCAGTCTTTGGGCCATAGACAGAAAATAGCGAGGAAACAGCTGAGTTGGATATCTTCCACACACACTTTTAACACCATACTCGGCCACCCAGGAAGCCTTTGTCATCCCTCTGATTCTGAGACTCTGGGGTCCTTGACATGGTCATGCCTATGTCAACAGAACACATTCAATCAGGGCTTTACTCATCTCAGGCTTCCTCCTCCCCTTAGAGCCTGATTTGGCTCAAACTGGGTTAGGGTAGCACTAAAGGACAATACATGCAGAAGATCAAGTCAACGAGATCAATCATCATTAAAACAGGGAGTGCCAACTAAACTTAAAGGGTTACAGGAAGAAAGGAGGGGAGGATAAGAAGGCGTGGAGTGGGAAGGGAATGTACATTAGAGATGCCTAGGGAGGACAGGAAGGAGCAGTTGGAGGTAAAGATGGACAAGATACATTATTTACATTTGTGAAATTGTCAAAGAACAACTAAAAGATATTATGTTGAAATGAATGAGGAAATAAACCAATCAGATGCTGGTAAAAACATAAAAATGAAAATAAATAAAGCACGACTTCAAGAGGCAAGTATAAATTTAAAATAGCAATGGGTACCAGGGTCAGTGTCGTGATCAGGCCAAGCCCCAGGCAAAGCTCCAACACTGGAGAGGCTGGGTCACTGTTGACATGTGTTGGCTGACTTCAGCCTCAAGTGCCAATGAAACAGATGGCATCTGGCTGGAATTGTCCCCGGTCATGGAGGTGACATGAGCCAGACAACACTGTGGGAAGCTGAAATCCTCAGCCCTGAATATAGAAAGTTCCAGAGCATTGATCTCCTTAGCACCCAGCCTGCTCTCAGCTTGAGGGTAGCAAAGGTGATAGAAAACACTCATGCATGTACGTGCCGTATGCACATCTTCAATAGACAAAGATAAGCACCAGTACATCCATTTCCAATCAGAAAAACAAAATTTTACTGCTTCAGGTTCCCTTTGTTGGGTCATGAGAGCTGACACAGTGGTAATGCATGGACTGCTCTTGCAGACGACCCAAGTTCAGGTCCCAGAACCAGCACTGGGTGGGTTCACAACTGCCCGTCACTAAAATCCAGATAATAGCATGATAATGCCTCTAGTCTCCACTGGCACCTGTCCTCACCTGCACAAGACCCTACTCTGAAACATACACATAGATATAGTTAATATTAATACTCAGCCCTAAATAGGATGCCTTCATTGAATCCCTCCCCTCATGGTTCAGGGTACTCTGTGGAAGAGCAGGTGAAAAAAGTTTAAGAGCCAGCGGGGATGGAGGACAACCAAGAAACTAGGCTCTCTAAAGCAACAGGAAAAAGGAACATATGAACGCACAGAAACTGAGGCAGCATGGACAGAGTCCGCATGGTCTGTACCAGGTAGGGTTCTAAAACTTAAAGACAATCCATTACCTATCTTCATCATTAGAGGAGAAATCCGTGTCATTCGCCCCTAACCTTCTAGACCCACAAAAAAAGAATCTACAAATACAAACACTTTAAAACCATAGCTCCTTTTCAAAGTCATGGTACATTATTTCTCCCACCAATGCTACTGCTAAAAGAGTCACGTTGGTTAAGTGGTTTAATTTCTGAAGTAAGAATTCCATGTGTTCTTTTCAGTGTCGACTATGGAATTAGGATTAAAATTGAAATGCGAAACAAAAATTGAAAATTATCTCCATGAGTCAGGAAGTCTCATGTATTTTAGAGCATAATCCCAAGGAGGAAGAAAAGAGGGAGTTTAGCATCTACTGAGGACAAATTGTGGTTCTTTGGTGCTGTTATGTCTTTAAGATCTTCAGCTGTATTTAATCTCAGTAATCACTTAACTATTGAAAGCCTTTCCATGCCAGTGTATCCATTCCACAGGTTGGCATACTGAATCAATGATTAAGTCATGACTGTATTGTCGTCAATGCACAGAAGTCCACGAACCCTCTAGAGATAAAGTAGATGTTTGATTTGGACCAAGCTGTGTCATCCCTTCCTTCCATGTTTCTATTGTTTAGGACTCTGCCTGCTCACTCAACAGACAGTGTTTGACGTCACTTGGGTTCTAGATCCACAGACGTGTGAGATTTACTTTGCCAAACTGATGCAATGGAGAATAGAGCATCTTAATAGAGATGTGCTGGGGCACATTGTCATCAGTGGCAGCTCAGAGACAAGCTGACTTGTCAACATAACTTTCCCTCTCTGGAGGCACTGTTCCAAGACAGAATCCCACGAAATGTGCAGCTCTCTCCTGTTGGGCTGAGCCGAGGCTCATGTGATGGAACACTCCCTGGTTTCCTTTGGTTCGGCAACTCTCATCTACTTTCCCCTCTTACTTTTGCTCTGTAATTGTACTTAGAAATAAGAATACCGAAGCTTTATTTGGACTCTGTGTTCAAGAAAACTGAAACAATAAGCCTCAAAGGTCATGTGTCATAAATCAAAAGGGTAGATGGCTGGATAAAGGAAATGGTGAACACAGCAGAAATTCGTGTAGGCACATAAATTCTGGTCAATTAACATTACTAGGAATACTTGAGTGGTATTTGAAAAAGATTTTATTGCATTAGATAACAAATTAAATGGTTTGAAATTAAAGAAAAACTTTAAAAAACGGCTGCTTTTCTTACAAAGCCACTGCCCTGTGGAATTATAGAAGTTCATATTACTCCTTATCTTTAATAGAAACACACACACACAATCCTGAAAATGGAACATGCCAAATTTTAAAATAATTTATTTTCCTCATATATAGGCATTACATCCAAAATATTTTCATTTGTTTAAAAAAAGGTCACACAAGAAACATGTGTTGATTGACTCAATCAACTTATGTTTGTTATATACATAAACATACACATGAGTAATCAGCTTATCTATGAAAATAATGTCTATTTTTCACCAATAGAGAAACAAGTTTGGTTTATATTCATTTAAATAAGGAAAACATTTCTTCCTGGTTCCAAAAATACACTCATAGAAGTATAATTATTACTCAATTCAAACTTTATTCAATGTTCAATACTAATCAAATCTGTAAAGTGGTTTTCAAGAATGCCCCCATTGTAAGAGGGCAGACAGGTCTGTTCTGTTGATGCCTGTTAAGGCTGGATCCCGCAGTGGCATCAGGAAAAGCTCATGTTTTTGGAGAGACCGATGTGCGGCTTATAGGTTTTTTTTTTTCACACAGTGCCCTTGGCTTTGCAGCTGCGGCTATTATTTGCAGATCCTGGCACTGTTTATGCCCCAGACTCGTGCTGTCTCTAGAGTCCTTGTTCTTAGCCACCCAACACTGATTGCCAAATACTGGGTTGAGCAGTCTGCCGCTGCAGTTTTCATAGCCACTCCCTACTGCCCTGGCATTAGAGCTATGCCTCAGTGTGACTTCAAACAAATGTTATTCTTTGATCCTGTGTTGTGCCACTTCAACTTGTCACTCGGTATCTGCCGTGTTACCTTGATCTTCTGTGTCCCCACATTTGACCTGCCCATGCCCATGCTCTAACTGACTTCATCTTAAATACAGAATAACTATGTCTTTCCTTTATTTAAAGAAAAAACATGGCACAATATTTTTAAGTAGGCTATTAATATACCCTGTGTTTGATGGCCACAAAAGTTGGGAAGGGCGAGTTTCTAAGTATTTTCTAATATGTGGCAAGCTACGGTGACAGACAATTTCTGTTTGCTCCGTCATCATATTGCATTTGGTTTTGTCAAAATTTTAGCAGGATTAAGACAATAATGGCACTTGTAAATTCACAAAGCAGTGGACTCAGATCTTCTTGGGCAATGATAGGGCTTCTCTATTGCTCCAGAGGACTTTGAATACTCAGAGGCTAGTTCTAAAACAAATCTTACCTATGTATTTTAAAGTATTTATTATTTTATTTTGTGTGTATGGGCATTTTTCCTGCATGTATGCATGGATACCACATGTGTGCCTGGCACCCATGGAGGCCAGAAGTGGGCATCAAATATCTTAGAACTGGGGTTACAGACAGTTTTGAGCCATAATCTGCGGAATGGGAGCAGAACCTCAGTTTCCAGTGAGATCAGTAAGGCTCTTAACCTCTCATCTTTACCCCTCTTTTATTTTCTTGTAGTAGGAGAGGTCGTTTGTTCCTGGCCACTCAGACCCAAAAATAACCACACAGAAACTATTAATTAAATCGCTGTTGGCCTGCTAGCTCTAGTTTCTGATCGGCTAGCTCTTACATCTTGATTTAACCCATTTCTATTAATCTGTGTCTTGCCACACAGCTGTGGCTTACCTAGTAAAGTTCCATCTGGAGTGTCTGCCACTGGCGAGGCTACATGGCTTCTCCCTGACTCCGCCTTCTTTCTCCCAGCATTCAGTGCTCTTTTCCCTGCCTAGTTCTACTCTTCCCTATCAACAGCCAAGGCAGTTTCTTTATTCATTAACCAACAGAAACAACACATATACAGAAGAATTTCCCACACCACTATCATTTTTAAAAGATGTATTTTCTTGTAAGTGATTTGCCTAAACAAGCTTGCTACAAAAATTGATTCACCAGGATGCATAATAATTTGCTCGACTTTTTATTAAAAGTGAATGTATCACACAATTGTTCCTTTAAACAAAAGTAAATCTATCCTTTTATTTCAGTTTAAAGAATACTTTGGTTAGCTGTTTTCTGCAGTATTTGGAATTTCTCTAACAAAGATTTGATGAGTAAATAATGCAAGGAATATGGCACTTAGCAAGCAAGAGAATAATAATCATGAAGATGCTTATTATAAAAGTCACATCATCAATTTTTGTAAAAACACACATATCACTCTCACTGTTGGCACGGGTCAGGACAGAGCACAGCAACCCAGGATTTCGCCTGGAAACCTTATTATATGGAGTATTAAAAGTTACAACAAGCAAGTGTAATGGTGAGCTTGTCTAGCAGAGCTTCACAGAAAGCACCATGAAAAAAGATTCACAGAGAAAATTACCTTTACTAAGAGGAAATTCCCATTATGAAGACTGAAGCATGCACTTGCTACAAAAATAGAGCTTCATCTTTCTGAAGACAGAGAAGGGACTGGGGTCCCACCTGTAGGACTTGTTGGAAATCAGCTCTTTGGGATACTTTAAAGGATTCACATGGGGATGTCTCACCAAAGGTACTGAGTCCAAAACTGAGAATATCCAGGGAGACTTCTGGCTGCTCTGCGAAGGTGGTTGTTGGGCCCTATAGGTGTGGCTGCTGGATAAGTTGCTAGTGTTAGAGAAGCCAGCTTGTGGGTTTCCCCATTGAACCTTGCAGAACCATAAAGGAAAGCCTCTTTTACTTCAAAATCTTTCTTCTGCTCTCTGTAAAACAAAATGTTTTTCTCACCTTAGCTTTCTTTGTTTCCTTAATGCTGTTTCATTTTCTCTCCTCTTTACAACTAATTATAATATATATAATCACATGTAATATGATACACAGTTTAAAATCTTTAAAAAAAAGTCTACTTGTACCTGCCTCTTTAAGTTCATTTCATCAGCACTGTTGAGTCATTCCCTCTGGTGACCACTGGGGCTATGTGTTTGCAGACTAAGGTCTTTCTGTCCTCCTCCAGGCCTGTGCTGTTGTCTGGATAATGTGCTTAACCCATGGTTAGCTCCTTTCTCATCTTCAGACTGAAAACCAAATGCTGCCCCTTCAGACTACATTACCAGTCCAACCAATCTTTCCCATTTGCAGAACCCTCTATTTTGTCTTTAAAGTTCCTTCATGATAGTTACTTTGTCTGAAATCATCTTGTTCACATATTTTCCGACGTTTAGAAATGTCTGCTCCCCAAAGTGCAAAGCCTCAGTCCTCATCTTATTCCTACTGCATAAAAGAATGTATGTCACCAAACAATTGAGAACATATTTCAAAGAGGGCCTTATATCATTGTAGATTTTTTTCATAGCTCTTTCTAAAGATATAATTCTATTGGGTAGCTATTGATGTATTTAGTGAGGGCCACACATTTCCAGGGAAAGATGATATATACATGTCCCATGAAAATTCTCCATGTGGATACCTGGAAATGACTGCCTAGGAAAAGTAGCCTTGTCTGCATCAGTTTCTGGCTAATAAACCTTTCTCAAGTTTAATGGCTTTAAAAAGAACTAAACTTCAAATGCTATGAGTTGTTTGGACTCTTACAATGGATGTAGATATGAACATGATGAGGTTTTAAACTTTGATAAACTGACCAGATCTTCTTTCATAAAGCAGATACAGCACCCAGCAGCACAAATTCAAACAGGTAAGTCTCTTTTTCATCTCATTGGCCAAACAATCCCCAAGATGGATCAAACCCAAATCTCTATGATGACATGGTTACAAGGAAATGTGAATACACATGGCAGGAGAACATGGAACCCATCTCACTAAGTTTCTCCCTTTGCCTCTGATCATTTAACATTGGGGATAGCTGCTATTGCAATGCTAGATCTCATAATTTATGGAAAACTAAATTCTCCTTATAATAGTGACTTCTGATTTTCAGGGTACTACCCCAAGAAATCCTAGACAAAAAAAATCTGTATTATCTCTGGGCTTCCTTATTCATGGCTGAAATTATAGCATTGGCAAAATTGTGTCCTTAGGGATTCAATAATATACTTAGAAGGTTTGGGAGTCAGCAAAGTATTGAAACAAGACAAATACAGTGGCCTCATGCCCTTTCTTGAATACAGACTGCTCTTCCAACATTCGCAGAACATATTGCTAGCATTTATTTCCTATATCATGACAGTGGGTCTATGGACTGTGCATTAAAGGTATGATATATAGTGCTGCTGTTTGGCAGGTTGCCAATATTAAAGCAAAGAATCATCTTCACAGTAAATGGAATAGAAAAGATCACGAAACTGTGTTTTGGATGGTAATATGTCCTTTGGTCCGCTAATAGATCAGAGTGAGCATATAGCATAAGCATCAGGTGTAACAAAGACTGTAGCCTCTGATATCAGGATACCACAGCATGGCTTTTTTTTTTTTTGAGCAGTATAGCTTTCAAATACAACGTTACAAACCACTGCTATTAATTACTCAGTGTTAGCAGCTTTCAAGGCTTCAAGCTCACTGGAACTTCTTTGGGAAGGTAGCAGTGGTGACATTACTCCCAGTGACAGTGACCATTCAGTTTCTAACATGTTTTCATTTGTTGAATTTTATTTTAGTCTTCCGACCATCTCTAAAATGGTATATTCCTTATTATGAACACGTGGGCTTTTGACTTTTTCTTTATCTTGGCTAACTAATTTTTGAGTGCTCTTCCATATCTCAACCAACTGTGACAGTGTAACCCTCATTCTCTAGCCCTTTATCATGACCCTTACTTTTTCTTGGTGTACTTTGGTTTACATGGCCTCTTTGCTGTAAAAAAATGCATATTATTGGAAGTTTTGGTTATTGTGTGTTATACAAACACAGCTACTATAATTTCACTTCTATCAAGTGAAGTAGCACTTTCTTGTCAGGACTGACAGCCCACAAATAATGACTTGGGAACTTTTTATTAATTATGAAAGCTCTGCATTAGCTTAGGCTTCTTCCTAAATCATAAATTAATTAAATTAGCCAATTTGATGTTTTAATCTATGTTCTTCCATGGGATTCACTACCTTATCTTCACATTGCCCTCTGGGTATGGCTGGCAACCCTGCCTAATCAACTCTTCTTAACAGAGTTCTCTCTCTGCCCAGAAATTTCACCTATACTCTCCTGCATCACTTTTGAAAGTTCAGCATTTTTAATGCACCAGTTACAGAAATGCATTTTCACACAGTGTGCAAATATCCCACAACAAGCAAGTATCATGAGAACTTAGATGTGGGAAAGTCCTTAGCTATCTGGTTCTTTGCAAGTATTACATGTAGGGGTGACTAATGGGATTAACAGGGTAAAGATAAATGTTCACTTAGTCAATTATTCCTGTAAATAAAACCCTTCAAACTTCTTCTCCCTTGTTCAGCCAGTGTAGTTGTTTAAATGTAATCGGCCCCCATAAGCTCATAGGGAGTGGCACTATTAGGAAGTGTGGTCTTGTTGAAGTAGGTGTGGCCTTGTTGAAGGAAGTTTGTCACCGTGAGGGAAGGCCATGAGGTCTCTTTTGCTTAAGCTTCAGTCCGTGTGATAGTCCACTTCCTGTTGCTTTCTGAACAAGATGTGTCCAGCACCACGTCTGCCTCCGTGCTCCATGCTCCCTGCCATGATGACAATGGACGAACCACTGAACTGACAGACACCACCTCAATTAAATGTTGTATTTATAAGAGTTACCATGGTTATGGTGTTTCTTTGCAGCAATAGACACCATAACTAAGGCAGTTTGTTTCTACAAATATCTAAGAACTTACGACATAGTGACCACTCAATATCTTTCTAAATGACTAGCCATCTACCTCTCTATGTGGCTCAGTGTCACCCTAGAGCTGACGCTGACTCCCTTGGTCTGACGGATGATTTCATGGCTTTATAATCACTTACAATACAGAATCAGTATACCTACCAGCCTCAATATCAACCTTCTGCTAACGCGATTTCTCCTTTCTGTCGTCTGTGGATGATAGATTGGTACATCATTTCATTCTGTTTACACATCTGCCCAGTAATGGAGGATGCTAAGAGCCCAATGCCTAAGTCCTTGAGACAATGTTCAGAGATGTTTTCCCTTTTTACTGAACATGGGCCAGGATGTTGAGACAAAAAGGTATTTGACAAATAGTCCAAAAAAAGTTTCTCGGCACACATGTAAGCCGAGCTAGAGAGGGCAGAGCAGAAGAAACTCAAAGCCTTTATTCTCTGTGCTGCCAGCCTTCAGAGATCAACCCAAAGCCACTTCCATTTGAGCTTTAATCTACCTAGCATGGCTGCCTCTTTTCATCTTCTTTCCCAGTATCAAAGGGCTCTGTGTGCCGTGCAGCCTAAAAATAACCATCTACTTTCCTGGCTATTAATGCTGTTACAGTAGAGCTGAGTCTTAATTCATTGTGGGCCTAAAGCTGAAGCTTCTGGAGATAATTATCTCAAATCTGAACATGAGAAAGAGACAAACCCATCTACATATCTCTTACTCACATGGGGGTGGAGTGGGATATGGAACTTTGTAGTACTGGGACACAATGCACTATTGATCCTCAATTCTACTACTCCAGATGCCAAGAAGGTAGTGGAAGGGTGAGGAGAGGCTTCTTGTCACTGGGTCCTAATTTAGATGATTTTTTTTCACAGAGTCGCCATTGTCAGTGTGTGCTCTTTTGTCAATGCTCCGCAGTGAACTATGACATTCAAATGTCGTGTAAACTCTCTCTTTCCATTTCCTCCCTCCTTCTATCACTTGGTTGACTGACACTGAGATTTATGAAATCTGTTCGCATGTACTTTCCCCTTAGAAGCCTCCCGAGTCTGGTCTCTCACTTGCTGTGGGGTGCTTTTCTGGGCTAGTTCCCAGCATGCACCTCTTTCAGCCAGTGTCTTGCTTCCCTGAACGTACGGTTGGCCAGAGTTCCACTGCTTCCTAGTCCGGGTTAAGAAGCTTTTCTGGAACAGTAAAACCTGAGAGCATATATCGGAATCCAATAACTCAAAGAATTTGAAGTTTAGGCAGACGACACTGGGCATTACTGTGCTTTTGTTACTGTTCTGATACTTCTCTCCTGAGCCATCCCACAGTTTCTTTTAGAAAATTAAACTACTTGATTTATAGGATTCCTTGTCTTCTACTTTTTTAATTAAAAAAAACTACCTTGCCATGCTATGTATTCTGTTCCTTTCAGAAAAAAGCAAAGGAAGGAGGGAAGGATGAAGGAAAGAAGGAATAGAGAGAAAGAAAGGGCATAAAGAGAGCTCAGGGGCAAAGAATGAACACCGCCCTTGCAGAAGAGCCAGGTTTGACTCCTAGTTCACAGCCACCTGTAACTCCAACCTCCAGCCTCTGTGGGCAGCCTGTAACTGATGCCTCCAGCTCTGTGGGCACCTGCACACACCTCTGTGGGCAGCCTGTATCTGATGCCTCCAGCCTCTGTGGGCACGTGCACACAAATGCCCATACCCTCACACAGATACACATATAAGCATCATCATCATAATAAATAATAATACCAGGAACAAAGCTATTTTTAAAGAGCTGCAGCATGTTTCCTTGTAGTCTCTTTACCTACTTCATCATAGGCATTTGCTCAAAGTGTCACAGTGTAAAAAATAGAAACAAATGGTTTGGCTTTGTTAATGCATTAAACAAACAGGTAAATTATTTAAGAAAAGAATACTCAAGGACAGAACCAGTATCTTTTCTTAAGCCCCTGATGGGGTTGAATTTCTTGCTCAGTCTTCAGCTGTCCTTATTTTGGAAGTGCTAAAGCATGGGAAAGTCCATTTTCGCTAGTAAATAAACGTGTTGTGATTAGCTTATAAGTACTGTTAGAGTTATATTGAAATAAAATAGAATGTGACTTTAAAACATTACTCTTATCCAAAAACATCTGCCCATCTCTATGTAGGAAGGTAAGGTGTCAGAGAGTAGAGGATTTTGATGGTAGAGATGGACTGCAACCTAGGTTGCCTCTCAGTGGCTCCATAAATCTGTCTAAGAACACTACTTTCTTGTGTATGCATTCCTGAGGAAATAGAGAAACAAAATCATCTCCATAGCAAGATTATAAAGATCAAATCAGGTAAGTATTTCACGTAGCTGCATCTGTGGCAAATAAGGCCTTGTTGATAGTCTCTCAAACACTAATATAATTTTCCCTCACATAAAAATTTTGAAAGGACACTAAGCATCCACCATTCCAGCCATTACGGGGGGATGTTAGACATGATGCACTTTATTTCAGTTCATTTTATTTAGATTTCCACAATGCAAGACGTGTTCTGGGCCCACTGACAGAGCCCTTTTCTAGTAGTTAAGGCCTCTCAGCTCGCTTTCCTGGAAGGAAGCTCCACTCAGCTGTCTTCAGTCTCTGCTGATAGTGTACGGTAGGTACCTCACTGCGTCTTTCACCGCATGGCTTCTGTGGTTCTCACCTTCCCTCCGTGTGTGTGCGTGCACATGCATGTGTGTATGTGTGTGTGTGTCCACGTGTGTCGGTGTGTGTGTGCGTGCACATGCATGTGTGTATGTGTGTGTGTGTCCATGTGTGTCGGTGTGTGTGTGCGTCCGTGTGTTTGTCTGTACCTGTGTGTCTGTGCGTGTGTCTCTGTGTATGTATGTATGTGTCTGTTATCTACTATGTGTTTGTGTGTGCTGTTTCCCTAATTTCAGCTGAATAGACATTAGCTAAAATGTCCTACAGCATGGACAATTCCCTTAGTTCTTACCGAATTCTGTGACTATGGTATGGTTTTCTTGGCTGCTCTTCTCCTCTTGGATTATCACGGCCGTTATCATGTTTGCTTCTTCTGAGCAAACAACCTGGACACATAGCTGATCTTCCCCCACAGCTAAAGTATCTGTGATAGTGGGAGAGGGAGTTATCACATGGCTTGAGTTTTAATATTCTGAAAGCCATTTTAGAAATTGTCATTGTACAAGTGCTTTTAGTGAGGTTGCAATCTATTTTGGGTGCAACTTTGATGGTGACAAGGCCACTCTTACTATGTGCTTGGAACTGCTCACCAATGCATGCCCTTCTGTAATCATTTCAGTTTCAGAGGCGAAGGCTCAGCACCCTGAGGACTATGCATACAGTGCTTCTCCAGTAAGTCAAAGGTAGATTATAATGATATCAATGTACACACAAGACTATCCAATCACTATTGAGTCTCTCTACGAGTGTTCCAGGAGATCTTCTCCTCTCTCCTCCTTCTCTTTCTCACTCTTTCTTTCTCTCTTCCCTCCCTTCCTGCTTCTCTCCATCACTATCACTCTGTCTTTGATATGTCTGTCTGTCTGTCTGTCTTCACTATTTCTTCATGTGTGAAATGATATTTTCTTTTTTTAAATTGAGCCTGTCAGGCCTGTATTTACAAAAATCTATCTTTGGTTTAATGATTTCTGATTGTGTTGGTCACTGAAGGTACAAATAGGGACCTTTCATTTAGTTGTGTCTCACAAGCTCCCTAGAACCCTTAGCGTAACCCCTGGCACAGCTATGCTCGCCCCTCTTTTGTTCTAGCTGGCATTCTTCCCAAATAAGCATTTAAGGGAGAAAGTGAAGACACGCGGATACTTGGAGGAACCTCTGTCTTCCTTACCACCTGCAAATGCTGATGCCTCGGAAACATGCTGGAAAACCACTGCATGCGGACATTTGCCACTCTGAAGAACTCCAGCTCCCTCCCTTTTAGTTCAAGATAAGCCCAAGAGACATGGGTATTGTTGGACAAAAGGAGAGCCTGACTTGTTTTCTCTAGATTTTGGCTGTAACTTTGGCTGCTGCTTTGTGTTATTGTAATTGGATATATTGGCACGAAAGTCGAGGCAACATCCAATAAGTATATGCTGGGCTTTTCATTGGCATATCAAACAGAGGATCATTGAGGCCATACAGTAGCAAGCAGCCAAGTAATTAATAATAACACACGGTGGAGAAAATGAATGTTTTGGTTGTGAAAGAGAATGAGAAGTCAGACAAAGGCCTCGGATTCGTGTCCTTGCCCTCAGCAGCAGCAGAAATAATGTTATGAATAGCATTTAACTGGAATTTGCAGCAAACTGCTGCCTTTATCATAAACAATTGCCAGATGGTATACATGATCTTCTTTTTTTCTTCTTTCACAAAAGCGGCATTAATTGCAGAGCAGCCCAGGGCTCCACTCAGCTCATCAGTGTGATAACACTTCATGACCCTGATTAGCCGTCAGTCTACTCAATTAAAAACATCATTTAGACATTCACCCAATCATTTGCCTATCGAGCCACCTGGGCCTCAACCAGGGGCTCCATTTTTGACATTCTCCTGCCCTCTCTCATCTTGCCTAGCTTTTTTACATATCTCCAAAAGACGTAATTGAATTAAATAAAGCATCTCGGGGCAGCTGCAACATCTGCTGTTTGTGGTATGTCAAGCCTTCAGCATTAAAAACAGTTACATACGCTCCAAATTAGCAGGTCGCCGAGAAGAAACAGTCGATGATAGTGTTTTGCGCCAGCGTGAGAAGCAGCTCACAGCTGTGTGCAATTTACAATTAAAGGCTTTATCAGAGCTCGATTGTACTAGTGAATCGAGTGGCGAGAGGTCAGTTAGTGAATTAGACCAATTAGAGCTTGTACAGTTAAATTATCTGTCTTATTACCTACTGATAAACAGCCTTGTCATATCTCTACTGAAACGATGAAGCCAAACGAGTTTTATGAAGTGATCAGACGAGACCGCTGCTGTGGAACTTAGTGTTTGTGAATTCAAACCCTGTAGCAGGAAAATGAATTTATTTTACCCTCTGGGATGACTATAAACTTGGAATAACTTAGACTACTTCAAAGTAAGTAGCTTATACCTGCTTAGAACCCATCTCTAGATATGAAATTTTCAAAGGAGTGCTTTGTGGCTGAATAAAAGGGCACCTCATTTGTTTATTTTTAAATTTAAAGTCCTTTTTTAATTTTAAGAATTAACTTCAATGAGAATAAAAAACTTGAGAAATTGTTCCAGGAAAATCGAAAGCACCATGTATTTCCAAACCATGAAGCAATGTATTTCCTCTTGAAATTCAAAGTCATCAATTATTCTGAGTCAAAGAAAGGGGTTGGAGGAGATGAATTATCCCAGCCAGCACTGGCAAAAGGTGCCACAACCACTTTTATGGTTCTGTACCTGAGGGTACGAATCAGTGACTTTAAGACTGTTCAGATGTATCTACTCTAAGAAAGCCATATTGAGTTCACATCACAGAGTTTCAGCACAAGATCATCTTCTGTAATCTCAGGCTTCCTAGGATGAGCCTCTTACAGGAGGCTTTGCTTGTTCCTACAGGTAGCATTGACTGGGCGGATCTTTGGTATCAATCAGACTGAAAAGCTGGGCATAACATCCCTAAAGTCATACTTGAGTCAATCGTCAACAATTGGCTTGGACCATACATCTTAAATAACACAAATTCAAGTCTTTTAGCCTACTTTTTCCTAGAGCAAGAATTCAAAACTTAATCTTTTGTGTTTTGGGGGATTGCAATATAATTATTAATAAATTCCCTTCCCTTTCCTCCTTCCAAACCAAGCATGTATCACCATCCTACATTTTCAAATTTATGTTCTCTTTTATTTTAATTGTTGTTACACATGTATACTTCCAAATATATATATATATATATATATATATGAGCTATTAGTCTGTGAAATGATAGCTGCATGCAATTCTTTTAGGGATACTATTTATTATTGCATATTCAATTGGTATTCTCTTCCCTCGAGAAGACTATTTCTCTCACTATGAGAACAGCCAAGGAGTTGTTTTTCGTTTTTTTGGGTTTTTTTTTTTTTTAGTATTGGATAACACTCATATGAGAAATTGTTTGAAACAGTGTTTGTAAACCTAGTCACTCTTTAACAATTGTTTCATTCTTGTATTTATTTTGCTAACCTTCCTTTCATAAGTATATGGAAACAATTTATTCACATAAATAGGGCAGTTCTTGTTGCCTTGTAGCAGGTGTCTATTTGGGAACAGAATAGACTAGCTCCAGGACTGAAGGCCATGCTGAGCATGTTCTATAACACATATGGCCAGAGACCCAGTGTCAGTCTCTAAAGAAACCCAACACTGTTTCAGAACTAAGAACATCTCATTTGTGAAGTTGACTCTAATCATTATGGGTCAATTACAATTTTAAAAATGCAAAAATAAAGCTATACACTCTACAACTTTCAATGTTGTATATACATATTCAGTGCTAGTAATATATATGTACCATCAGAAAAATAAAGTAATGGAAAAAAATGTCAATTTGAAAATAAATACTATATATATATATGATTGCAAATACATGCACAAACATTGTAGAAAATCATAGAAACAGAAATTAGAACACAGATTAGATGCTATCTTTTATACAATCTGTCAGTTTATGTAGTAATAATACTCAACTAGGGCTTTACACAAAAAATTTTTATTGCATTTCTTTTCTATTTGTTGCATTTTAAATTAATGTATAGTTCCACCATTGCCATCTACTTCTCCCTCAACTCCTCCCATGCCCTCTTCCCTTGTATTTCTTGAATAAATAAAAAAAACTATTTTGATAAATATTTAGCAAGGTTTATTAAAAAGCCATGACTCTTTGATAAATTGTGGTTCAGACATCCTGCTTTGATTAGTTTTCCTCATTCAATCCTACCAGTCTGGAGACAACAATACACTAGATGATGATAGACCAGAACCTGCTCCAGGAAACTGCTGGTCACCATTAGCAGTTGTACCACTATCTTTATAGACTGAGAAAATGACCACGTATTGCTACGCTTTCAAATGATGGAAGATATTTTGGTACATTGCATTTTCAAAAGGATTATGGTAAAATAATGTTAAGATACGTACATAATTGATAAAAAAACAAACTGTGTACCTATGTTCTATTAGTATGAGAATAACGGTGATAAACATTTTCTTCTTTTATGCTATTTCTTTCTACATTTTAAGTATTTATTTATTTAGTCATTTACTTTAGTTAATTAGTTAAGATCTTGTTCTATAGCTCGGTGTGACCTTGAACTCATGGCAATTCTCCTGCCTTAGGCTCCCAAGTGCTGGAATTAGAGGCACAACTAGATTTCTTTCAAAATAAAGAAAGAATTACAGGAAAATGTGGAAGGGAATTTGGGTTTCTAAGAGATAAAAAACATTTTTGTGAGAAATTAGGTTTTGGGTAATGGAGAAAAGTTAATTTCCATCTTTAACTTTTCCATATAAGCATGCCAATAGTGCTTCTGTCTGGCAACTTTTGAATGTCACTTTCCTCCAACTGTGTGTGTGGGAAATGAGGATTTGGATGATTTTACAGGTTAATAAAATTCTTCAATTTGTTTTGATGTTGTTTTATTTTTGAGTGTTGTTTTTTACTGAAATAAATTTGAGTTTTGATACTTTTAAACACTCTGATGTGCCTATGTTTGGCTTGCTAAATGGGTTCAGCATTTCTCTAGTGGGAATTACTATCACAAAGTTTTTATTAAATAGAATATACAATGATGTTTACAAAAAGGAAATTAACTCAACTTTCAGATTGTAACACAAATCTCTCTTGTTAGCTATCAAACTAATTGAGCTATGTATATTAAGATTTACAAGTAAGATCATAATGGTCATTCTAGTAAGACCACATGATGCTTAACCGCCTCAGAGAAATCAATAGGTTGAGATATTAAAAGAAAATGTTATCATTTTATGTTCTTGTGCCATTCAAAAAACCACAGATAATGCATAATCACTTTAATGATGCCAATATAAAGCTTTGTTTGGTTTCATAATGTATTTTGTAAGTTGGAAAATGTTTGAAACTAAGCTGAAAGGAATTGGATAATTTTCAGCTCATGTTCTTTATGACCTAAGAATCTCTACTTAAGTGAGCTATGGACCAAAAGGTGGAAGAAAAATGGTAACTTAAGAGGAGGATTTGGTATAAAATGAGTTTTTCAACTGTTTCTCCCTTAATTCTGCTACTAGTGCTTTGGATAAGCAGGTATTCCAGTGTTGTGCACCTGCTTATTAAAGCCATTACACCTTATGATGGACTGAATGAGGTCACTTGACTGGGATAACTGCTTAGTGAAGACAGACACCAAAAAGAAATCCCACACTCGCCCAGAAATGAGTACAATAAACGGTTCTTTATTTAGGGCTAGGCCCACAGATCACAGTCCTCTGTTTGAATGAGAAAACAGCAACCGAATCCAGCAGCTGGAAGAGAGAGGGAGGGTGCGCTTTACATTGGCATTTATAGTATAAGAGGCCACGCCCAAGTGGGCGGGTAACTTAAAGGCTACTGGCTGAAGGATTTTCTACAGTACTTCAGTAAGTATTTTCTTTGTTTTTTTTTTTTTCGAGACAGGGTTTCTCTGTGGTTTCAGAGCCTGTCCTGGAACTAGCTCTTGTAGACCAGGCTGGTCTAGAACTCACAGAGATCCGCCTGCCTCTGCCTCCCAAGTGCTGGGATTAAAGGCGTGCGCCACCACCGAATATCCCTCAAGTTAAATGTGTCTTTGGTAAGAGTCTTGTTTTTGAAGATTCTTTTTGTAACTGGGTAGCCACTGTGTCTTTTGATAAAATAATCTAATCTGTTTGTGTTTAAAGTTATCAATATGTAAGGGTTTACTGTTATTCCTTTCTTAATTGCTTACTAGTTGTTGTCTTGTGTCCCACAGGTAAATTGAATTAATCTCTTTAATGAATACTGAATTTTGAGTATTTGCATTTTGTGGATGGTTCTGCATGTATGCTTCTCAGTGATATGATACCTTCCCACAGCTCAGGCTCGGTGTCTTTACCCAGCTTTGGTACGGTGATAATGCTGGCACAGTAAAATTATTTTGGAAATGTCCCCTTATATTTAACTGAATATAAAGGCTTAAAAAGTACTTGTGTTTTTTTTCTAAATATTTGGATAAAACTAGTAGTAAAGTCATCAGAAACTATTTTGTCTTTGCTGAGAGGTTTTGATCAACAGATTCAACCTTCTGACTTGTTATTACATTTTCAGACACCATTTCTTCATGATTCATTCATTTGATATGCTGCCTAATGCTTATAACTTATCTCTTTTTTCTATGTTTTATAATTATCAAAGCAAAATCATTCACAGTCCACACCTATCTTTGTATTTCTTTAGAATTTACACTTATGTTTCCTTCCTAATTTTCATCATTTAAGACTTCTCTTTTCTTATTTATTTTCAGGGTTTTCTAAATTTTTAATCTTAAAAACTCATATATTTATTTATTCCTTTAGAATTTTTTGGATGTATTTTAATTCAATTAACCCCTACCCCCTTTTCAACTCCTCTCGGACTTCATATACTCTTTCTACAGTCCACTAAGTCCCGTCTCTTTTGTCCCTATGTGTACAGGAACATCTACTGGATGATAGACAACCCATTAGGAGCCACTTTCTTGAAGAAAACTGACTCTTCCAATCCTAGCAGCCTGCAGCTGCCAATACTCCTCTGCCAATCCATCTGCTAGAGGTATGACTGGCTTCAGTTTGTGTAGAACTTGTAAGGCAACATCTAAAGTTGTTGTGTCTTCATGAATGCTGTGTCTCTGTCACATTCAGAAGTCAATGTTTTTAAACATTTCTCTCCAATTTTAATTTCTACAATGTTTCCACTGTCAATTCTGCAATCTTCTCTCATTCAAGGGAAAATGGCTTGCAATAGATGCCTTGTTTAGCATTGAATACTCCATAGTTACTTATTTTGTGCACCAAGACCAACTGTAGGTTTTGAGTGATTACAAAAAGAATCTTCTCTGATGAAGGTTGAAAGCTGCTCTTCTCTGTGTCTATAAGGTTATGTATTCCAAGGTCATTTTGATATTATTATGCTCATTCAGAACAGCAGACAATAGTAGGGTCTCTGTGGGGTAGACAGTCTTTCCAACCATGGGTTCTTGACCAGATTACAGTACCAGACATGAGTTCAGCACTAGGAATTAGGCCTGAAATCATCCAGAGAGGAACTGATTGGTGATTACCCTCACAGCTTTCATGCCACTGTTTCACCAATTTGTATTTCTTGCAACCCACAAGCATAAAACAATATATAAAACAAAATACTAACCTATCAAAGTAGAAGCAAAACAGTCACACCCCATGAGTCCTTTAACCTTTGATCGTCAACTTGACAGGATTTGGGATCAGCTAGGAGAAAACCCTCTGGGCATATATTAGGGATTATATAGAATATGTTAAATGGAGTATAGTTGTGAGCAATTACCTAGATTGGGCTATTCTTTGGACAGGCCTATGAGGGTTTATATAAACTAGATAGCTCCTAGGCATGCCTGTGAGGGATGACCTAGATTAGAGTAGCCTCTGGGCATGCCTTTAAGGATTTACCTAGATTAGGATAGCTTCTGGGTTTGCCTTTGAGGGATTATCTACATTAGGTTAACATTTTGGCACAACTGTGGGAGATTATGTAGATTAAATTAGCCTCTGGGCATGCTTTTCAAGTCTTATTTAGATTATGACAGCCTCTGAGCTCTGAAGTTATCTGTGAAGGATCTTATTCCCAGAGCTGGTGTGGGAAGACTCACTTTAACTGTGAGTGGCACCATTCCACTGGCTAGGGTCTCCATTAGAATTCCTCTCCTTCTGCTTCTTGACCATGCTTGAAATGAGAAGAGGTGCCCTAAATCTCCATTTCCATGACTGTTCCAGCTTCATATGTTTTTGTCAGTGTATTCCTTCATATCAGCTAGAAAACCAATATACTTTAGAGCTACATACAAGCACATGATTAAGTGAGCCATTGTTCTTTCCTATCTAATTGTTTGGTAAAGTATTTTTGTACAAACTATGATGTTCAATGGCACATCTGAAGTATACAGGGAATGTATACGAATACTATTTCAGATGAGGGATAGTATTGAGTTAAAGACAGCAATCACTATGCATTTTCTGTACAATATAGGCAAATTATGAGGTGCATTACAATGATTCAAATTTTATCTTTGTCAGTTGGGTATAACCTGTGTTGTCAGTGGTAATAGAAGATGTCAGCTACAGAGTAGCCAATAGATGAGGGAGCCAGACTCTACACACTCATTCTGCTAGTGGTTCGGCAGATGCTTGGCGCGTATAACACCTTTTGTAACCTTATGTTTGGGATCTTCATTATGGATGTTCTCCAAACTGTAGGCATACTTCCTGGTTCTATCACGTATGTTTCTGTAAAACTAAGAAAGGAATTATGCATTATACCTATATTTTAAAAGCTAAAAATGTAGACTATTACTAATATATCTAAAGAATGAAAATTGATAGTTCAATATGTTATTAGCCAGAAAATATGAAAATTTTTGAGGGTTATCGATATGTATTTTCATGGAAAGTATATAGTTCATCATTTCAATGTCCTGGTAACCAGTTGTCTGTCTTTTTAAATGTTTCATTTTAAATTGTTCTATAACTAACTTATCTAATCTTACAAACAGTAAAAATTAAAAGTAATAACTAATTTTATTTTTATAACTATTTAAAGTACAGTTATAATTTTAACTCTCTCAACAGGACCGTAAAAGATACAGATAATTAATAACTGTATTATACTAATGAGGAAATAGTGGTCCCCCAATATTAAGTGGAAACTTGCCTCAAATATAAACAATGCTTTGTACCAGTTAAAGAAGGCGGGACAGATTTAAATAGGTAATACCTACTGTAATCAGGTAAATAGTGTGAGCGGCACTCAGCTCGGCTACACCGAGCCAGGGAGACAGGAGGGTGGATTCTTAGAACTAAAATATTACAAAAGGTTAGTCATTATAAACAGGATTAGGCCAGCTGTGTCTGCTTGCTGGCAAGTATCAAAAGTGCGACTAGGCAACGGTGGACCTGTCATCAGGTGCTGGCTCGAACCTGCCTGACTTTTGGCAATTTTGAGTTTTTTCTGGCTGGCATTCTAAGTAAGAGGAAGGTTGCCATCCTAGGGATCTGGCCTTCAATGGTTAGAATGGTGATAATGGTTTTTCAAGTCATTATATACCAAGAGGGCTCAGAACAGGCAGCAAAAAGTTTGGTCAAACAGAAAAAAATCTCTGTTACTTTCTAAGATTCCTTAGCAGGTGACAGAGTCACTTTTAAATAACTAGTAAGGCACTAGTTAATAATACAAGGAAAGAATCCACAGTTTTACTGATAGGTGGTCTCTAACCCCACCATCACAGACCATTTATTTATAAAAATCCTGTATATCTTATCTGACATTAGGACTGGATACATGAGCACAAACAAACATCTTTGATTTCAGCTCTTTATAACTAAGAAAACTTCAGTTACAGTGACCCAACCCTTAGGAAAGATCTATGTTCTAGCAGTCATTAATCGAGGCTCTGAGAACCTAGGATGAGTGAGAAAGTGACTCCATTTTCTGTGGACCTCTTTATCCTCACCACACTGTTGCAAAGGTTCATAAGCTGGTGTTTTAAATGCGTTCTCCTAAAAATTATTTATACATATATACACATATGTGGATCTTTCCATGTTTATGCATGTTTTTGCTTTCCTTTTATATAAAATAAAGATAATTTTAAGTTCAATGAGGAACCCCCATTGGGGTGATCTCAGGAATATCCAGATATAGACAAGTGCTTCATATGGCTAAAGGATGGCTGTCTAATACTAGAGTAGCCCAGCCATTCTATTCTGTAAAAACAAGATCTTAATTCTGCAAACATCTGCCAGTTATAAATATGTAAGATTCTCTCCAGCATATTGGTTAACTCCTGTAAGAATGTTGGTAACTGTAAGTATATTGAATATGTGTGATTTATTGCCCTGATTACACATCTCTAAAAGTCATTAGTATTCTGAAACAATTTAGTAACTTTTGTTCTTCAAGAAAGTACAAAATCATTAGTTTTCTTCTAAACCCAGTTGGGTTAGAAAAATTCATTTGCTTCTTGGGAGGTTCAAGATTGAGGATTCATATTGCACATAAAATATTAATCTTTGGTCCATTATAATTTGCAGCCTTTGTTAATAATGTATTAGATAGGCTTATTTCATAGATATGAATGTATAGATGGGTACACTTTGGGATGTGCTGGTCAGACATGATTCTGAGCTCATTCTCATGCCGAGTCCAATCTAATGCTTATTGGTTTAATGTTCTGAGAAATATGACTTAGTTCATAAAAAAGATTTTTCAAAGTGTGCTTACCCAAACATGGCTTCAGTAAAGACTGTCTTTCTGATATTGATCAAGCTATTGTCCATTGGTACACAAATGATTAATTCTCTATTAAATCTTAAGATATGGATAAGCCCCAGGACAATATTTTTAAACACTGTCAAGATAAAAGTACAACTAAAAACAAATAAATAAATGAAAAAAAACCAAGACTCCTCAGCCGCACCGTTCCTAGTGCGTCTACTTTCACAACATAGATAAAGTAGTCTAAGATTTATAAAGCATTTGAATAATTATAAACAGAAGATTTTAGATCCTGTGTTCTCCATATCCAACAGTATCCCATGTGTTTGTATTTCTCAAGGATTACAAATATTCTATTCTTTTGAAAGTTAAAAATTAAAGGCTTAAAAGAAAAATGAAGTTCTTTAATGGTAATTCAAATTTATTATGAATAAATAGTGCATGAAATATTGTATGTTTCCATAATTTTTATAATATTAACAACTTAATATGTATGCTATTCTTACATTTTTAATAAGTTGAAGTGATTTCCTAAAATGTGCTTTAAGTTTTGAAATGAACATAGTGTTCAACCTTTGAAAATAATCTTCTCTATCAGCCTATTGGGTGTGGTGTGGGAAAAATCCTGTACTAAGAAGATTATTATATCTCTGTACTCATTATCTTCATGAGCCCTGTACCGTAGCCAGGCAGTGCCCAGCCTTCTTTCTTCCCTCTTTCTTCTATAGAGTTCATTATAAACATGTATTCCTTTCCTAAAATGCCAAGACCACTGAAACAACACTGATCTCACAATTCCTTCAATTAGTTATTATTCACCCCCTCTAAGACTTTACCCATGATTTATTTCAACTCAGAGAACAAAAGATCTTATATTTACTTATCAGTTTCTACCTGAAAAATCTACCTGCATTTAGAGCATGTTTAATTCATTTATTTACTGACTAATCAAAAATTACTCCCAAGCTAGAGTATTGCTCAGGGGTAGAGCCTTTGCCTGGTGCATGCAAGATGCTAGGTACAATTCTCAGTGCTGACAAGCAAGCAAGCAAGATGAAGAAAGAAACTCACTTTGAATTTGTAATCTACCAGGCACTCTGATGGAGGTATTGGCTATATGATAGTGATTAAAACACCCAGTTTTTACACTAAATGAATTTCATCATCTGAAAAGAATACTGTAAAGTTGCTGTGTTCAAGTCTAGAATAAATTTGAAATGCTAGCTTATGTGACCTGGGTTTTGGCTTGTAGACATTGTGTGCAACTTATTTGTAGCCAATAGGACAGTGACAGGCAGCCTACTCTTTGAATACTGGTCCAATCTGGCTCTAGCCTATTTTATCCTGGTTGTTCTTTCTGTTCCCTCATGCTTAAGATTAAGAATCTCTACTTGCTTGTAACTGACTTCATATCAGGAGCCAGGTGTTACAAGTGGGGTCAGGCAGATTCTTAAGGGTGAGCTTTTCAATGATTCTGATGCTCTCTTGTTAATTTCCCCTTATTTATTTGTGTATATTTGTGTGGGCACAGGTGTGCCATGGCGTGCATGTGAACGTTAGAGGACAACTTTCAGGTGTTCCATCCTTCCCCCATGTGGATCGCAGTAATGGAACTCAGGTGGTCAAGCTTGGTGGCAAGTATGTTTACCCATAGAGCTGTTATGCTGTCATTGTGATTCTTGTAACAATCACAACCAACGTGCAATGGTTCTACATAACTCAACAACACGTAACAGTCCTCATCCTCCAATGAGATTTGCCTAAAATTTATCTTACAGGGTCATGAATGCACTTTTGATTTTCCAACACACATGTTTGATATGACCATCACATGGAATCATGCCAATTCCACTTTAGAGAACATTCGCTTTCCTCTTTGTAAACGTAAACTTCCAGGCCAATGGTTCTTTGGAGAAGATGAGGGGAGAATTACGACTGGTTTTGCTTTTGTGCCATCTCTGCCAGTATGGTTTCTATGATTCCCTCTCATTATGTATTAGCTCTACCTTTGGAAGTCCACGCCTTCATGCAGTGTTAGATTGCAGTGACCCCTTCTGAATTCCCAGCCATCAATCATAACATTATTTACCTTTGTATTCTTGATACCTACTATACCAGATGCTCATAATAAATATATGTGTGGGGGACAGAAATTGGCATATTCAACTCAGTTCATCCTTAGTGTATTTTGTTCACTTAAGAAAGGGGTCAGATTTTATTGTTTACCCACTATATATTTACAGAACTCTACCACAGAGAGTTTTAATTGGAAAAAAAAAATGAGTCAGTTTGGTAAACTGTGAAGCCATTCCCTTGATCTGGTGTGTTTACTTTCTATAAACAGAAGCAGGAAATTGTTCTGTAGAATTGTAAGTTTTCAAATGTTGTTCATTCATGATCCTTTGTCAATAATATATTTTATTTTTTTTTACAATTTCCAACAACTGAGGTGATAGACAAGGGGACCGTCCACCTGAAAGTGCATTCCTGGTTGACCCATGTGTTACAGGTCCTCCTCTAGTCAGCCCTCAGTTCCCAGGAAGAGTCAGGCCTGCTGCTGTGCCCAGCATGCAGTACGCTCTCAGCTTTGACTGACTGGATTGTCAAAGTGTTCTCAGGCACCTTTTAAACAGAGTGCCAAGAGGTTTTAGTTTTTCTTTCTAGTTTTCAAGGGCATGGGATTTACAGAAACAGTCAGCCTCTGTTTTGATATCATTGTTTGGTACAGGAATACAGAGACATAATTTCAGGTATTTGGCAAATGTGAATGACATTTTAGACATGCTGGATTATCATGACAAATGTGTCCCTCTCTCTTATCTAAGGCACACAATGAACGCATTGAGAACCTTGTGACATTTTATAGCCACGTGGAAGTCTAACTATTCTTTCCCCTGCCACAAACTCACCAAGTTAATATTTTTAAAGAAGATGATTATACATATATCAACACAATTCATATTACTTTATGAAGATGTAGCCCAGTATTATGTAAAGAGACTTCAAAACTTCCCAAATTTGAATAAAATATTACCAATCTTTAGCTGCAGATTAAAAAAAATAAACTAAGCAATTAGCAAATCACTGTTTTTTCATTTTTAATATTTTGTCTAAGATAGGGATTTCTATTTCTTCTGCCTTCACAGAAGTTGCACTCTTAATATGGAAAAAAATTAAAACAAAACACTGCAGAAAGTAGCAAGGGTAACTAGACCACACGGTGGTAGAAGTTGTCTTTGGACACATGGCATTTGTGCAGAGATATGAATGATCATGAAATATTAACCGACAGTTTAGAAAGCCGGAAGAAACAAATTCAGGCAGAGGCAACAATAAGTGGAAATCCTCTGATGAAGAAAGATCTAATAAAGGATAAGGAGGTCAGAGGCTGACACCGCATTGGTCTGAAGAGGCAAAGCTAGTAATGAAACCACAGGGAGAGAGAGCGTGTTGGATTCACTTTGCCACGGAAAAGAGTTCAAAATGTATTTAAGTAAAATGAGAATCAGTTGGAGAATTTTACTTTAAAAGGTTCTGATAGTGTTTAAAAACATGGCTTTGGGACCCTGGGAAGACAAAAGCAGGAAGAGGAAGCTAGGGGGGTTGACCATATTAAGCCTTTGGACCATGACATGTGATAAGAACTATTTCTGCTGTGTTGAAAACAGAATGCAGGACTTCCTGATAGTTTTATTATAGGGAGTGTGGAAATGAAGTTGGGCCACTCCATAGTGACATTCCTAACAGTGAGACAGATGCAGGTAGGGGGCATGACATGGAGGAAGGAAAACCCGAGGGCTCTGTCTGGGGCATGGTAGATGACCATCATTACGCCATTACAATGGAGTTTATAAAATCATAGAAAAGGAAGCTTTTGCCTTGTCTCATAAACAACTGCAAATTCAACACCGCTCAGGGGTTTCCTTTTATGTACTATTTGGTTAAAAGGTAATGAAGGATTTTATGCTTTTGCTAGTCATTTTCAGATTTTAAAATGAGTCCTCCAGTTATTCCATATGCATCTTTACACAATCTCAGATTAATAACAAATATCCTCATTTTCTTTTTTTTTTTAACATTTTTTTATTGATAAAAGAAGAATAAAGAAAAAAAAAAACAAATTTCCACCTCCTCCCAGCCTCCCCTTTCCCTCCCCCTCCTCCCACTCTTCTTCTTTCTAAATTTACAACCACTTGCTCTCAAGCATCCGCTCAGCAATGCTGGAAATGTGTGTTTGTTTGCCTTCTGTCTTCCCATTGCTCACACCTCTCAATCCTCGACTAGTTGAGGCTCGCAAATACATAAGGCATCGTTGGATGTATTATTTTATTATTTCTTGCCTCCCTTAAACACTGTCTTCTAGAGGACTAAGGGCTTCTTGGCCCCAGTCACTTCACCTCTTATAATGTTTCTTTCAAATTCTTTTTATGATTTCACACACACACACACACACACACACACACACACACACACACACACAATTTTGCTCATTTTTTTACACTCATTACACAGTTCTCTCTCCAGTTGAAATCCTTATTCTTTGTTTATTTACTTATTCTTTCTTCCTACTTGATTTCTTTTATTTTGACTCACTGAGATTAACTGTGGCCACTTCTATAACCATAGATGGGGGATTTCCTAGTAAAAACTGAATAACTCTTCCCATGGCCCCTCCATTTGCTCTCAAATTCATTAGACTTTTAATTATTGTTGTCAAACATATGCACATGTCTGTGTTTGCCTCTGTGTGTGTGTGTGTGTGTGTGTGTGTGTCTGTGTTCATCCAGACACTGTTGTTTTTTTGTATTGGTGTTCTGAGCTGACTATGAGTTTGGATATGCTTTCAGGGGACCTTTTCTCAAACATGTAAGGAAGAACAGTGTATACAAACCACAACCATTTTCATCCTCTTGAATGTCCTTGTCTTTGCTTAAGGGAAATCACAGGCATTGCTGTGTACTGCATTCTTCCAGGTATTTTCTTTTACTTGGTCACTTTTCAAAACTTTTCAAATAGTAAAACGAGACTTAAAAAAATCCCAAGACTTAGAAACTATTCCTATCAATAGTTTTAAGAACTAAAATACTTATAAATATCAGGGTCATGGGAAAGGATCAATATGTTTTTCATTATCTTCAAAGCATAATATGCTGTATTTCAGAAACTTTGTGCACACACAAGTATCTGTCTAATCTAATACTGAACTATGAAGGCAAAGTTGCAAACAAAGCTTTAGTAAATGGGAATCACTAATGCACACAAACAGCAGCTGTGACTGTTTTGAACATATCCATGCTGCCTGCACTACTTACCTTGTGCTGTCTAGTCTACCTTCATTAAAACACTCTACTTGCACAATGATGTAGACCAAAACCGCTCTAAAGATTCAGGTCTAGCAGACCAAAACCGCTCTAAAGATTCAGGTCTAGCTATAAACCAGACAAGAGTGACCTAGAGGCGTAGCTAACCAGTAGAGTGCTTGCCTAGCATAGCACAAAGCCATGGTTTTGATCTCCAACATTGGAAAACAAACAATTCACTACTATAGGTTGACCCTGACATTGCTTTTCACTTTTCGTCTCAGTACTTTATTTTGTAATTTTTTTTACTTAGATGCTCTATGTCATATGTAGCCAAGATGGTTGTAGAATGTATATGAATTTTCTAAGTCCACTGAATTGTTGAAATCACAGAATTTTTTTCTGAGAACAAGCAAGGAAACATAAAACAATACTGGGGCAATTACAATTCCAAATCTTAACATATATTTCAAAGCCATAGTGTTAAAAATGATGCAGCTTTGGCATCAAAACAGACTTGTAGACCAAGGGGAACAAAGTCAAAGATGCAAACATGAGCACATGAAACTTTGGCCAGTTAATATTTGACCTAGATAGCAAAAATATGCTGGAAAAAGAAAAACATCTTCAGTAAATGGTGTTGGTGAAATTCAATGCTTACATATAGAAAAATGAAATTAGATTCACATCTGTCACCTTGCAAAAAAATTTAGATTCAAATAAATTAACAACTAAATCTGAGACACTAAGCACATGAAAATGCTAGAAGAAAACTTAATGCCTGGTGTGATATATGTGTAGGGAAGGACTTACTCCAAGTGCTCTCAGAGTTAAGGTCAGCAACGGAGAAGTGGGACACTGTGGAATGCAAAAGTTTCTGCATAACAAAAGAAACAATCAAGTGGGTGGAGAAGAAGCCCACAGATAAGTAAAGTCTTTATTCCTCAGTGAGGAAACTTCTCTTTACAACAGGTAGAGGCCACTTCAGAAAACCCTAGCCAATAATATGCATAATTGTGGATTATAATCCCAATAGGTACATCTACTAAATAGTCCAATACCCAAGGCTCAGGAGACATTGTGGAAGAGGGGAAAGAAAGATTTTAAGAGCCAGAAAAATAGATACTTTTCTGTGAGACTGTATCTCCTAGTAACATTAGAAGCTACACCTGCAGATTCTCACCAACATAACCCCCAAACTCCATCTGAGCAAAGAGACACCAGTGCACACGCTAAGCTGTGCAGCTGAAAGTCCACAAAGCCTCAGCCCTACATGGAGGACTACAGGAAACTCAGGAAACTTGGGAGTTGGAGAAGAGGCTTCCCCAGGAAAGAGCACACTAACTGGTTACCCAGTGCCAAATGAGCCCACCATATCACTCTTTTTCTGTTCTTTTGAATTCACTGGGGACACAGGCAGGCCTAGAATCCCTACGTAGACCAAACTAAAGATCTTCCTACCTTGATATCACCAAACTTGAAGTGACAAGGGTAACACTACCATATCTATCTCTCTCATAACACAGTGACCTAAAATTATTTCTGATCATGCATCTATTTTTTTAATAATTTAACTCACTAGAACATCATGTGCCATGTATTATTATAGAAAGCCACAATGTCTCTACGGTAATTTGTAATACAAGCATTAAGAACATACTTAATATTCGGAATTACAGCCATTCTAAAGAAAGCCCTTAAATCACATTTTTGGTATCAAGAGTAACTGATTCTTAAACATAAATCTTATGATGAACTTCAAGTAATTTAGAAAATGACCCTAAAGACAAGTGCATTCAATCAAATGTAGAGTAGAAAACAATGAAAGGCTCAAGATAATTATTTGGCATTTACCAATGCGATTCATATGAAATTATCATTATTTGCCTTTGGTGCTTCAGACACACCACAAAATTAACTCTAGTGCAATGACTGGAGACAATATAGGCATTAATGGATGAGATTTCTTTTTACATCCCCTGAAATTAAGGTAGTATTTAGTCTAGACTCTAAATGAACACTTACCAAAAAACCATGTGGTTAATAAAAACAATTTGTTAAAAGAACCTACACAATTTTCTAGGGGCCTATATTACCATAAAGGAAATGTGTATTTGTCAGAATACATGATGAAAAAAACACTATATCTTTGATGAACTAAGAAAATGATTTCTTAATAAAAATGCTATTTGAGCTACAATAAACATAAACTCACACAGAATTCTTCACAAAAATTTAAATCTTTTCTTTTCCTCTGAAATTCTATGTGGTAAGCAATTTTCAGAATCCGAATGCATTAACACAGACCATTCGTGATGTCTGCAGTGGGGGAAAATACCACTTTATTAGGGCAATTCATTCACAAGAAACACAACATATTAACAGGCATAAAACAGAAATACTAGAATTCTTAAAATTAATATTCTAATACCAATATGTCTTTACTGGGTAAAATAATTAAATACTATGATATGTTACAAATAATTTATTTTACTTTGAAAAATCTGATTTTATTTTCTTTCAGTTTATTTATATGGTGGATTACATTGATAGATTTGCGTATGTTGAACCAGCCCTGCATCTCTGGGATGAAGCCTACTTGATCATAATGGATAATTTTTCTAATGTGTTCTTGGATTCGGTTTGCCAGTATTTTATTGAGAATTTTTGCATCGATATTCATGAGTGAGATCGGCCTGTAATTTTCTTTCTTGGTTGGGTCTTTGTGTGGTTTTGGTATCAGGGTAACTGTAGCTTCATAAAAGGAATTTGGCAATGACTCTTCTGTTTCTATATTGTGAAATACATTAAGGAGTATAGGTATTAGCTCTTCTTGGAAGTTCTGGTAGAATTCTGCATTGAAACCATCTGGTCCTGGGCTTTTTTTGGAAGGTAGATTTTTGATAACGGTTTCTAGCTCTTCGCGACTAACAGGTCTATTTAGATCGTTCACCTGGTCTTGGTTTA
This sequence comes from Microtus pennsylvanicus, assembly GCF_037038515.1. Lineage (NCBI taxonomy): Eukaryota > Metazoa > Chordata > Mammalia > Rodentia > Cricetidae > Microtus > Microtus pennsylvanicus. The sequence goes on from NC_134592.1 coordinate 68,344,403, forward strand.
GCTTTGGTATGTGGTACTTATCTAAAAAAATGTCCATTTCTTTTGTATTTTCTAGTTTTGTGGCATACAGGCTTTTGTAGTAAGATCTAATGAGTCTCTGAATTTCCTCTGTGTCTGTGGTTATGTCCCCCTTTTCATTTCTGATCTTATTTATTTGCGTGTTCTCTCTCTGTCGTTTAATTAGTTTGGATAGGGGTTTGTCGATCTTGTTGATTTTCTCCAAGAACCAACTTTTTGTTTCATTGATTTTCTTAATCAAAAAGAAGTATATTCGTGTTAAATTTAGAATATTTAGCTTTCCATTGATCTCTCAAATAATTGCCAGATAGACGCTAACAGTACTCAGAACTGTGAAGTTAACATCCAATACCACATTTTCTAAGAAACCCCTCAAGGCATTGGTAATTTTAATTCAAAAATAAAAAAGGAACCTTAGCATTGGAATTCTAAGCGACAATGGGTTTCAAGAGCTAAAAATCAGATCCTTTGAAAAACAGATTTTTTTTTTTTAGTTTTTGAAGTACTCAAACCTGACTCCTCCAATAGAATACAGTATGTCCCAACTCCCAGATTATTAAATTCATTATTTCACCTTAGAATAGGAAAACTATAAAATGATTTTTTAATTATATAAAACATAAAGTACCCAGGTTAAGTTGTAAGAGCTTGAAACTTAACAGTCTTTTGCTTAATTTCTTTTGGTATCAAAGATAGTCTTATATGCTCTTGAAGATGAGTGATATTTTATTCTTCAGTTAATATTGAAGACATTTAGATATTCAAGCTGAGATTCAGAAGAGTAATATTCATCCTCTTGAGTTAAGCTTAAAACACAATATCCATTTTTAAGAAAAGAGAATTTAAAAACAGTTTTGTAATGACACAAATTTTACAAAGGATATGTCTTAGGATTTCTACTGCTGTGATAAAGAGACTGCCTTGAACAAAACAACAAGAAAGTGTTTCTTAGAGCAAGAATTTAACATCCAATGAATCAAGCTTATAATGAGAAATTGGTCATAAATTTCTGTTATTATATATAGATTCACTTTATGTAAAGGATCTGTAAATAAATGTGACCTTATTTATTCAGGTTACATTTGCATCTAGACTTGCAATCTTCTAAAAACATCTGAAAATATGTGCAACAAAAGTGAAAAAATTGTGAGCTGGCAAGAAGGTTCATCAAAAATAAAGACTAGATCTTGATCCCCAAAACCCACATTGGGGAAGGAGGTAACCACCTCCCACAATGTATACTCTAGTTCCCAACCAAGTATCATGGTAGGTATACCCCCCCAAAATACAAATACATACATGCACACACAGAGACACATATAAGCCTGCATACTCGCAAACACACACATGCGCACACAGACAGGCAGACAGACACACTCACATACTCGATAAATTAAGGTAAAATGGAAGAATAAAAGATGCATTCTCAATCCATTATCAAACTAGGGGATGGCAAGACATTTCCTTTGGTCATTGTTAAGCTAATGAAAGCAAGAACTAGTAGGGACATAGATAAAGCCAGCACACAATTGCATGTGCTTTATCAGACACAAAATGTTCACTGCATGGCAGTCTTAAGAGCAAGTACATGATTTCTGAATTAGTAAGAATTCTTTTCTATTAATTAAATTTATTTATTTTATATTCTGACCCATTTTTCCTCTCTCCTTTTTTCTCATACCTTCCCCACTTCCTCTCTTCGCCCCTGCCCATCCATTCCTCCTCTGTATCTGTTTAGGAAGAGTCAGGCCTCCCATAAATATCAACAAAAGATGGCATATTACGTTTTGGTAGGACTATGCATCTCCCCTTGTATTAAGCTGGACAAGGCAATCCAGTATGAGGAATAGGTCTCCCAAAGCCCTCAAAATTGTTAGGGACAATTGACAGGGCCTGCTCCCATTGTTAGGAGTCCAACAAGTAGACTATACAACTCTCTGTCTCTGTCTCTCTCTCTCTCAGACACTCACACACACACACACACACACACACACACACACACACACACACACACACACACACGAGTCCTATGCAGGCTCCTGGTTGTTGGTTCAGATTCTGAGCTCCTATGGGTGCAGGTTGGTTGAGTCTGTGGGTTTTCTTGTCATGTCCATGACCCCTCTGGCTCCTACAAGTCTTCTTTTCCTCTTTAAGGGTGGCTATCATCTTTATATAGTTATTTTAAGGTCATGTTTTTGTGCTTTGGCTGAATTAGAAAGTTCATATCTCATTGTCACAGAATACCTGGCTTTGGGAGTTCCATATTGCCTTTTGTGTTTTAATGTATTCTTGCACTGGCATTTAGGCATCCAGATTATAGGTCTAAGTGTTGATTCCTGGGCTTGTTTTTATTGGATGGGTGTTTTGGTCCTTGATTTCTGTTTTTCTCTTCTGATCTAAGTGGCCAAATGTTCTAGTGAATAGTGAGTCTTCTGGTCTAAAAGGGTGTCTCCTCTGTGATTTGATGGGTCTTGGGTCCCTAGATCTGGCTTGGCTTCTGGTAAGGCTGAAGTCTTCCTCTGAAATTGTAGGCCAGGATATGGCACCCAGGGGAGGGAGTACAAATTTCTTTTAAACATCAGATTTCCTTAAAAGTTTTAAGTCACTAGCTGCTCTAGGAAAATGCATTACATTGGATATTCATTAATTCAACCCCTTACCTAGAGAAATTTTTTTTTATAATACCAATTGGCTGGAAGAGTTTTAAAATTATTCTATCTAACAATCTGGAACTGATACTTTCTGGGGATGAAATCCCACCCATTCTTTGTTCTGGATGTCACTTTTAAATCCTTTCTTCAACTTAAGTTCAACATTTCAATCAAAAGTTGATGATTAGTAGTAATGGGAAACTTAGCTCCCATAAGGAGATCTATGTTTATATGCCATCACTGAGACTTCACTGTCAGGGTAGAGTAGAATACATGTTTTCATGTAAATTTTTCTTTTTCTTTTTGTAATAGAAACTATATTACATGGTATCATGGGCCACTCAAGTCAATATCTTATTAAAGGATATCTTATTTCCTTTCTTAGAACTTGACTTTAGCTAAGACTAGTTTTCTTGCTGTGAAATTATAATTTAGCAATTTGCACTAATATAATTCATGGCATATATAAATGGTCTGTCATTGTTTTATCATTTCCTTTAACAATTGTGAAATTTCCTTTTATTGGAATTTTGTTTCACCTTTAAAAACATTTTATTTATTAACCACTAAGTAGTGGCTCAATGGTTAAGACAACTTATTTCTCTTGCAGAAGACCTGAGTTTGTATCCCATCACCCACATGGTAACTCACAACCATCCATGACTTCAGTTCCAAAGTCTTTGATTTCTGTGGACACCAAGTACACATACACACATTCAAAACACCCCTATGTTATATCTATATCTATTAAAATATCTATTTCTATATGGTATATAGATATGATAATGTGTTGAGGAGATAGAGAAGTGAGATTGGACCCAGAAGCAGATGGGGGTAAGTTGCTCAAAATACATTTTATAAAAATTTTTAAGAAGTAATAAAATGTTTTTTAAAAACTTGCAAGTGGGAACAGATATTTTAGGGTAATTAAACTCTTCAGAAATATAGGAAATATAAACTATGAATAGTAAAGGCAAATAGCCTTTAAACTTCTAAATCTGTGCTAGGCCCTCAAAAGTCAGCTGTTGTCTTACTTCATCAGTACCTCTGACTAGTTAGATAGTTCAGCTCTTAAAAAGGGGGTTTCTTTCTATTTTTAAGGAAAAGTAAATTATTGTGGATTTAGTTTCCAAAATACAATAAGCTATTATCATGAAGAAAAATAGGGATAGAAATATTTCCTTCTCTCTCTCTTTTTCATTTTACCCTTGACATTGGGATCAGAGGAAGACTACATAGAAAATGACTGAGACACTTCTGTGAAACTTGAGTTATTCCTTAGCTCAGCCAGTCGACTGAAACACCAGCCTGCAGCTATGAGTGGCCAGTGCATAGACCAAGTGTGGCCTTGCCTTCCATGAAATTTATTGTAGGGAACGAAAAGAGGAGCAGTGTCAGAGACTGGGCTTAATAGTCTAGAAATAAATGCTAACCAACCCCGATTTCCTCTTATTTAATCTTTGTACAATTAGATCTTTTTCAGGCTAGACTCTACTGCCCTTCACAGTTTTATCACTATTAATAATCATAACTTAAGTGTCTGAAATTTTAAGTGTGTACTTTGTCAAAGGAGACTTAAGTCATTCATTCTTCACATTCGAACAAATTTGATGAAAGGAAGCTGTTTCCCCCTTTGAGCAATTAGTACCCTCTTCTTAGCAATTGGATTACCACAGATGACTAAGGAAGTGCTTGAATTAGGTCTTATGTCCCTTGTACATCCAGTTGCCCAACTGAGACTCCCAATCTGCCTTTTCGCTCCCTCTGGCTCCTGGAGAAAACTAGAAGAGGTGCTGAACATTTGTCCTTGATTCAGATCTGCAGGGTTGTTTAATTAAGTGGAGTTTCCTCAGTCCAGCCTTTAAGGCAAATCTGTTGAGAAGTCCAAAATGATGAAAATAGCATAGTGACTTTCCTTTCTATGTTCAAGTTGATTTTCTTCTTCCTAATTATATTTCTTATGTGTTTGTAGGCTTAGCTATTTAAAAAATTAGAAAATGCAATCATAAGATGTGTGGGAAGATAACTCTTAAAATGATTGCATGTAGATCAACATGAAAATCATATTGTCCAACACATACTCCATTAATCACCCCCTCCATAGGCTGGGCCTTAGCAGTGCCCAAAAGGAAAGGACTGTCATCAGGCAGAAGTGATGTGAGAAATAAGGGGTGTGTTCATGTTTCTCATTACTAAACTTTACAAATCTGAAGTCTTTAATATAATGGATATCATTGTAAATCTCAAGAAGGTATTGGTGTTTTGAATACTTTGTATGTGAAACAAAACAACAGTATTATTGATATAAATACAAACTATATTTTGAGCATCATTCAGTAGTTGAATTATCTAGGACTCAAGAAAAAGTTAGGGTTTTCCTCAGAGACTTTATACAAAATTATTGTCCATTAAATGAGCTTGAAATGATTGTTTAAATTTTTAAATCTTGACTATCCTGTTAAGAATATTTCATTTTTTTACATTCCCCTGGGTAGTAAGACAAACTTTTCTGGTTTGGTTTTGATAAGGCTGAACTGGCCACTTTATTTTCCATTCTGTTTTTCAAATTTTTATCTACTTGACATCAAAGCAAAAGTAATAAAAGGAAACTTGTCTTCTGGCATTAAATTGAGGACTATGAGATTGCTTTGAAGAGTAAGCCAGACAAGAGAGAAACAGGCATTGCTTCAAGACACAACATCTGTGGAATGCTGTACTATTCTGAAAGAATGGTATCTTACAGCTGTCTTCTGGATAACTATCCAGCCCATCAGGACTTGCATGAAGCTTATGTTGCAAGTCTCAGGCTCCTAGGCCCCATCACTGGATAAACAATAAAGAAACGAGACAGAATGAAGTGTTTGGAGAGAGCGGCACTCCCAAGGTGGGCAGTATGCAATGATTCTCGACACGTGGCCCTGAGAAGAAAACTGAAGGGATTGGAAAGGGCACAGCATTTCCCTGAAGGCCATGCTTTTAGTCAGTCTCCTCTGATGTAGAAGGCTGGGAAATTTATGCTTTCTGTTTGCATGGAGAAAAAAACAAACTGACTCCAAGGTTGCTCTTTTTTCTTCTCTATTTATCCTTACCAAACAGCATCTTCCTCCTTTGATCATCCAGTTACTACATTGCGGATTTACAAGCCTTTCAAGCTTTTGACTTGTTGGCTGGTGCTATGCAATAATTTTTCACATTAATTCCTTGAAGTCCAGTAATAGATGGCTAAAATATTAATTGATTTCTTTGGTGGTCTCTTTTTGTCAGGACCCAGGGCTCATGCTAATTCATATTGCAATAGATGATTTATCTAGGTAAAATTCATTAGACTTGTTTAAATTGAGTTTTTTTGAGCTCTCCATTTTTTCTCTGCTCCCCTCCCTGCCTCTCCCCTCCCCTTCAACTCTCCCCCAAAGTTCCCATGCTCCCAATTTACTCAGTTCTTGTCATTAGATTTTTTTTATGTATTTGTAGCTGATGTTGAACTTCAGGCCCTCCTTCCCATTACATCAGAATGCGTGGATTGCATTCATGCCCTTTTAAATAAATATAGTGCTTATTTGATGATGAGAGTTTAATCACATCCTAGTATTTTAGAGTACTTTTCAAGGAACCACCGTATACAGCACTCATACTCAGATGGGAATCACAGGCTTAACACAGATTCCCAACATTCTCACTGTCATAAACTGTACTGCTGGTGTGTAAACTAAGGATGAAAAAGCTGTTTTCAGACAGAAGTGCATGATGGAGCCTATTTCTTGAGATTGTTATGGTGACAATTTCACTACAATTTCTACTGAACATCTTAGGTTGGACTAGGTCAACCTCCAATCCCACTGAGCTGTCCCAAGCCTTCCAGGGTATGATACTCATACTGCTGCTACTTCTCCTTCTACTCCTTTCCCACCTCTTCCTGCCCTTTCTCCTCCTCTTCATCCCTCTTCATCCTCCTCCTCGGGTCCTCTTCCTTCTCCTCTGCTGCAGCAGCAATGTATGTGTGGAGGTGAGTGCATGCATGCGAACAGAAGCAAAGAAAGAAAGACTTCCAGTGTCAATGTCCACCACTGTCTACTTTACTTCTTGAGAAACAACCTTCCATTCCGTTAGATGGCTGGTCAGTGAGTCAAGAAATCCACTGAGATCACACAGCACTGATATTAGAGTCTCACACTCTATCACATCTCATCAGGATTTTGTTATGTGGGTGTTGAGGATTGATATGAAATTACTCAGGAATTATTACAAATAATGCATTCGAGGGATGGTAACAGTATGGAACAGTCCAGTGTGGTGTTATATTTGCTTTCTAAAAGACAATGCAGGGAGTCTTTAAGAAATTTATATTTTTTATGTTCTTGGAAATTTAAAATAAATATGGGGAAATATGAATAAGTATAATTGTATTAAGCTATATATTTTTTTTAGTTCAAAGGTTTTATATGGTTTAAAAGTGCACAGTATTTACCCAGATACAGTGTGGTTGCTTGTTCTGTAAGTAGTGCAAAGCAAGTTTCTGAGTTGCCGCACAAATCATTGCTCATTTAAAAGAGGTGGTTATGAATGGGAGGATGTTTCAGCTTCTGTTTTTGTCTCATTGCGTGGAATGCCTTTGGTGATTTACACTTCGGACAGATATTGATTTCTGTTCTGCCTTTACCCTATTATGACTACTCTGTTTTCCATCAAGTGTGTTGAGTGTTAGATCAACACAAGGGTAGAGTATGAAAATGAAAATGACTCCCTTTTAAGGAAACAAAGTAAAACCTTCCTCGGGGCATCTCTGTCTTCTGCAATCCATCTCTGGCAGCCAGATAACAACACAAATCTAGGCTCAGATATACTTTTGTAGACAAATTTTTCTTTGGGCTGCCAGCTCACAAAAAGCAACACAGAGACTTATTATTAATTATAGAAGCTCAGCCTATACCTTAGGCTTGTTCCACTAGCTCTTATAACTTTAAAAAAAACATTTTTAAATCTACATTATTTTAATAGCTCAGCTACCTTTATTCTGTACCTCCCATCCTGCTTCCTCTCCATCTGGCTGGTGACTCTACCTTTCTTTTTTCCAGAAATCTCTCTGTCCAGAAGTTCCTGTTATAACTCATCTCTAGCTATTGGCCATTTAGCTTTTTATTTACCAGTTACAGTGATACATCGTCACATGGTGTAAAGGAATAGTCTACAACATTTCCCCCATTTTGACTAAATAAAAAGAAATGTTTTAACTCAGCTTTAACACTGTAAAACTGTATACAATAGGAGGGAGAATGAAGGGACTGGGAGGAAGGGAGGAGTGGGAATTTGGATTGGTATTTTTTTAAGTAATGAAAAAAAAAGAAATACATTAACAATGTCCAGTTCATTTTTTATTTGGTAAGTTTAGAGAACATACTGTATTATGTATCCTATCTTGGTGTAAAGTTTTATATCTAAACCCTTTTTGTCATAACTTGTATTACCATCTTAAAAATATTACTTTAGACCTTAGAATATGTTATTTAGATAAACAGCTTAAGCTTTTATGCTTCTCAACCTTATAAATTTTACATCTCTTATGTCAGTTTCTTTTCTGAATTTGATAACAAGGAAGACTGTAAAACTGTAGTTAACTAGTCTTCAACCACTATTAGAGAATCATGAAGGATAAAGCACTTCTTGAGTAAACAAGAAGTACAGAGAAAGCCACTTCTGAAATATAGAAATGACAGAGACATCTGGCTGCCTGGACTTTTACCCAAGTTTCCTCTGTAATTTTGGAGCATTCATCATTGGCATACAGGTCTAGAATATATGACAGACATTTCTGTGAAATAGAAAAATTTTTAAAGGATTGTCACACCTGGTCTTGGAAAAGTTTGGTAGTTACATTCTTTTGTGTTCTACTTGTCCAGTTTGGATAGGAAACTGTCAGGAGTTGAGGCAAACTGTTATTATAAGTAGGCAAATTTTTCTCTGTCATTTTCTTGTAAAGGTATAGTGAAGAAGCAATCTTTTAAATAAATACTTATGAGAGGCCGTGCTTTTGGTAATAGAGGAAGCCTACTTATAATAAATAATTCTCAGGCTACTAGGAGATATCTGTGGACCCTTCTCCAACAGGGAGAATAGCCCCACCCATACCAATACTTTGTAAATAAGCCATTAAAATAATATGTAAGCAATTTCCTAAATCTATAATTTACCATTACATAAAAAATATTTTGCTATCTGATTCAAATGCAGATACTTTAGGAAGAATGTTTGAAGAAGTAAAAAAGTCAAAAAAGTGGGGATTACAAATTGCTTCTGAAAAAATACAGGCAGGAGATTTTGTCAATTACCTAGGTTATAAAATAGGTTTACAGAGAATTTAGAACACAAAGGGCACAAATTAGGAGAGACCGATGGAGGACTCTTAATGACTTTCAAAGATTGTAAGGGGACATTTCCAGTCTGTGACCAGATGTTGGGATAATACCTCATCAAATAATTCATTTAAACAAAACCTTAGATGGTGATAAAGACTTGAATAGTCACAGGGAATTAACAGCTGAAGCTGAGAAAGGATTGACTGTTGTTGAAGAGAAATTACAGGAGGCTCATGTTTATAGCATGGATCCAAATCTTAATTGCATTCTAGTCATATTGCTTTCCAAAATTTCCCCTACAGAAATTTTAATGCAGAGGGAAGATATTATCTTTAAATGTGTCTTTTTAATCTCATAAACCAAGTAAAAATTTAAAAACTTATATAAAGAAGGTCTCTAAATTAATTACAAAAAGGAAATTGAGACTTCGTCAATTAGCAGGTAAAGACCCAGCAGAGATTATAGTGCCTTTTACTACTAATAAAATTTAAAAATTGTGGGAAGACTATAAACCTTGGCAAAGAGCTTATGCTAATTTTTAGGAGAGATTAATAGCAATTATCCACAAAGCAATAAAATTAACCTCATAAAGAAAACTGCTTGGATTCTTTCCCGAATTATACATGATGCACCAATAACTGAAGCCTGTACATTTTATACTGATGCAAATAAATCAGGAAAAAAAGCAACTCAACAGATTTAAATAAGGTAAAACAAAGACCTTATAATTCTGTCCAAAAGGCAGAGTTATATGCTATTTTCATATACAAAGGGATTTTAAAGGACCTCTCAATATACAGTTGTCTTACATATTGAAACCACTATATTTACACCAGATGATACAAAATTGACTTCATTATTCATTCAGGTTCAGCTATAATTCAGATATAATGGGCTTTGTCTCATATACATAGCAGACATCTGATCATATAAAGGTCTGCAGGTTCACTAGCGCAAAGTAATGAAAAATTAATCAATTATTGATTGAAAGTTTGCTAAAGACCTCAAAACTTCATAAAAAACATCATGTCAATAACAGATTTAAAGAAAGAGTTTTCTATTACATGGCAACAACTAAGAAAATTAGAAAGAGATGTCCTACTTGCGCTTTCAATAACCAAATACCATTACCTGCAGGGAATAACCCAAAGAATACTCAAAGAAATAAAATCTGGCAGATAGGTGTGTTTCCAGGAAGAAGATGTGGCTCCACAACAACGACTCAACCTGGTTGACATGACATCATGATGCTGATCACGTTATTATAATACCGGTTTTGGGTACCAGCTGCTCAAGTTGGTTACAACATGGTTAGCTGAAATGGAGCACCTTCTTACAGCGTTCTGACCAGAACTCCAAATAAAACTTCATAAAAACTCTATCAACTACTAAGAGACCGTTTTCAGTTGTATCAGATAGTAACCTTAAAACTTAACCATTGTCTTAGTTGTACAGGATCCCATAGAAAGAACATTGCTCCCATGACAGCTGGAAGTAATTTTAGAAAACAACAATCCTTTTCCCAACAAAGTCTGGTCTCAGGATTAGGGATATCATTTAGAAGTTGATTATTACTGGTATGGTGTTGGGGGTTGAAGTGAAAATTATGTAGTTTCAAAGATCTCTTGGAAGAAAAGGAAAATTGAATGGGGTAATAGGTATATTAGTATGAGCTTATTCACACTAATAATAATAATAATAATAATCATGAGTAACAGAGTGAATATTTGTGAGATATTTATAGACAGTTTACATTTGTATAGATCCTTGTATATTGATACAAATTCAAATGATATTTGTTATATCGAATATGGTCCTATTTCTGTTTACATATTTGTATGCTTAATATTTGTATACTTATGCAAAGTCATTTTGTCATATTTTAAGCATACAAGCTTCTAACTTTCTTTAAGATATTTTGCATATTGATACAATTTTAGGATATATTTGTCATACTGCATTATACATCTCTACCTCTGACCAAGAAACTTATTCATTGTTTACATTTTGAGGTCATTGTCCTCATTTGCTGCACAGTTGTTTAAAGATTTCTTAATATTTTAATATGAAGTCTTAGATTTAAATTATATAAGTATTAAGAATTATAAGTCAATAGTCATCCATGTTTGTCATACTTATAGTTGGACTAATCACACTCTTTAGATACATAGAGATTATTTAGATAGATAGATAGATAGATAGATAGATAGATAGATAGATAGATAGATAGATAGATAATCTTCAACCACATCAAAGAGCTGTATACTATGGCATTTAAATAACTTAAGGTTTTTTTGATGTGAGACATGATTGCTCCTGGCGGCATTGATCTATTCCTGGGAGAATGCTGAGCAACTAAGACACTCCACTCAGAGTGTTTTCTTCTTGACAAAACTGGCTTTTGGGCAAGGAACTGCCCATGCCTCAACCACTGATAAAATGCATAGTGTCCACACTGGACAAACAGGATACAAGAAAAAATATTTCTAAACCTTGCCAAGACCGGGTTAGACAGTTTTGAAAATCTTCCTACCTCTAAAAACAGTGTGTCCATTATGCTAGGCCTTAGCCAAAGTTGGTTGCTTCAACATTGCAAATGAGACTAATTGCCAGTTGTCTCCGTCATCTACTGCATACTTAAAAGCTGCTTGATTGTACGTCCTGCCTTCACAAGTAATATTATCTCTCTTCTCAGGTCTTCAATGGGTTTGAAGATTAGATAGTTGTAGTTACTTTCCTCTTATGATTTATTCAAGCAAATTCTAATAGAAGACTTAGACTCAGGATAAAATAATTTTGAAATATTTGGCATATGTTCCTTGCTTAATATTGTTTATGCTGGTTGTAATTCTAATTTTTATACTTGATATTTGTTCTTATTGTGTATAATTTTGTATTGAACTCTCTTATTTAGACAAAAGGGGAAAGTGATGGGAAATCTCCTTCAGCCAATGGCTTTTGAGAGGGTGGACCATATGGGGAATGGCTTTTGGGTACTAAAAGTCCCAAAGGAGCACTCACTCAGCCTATTCTTGCACACCACACCTGGATTTTGGGTCCCATTCCCGGCTTCCTTGTTGTGATCTGTGAGTTTTCTTTTTAATAAAGAAAAATCTTAGTATACCATATTTGGAGCTAGTGTGGGATTATTTGATGCACATTCTCCCCATCTGATGTGTTCTGCTTCATAGGCATTACTACCTTCATCTTGTTTTTGTGCCTGGTCAAGTGAGTGTGCAACTTAATAGAAAAGAATGCTTCTCCCTTATTGGGTTATCAGGATTGGAGACACTGAGAGACCAATTCACATTCTTCTATGCTGTCTTGAGTCCTGGTTTTGCTTGCCCTTCTCCTGCTCAGATACCCTCCCAGATTACTATCACAGGATACCCTCTAAGACTCCTGACTCACTAGAAGGAGATTCACCTCCAATAGTCTTTAAACAGTTCCCTTATCAGCTTTCTCAGCTTCCACAATGGTGAAAGGTCAGTGTTTACTAAGCCCCCAAATCGGCTACATGTGTAGTATCATTCATAGGGTTCTGTACCCCTTGAATACCTAATGGATATGTATGTATGTATGTATGTATGTGTGTATGTATGTATGTATGTATGTATGTGTGTGTGTGTGTGTATGTATGTATGTATGTGTGTCTGCACGTGCGTATGTGTTCTGCTTTATATCCCCTGTAAGGACCAGGACCACTTGACATGAATGATACTAATCTGTCTTTCTCAATAACCAGTATCTTCAATGAAGAAAGGAACTTTGTTTTCCTCCAGACTTTCCTGATCTATGTAACAGTGCCAGACTCATTATGTGAATAGTAAGTATGTATTATACAAAGAATGCCTTTGGTAGTGATCAAGAGTAAGTAAAAATGTTTAAACTGTGGCTTGCAGAAATAATAGGTCTTAAGAAAATAAGTAAGCCAAATAATGGAAAACTAGATGGAAGGAATTATTTTTCCCTCGAACAAGCTAAATAATAAAGCACCCATTTCTATACATGACTAGGTACTTGTCGTGACAACAGGCAAGGTTACTCTCTGCATGTGTAATGTGCATAGTTTTGTCAACTGTTAAAGACTAATCAACACTGGCTCACAGTCAGTGACTGAAATTGCTAGAAAGGAAAAGAGCCTGTCAATTATGCAGTTATGTTCCACTTTGGAATTGCCATGTAGTTGCAAACAGACTTTTGGCAGAAGCATTGAGAGAGAAATAAGGCATCTTTGCAAGCACACACTTTCTTCTCTTCTGTAGCACTGTGGGCTCTGACTGAAATTTGTTTGTTTTGTGAGAGAAATTCTCCTCTTGAAAATGCACCGTGCTATTCATTAAACAAAGGAAGAAGCAACTGAGGTGGGATCATGCTAAGTCAAAGTTGTCAAATAAAGAGGAGCATGCCAGCAGAAAGCTTCCACAGCGGTTACTTAAGCTGCCACCATTTCCATGCATCTGAGGAAATGCATGTCAAGATTTGTGTTAGCGTTGGCACAGGAATAAACTAATTTTGATTCTCAACTCCCATGTCTGACATTGGTCCAGAAACTTTGTAGCTAAAGTTATCTGCATTTGTGACACAGCCAGTAACTCCATTAATGCTGTTAGATGGGAAGGTAGCAGGCTACCCTTGGAAAATGGAAATTCAAAATTACTACAAACCTTTCAAAATAGTCAAGCATATGATTATTTTCAAACCCTATGGCACAACAGACTCAGAGAAGCTATTTTCTTTGGTTACCTGACTGGCCACAAATTTCTATTGCAATTTGCCAATTTTGCTAAAATAAATATCATAAAAACATTATGTTTTGAAGCTTCTGGTCAGTGTGAGGAATAGTGAGAGATAGTATTTTTATTACCATGAACACTTCCCCACAATAGAGCTAACATTAAATGTCTTCATGTTTAAGATAGTTTTAGTTATTTTTGAAGCTTATCTTCTTTTAACTTTCATCTGATTCATAATATATAAAATGTAGTTCCTTGCCCAAAATGAAAATCCATTTTCTGGGTAATTTATTTGAAATGGATTCTTCTTTGTCATGTGAATAAATATTCATTTTAAGAAATCATCATAATAATAAAAGTATGATGAATTGCTGATTTTGATAAGAGACTTAAACCCACAAATTTCTTTGAGACAATTGCTTCAAAGAGGAGGATCCATGCTGGGAATAAGGAAAAGATCCAACTGATTTTCTACTGAAAAGATGAATGTAGCTCAAGTGGGTTTTGAGTGGAGAGAAAAAAATTAGTCTTCTGTAGTTTGGTGCAGAAAAAATAAAACCTAAATCACACCACATTTGTTTAAATGATTTTTTTTTAACAGTTCAGTTCTGAAGTGTGCTTTGAAACCTAATCATAAAAAAAGAATGCTGAAAGGTCTGATAGTATTATGGTGTGGCCCAAATGTTATAAATGTTATTGTTTAACAGCACACACACTCATACACACAGGCATACATACACACATATACACACACATACTCACACATGGATACACACACGGGCACAAAGACACATACAGACACACACAAACACATGGACACACACACACATGGATACCTCTGTTTTTGTTTTTGCTGTGTTTTGAAATATGCAGGTCTTGAATTTGCCAGTAGAGGGCCATAGTTAAGCTGCAATAGATGGCATCTATCATTTTTTGCCACTTTTAATGAGGCAAAAGGACACATGAGCCCTCATCTGCTTTTATGGATATTGCTGTGTAATTGCAGTGTGATTATGGCACACAACAGATTCAGAAATTATCTTTCAAGAAAACAGCTGGTTCTCTTTAACAAACTGAGATGTAATATTGTCAATTTAAAAAAGTGCAAAGGAAATATTCCAAAATTATATACTGATGATACATAAGCAACACAAATGAAATAACAAAGATTTCCAATGGATAAATCATAGTGGTCGATAGAGTAAAGACAGAATTATAGGTGAAGTGGATTGTGTGGTGCCTTGGTTTATCTTATACTGTAACAGATTTCGTGGAGAGATTTATCAAATATATTTTTCCCTTTTTATTTATTTGTGTGATGATGTAACTCTGTGGGCATATGTTCTCCACATATAAAATACACTCCAGCAAAAAAGACATACAGTGATTCATTTATAAGAAGATTGACAACCAGTCCTCTGAAAAACAAACAAACAAAACTGAGAAACAGCAAGAAAAATCGTGAAATTGCTACCGTTGAGTTTGTCTTTGGTGGTAATTTCATTGAGAAATATTACCCACAGGTTCCCAAAGCTAAAGATGTGGTGCCAAGTTAATGGTGGTATCTAAGAGGTCAAGGAGTCTGTAGGATGTAGAGTCTTGTGGGCAGAAAGGCTTTGAGGATTTGTAGACTAGCCTTACATCCAGTTTGCTTTCTGCTTCCTTTATATAGTTGAGATGTGATCTCTTAGCTTCCTGATTCAGCTCCATGCTGCAATTGCCTTTGTTCCAGCATCAGAGAATCTCCCTCTGGAACCAAGCCAAAATAAACTTTTTCCTTATGTTTATTTTAGTTGTGGTTACTTTATCACAACAACAGTAACAATAACAAAACTATAACTAGTATATGTGTTTTACACTCTAACTTTTGTTGTGCGAAGTCCTTCTGTATATGTGTTGCTTTTATTGGTTAATGAATAAAACTGTTTTGCCTATAGAAGGGCAGAATAGAACTAAGTAGGAAAACTAAACTGAATTCTGGAAGAAAGTAGGCAGAGTCAGAGAGATGTCATGTAGCTGCTGAAGGATAAAGACACCCATGGGGGCCCACTGGAACTTTGCCAATGTATGTCACCATCTCATGGTGATGCATGGGTCAATACAGATTGGTTAATATAAGATATAAGAGCTAGTTAGCAATATGCCTAAGTGATTGGACAAGCAGTGTTTTAATTAATACAGTTTCTGTGTGATTATTTTGGGTCTGGGAGGCCAGAAAACAAAACAACAGCCTCTGCCTACAAAATGGCACACCAACATGGGCTGAGTACAGCCACATAAAAACTGAGAGAGCTTGAAATCATAGGTACAAAAAACAGAGTTAAGCTCAGCTTCTTGGTAGCCACAGATTTTCAGATAGGCTCTGTTTGCTGGCAGCAAGCAGTAGCATGTCAGCTCCTTTAAGACTCAACATAAGAAACAGTGACTTCCTGTGTCTTGCTGGAGGCATGAACTCTGGCTCTTTCCAGAGGCTGAGCACTTGAATGGGGTTTGCAGGCAGCCTGTTGCAAGATACTTGGTTATACCATGGGCCTACTGCTTACCAGAGTTAAGCTGGTGAGTCCAGCTTCCTCCAAGAGTTCCCAGAGCAAGCAGTGAACTACCTCTGCCATGTTAGAAGGCTGAGAGAGTAGGAGCCAATATCCAGGGACATGGTGACGACACTTCTTACCATTTTAAAATGTTCTTTGGAAGAAAAGGATTTCAGATACACAATAGGACAGATTCAGACATAAAAGACCTTTAAGTGAGACATGGTGTTTTAAAATATATATATATATCACCTTGGGAGAGAGAAGAAAAATAGTATAAACAGTTATAAAACAAAGTCGTAAAGAGACAGGGTAAAGACAGTCATATTAAAGGAGTAAAGAAAATAAGCCACATAAAGAAGAAATATGTACAGAGAATCTGAATTATGTATATTATTGTGTTTTCTTTGAATTTTTTGACTGGAAATGAGCTAAGTACAGGAAGACATTTTATTGTACAGCTTGCTAAACTAAACCAGCAAGGCATCTTGACTTCAAAATTTGGGTCTAAGGATATGTTGTTTTGGAAAAGAGGTTTTGCTTTTGTTTCCACAGAAGAAGAAAACCTGTGGGTTCTTTCCAGGCTACTGTGGTTTTAAGGACCAAGACCCTCTGAAAGGTCTTCATGACACTCCCCTCCCAAATACTTTGCCCAACAAAAAGCAGAAAGCAGTTTCGAGAAAACTACACCCAATTTCCCAAATAGTGTTTATAATATTTGTTTAATAGCAAAAGAAAGAACTATAATCTCTCTGTAAAATTAATAACAAAACATCTCAAGCTACAGCTTTAATATTAGTGAAATTAATGAGAAAGCTACAGTTTTAATATTAGTGAAATTTATGAGAGGACTATATATTATTTTATACTTGATAGAAAACAAAAAGCAGTGGTGAAGTTGATGAGAAATTTTCTGACCCCTAAACTCCCTGCTTTCCATTCCAACACTGGTTTTCACCTACATTTTATGTATGCTCAAATTATTCCTCCATGATATTACCTGGTATTAATTTTCCTTCTCATTTTCATTGACTGCAAATATATCCGATCCTTAATGGCTGTGATAACTCTGCAACAGTGGATTCAGACCATGAAAATCATTATGAGGCATGGCTCTCCTTTCCCACACATTCTGTGAGGAGTAGCTGCACTTCAGTTTGTTTCCTACCCTAATGAGTTTGCATCTGATGCCAATAACCCCTATGCTCTGGGAGCCTCATGAACAGCACAGCTGCATTTTGACCTTTGTTCTTCAAACTTGCAACTACTGAATCATTTTTAACGTTTTTCACAAATGTTTATTTTCCTCCATGTTAGAGTAGTGTTTCAAAGTACAATTGTTCAATTATATCATGTGAATATTTTTCTTCCCAAATGATGTGTTCCGCTTTTCCTGTAGATTTTTAATTACCACCGGGCTTCATTTGCATAATCTTGTGAAAACTCAGATTTGGGTTTGAGACTTAATCTTGGTTGAGAAATTCTGGAAAAGCCCATTACCAGTCTTCTGCTATGTGGAAACTCCTGTCTTAGAGAGAAGGTACCACTTCAAACTGAAATGAAGGACAGTCTAAATAGAAAACTCATCATAACATTAAAAATATTCCTCCCTTCCAATGTTGGGATCATTGGAAATAGTAATAGATCTTTAACTAAGAGACTGCTTCTCTTGTGAAAGATTTTCAGACAGGTTTTGTTATGAATCTTCAATATCACTCAGTATTTATTTGAGTTTTAATATAAATTTGTCTTAGATTATAAAAAAGAAATTCTCCATAAGCAAAGACCACATTTCAAGGTTATCATTTTCCAAATATATGGCTAGACATTAAACCCGAGGCTATCATAGTGTGTTCTGTTTCATTCATTATTCTTGTTCAATTAACTCTGCTATCTGCAGTGGGAAAAATGTCACAATAAGCTTCCTTACTCTTAAATTTTTAACAACAGTTATTCTTCCTTTAGGTTTGCAAAAATGTCCTTGCAATCCATAAAACATCACTACTACCCTTTTGAAAGGTAATTTTGGGTCAAAGACATCTTAGACAGTAAATGTGCTTGCAACCAGGCCTAATCATCTGAGTTCGATCTGAAGGACACATACAGTAGCAGACAAGAACAAGATTCTATAAGTATAAACATGCACACATACATAAGGGGTCAGGGGAGAGAGAAAGAGACAGAAAGCAGAGTTACAGAGACAGAGAAAAAACACAGACAGAGATAATTTAGAGACAATTGTTTGTTTAATAACAGAATCTGTTAATATTTGAGTAATAAGAAACAGAACATGGCAATCCATTCTATCAAGTAGACTGTAGTCAACTATATTAGAGCACATACATAATGATATTAAATTATAATAAGCTATAATGTTTTCAGAAAATGTAGTGTAAAGAGGTGCTCAAATTACAAGACTTTATCAACATACTGTAGGCAAAATGGTGTGCTGTGTATGATGACTTGTATAATACTGGAAAGAATTTGTGGGAGACTTCTGAGAAACAGGTGGGCATGGCAATAACCTTGAGTATCCTTTCTGAGAATGCAAGTTAACTGAAATATTAAGTGAATAAATATTTAATTCCTGTCTAGAGGACAAGATAAATCAAGCAGAATGCTAGGCCCATGAGAAAGTAGACTGGAAAGATGCACAATCGTGGTTAATACCACATGTGGGAATATAGGCAAATGCTTTAATTGAACAACAAAAAAATTGAAATTGCATCAAAGTCCTCTGCTCTAGAATGTGTAAACCAAAGTCAACTTCTATTGATATTTAAAGCAGTGAAACCACTTTTGTTAATCGATCTTGTGGCGCGGATGATGACTGTGGGAGGCTAAACACAGTGTTGTAAGCAGTGCCAGCAAGATGCTCCAAATGTTGACTCTCGGAACACTGAAAGTGGACACAGTGTTGTAAGCGGTGCCAGCAAGATGCTCCAAATGTTGACTCTCGGAACACTGAAAGTGGACACAGTGTTGTAAGTGGTGCCAGCAAGATGCTCCAAATGTTGACTCTAGGAACACTGAAAGTGGAGAGTTAGAGCTTGGAACACGACTTCCAACAGTTGCTGGACTTGTTCAGCTATGGATTTAACATCAAATCAAAATTTATACTCCTAAAATCCTCAAACTGAACTTACTATTTTGCAAAAGTTCCTTTTAATATAAAATCTTGAAAGTAAGATTTGCCTGTACCTTCTGTCTATAGAAGGCTGAGTTACTTTTGAACATCTTGAGTGTTTACACAAGCAATATTCAAGATAGCATTCTTGGATTATAATTAAAAATGAAATGACAAGAAATACTCTTACAGGTTTTTTATAGAAGCCAAAAATGCTTCTATGAATTTTTCTCACCTTTGAAAATATTAGTAAAAATATCATCAACCTATAATATTGTTTTAGAGTGGAGAATTTTAAGTCATACACAGATTGCTTTTAGTGTGTTTTATCAAAACTTCTAAGATTATAGGGTTAGTATGATTTTGATTAAATATAGGATCAGAAGTTCATTTTAACTTTACTTAGTGAGTCTGCTCAAAGGCCTTATCTACTAGTCTGAAACTCAAGAATTTTGACAGACTAACAAATGTACTAGCATACTTAATGAAATACAAGTAGGATTGCTACTTTTGATTTGAAAGCAATTGTTTGTATAATGGCAGCATTTAAATACTGTGGCTTTTGAAGTTCTGGGACTTAGCATGTACTATTACAGAATCCATCACAATTCTAAACCGCTGCTGCTTCCACAACTGCAGAGGTTTTTTTCCCCCATAAGACCCCTTTGTGTCCAATTTCCAGAGTCAGGAGCTTCTGTGGAGTGACTCTATTTGTTTCTCTGCAGCACCTTCCACGAAGCAGCTTCTGAAGAGGAAAACACACACACACACACACACACACACACACACACACACACACACACACACACACATCTTTTTTTTTTTTTGGTTTTTCGAGACAGGGTTTCTCTGTGGTTTTGGAGCCTGTCCTGGAACTAGCTCTTGTAGACCAGGCTGGTCTCGAACTCACAGAGATCCGCCTGCCTCTGCCTCCTGAGTGCTGGGATTAAAGGCGTGTGCCACCACCGCCCGGCTTTTTTTTTTTTTTTTTTTGGTTTTTCGACACACACATCTTTTAACTCAGTAAGCAGCCATGCCTAGTCAGGTCCCATGTCACTTCATAAAGAATAAAATACAAATTCAATGTTGACCACACAAAGCAAAAGTGTAAAGAAACAGTGGTGCTCTTCTCTTTCCTAAATCCCAATAGAATGTGAGGTGAAACATATATGTTTACCTCAATAGCTCCTTAAAAGGGATCCACATATCCACTGAAGTTCTTCTTTCATCCCCATCTCTACTTCCGGTTTCTGCAAACATCTTTCTAATTGGACTTAAGGGACTCTCAATAGGACAAAACTTGTTCTTGGTTTTTAAATCTAGCCAAAATTCTGTGGCTGGAGAATATACAGTCTCTACAAAATAATCTACCATTTCCATTTTTCTAAATCAATGTAACTCACACCTGTATTCTAAATATTTATTTTTATTCCCATATATAAGTGTAGCTGCTACCCCTCATCAAAGAGGTTCCTTTTTTACAGCAGACGTAGGTCACTAACTACACAGATCCACAGCTGGTCAAAATGGAGAGAATAAGGGACTGTGGGGTGCCCAGTACCAATTTGTATATCTACAACACAACTCCTATGCCTAAGACTCAATGAATATTGTGGAAGAAGAGATGGAAAGATTCTAAGAGCCAGAGAACCACTAGAAATTGACTTCCAGACAAGACAGAAAAACTGTACCCATGGCATCTAAACAATATGATTTCCAGCCCCAAATCTAGACAATGTCCAAGCCAACTGACATTCTCTTGTGAATGGGGAAAACTTAACAAGTCTCCTGCACTAGATGAAAAGCCATAGGCAACTGATGGGTGCTAAGTGAAGGAGAAACAGCTTTTTCAGGGGATGGGCTCTTGAATAAGAATTTATAGGTTGCTCAGCTCTAATCACCAGCCCTGAATACATGCACATATTGGCAAGACTAATTGGATTCAGTAGGGTATGTGCAACAATAATTATAGAAGAAGAGATCATGGATTCAAAAAGGGTTGGATGGTTTGGGGAGAGTTAAAATGAAGATATTGGAGTGAAAACATTGTGATACAGTGTACTTTGTATGAAAGTTTCAATATGGAAGTTGCTATTAATTGGCCAATCTTCCATTTAAATAGCATTGGCAATGGTACCGCCCCAGATATCACATGTAAATTACTGACCCCTCCCCTAGGAGAGCAAAATCAAATAACATGTTTGTTGGTCCATCTTGACTTTGTGAGGGTGAATTGGACTTTTCTGATAAGTGAAATTGGATATTGTATGTGGTTTCTTCTTGGTTATAGACATTTAAATTTACTAAGTCTGTTGTGTTTAGTAAATTTGTGTCCCCAGCCCCATGTATAACATAGACTTCATCACATGGAAATGAGTGGAAGATAGGGGTTACTGGCCTCCCTGTTTTATGTGGAGGAGATCGCATATGGCTCCCATTTCAATGTCCATACATTCTTCATTTTCCCCTTCCAGTACCTCAGGCTCAATCAGTGCTTTATAATGTCATGGACGTGTCTTCTCATTCAAATGGAGGAGTCATGTGACCCACTAAAAGCTCTTCTGTGGTAATTGATTTATCATGTTTATCATTTAATTCAATGCACAGAGTTGAAATTTTGGTTTAATAGCTAAGTGCACTCAAGAGAATCCCCCCATTAATGTAGGTCTGTGGCAATTGCTTAGAGTTCTGAATTTATAAAATTGACAAAATAGAAGTATACTCATTATATAGTGTGAGTCTTCTGATGAAAATGTATTATTAAAGGATCATATATTATGTTAACTTTATATTGTAGATATCTTCCAATGAAAGAAATCCAGAAATGAAGTAAGAAGGTATGGTGTGAGGCTGGGGAGCTTGGCAAGTACCTGTTCATCAGAACCTTACAGATGATGATTAATGAATATATTAATGAATGCAATGTACACTTGCGTAAATATTTCTAGTTAGTTCATTTTTTAAGTTGAAAAAAGGTTCGTTTCTCATATACTACATCCCAACCACAGTTTCCTCTATCTATAGTCTTCTTCCTCTCCCCCAGACCTACTCCCCTTTCACTTCTTCTTCAGAAAAGAGCAGGCTTCCAAGAGAATATAGTTAAACAGGACAAAGCAAGATACACCAAGACAAACAAAAGCCCCCATATTGGTAGTGGACAAAGCAGCCCAATAGGAGGAAAAGTGTCTCAAGAGCAGGCAAAGGGTCAGAGATGCACATGTTCCCACTGTTAAGAGTTTAATGAAAACACCTTGCTGGCAGCCACAGTAAAAATGCAGAGGCTCTGGTTCAGAACCATGCACAGGTAGCCATATGCTTACCACATCAGTCTCTGTGAGTCCATATAAGCCCTTCTTGTAACCTTGGAGGGCAATTGTCCATACCTTCTGACTCCCATAATTTTTAGAGGAGTGGTTTGCAAAACTCCATGCGAGAGGTCCTATGCAGACCTCAGCCAGTTTAGACTCCATCTCCACACAATGCCTGACTGGGTCTCTGCACCTGCTCCTGTCTGTTGCCCAAGGCAGCCTCTCTGGTGATGAAATATAACAGAATATCTTTTGGAATCATTTCATTGAATTTTTTGGCAGTCATGTTTGATTCTACCATAGGTCTCTGAACTATCCCATCTACAATTTCTGGTCATGCAGACACTGTGCTAGATGGATGCCCTCTCATGATGTGGGGCTCAATTTAAACCAAGTAATGTTTCCTGAGAGCCTAGCAACAGGTGCTCTCGGTGGTCCTGACTATGCCTAGCCAATGACTTGCAACCGCACTATGTCAACTGTCAATGAGTCGGAATGCCTGGGTGCTGGAAGAGTATATAAGGTTTTCCCTGTTGTTAAATGAATGAGTCTGCTGTTTGCCTTCTACCTGACTCCCAGTGTCTGATATGTTGACACTGTAGCTTCTCACCCTCTCCCCGAGAAAGGCAATTGGGCCCAGCAACAAAGGAGCATCTGTTTCTTACATGCTGTTTACCTCTCTTGGAATAGAGATTTCTAAAAACTCATCCATTATATTAGGCCAGGAAAAGGAACATTTCTATTCCTTCAATTACTGAATAAAGAAGAGGATTTTAGTCCAAATAGCCAGCCATGGCTGCCTTGAAGTAGTCATAAATGATACCTTTTAACTCATTTACACTTGAACTTCTGTATACTTCTCAACTGTAGAAAAGGTGATAGATATCACCTCACTTCTATAATAAGTCCTGTATGCTGATTGTTCCTGAAAAATGTTAGACATCTACAATGCCCAAAATGAGAGAACTGGTTATGATGCTGTCTTTGCTAATATCAACATTTCAAAGGACTTGTTCCAACATTTTCAAGTAAAACTGATCCAGACCACAGCAGGCAAGAACCTGTGTTCTACTGTAAGAATGCTCTCTATGATGAGTGTTAAAGACTCAACCAAATCATAATGGATAATTGCTAAGATTAGCACAAATTCAGGTGAGCTGTCTTGGATAATTGTAGCTACATCTCTTAAGCAAGAACTCTTTATTTAGCCTACATGTTCTCTTTCTCTTTTATTTGTTTTTTTTTTTTTTTTTTTTTGAGACAGCATTTCTCTGTAGCTTTTGGAGCCTGCCCTGGAACTCACTCTGTAGACCAGGTTGGCCTCAGACTCACAGAGATCCAACTGCCTCTGCCTCCTGAGTGCTGGGATTAAAGGTGTGCGCCACCACCATCCCCATCCAGCTTGTCTACATGTTCTCTAAAACCCTATCTTGCTTTTTTTGGTAGCAGCAGTAGTAGTATCATGCTAGTATTCTCTCATACATTATATCCCAACCAGAGTTTCCCTTCCCTTTACTCCTCCTAATACCACTCCCCGTATCCACTTCTCTCCCACTTCCCTTCAGAAAAGAGTAGGTCTCCTGGAGACATCAAACAAACATGGCATAACAAATTACAATAAGATTTGGCACAAATCTTCATATTACAACTTTACAAGGCAACCCAAGAGGAGGAAAAGGGTCCCAAAGTGGTTGTAAAAGTTTGTACCACCAGCTGTGAAGGCATGTTCCCCTTACTCCACATGCTTTTCAGTATACGCTGTCATCAGTGTTTTTGATCTTAGCCATTTTGATAAGTGTAAGATGGTATCTCAGTCATTTCGATTTGCATTTCCCTGATGGCTAAGAATGTTGAGCAATTTCTTAAGTGTTTTTTCTGTGTAGAATTCTGTTTACATCTGTACCTCATGTTTTAAATTGGATTATTTAATATTTTGATGTTTAGTGTCTTGAGTTCTTTAAATATATTGGAGATCAGTCCTCTGTTAGATGTAGGGTTGGTGAAGATCTTTTCCTATTCTGTAGGCTCTAATTTTGTCTTATCAACTGTATCCTTTGCCTTACAGAAGCTTCTCAGTTTCAGGAGATACAATTATTAATTGTTGTTCTCAGAGTCTGTGCTACTGGTATTATATTTAGGAAGTGATCTCTTATGCCAATGCATTCAAGGCTACTTCCCACCTTTTCTTCTGTCAGGTTCAGTGTAACTGGATTTATGTTGAGGTCTTGGATCCACTTGGAATTGAGTTTTGTGCATGGGATAGCTACAGATCTATTTGTGCTGTAGAAATTCCTACCTCCAGTAGCCTTTAAGTTACCCACCCACTTGGGTATGGCCTCTTATACTATATATGACAATGTAAAGCACATGTCTGGCATCTTATCTGGTGGCTGGATTCAGTTGATGTTCCCTGTTCGAGCAGAGGATTGTGATCTGTGAGTCTACCCCTAAATAAATAACCTTTTATTATACTCAATTCTGAGCAAGTGTGGGATTTCTTTTTAGCATCCTTCTTCATGTTTGCATTATTATACATGTCAACATCCAGTTATGCCAGAACCATTTGTTGAAGATGCTTTCATTTTTACATTGTACAATTTTGGCTTCCTTGTCAAAAAATCAGGTGTTCATAGGTATGTGGATTACTACCAGGGTCTTTTATTCAACTCCATTGATTTACATGTCTGTTTTTATACTAATACAAAGCTGTTTTCATTATTATAGCTCTATAAGAGAGCTTGAAGTCAGGGATGGCAATGCTCCAATAAAATTCCTTTATTGTGCAGGACTGTTTTAGCTATCCTGGACTTTTTGTTTTTCCATATGAAGTTGTGTATTGTTCTTTTGAGGTCTGCAAAGAATTGTGTTGAGGTTTTGATGGTGATTGAAATAAATCTGTAGATTGATTTTTATAAGATTGCCATTTTTACTATGTTAATCCTACCTACCCAAGATCATGGGTTATCTTTCCATTTTCTGATATCTTTATCAATTTCTGTTTTTCAAAGACTTAAACTTCTTAAAGACTTATAGATCTTTCACTTATTTTGTTAGAGTTACCTGAAGATATTTTATGTTATTGTGACTATTGTAAATGGTGATGCTTCTCTGATTTCTTTCTCAGAAATTTTTACCCACATTAGTAGGAAAATATATGTAGAATCAGTTCATAAAGGGAAGAGAAGGGAGAATATGACTTCCTAAAAACAAAGCTAAACTCCGATGAAACAGAGTGAAGAAAGTGTTCCACACTTCAAGAAGTAGTAAATAGGGGACTGTATTTGCAAAATGATGGAAAAGAAGAAACACAATTGGCTTTACAACTTCATTTGAGGAATTTCATTAACATCATGTAGCAGAAAGCCTAAATAATTGAACTTGAGACAAATTGAAGAGAAATCAGTGGACGGAGTCAGGATGAGAATGTCTTTTAAGGAGTTGATGAACAAGCAGGAGCCAGGGAGAATTTAAACAAATGGATTCAGGAACTTCTTTAACTTTTTTATTTTACTGATGAGATACATTGAAGCATATTTGTCTGTTGATGGAAATGATTGAGCAGGACAGGAAGACCAGAGAGAATGCATAAGGAGCATCCTTGAGCAAGCAAGAGGAAATTTAATTTAGCACACAAGTGACCAAAGCTAGAAACAGAAAAACCCATCCATCATAACAACAAGAAAGTTGGGCTATAAGTGGAAAGATGAAGTTTGCCTCTTCTGCACGCACCATCTCATCATTGGAATAAGACGAGTTGTTCTCTGGCCATGTAAGAATTGAAAATCTGGTACAGAAAATAAAGGAAGACAGTGGTAGAAAGTAGTAGCTACTGGAGGTTTAAGAGTAAATGACTTGCTAAGCACAGAGAAGACAGTTGTCATAAATAATAATGGGACACTGCATAGATGTATTATACATAGATGTATTATAATTCTAAGTACTCAGATGAAGTTGGGGGTTGGTGTTTGATAGCAGTAGTCTGACCATGTTAAATAACATGGGACTGTTTTGACATACTTAAAAATATATGAACTCATAACATGAGATCGTGGGGATTTATTGATATATAGTACAGAAATTATACTATACATACAGACATTTCCTCTTGCAGTATGGCTTTCCAGTACACCCACAAATAGTGAAATGTCTTTTTTGCCCAGTGAATATGGGATGTCCCATAACAAGCTTTAACCAGAAGGATGTGCTGGATGTGAGACTATTGCTGTGAAGCACAGGTTTTGATTGAAACCAGTTTGTGCATCTGGTTTCTTGAAACTTGGCTCCTCACATAAATCCCATTCACCTGGAGGCTGACATGATTGTATGTCGTGCTCCTTTCATTCACCCATACTGGCTAACATACAACCCAGACAGCTACTAGGTCCTACCCAAATGGTGGCATTGTCAGCAGTTCTGATTTTCTCAGTCATGTCAAAGATCACAACAGTATTCTCCACTGGGCGAGCCTGACCTACTTTCACAAAGCTTAACCAAAATGGCAACCTGTCACCAGATGAAAGTACAGTTCAGTGTTAGAGCACTGACTGAGTGCACACATGGGCCAAGGTAAACTCCTCAGTCCTGCAAAAAAATACGAAAACTACCACTTATCCCCAAAGTCTTGCATTACAGCTGCTTCCTTCAGACCTCACTTCATAACAGTTTCTGTATTAGAGAGATCTCACCAGTCGAAGTAAACCACACCAATGGTTAGAAGAGAAACTGCTGTGAACAACCAGTAAATAGCAGCGTTTAAAAGGCAAAGAAGGTTCTAGACTAGCACAGCCATAGCAGCTGTAGTGAGGAGCTACAAGATCTTTTCAGTGCTGAGAGAACTGAAGAAAGGTAAGGGGATTGTTTTAGGGTTTCTATTGCTGCGAAGAGATACCATGACCGTGGCAACTCTTATTGTTGGTCCCCTCATATAATCACATCTTCATCAGTTTTCTGTCTTTCATTGCCTGAGTTTGGTTGTCCTGAAACTTGCTATGTAGACTAGGGTGGTCTCAAACGCAGATATTTGCCATCCTCTGCCTTCCCGGTGCTGGGATTAAAGGTGGGCACAATCACACCTGGCTTCAGGCCTTCCTTTAATTCATTTATACAAGTTGGAAACTTAGCTAGGTGAGTTCTTGACCTGAAGTCAAAACTCCTTTTATTCCATTTCTTAATCTGTTTATTTCTTTGAACACATAACTTAACTCCATTCCACTTCCTGGTGTGTCTTTTCTTCCCAAATGTTAAATTTTGTTCTTTTCCTTGCTCAGTTTGCTTTTATTATTAATATTGTTTGAGTTACCACTAACAATTGCACAACAGAGTCTATACTCAACTGTTTTGAGATTTCATCTGCCAGCAGAATTAAACCAAGACTTTCCACTTTAGCTCCAGGCGATCTTGCTGGACAAGAGCAAAAAGCAGCCTCCTTCTTTATCACAATATCAAAATACCAGTCTCCAGGCCACATACTAACATTCTTCTCCCCTGAATCCTCCAGAGCCAGCCCCCAGCAGTTCACATTACCTTTAGCACCACTGTCTTCCACGCTCCTATTACTATGGCCCGTTAAGCAGAACATAAAGCATTCTACTGATTTCCTAATTCCTAGTCTCAAGGTCCATATTCCTTCAAACAAAAGCATGGTCAGGCCTATCACAGCATAACCGCACTACTGATAAGAGCTTCTGTCTTAATTAGGGTTTCTATTGCCGTGAAGAGTCACCATGACCACGGCAACTATTATTAAAGAAAAACTTTTAATTGGGGTGGCTTAAATCTTCAGAGGTTTAATCCATTATCATCATGGTGTGTTCAGGCAGACATGGTGCTGTAGAGTCTTACATCTTAACTCAATGGCAACAGGAAGTGAACTGAGGCACTGTGTGTGGCTTGAGCATATATAAGACCCCAAAGACTGCATCCATAGTGACACACCTCCTCCAATGAAGCCTCAGCTCCTAGTAGTGCCGTTCTCTTTGGAGGCCTATTTCTTTCAAACCACCAAATTTTCAAGGTTTACAATGAAAATGAACTAAAAAGCTGAGGAAGAGATGTTGCCTAGATGGCATGGGTGTTGCTTAGCTCCCATGTCAACCCTGGGGTTGACTCAGGAGTAGCCATTTCTATGGACATCAGATACCATGAAGCTGATAATCCAAACCATGGAGAAATGGAAGATCAGATTCAACTCAGGTATAAAATGAAACTGTCCCAGTGTGAATAAAGGAAGCACTGCTATAATAAGTCAGAAATGGTGCACAGACACAGAGGAGGTACACAGAACACCACGAAAGACACAGAACAAGCATATGTTCCTTCATTTTTTGTTGACTGAGGCTTTTTGTCCTGCTCAGTTCCCGCAGTTGTTAAGTCCCAAAGATTCACACAGAGGTCTACATTAGTTATAAACGGATGGGCCCATTAGCTCAGGCTTCTTATTACTCTTATAAACTTATATTAGCCCATTATTCTTGTCTGTGTTAGCCATGTGGCTCAGTACCTTATTCGGTGAGGCAGTCACATCTTGCTTCTTCTGTGGCTGCGTCACAACTGCAGACTGCATCATCTTCCCAGAATTCTCCTGCTCTCATTGCCCTGCCTCTACTTCCTGCCTGGTCGCCCTGCCTATACTTCCTGCCTGGCTACTGGCCAATCAGTGTTTATTTAAAATATAATTGACAGGATACAGACCATTATCCTACAGCAATTCTTCAGGTTTGTAAAATTTCTATAGCTCTTCTTGAGATCCGATTAATAGGACTGAAATGTGTTTTAAGCTAGCAAGCTCCGAAATCACACACAAATAAAAGAGAGGGAGAGTTGGAAGGACATAGTGCTTTAGAAATTGAAAAAAATATATATAAATTAGAGAGGAAAAGAAATTGAAGAGTAAACTTTCATTCTATGTAGCAAAGACTCCAACAAAATACTTAATTGATTTTGTGCATTGCTTCACCCTGGTGATTTTTAGGCAAAAACTGAAAGACTGATTTTCTGTTCTGATTCTAAGCATGGAACACTTGCTGTCTGTGGTATTCCTGTGCTCTGTTCTCCATAATACTATCCCTTATCCCCTGCATAGTGTTTGCATCTGTGACTGCCTTCTCATTTGCTTTCTTCTTAGCAACCAAGGCCCACCTATGTTCCCAGAGTCTATCTACTTGGTCAAACCATTGTACCTACCCTACAAAGCTTCTCCATTGACACTTGCTCTTACTCTCATCTAATAGAACTGACACAGGATGTTTTACAGTTTTCTTAGGAGCTTAGTAGCATGTTATTATGAGATGCTCTTCACAGCTTTGCTTTTGTTAAAATCCCTTATGTATGTGATTATTGGTGCTACAAAACTGTGAGCTCATGGGTTCTCATTGTTCTATTTCCAACTGCCCCAGAACACTTAGTGTTTCACAAGTCTGACTAAAGTTCTTTCTCTTAACTTGGCTAATTGATAGTTCCAAACATTTGCATAATTTTGATTGCTCATAAAAGTGTGCATGTCTCAGATAGAGATCCTACATTAACATCTCTATTGTACTACCGCGATTCCTTTGGTTGAGGATGGTTACAGTTGGCCGCGAGCCTAAACACAGATCCTTCCCAACATATGGTTGAGCCCGACTGATGGCCCTGGACTCGAGTGTGCTCATTTAAGTCTAATGAGGTCCAAAGAGGCGACCGTATGAGTCATACCATGAAGTCATTTTTTCCAATTAGCATTCTGACAAATGCATTAGAAGGAGAGCCCTTTCAATAGATTTCCACAGCTGCTGAAGGGATCAGGTGTCAGAAGATTTGCAGCTTTGTTCTGCTCTTCTGGTCAAATCACTTATTTTTAACCAGACCGCCTCTTGATCCAGCTGGTGGTGATCATATGTCATCTGATCTGGAGCCTAGTTTTAAAATGGCCCTTGTTACATTATTGCAACTGAAGAAACTGGGATGGGGTGGGTGTCAAAGACAATGTGTGATGAAGCCATTACTTATTTTTTTAAAATAGGATAATTTTCACAAAGCAAAAATTTTAAAATACATTTTTAAGGATGATCCTGTTCATATAAAGCACACTTTTGCAAACATAAGAAAAAGAACTAGAGACAATTAGATCATTCTAAAATAGCACCAAATTCTACTTTGGCTTTTGAGCCTTTTGATTCAAAGTCAGCACAAATGGTCTCATTTGGACAGAAAGAACCAAGAACTGCAAAATCATTTGTTGCTCTCCAAGCCCAGGAGACTCAGTAGTTTAGGAGGTTACTGTGCACAACCTAGTGGGTGCTCAAAGAAATGAGAGAGAACTCCACTTCAGGAGTGGACCAAGCTGTAATGGCCAGTATTCAACAGTAGCCAATAGGATCCTGGAGAAGTTAGCTTATATCCATTTCAAAAAGTTTCTTGGATGTAAATTTTCCAAATAATTAATGAAGGATAGGTTATCTTGCCACTTTTAACATTATCTTTTAAGAATTTAGAAGCTGTTTCATTTGCTACAGGACAAATCAAGTTTGCTGGTTTATTTCAAATAAGTATATTGAATTCTTTCATGATAAGGATTCCAGTTATGATTTTTAGAAATGGGAAATAAATTTCATTCAATAAGAGAAATAAAATTTGCAAATGTCCATTTTGTGCTTGGCAGCTAATATTTACAGTATGATGGAACTATTCTTATTCTTTCATTATAAATCATTAATAAAATAATTTTGTGCATTAGGTAAAATTAAACTTTAAAGCATTAAGTCAGCATCTTTATTTTTGCTCCCTTTAGCTTTTCAAATCTCAGTTCTAATAATATGCTGTTTTATAATATTGGTTGAAATATTTGTTGGTGGAGGCTCCTTGTTGGTTCCCAGGTGCCTGGCTAGCTTAGACCAGAAATAATCACACAAAAGCTGTATTAATTAAATCACTGCTTGGCCCATTAGCTCTAGCTTGTTATTGGCTAACTCTTATATTAATTTAACTCATATCCATCTGTGTATCTCCATGTGACTGTGGATTACCGGGTAAAGTTCCCAGCATCTATCTCATGTGTCTCCATAGCTTCTCTCTGACTCTGCCCTTCCTTCTCCCAGAATTCAGTCCAGTCCTCCCTGCCTAGGTCTGCTTGCTCCACTCTGCTGTGCTACAGGCTCAAAGCAGTTCTTTATTCATTAACGGTACTCACAGCATACAGAAGGAAATCCCACATCAAATATTGTATTTTTATTGCATTTTTTCTCACTTGATAAGAACATCGTGCTTGTTATGGTTATTTTCATTTTATTTATATTTATTTATTTTACTTATGTTTAATTTGAACCTGATTTTTCTTATTAATTGGCAAATAAAATAAATACATTTTCTTATTCAACATGATATAATATATGTATATATACCTATATGTGTTTATTTATGTATGTGTCATGTATCTCCAAGCATCATGTGTCATACACACACACACATTTATGAAATAGAATGGCTGAATTGAACTGAACTAAGTAATATTGTATTATCTCATATAGTTACTCTCCTTATGAAACTACTTTTAATCTATTTAGCATTTTTCAAGAATTCAATGGAATTAGCTATATTTACATTCATGTCTTTGTTTTACTACTGTTCCAACCCCTAGCTACCATTATACTTTAAATTTTATTCAATAGCTGCTTAATAATATATTCCACACATAAGTAATATCACACAGTATTTGATGTTCTCTGCCTTATTTTACCTCACATGTGCACTGCAGATTTTTCTATGATTAGCAAATTACAGAGATTATTTCTTTCCAATGGCTGAATGATAGCTAATCCATGATGAATGCTGTGTATCTGTGTTTGTGTCCTTTCATCAATAAATGGGCATTTAGTCAAGATTCACATTTTAGAATTGAGAATAACACTAATTAATGTACATGGAGCTATAAATACGTCTTCAGCCTACCGATTTAATTTCCTTTACACATATCCACAGCGGCAAGCTTATAGGATCATTGTGCTTTTTCACATTAACATATATTTATTTTTCTAATTAATCAAATGGTACAACAGTCATACATGAGAAAAATAAAATAATAATTGGTACACTCTAAAAGACATATGGAAGTGAAATATATGCTCATGGATCCTATGAGCTTCTACATAACCCTCTAATCTTCCTTTTGTATCCCCAGAATAAAAATTCCCTTAAAATCTGGATAATAATTTGTCAGCTTTATAATACATTAGAACATGAGCATTGTCACTGGGACAAGAGAACTAGAAACAGAATAGAACTGAAGAAAAGAACATTTGTTTTAAGGAATGTGAACATTAAAAACTAAACTCTTTTTTTTTTTTTTTTAGAATAGAGCAAAATCATGTGGAGGTCACATTCACATTTAAGGTATGTGACTGTTTCTTTTCATGTGACCTAAACAATGAGCCAGATGCTTTAAATTCTTTTTAAATTTATATATATATATATATATATATATATATATATATATATATATATAATAAAATACAAAAGGATATTATTCCAGTGAAGCTATGTAGAAAATACCAAAACATCTTTATAAAGACAATTTATCTACATTAGGCCGCATCTACGTATGCTGCCTTTGTAAACTAAGTTTTTTTTTAACATAACTGCATCCATTCCTTCCTTTATGAGTTGTGCATGGCTTTTTTCCATGCTACTCATATCAAAGTAAAAATCACAACAACCAACATACCACAGAATACAGATATATGCGTACATATATACACATATATACATATATAATGTCTATTACCTACTTTTTTTTAGTTTCCTGCATTGTTTTTTTATTGAGATATATATTCTTCTCTGCTCCCCTCCCTTCCTCTCCCCTCCTCTTCAATCCTCTCCCATGGTCCCCATGCTCCCAATTTACTCGGGAGATCTTGTCTTTTTCTACTTCCCATGCAGATTAGATCCATGTATGTCTCTCTTAGGGTCCACATTGTTGTCTAGGTTCTCTGGACTGTGATTTGTAGGCTGGTTTTCTTTGCTTTATGTTTAAAAAGCCACTTATGAGTGAGTACACATGATAATTGCCTTTTGGGGTCTGGGTTTCCTCACTGAATATTATGTTTTCTAGCTCTATCCATTTGCCTGCAAATTTCAAGATGTCATTATTTTTCTGCAATGTAGTACTCCATTGTGTAATTACCGAGTTCTTTACAAAAATGTTTATTATTATGATTTTTCAAACACGTGCTCAATTTTTCCGTGTTCTTTTATACATCATTTTTATCTTTTATGCTCAGTTAGGCCTTATCACTAAAGAATAATGTCATACATATAAAGAATGTCAAAGCTACTTTTGTAGACACAAGTACAAAGGGTTAATTCCAACTCCCCAAGTTGAAATAAAGTCTGAATATTTATCTATACCTAAAGATTAAAAGAGACTGCAAATTTGTAAATACTTAAAACATCACATACTTTACTTTGTGATAGGTTATTTCAGATATATATAGATATATCTTATTTTTCTTCTACAATACTAGAATTGAGGAATGATACCCAAGATTGATTTCTGGCCTCCATGCATACACATATCCATATTCATTTGAATTCTAAATTTCTATGCTTTACCTATAACTATAGATAATAATAAAATTATTTTATTGTCTAATAGTTTGACCCTACATAATTATCTTCAGAGTACCTTGGAAAAGTATTTGTCTAATTGTCATTTGGTATAACTTCAAAGGTGACTCTCAAGTCAACATGTTTCACATGCCTATGAAAATAGAACTTCAAGAAAAAAGGGGTTAGAGAGATGGCTGGCTCAGTGCTTAAGAGTACTGGCTATTCTTCCAGAGATCCTACCTAAGTTCAATTCCCAGCAACCATGCGGTGGCTCACAACCATCTGTAATAAGATCTGATGTCCTCTTCTGTCATGCAGGTATACACTATATATGTAATAAATAAATCTATCTTTTTCTAAAGGAAAAAATTCAAGAGGAGGCTAAACTCACTCTCGGTAAGTAAATATCCCAGAAATTCAATGCTACTGTGTCCTTTGCCAAAGTTCTCACACATGAACACATCTTCAGACACTAGAGTAGATGAAGCAAAGTGGCTGTAGTTAAATAATGATGTCGTAGAATTGGGATAATAAGGAAAAACTTTAATGTGACAAAATTTATTGTCATTATAGAAAAGGCATTCAGCTCAGTTGACTCTCTTTCCTCATCTCAGCCTTGGGTTAATATGCATTTGAGTTAAGTAAGATTAATACGTAAGAGAGAAGCTATTTCAGCAAACAGTGAAAGGGGCAAATGGAAAGTTTGCCTACATAAAATTTAAATGTATGTATTTTAGAATACCTAGATTATGCAGTGCCTCATAGTGCTGCATACATTTCCATTCCTTGCTTTGACTAATTAAGTAAACTAAAGTGTAGAAAGCACAGTGTTGGTAATCTCTGTATGCTACCTCTTGGAGGTCACTACATTAAAAATGTCTCTTCAACAATCACCACCAATAAAGTTTTCCAGATGGCCCCAAATTCAACACTGTAGTTTTCAAGGAAACCTTATCATTTTTTGTCTTTGACTATTAAACATGCATTTAATTGTCACATTCTTAAAAATTCCACATATGGTGTGGGAGGTCCTTCTGTTTATGTGTTGCTTTTATTGGTTAGTGAATAGAGAACTGCTTTGAGCCTGTGGCAGGGGAACAGAACTAGGTGGGGAAAGCTAGGCTGTATGCTGGGAGATAGAAGGGTGGAGTCTGGGAGAAGCCATGGAGCCTCTGGAGACAGACGCTGGGAACTTTAGCTGGTAAGTCATAGCCACATGGTGATACACAGATTAATAGAAATTGGTTAAATTAATATGTAAGAGTTAGCCAATAAGAAGCTAGAGCTAATGGGCCAAGCAGTGTTTTAATTAATACAGTTTCTGTGTGATTATTTCTGGGCTAAGCTACCAGGAACTAACTAGTGGCTTCTTTGTATTGTACTAACACACGTACAATACAAAAACAATACAAAGACCATGTAATACCCATATCTAAGAGTGTATGTGGTGATTGACTTCACAATAAAAATGTGTTTGAAGAAGCATTTCCTATCCTATTTCAGTCATCAAAATGTACTTTTTGAGATCACTGGTCAGTATTATATACTTAAGAGAAGCCAGGGGTTGTACAAATAAACTCTTGTGAGTTCAATTCAAACTGGTTGTAGCAAATTTGTAACTTAAATCCTTCAAACTTCACAGAAAGTGCATTGTGTCATGTGTCTTCATACAATGTTATACCTTTAATGTTTAAACCTTTGAAGAAACAAAAATCAGGCAATACTTCAAGCAGTAATCATAATTATTTTTTAGTGGTTGTTTGTACTTTAAAAAAGTTTCCTTATGCTGTGCTTCAAGTTCTGGCAGAAAGACCAAAGAAAACAAGAATAAAAACGTAAAGGAGGACAATCAAAATCCTGATTTTCTTTGGTAGTCAGTGCTGTTCTTTGACTCCTGAATGGAGACAAGTTTCATTAAAGTGAGGTGGGCTGCTTCAAACACTCAGTGCTTCACGTAAGCATTTTTGACAAAAAGGAAAAACTATGAGCAAAATGCCTTCACCCACTCATAATGATGTGATACTAGTACGGGATGACTATAGCAACAACAACAAAAAAATCTGAGAAAGCATCCCATGTGTGTAAAGTTAAAAGAGCTGGAGGTATTTAGTTCCATCAAGAATGCATCAAAAGAGGCTTTAAACATTGTTTCTAAACATCTGAAGGCAAGCTTTCTGAAAAGGGGATTGAACATTTCTTTAGAATATTAAGCAAAAAAAAACCCCAAACAATATAAAAACAAAAATAAATAAAATCAAGACGTAATATAAAGTTCCAGGTAGTCAGATCATTACCTAATAGTAATAAAAAAACAAGTTCAAATTTGTTTATAATAAAGAATACTCCAAGTAGAGCCCTACTTGTTTAGAACCCAGTATGGCAGACCTTCTCCAACTGCAGGGGTCCATCCCACATCAGTTCACTGGAGGTTAGTATCAACTAAATGAATTCTTAGGTTTCTTAAGCTTGGAATCTTTCAAGTTATTCCTCAGGAAATGGAACAGGCATACCTCTTCAAAGCAAGCAGTGAGCAATAATAAAATGCCAATTCTTAGACTCACAACATTAGTATAATCTGCTATTTTCTGGAAATTAAGACAAATAAAAAACAAAGCCAGAAATAGTTTGCTTGTATAGACCAGGTCAGTTCAAAAGTACACACTAAACACACTGCTAAAATTATACGTAATGTGCTGGCTTTGTGGGAGCCTAGCCAGTTTGGATGTTCACCTTCCTAGATATGGATGGAGGGGGGAGGACCTAGGACTTACCACAGGGCAGAAAACCCTGACTGCTCTTTGGACTGGAGAGGGAGAGGGAGAGGAGTGGGGGAGGGGGAGAAGGGTGGGAGGAGGGGGAGGGAAATGGGAGGCTGGGAGGAGGTGGAAACTTGTTTTTTTTCTCCTTTTCTCAATAAAAAAATTATAGATGTCTCAATACAATTGTATATAAAACAAAATAAAATAATTGTAAGGATTATCCTAAAAAAATTATACAATCAGTTTTTATTCATTTTCAATGACAAACACACTAACACTTAAGAATAAAAACTTTGTTCCAGAAGAACACAGAGACTTTTCTGTTTTTTTTTATGACTTCATATCTTGTGGATGTTAAAAGACAGATCCGGTTCAAGGGCCATAAAATAATAAATGTGCTTGAACTATCCATAAAGCATTTAATTCCTTTATGCTTCACATAGAAAACAAGAAATGTTTCCATGAAGCATAACGTTAGAAAAATAGGAATAAAAATATAATAGAACAGTTAATCAGAGCAACAAATAAGTCCTTCTGCTAGGGCAGGCATGAAATAAATGCAAAGGAAAGTTGGATGCTTTCATCTGTTTAATATGTGGTGTAGACACTTCCTCCCATCACCTCAGTCCTGTCCACAACATTACTTTAGGCTTGGCAGTAAGACTAGAATTATAGAGTGGTTTTGTGTTTTGGTTCCTGTTCGTTCCACTAAATGCTTATTAAAGAATACCATAATGTGCTTCTTAATCTATAGTTTCTCTTTCTGTCCTGTAGAGATTAATATTTAGGAAGAAATAATACAATATTTAATTGCATGATTTTGTTTTATCTCTCTGAGTTAGCTACTAATCTTGTAAAATTATCATTCTTGGAGTAGTGCTAAAACAAGATGTTTATCAACAATATTCCTGGGAAATAGAGATTTTATTGTCAAAGCAGGATTTTTACAGTCAACATGTTTCTGAAATATCGGAGGGAGTAGCATACCTTAAAGCAGATATGAAAGTTGATATGAGATTTCCTTATGCCATGGAAACCATGCAAATGCAACCCCCACCCCCTGTGTAAAATAACAGCAAACATGGGAAATGAACACCAGGTACTGCTTCAACAACCAGTGCTATTAAAGATACAGATAGAGCAGGTTTCGGTTTTCAAAATGGTAGAATAATGCCAATCTCTCATCCTGGGTTGCTTCGTATGATTCTTCTTTAATAGTGGAAGATGCTATTTGGACAGTTACAACATAAAGTTTCTCATTTTGATTTAAATTAATAAAAAAAATCTCTATTATATTTCTATAGATCTTTTCCTACATCAGACCTAGCTTCTGAAATAAATTTGAAAAACATCCTTTTCACAAGTATGGATAATAGACTTTGGGGTATCTTTAAAAATATCCTCCCATCCACACTTCATTTCTTGCTATTACAGTTTTAATAAGAAAAGATAATCCATTTGGGGCTGTATAATTACTATTGATTTGCTTTCACTTTTAAATGTACTTTCAAGGAGCACGGTGCTCTAGGGCTGCTCCTTCATCAGCCTTCCAGTGATTTTTGTAAAGTGATTTTGGTCTTAGTCAGAACTGCCTGTGCAAAGTGGATTAATAATCAATAAAATAAACTCATCTATGAAATGTTGTGATCTCTGCATACATTGGTTGGTTTAAATAACCATCTCAACAGCACACCTTCAAAGAGAATACCGTGAAGCCCACATTTCAGTTTTCCAAATTGTCCATTAGGAAAATGAGTGAGAGAGTGTGATCAAATCAAGAAGTACATGGCTTTATACTGAGTAGTGAATATTCCTTATTTCTTCCTTCAGAACTCAGAATGTGACCATCCCAGGTGGTTCTTAATGGCATACATATTCTAAATATTGATGTCATATATGTTAAATGATAATAAAAAGTAGTTTTTCTTTTCTTGTGATCATTGTTAGACAGGTTTTAGCAAGGGGGCCCAAATCACACATGAAATATTTGGAATAATTGGGAACAAGGAAATGAGATTGGAACTTGGTGTTCTTCCAACATATAAAATACGTGTTGCTATTTACTCTAGATCTGTCCTGCACATTTTAGGACTTGGATCAAGGTCCTCACTTCTTATAAAAAGAATGAGAGAAAACCCAGACTGTTGTAAATCAGTGTTTCTTCTCAAAACTTCTTGAATTTCAAAGATTGCTTTTGAACCAAAAATCCCTAATTTGACTCCCAGCTTCTTCCCTGGACTTCTAAGGTCTCTTTTCTTCTCCTCGGAGAATGCACTCTGCTGGTCCATTGGTCATTCTCTAATAACCCTGTAGACATGATCTAGCCTGAGCTTCCTATTGTTACGGAAAGCCTGTCATCTGGGTAGATGACTTGCAAAGTACTGAGTTTATTGTTTCTTTTTAATGTGACATGGTGTTCTTTTCTTACATGTTCCAAATCACAACTTATGTTACTGCTCTGAACACAGCTGAAGGTTTACCTTGCTCTGACCATATTTAGGTGATGATATAATTTTATGAAATATTATTGCTAGTGCTTCCTCCCACCTTTCTTTTTTATCCAAGATTGAGATTATGTCTGTGTGATGGTTCCCAGCATAAGACCCTCAACATGGAGATCTGAGTGGGCTGAAACCTCTATATTCTACTTGCCTTGAGCTACATTCATGCTCCAAAGATGTATTGACTAGGCCAAGTGGAAACTTACCTCTTTGGTTTAAGAGAATATTTCTCTGCCAAGCCAAGTTCATGGAGGACAATCCAAGAATGGTAAGATACAACTTTGATAGCATCTTCCCATTATGTGCATCCCTTCCCCAGCATCATGAAGGTCAGGCTAAATCATGTCTACAGTCAATGGACCAACAGAGTGCACTCTCAGAGGAGAAGAAGGGAGACCTTAGAAGTCCAGGGAAGAAATTAGAGTCAAATTTTTTGATTTTTAGATCCAAAAACAATCTTTGAAATTCAAGAAAGATATCGAAGTTTTGAGATGAAACACTTTGATTTACAATAGTCTGGGCTTTCTTTCATTTTTTTTAAGTTTCAAATGGCTAAGACCTGAAAGTTATAAAAAGAAATTGAAGATAGATTGGAAGGAAAGCTGAACAACCCTAGGAAGAGTTGAAGGCTATCACTTTTGAAGAGAAGGGACTATTTCAAGAAAAGAATAATACTGCCTCACTGATAGGGCCCCCTTCAAGGGACTTCTGGCCCAACCACTTCTTCAGTGTCCAAGTTTCAGTAAATGTCATCCTCAGATACTTGGAGATCCCCAAAGAGATAGAAATTGCCGTTTGTCCCCACTGAACACCTCCAAGGCTATAACAGATTTTTTTCCGAGTTCTTTGGATGCAGATGTTTCATGGCAACCATGGAATTGATATGATGATCACATACTTCACCATGGGTGAAATGAGTCAATCCTCCAGCTTTCCTGCAGTTCAAATAGCTCAGCAGAGAACACAAAGGATGTTCTGTGGCTTTAGGATAGGAACATAAAAGGAATAAACTTCTTGGTGAAATGAAGAGACCAGAAGTTCTACAGAGGCTGAACTGTGGGAGATATTTTGTATCAAAATTATAACACTCTTAATTAAGCTATTATTTAAATAATTTTTTATTTACGCTATTTACATATTTATTTAAAAACAAACAGTTGCATGGTCTATGGAGTAAGGTTTTGCTTTCAGGGATACATGTATTTTGTGGCCTGAACATGAACTGCCTCACCCAAGTTCCTGAACCTCCCCACTCCATTACCATGATGTTGTTATTAGGGGAGGTTTGGAGCCTTAAGAAGTGTGACCCTGCCCTTGGCACTGGTTCTTGAGAACTGATGTCCTGTCCTTTCTTATTTCTTTATTATCTAAGTGCAGATGCAATGTGGGCAGCTGGCCTGCCTTTGGCTCCTGCTGTTACGTCCTCCATGCCTGCTGCTTGTCTTCTCCACCAAAATGCAGAGCCTTGCACTGCACCTGTCAGACAGCATGCATCATTTCTCCTTTAAGTTGCTTTTGTTGAAGCATTTTATCTGAACAATGAAGAAGAAACTAAAACAACATTTCATAAAAGAAAAAGAAATATTGCAGAAGAGAATTCTAGAGTGTTACCCATATTAATATCATTGTGTTTTTAAACAGTCATTAAAGTACAATGTATTATTCAAAAATTTGTTGACCTACTGTGTTTTAGGGGACTTGGATATATACAACTTGGTTGTGATTACTTATTCATTTGTGATTTCAAAGGAGATATATTTGTGTCTAAGCCAAGAAAAATGACCTGAAAGGATAAAGCAGATTGTTGGAATGTAGCAAAACCACATTTGTGGCACTGGTAAAAGATAAAGCTTTCTTCTGAAAAATAAGAGTCACCGTTTACTTTGTAAGAGATTGCTAAATATGAATACATTATCTAATTGTATATATCTGTATTGTGACTATGAGTAGCAAACACATCCTTGTAAGTTCCCAAATACTTGATACTCGCAGCCACTGATCAATGTTAGTCATATTCCTTTAAGGCTGAGCACACTTGAAAAAGCTGAGTTTAATCTTCAACAAATTACACCATCACAGTAGAAAGACCCAGATAAAAGAACCAAGCTCAGTGACAGCAGTGTCCCAACGTGCAAAGTGAAACATGGCCTGAGGATTCATCACTGCATATTTTAGAAAATATCATCTTTTTTTCTTGAATGTATTTGCGTAGTAAAATCATTTAATTATAATGTGTGAATGTGTATATAAAGACTCCAGTGAGAAGACAAAATCTCCCAGAACTTCACCTAGAGTGAGACTGTAGATAAAATACAAGGCATTTTTATGCAGGGTGTGAAAAAGCTGACTAAAATATTTACGTATTAATATCCCATTGCAAAGATCACTGTTAGCTCATTGGCCTTAAATTATTCACTGGGTTCGATGGTTATTATTTTTGGCTGCTGCAGTCAGGACCTTATAAATACATTTCTGAGGTCATGGCCTTCACTTTCCATGGAAGCCTTGCTACCCCCTTTCGGTTCTAAAAGTGAACATTACATGAAATTACCTGACATTCAACCTCAGTGAGTCAAAGACTTTTCTGAACCACTAGTGAAACTACAAAGGCATTTTTTTTTCAGGAAATAAAAAATTTTAGCATCAACTTTAATAAAATTTTAAACATGGGGTTCACAACAGTAACTCCCTTGTTTAAGAACAAAATATTATCCTATCAAATATATTCTAAATAGACTTTGAAATATTTGAAATAGAAAAAATCATTTTTCTCCGCTCCTTTATACAATAGATATATTTTAGCTCACAATGTCAAGTCATAGGCTGTCACCACAGGGATGTCGAGACAACAGGAACTTGAAAAAATTGGCCACATCCCATTCACTATAGACACTGAAGTGCAGAGAGAAACAAACTAAAGCCTTCTTGTCTCGACTCATGTCTCTACTCTAGAACTCAGAACCTAAACTTAGGGAATGATGCTCTCCACAGTGGGCCAGATCTTCCCGAATCAATAGATTTAACATCCGCCAGGTTGAAGACAATCCACCAGAGATGTGTCCATAGGCCAACTTCCTCTAAGCCGTCTATGCTTGAAACACTTTTCTTGGGTGACTCTGGAAGTATTTACAATGGGATCACTTTTAAAAAGTTTTCCAGTCTTTGCCTGATAATCTGTGTCTTTAATAATGCATCCTATGACTTATTTTGAACACAAAATAGACATTTGCATTGTATATTTGATATTGTAACTGTCTGGATATTTTGTGAATCTAAGTATGAAATCTGATGTGACTTGGGGTCCTTGTCTTGTGTCTTTAGGCAAAAAGAAACAGCAAAACACTGCGAAACTCTCTTTCTTGGATGTTTTGCTGCAGGAAGGATTTTTTTTTTATGTCAGAATTACTTCAGGCTCTGCCAGCCCTACTGGGAAATGTTTCACTGGATGTTTGTTTTGTTATTTGTCCTCTGTTGTTGTCAATGCACAGGGTTTTACTCTGGCCTGGCACTCACCAGGTGAAAAGGACTTGTTCAGATGGCTTCCTCTTCCTCAGTCTATTTAGTGCTGGGGTCACAGGTGTGTAATCAGGCCTGCAGATTTAAATAACTTTACCCTCTCCCTCATCATCTTCCTCTTCTTTTGTCTCTCACTATTGGGTGGATTTGAACACAAGGCCCCTTGAACACAAATCTTCTTAGTAAACACTGCCCATGAGCTACATCACCAGTTTACAGCTCATTGAATTTATTGTGAATGATACCGGGATTTATTCATTGTTAGCATTCTAGCTCTGGGCACTCGGTAGACTGGCCTCTGCCTCAGTTTCTCAGCTTTTCTCTTTCCCTTTTCCTCCCTCCAATCATTCCTTCCTACATACCTACCAATAGCAGGGACTGCTGGAGTACTACTTTTATATGATTAGATGTTCTACTCTAATATATGTCCCTATTGTATCTTACACTAAATCAATTAGATACACAGTTAACAATTTCCCCTTTGTATTGTACTCATGGTTTTTGCTGATATAAAGAAAAATCTTTTCTGTGATTCTTTCTTGGAGTTGAGGAGAATATTTTTATTCCTGAAGGTCAAGGGTAAATA
This sequence comes from Microtus pennsylvanicus, assembly GCF_037038515.1. Taxonomy (NCBI): domain Eukaryota; kingdom Metazoa; phylum Chordata; class Mammalia; order Rodentia; family Cricetidae; genus Microtus; species Microtus pennsylvanicus. The sequence continues at coordinate 68,388,066 of NC_134592.1, forward strand.
ATACGTACCAGATACTCCTACTTTTCTTCCTGTGTGATGTATGAATCAAGCATAGTTTTCTTTTCTTAGAGACAGTGAGATATGTGAATTTACATGCTCTTCATCTCTTGTGGCTTCCAGTCACATGGTTTGCAGCATGTACTCTGTTTCCCACTCTTAGTTTTCACCCCACCCTCTCTGAAAATCTTCTTTTTTTTTCTTTTTTTTTTATATTGAGAAAAGGAAAGAGAACAAGTTTCTGCCTCCTCCCAGCCTACCATCTCCGTCCATATCTAGGAAGGTGAACATCCAAACTGGCTAGGCTCCCACAAAGCCAGCACATTAAGTAGGATCAAAACCCCGTGCCATTGTCCTTGGCTTCTCATCAGCCCTCATTGTTCGCCATGTTCAGAGAGTCCAGTTTTATCCCATGCTTTTTCAGTCACAGTCCAGCTGGCCTTGGTGAGCTCCCAATAGATCAGCTCCACTGTCTCAGTGGGTGGGTGCACCCCTCGTGGTCCCGACTTCTTTGCTCATGTTCTCCCTCCTTCTGCTCCTCCTTGGGATCTTGGGAGCTCTATCCAGTGCTCCAGTGTGGGTCTCTGTCTCTATCTCCATCCATCACCAGATGAAGGTTCTATGATGATATGCAAGATATTCGTCAGTATTGCTATAGGATAGGGTCATTTCAGGTTCCCTATCCTCAGCTGCCCAAGGAACTAACTGGGGACATCGCCTTGGGCTCCTGGGAGCCACTCTAGGTTCAAGTCTCTTGCCAACCCTAAGGTGGCTCCCTTAACTAAGAATTGTGCTTCCGTGCTCCCCTATAGTCAAATGTTATGAACCTCTATGTAGAGAAACTTCCAGTAATTTTTCCCTGCCAGATCTATGTCTTAGTGGTGCTGCCTTAGAACTCCCAAAAAGAAAGTTCAACAAACTTTGTGGCCTCTTCTCTCACCATATCTGAATGTTTGAAAGGGGGAATGAGCCTCAGGTGTCCAGATTTATTTCTGAGAATATGTAAGTTTTGGTTACAGAAATAGACTAGAAATTTAAGAGGAAAATTATATATTTTTCAAGAATAAATGATGTTTTAAAATAAATACGTGTCTTTTAGAGAGATTTTCTTCATTATATTTTGATTGGTTTTATAACTGTTTTATTTTAATTTTATTTTATGTGCATGTCTGTGTTAACTTGAGTGCAAAGTCTCCACAGTGGCCAGAAGATGACATTGTATCCCACAGAATTGGAGTTAAAGATGGTCGTGATCTATCTTGTGGGTGTGCTGAATTGAACCCAAGTTCTTTAGAAGAGTTGCCAGTTCTCTTAGTTGCTGAACCATTTATTCAGGACCTTGTTTCTTAATTGCATTAAAAAATTAAGCAAAAGTTTGAGAATTAAGCATGTAGTCTAAACTAAGACCTTGAGTTTGAGTCTAGCAATATCATCCACTAGTTTAGACATTAGAGAAATATGACAGAAAAGATTGATTGATATAGTAGCCCAGACTGAGCTGAAGCTCGTGACAGTCTTGATGCTTCAGGTTTTTACATGCTGAGATTACAAGTCCAAATTGCCTTTTCTGGCTTAAATATAAACCTAATATATAAAGCACATGCTAAGTATCAACCAAATGAAATAATCCAGAGTTCATTATCCAAAAAATACCATCTTTTGTCAATATATGTTGACATATATATATATATATATATATATACATTTTAAATTTTTTTGGAGGAAGGGGTTTTGTTGAGGCACAGTCTTAACCTGTAGCACAGACACGTGGCCAATCTGACCTTAATTTCACCAGAATTCTGCTGCCTCATTTTCCTGGGTGTTGGGATTACAGGCGTGAGCCACCATACCTGCCTTTTGTGTGTATTCTTAATAACCAAGAAATAATAAGCCTAAATTACCTGTCTACATTTACCTTCTTTTACTACTAAAAATCTCCTATAAAAAGCAAAATATAACATAAATTTAAGCAGACTAAGTAAAATATCAGCAATATCCATTTCCCATGAGTTTCACATATTCAACATTCTGTTGATGGAACTTATGCTGTGTTATGGTAATATGAGCAGCAGTGGTACTGCAGAGATGCTGGTGCTGTTGAGATGCTGGTACTGCAGAGATGCTGGTACTGCTCACATGCTGGTACTGTTCAGATGCTGTTACTGCTCACATGCTGGTACTACTCACATGCTGATACTGCTCAGATGCTGGTACTGCTCAGATGCTGGTACTGCTCAGATGCTGGTACTGCAGAGATGCTGGTGCTGTTGAGATGCTGGTACTGCAGAGATGCTGGTACTGCAGAGATGCTGGTACTGCTCACATGCTGGTACTGCTCAGATGCTGGTACTGTCCATCATCTGTCTGCAGGATCAGTGGAATATGCTAGGTTGACTGTAAACTTGAATAAGTGCTAGTCACATGTGACCTTGCTCACATTGGTCTATTGGAAATTTCCCCTCTGATCCAGAGAAGAGAACTATGAAGCAACAGAACAGAATAAAAACCAGACACAGAACAGTTGTATTTGTGTGCTCTGCAGCTGATATATGAAGCCACACATATATCAAATCTGTAGAGATACATATCAAAAGCTCAAATTTTCATGAGCAAATGAAATGGACAATAAGATGTCAGAAGTAAACACTGGACCATTCACTGTAGTATTCATGCTTTCATAGTTTGCCTTGCTCTTCTTATGTATCTTAACATAAACATGATTTATCAGAAAATCAAGTTAGCATCTTTTTCTGTCATACATTACCTAAACTATACAGCAAGACTAAGAAACAGTGACTAAGTATTATCCTTCCATTATAAAGAGTGCTAGTGTTTGTGGAAGTATAGACTTCAACCACTTCTTCTGTGACCAACTTCAGTTAATCTCTTGGAGGGCTTCACAGCCAAGCTTTCAATTCATCATGACAGACTTGGGTTCCAATGGAACAGAGAAGCTCAGGTAATGGTCACGAAAAGTAAACACCACCAAACAAAGAATGCCGTACCAAAGCTCCTAGCCCTTCACATTTTTAGTCTTCAATATCTGAGAGCAGGGGGTGGGGCAGAGAGAAGAAAAGAAAGGAAAGGATACAGTTTTCCTTTTTTGACGTTAAGAATAAGAGTAACCAGACTCTGTTAAATTTCAACTATAAAACTTAGGCCAATTTTTATTCTCTTGAAAAAATGTAGACAATCAAACCTTTGGCTTCCTCTTGTCCCTTGAATTGTCAGTTGTTGCAAGAAACTAGAAATAATACCTGAAACCCTTGTTCATATTGTTCAGGAAATTTGAGTAAGATTTTCACCCTTACAATAAACACAGGGTTTCTACTAAGTAAAACCATTCAGGGCTAACATTAGGATGTGAATGGAGAAGGAAGATTTGGAGAGTCTTATGACACAATTCTAAGACACTTTGTCACACAGGAGCCATGGCGTGTCATTTAAATGTGTAAGTGGCATGATAAACCTCCCACTTGCCTAAGAATAGAGCTACTGCTGGACACTGCTATCTCACAACCCTGAAGTACAATATGATAATGACACCACTTATCACCAGTGTATAAATAAGAAGGAAGAAAAGAGAAGCTGCAAGCATTCTAACTAGAAAGAAAGCCAAATTAAAATATTAATTTACTGATTAATATAACATTAGGTGACCTATTTTCTCTAGCTTGTTAAACAACAAAGACTGTGAAGCTAAATAACTCCCCGAAAGATAAATGTTTTAGGAATTCCCATGGAGATGTTTAGCTCGTTTTAAGACACCATTAAAGATGCGCTTCACCCATACTGGGCCATTTTATTCTTTTTATGATGAAGTACCCTATTTACATTTATTAATGCAGCCTAAAGATTTGGAATTTGATTAAGGGTTCCTCTTATTCTAAAATGAAGACAAATAGATGTTGTTGTCCTTGTCCTCAGTGACTCAGTGCAGAATTAAGGAGAAACCAAATTCTTTAAAAGTTATTCAGGTCACACTTGAAAATGTGTATATCAAAACTATTCATAAACTGAGATAATAGTTGACTTATAGATTAGAAGCCTGCAACCTTCTTTCTATATGTGTATAGCCTCCAGGATCTGTAAACTCAAGTAGGCTTTCTAGGACATGAATTTCAAAGAAAAGATAGTTGGCTTTTACATTGCGAGGACTTAGTTCATGGTGCAATGTTTAGTGTACCATGTTTTTTTTTTCTTATGAAGCAGAAGGATTTAAATTCTCTCTTGCCCTTCTTGAAATTACCTGCTAGCCAGTGATCAATCAAAACACAACTCACTTCGATTCAGTGTACTCGTCACATCTGCCGGGAGTTGAATAGCATGACATAACTCAAGGTCCCCATTAGGAAGTGAGGATAGGTTATCCTTAGCATCAGATGAGGTCAGTGTGGTCCTCTCCTGGCCAGGAAAGCAAGACTTTTCAAGATTATCAAATCATTGCTACACTGAGTAAAATGAAGAAAAAAATCCTAATGACCTGATTTCTCCACACCTTTTGGGGATAATATTGGAAAAGGTTCAATTTTTGCTTGCTATATTTATTAAGTCCACATAGATTAACATAAAAAATGGTTAGTGTTTGGGGTTTGTCCTCAGAAACTGGTGATATGTCACCTTTGACCTTCGATTTGAGCCACTTTTCGTCACAGAGTTGTTTTCTCCTGTTATCCTCTCAACCTTCTGAAGTTTCAACACTGTGTTCTGAAATGTTTGTTTTTTTCAGCTTCCTGAGTGTTCGTAGCTTTCTGTGATTCTGAGGTTATTTCTTCTTTTCTCAAATCTTTGTTGTTTTGTTTCAGTGTAGTAAATGAAAATACCCTGGAAGATCTCTGAGGAGTAAGGCCTTGTTTTAGCTACCTAAGCGTTAATCTTTCCAGCTAGTCCTCACCTCTTCTCCCTGATGCCTATCTTTATATATTGATTTTTGTATATATATTTACACATACACAACACATGCATATGTTATATGTATATACATGTACAAAGTGCTATTCTGGCAAGTCTTTAATATCTAGTCCTCTGTTTAGAAATATTCCCAATATTTTATTTACTGACTAGCCCAGTATAAATGCTCTCACCCTGCTGTTGAGATAACCACATTGAATGTGAATTTAGGGCAAGTTGTACACATTTGGCCCCATGAAATACACACAGGAGAACCCACCTTTCCCCTAGACTTCTTCTGAAGATTTTTGTCTGCAGCCAATCAGCTTAAGAAATGTGTTGACACCTCCTTTCACCAAGCCTCAGTGTAAAGAAGGCAGGCATTTACTATATAAGAAAGTGGTTGCATTTTCCGAGCTCAGTGTCTGTGAGCTTTGCCAGAAATCCACTGGGCAAAATGGTACTAGCCTGTGTAAACGCTACGATGTTCATGTTGACCTCTGTGCCATCAATAATGGCATTTTTTAAAAAAAATCTAGGATATTCATGTCTTCTGCCAGAGTACATGAAAACATTACAGGGTAGCTTATACATGCTCAAGTTCAGTAAAATAAAATGTGGAATCTGACTGATGTCCTATGATCTGAAATGGATAGAAAAACATATGATCACATCTCTTCCAGAAGTTTTCATTTAGTAACAGTGTCTAGGAAAATAGTTTTATTGCTCATGCCTCTGAAATAACATGAAATTGTTGTATGAATACAAAGTATTGAGAAATTTCAACATCTAAATTATTCCGTGAAAATTTGCATCTCAAAGCATTGATTGGTCATTTATTCACTAATTTATTATATTAGTAAATTTTTACCTTCTGAATTTTATTGCTATGATAAACTTTTGTAAAATTTTGTCAGTGAGGCAAAGAAAATTACAACAATCAAATATAGGCCACAGTGTTCAATCAAAACAGAAGCTTTGACAGCTGAAATTTAAAGCACTTTCTCTATGAATATATGTGGACATGACTTTATGTTGTTAAGGGTTCCATGTTTATTTGTTTGTTGATTACAAAGTTTTGATGTGTAGCCCAGGGTATGCTCCAAAGAATGATCTTCCAACCTCATCTTCCCCGAAGCTGGAATTTTAGGCACTCACCCCATGCACAGTTTATTTATTTAATTTAATTCAATTTCCTAACTTTAAATCCAATTATATCTGTAACACTAAGAATCATATATTGTAGGTATCTTCCAGTAATAACAAACATGTGATAAAATTCCTGGACTCCAGTACACCCTTCAATAGAATGACAGAGAGGATTCAATAATATTCTGGCCAGAAAGCTGAGCTTGCTTCTAACACTAGCCTAGTTGTTCATTCAGCTGCAGAGTAGGGGAAACCTCCAAACCACTTCCTTCATTTCACATTCCTTCCTTCCAAAATATGTCACTATTTTAAATATATCTGTGTCAACCTATTATTTTTTCCTTTACAAATCATTTTATGACTTGCCATGTTATGCTATATAGCATATATTTGATTTATATTTTTCAATTTTAAAATTCAAGTTAATAAAATTATGAGTAAGATTAAAAACAATTTCAAAAGGTATTTAAAGTTTGAGGTTTAGTCTTTAGTTTTTAATCACTTCTTACTTAATAACAAGTAAGTAAATGTTGATTAAATTTTCAATAAATATAATTCTCAGGATGTTCCTAAAGGCATTAGCATAATCTAGTGTTTCTTTAATAAGGTTTTAAACATGAAGATCTTGAGAAACTAGTATAAACAGACACTTAATGACAAAAATTATTGTGCCCATATTAAGTTCTAAATGTTACTCAATTCAAACTAACAAAAAAATCTTAATCAAGTAATGGTGGTTAATGATTCTGTGAAAATTGTTCATGTTATCTCATATGACCAGAAGTAATTGCCGTGTAACTAATTACATTAAAATAATGCAATTTGAAACATATTAACTATGACATATCTAAATTTCATCTAGTTTGCCTAGTATTGTATATTATTATCATGGAAACCAGTCATTTTTTATAACATTGTAACAAATAAGAACCGTAAAAGGCACAAAAGAATTACGTGGACATTTTAAAAATAAGCGTTGATCTAATTTTAACTCTTCGATAAGTCCATGGAAAGTAAACTCTTTATTTTGCATCTTGGATGACAATATCCTTCTCACTAACACTCAAAAACTACTTGATCTCCGTCCCAGGGTTAGGAAAACATCTCATGGTATCCTAATAGGGCCGTGCCCTGTGCCTATTAGAGACCGTGTAAAGAGAAACTGTGCCAAGAATGTGTCAAATAAAGGTATGATGTTAACTCAACTGCTTTCACAGCCTGGGAAGTCTGCTCTTCTTTAGTTCCTCCTCATTGTGCTCTAACGCACACTGTAAGGTTAGTTCTGTTTAGTCAAACCTCTGCCTACCTCCATTAAAAGCACATTCTGATATATTCTACTAGCAGGTTGCCCGTCTACTGAGGTGTAGGGAAAACCCACTGACAAACTGGGATCTAATGTAAAGGAAGCTTTTGACCCAGGAAGCAAGGGTTAAATCAGTGTATTGCAGAAGCTAATTTTGAAAAGGGATTTGCAAAAAGAAACAATTTGAAATACATAATTGTTCTGCAGAACACCCCTGAGAAGTTGGCATGGTCAAACCCATTTAAAGGGCAAAGGCCCCTGGTTCAAGTCCTTGCTACTCCGCGCAAAATGGAATAAAAATTTCCCAAGGTTCAATACCTGCCCCAGATTTTTATTATAGTTTGAGAAACTAAAAATGAGGCATTAGTTAACTCTCATTATGGTCATTTTTAAGAAACAAATTAGCACAATTATAACACGATTACACTCACTGTCGTGGCTTTGTCTGCTATGTTCCCCATAGGCTTATAATTTGAGCACAAGCTGCTTCCTTCAATTTCACCTTCCCTGTCCTGCTGAAACTGTGAGTTAAATAAATCCATTCTTGTTTAAGTAACTTCTGTTCAATATTTGGTAACAGCAATGAGAAAAGGGGCTAGGATACTCTCTCAAGGTCAAATGCTGAATGCTCATTTAAGTATTTAGAGAAGTAGCCTACGTTGGATGACTTTATACCCTACCATTCCAGATAGCTCGTTATAGGTAAGAACGAAATCAAAGATAAAACCATCATTTAAAGTCTCAGGGATCATTAAGGAAGGGGAAGTAGAGAGATTTCTGCTTCCATTCCTGCCTCCAGGCTCCTGACTTTCTTTGCTGATGGACCATGTGTAAGCCAAAGAAATGTTTTCCTCCCCGAGTTGCTCTTGCTCTTGATATTTATCACAGCAATCAAAACTCACTATTTGCATCTGTGCAGTACTAAAGTACTCACTGAACTTTGTGGAATACTCACAAACACACACACAAACACACTAAGTTGGCAATGTTGGGAGCAAATAGGGGAAGCTAGTGATAGGAAATGGGTAGTAGATATGATCATATTTTATTTTATACATGTATGAAATTCTCCAAAATAAAAAATATTAAAATCTAAAGTACATGGGTAGCATATTTTAAGTATGCCAGGTATTTTTTGTCTTTGTATGTGTACATGTATGTGTGTTCATGCTTGTGACTACAAGTGCTGTGTTTTATGGTATTGTGGTGTTTCAAAGACAAACCCTCTTGTTGGTCTTTGCCTTCTCTTTTGGTGGAGATAGGCTCTTTGTGACCTGTGAGCTTCTGGGACTCTCTTTCCTGCACAACCCAGCTCACTGTGGGAGCATAGGGCTTGCAGGTAATACTAAAAAGTGTGCTGGGTTTTATGAGGGTTCTGTGATCTGAACTCAGAGCCTCGTGCCTTTAGAGCAAACACTTACCTACTGAGCCATCTCCCCAGTCAACATCAGCTTTTTTATTTTTTAGTGCTTCTAACACCCAATGGCACTACACAGGAATGCAGCATTTAAAGAAATGTGCAACCCAGTAGAAACTCACCATCTCCTTGGGAAAAGATCTATACTTTACATTTTCTTGGCTTTAACCTGTGGATAGTAACACAGTGCATTCTGACTTTATCCACCTGCTATTTTAGTGACAGTTTTGATATCTGGTTTTATTCAGTGTGCATTTACTCAGCAATAAGAAGAAATCCTTTATTTTACTAATAAGATTTGATCTTCTAGGAAGCTTAATTTGCCTTTATTTTTTTAAAAAGTGCATGGCATGATATGTGTTCAATATAACTTTAGCTGCTAAAAACATGTTTCCATTTTGGTTCTTTTTTTTTTATTGAAGAAAAAAAATTTCTGCCTCTTCCCAGCCTCCCATTTTCCTCCCTCTCCTCCCACTCCTCTCCCCCTTCCCCGACTCCTCCCCCCTCCCTCTCCAGTCTAAAGAGCAGTCAGGGTTCCCTGCCCTGTGTAAAGTCCAAAGTCCTCCCCGCTCCATCCTGGTCTAGGAAGGTGAACATCCAAACTGGTTAGGCTCCCACAAAGCCAGAACATGAAGTAGGATTAAGAACCAGTGCCATTGTCCTTGGCTTCTCATCAGCCCTCATTGTCCGCCATATTCAGAGAGTCCGGTTTTATCCCATGCTTTTTCAGTCTCAGTCCAGCTGGCCTTGGTGAGCTCCCAATAGATCAGCCCCACTGTCTCCATGGGTGGGTGCACCGCTTGTGGTCCTTACTTCTTTGCTCATGTTCTCCCTCCTTCTGTTCCTCATTGGGACATTGGGAGCTCAGTCCGGTGCTCCAGTGTGGGTCTCTGTCTCTATCTCCATCCATTGCCAGATGAAGGTTCTATGGTGATATGCAAGATATTCATCAGTATGGCTATAGGATAGGGTCATTTCAGGTTCCTTATCCTCAGCTGCCCCAGGAGCTAACTGGGGACATCACCCTGGGCACCTGTGAGCCCCTCTAGGTCCAAGTCTCTTGCCAACCCTAAGATGGCTCCCTTAATTAAGAATTGTGCTTCCCTGCTCCCCTATCCAACCTTACTTTATCCCAATCAACCCGTTTCCCCAAGTTCCCCCCATGCTCGCCTTCTCACTTTCTCTCCCCATCTCCCCTTACCCCCCTCCCACCCCACCCACAAGATCCCAATTTTTTGCCCGGCAATCTTGTCTACTTCCCATAACCAGGAGGATAGCTATATGTTTTTCTTGGGTTCACCTTTTTATTTAGTTTCTTTAGGATATCATATTATAGACTCACTGACCTTTATTTGTGGCTAGAACCCAATTATGAGTGAGTACATCCCATATTCATCTTTTTGGGTCTGGGTTACCTCACTCAGGATAGTGTTTTCTATTTCCATTCATTTGCATGCAAAATTCGAGAAGTCATTGTTTTTTACCACTGAGTAGTACTCTAGTGTGTATATATTCCACACTTTCTTCATCCATTCTTCCATTGAAGGACATCTAGGTTGTTTCCAGGTTCTGGCTATTACAAATAATGTTGCTATGAACATAGTTGAACAAATGCCCTTGTCATTTGATCGGGCATCTCTTGGGTATATTTCCAACAGTGGCATTGCTGGGTCCAGGGGTAGGTTGATCCCGAATTTCCTGAGAAACCGCCACACTGATTTCCAAAGTGGTTGCACAAGTTTGCATTCCCACCAGCAATGGATGAGGGTACCCCTTCCTCCACAACCTCTCCAGCAAAGGCTATCATTGGAGTTTTTGATTTTAGCCATTCTGACTGGTGTAAGATGATATCTCAAAGTTGGGCGATCGCTTCCTAGGTAAAAAACCCCAGCAGCACAAACATTAAGGGCAACATTGAATAAATGGGACCTACTGAAACTGAGAAGCTTCTGTAAAGCAAAGGACACTGTCACTAAGACAAAAAGGCAACCTACTGACTGGGAGAAGATCTTCACCAACCCCGCAACAGACAAAGGTCTGATCTCCAAAATATATAAAGAACTCAAGAAACTAGACTTTAAAATGCTAATTAACCCAATTAAAAAATGGGGCACTGACCTGAACAGAGAATTCTCAAAAGAAGAAGTTCAAATGGCCAAAAGACACTTAAGGTCATGCTCAACCTCCTTAGCGATCAGGGAAATGCAAATCCGTTTTAGTTCTTTTTTTTTTTTTGGTTTTTTCGAGACAGGGTTTCTCTGTAGCTTTGGAGCCTGTCCTGGAACTAGCTCTTGTAGTCCAGGCTGGCCTCGAACTCACAGAGATCCGCCTGCCTCTGCCTCCCGAGTGCTGGGATTATAGGCCTGCGCCACCACCGCCCGGCTCCGTTTTAGTTCTTAAAGCACTATTTCAATTTGAAAATAGAACCTTGTAAACGTTTAAACAAATAGAATTTCCATGAGTACTATCACTGATATCTTATACTTGTATAATAATTTATATTAAGATAAAGCCCAGTATTAAATAGTCGTATAGCTGAATGTACTTACTGTGGAGGTGTGAGGCTTACGGTTCTCACTAAGTTACTGATCTAAAGAAAACAAAAGCTGAGGCTGGGATTTTCAGTCTTAGGTTAGAAATGTTGCAATTCGAGGGGTAGCAAGGCCTGGGATAATTTCTCTGTCAATTTCATTTTAAAAGCAAGTAGGACAAAGTTAATAAGCATTAATTCATAGCCTGGGCTATAATAAACCTGTCAAAGAATAATAACAGAAACGTGACCCATAATATTTCAGGCGAAAAATCTTGAAAAAACGAATGTGTATTCTGACATGTCACCCAGGTGAGGCTACTTTTTATGAAGTTTTATAAGGAAATAAAGTAGAATTGATACACTTATCACTCCAAGAGCAGCTCACGTCCACATACCTATCAAAACCCAGGCTTCCCAGGCTTTCTTTGCGCTGTGTGGTACAGAGTTCCCCATTCAGTCCTGTTGCAATCCCCATTCTCCTGCATCTGCCAGCTCTCCTCTTCCCCTCCGCCTTTCTCTCTTCTTCATTGAAGGCCTTGAATTCTTACAATTTTAAAATCCAGTGTATTTCTCCCTTCATCATAATATTTTGTTTGCTAATTTCAATCATCCTGGACCCAATCTGCTTCTACTAACAGCAATTTCATGATGGTGTTTTCCTGTTAGATACAATTAAAGATAGTCTGTCATCTATTCTGAGAAATGGTTTTACATCATCTTGAGAACTAATTTTATGATTAACAAGAAACAGTTGTATGTCTATTCTAAATGTTATGGCTTGTATGGTGTACATGGTAGTTAGTACAAACAAATCCTGCTTCACACCAACCTGGTTAAAAAAACAAAGCAAGCAAACAAACAAAAATTATTAAACTCATGAAATGTTTTTGTTCCACTACTAGCCCCATATCTTTCTTCTTTTCTGTTTTCTATCCTCATCTCTCTTCAGATATTTCCACCTATTAAAAAGTGCCTATTTGCCAATTAATTCACCAGCTATATTCTACATGTTACCACATACAGGACTATTGATGTTATTAAGTTACTACAATATTCACTGCCAAAGCACGACTATAAAGGTCTAAGAGGTCTAGCCACTAAGATCTCCTTTCATTCTAACAAATGAAGAAAAAATGAAAGGAGCACTTTATGAGGGAGACAGCACCAACTGCTACCAATGACGGTAAAGGGAAAGCTGGTGGTACTGCAGGCATGCCTCGGTAGGTGAAGGGCTTGCTGTGTAGGCACAAAGACCTCAATTCAAACCTCTAGAGCCATATAAAGCGGGGTGTGTTAATCCATGCCTGTATTCTCGGTGCTTCCGTGGTGAAATGGCAGGTGAAGATCGGAAAATCCATGAAGCTCACAGGTAGCTAGCCTGGTATTCACTGAGGCAAACAGCAAAATGACCATGTCTCTCTCAGAAGGGTGGAAGATGAGAACCCAAACGAGTTGTCCTTTGACCACCATGGAGCACAGTAACGTATGGCACACACACATACAAGCATCACCTGCTCCACAGGAAAAGAAAGAAGAAGGGGACAAAGACAAGGAAGAGGAGAAGGTGAAGAAAGATGGAGGAAGATAGGAGAACAGGACAGAGGAAGGAAGGAAAAAGGGAGGGAGGAGAGAAACTAACTTACGGCTCTAGCTCAAACATTTCTGTGTGTGTGGCCGGCAGAGTTTCACAAAACACTCCCCAGAAGTCATGAGACTGTTTTGGGTTGCTTCAAGGCATCACTCTACAAAACACATAAAAGTGATACTGAAAAAATTATTAAACATGTTTACCTCACAAATTAATTATTATACAAAATACATGTAACCCAGTTTTATTTCTGAAGGTTCCATGACCTTTAAATAGCATTTTGAAAAATAATGAGCTGTAATTATAGCATGTTACATTTTTAAACAGAAGAATTTTTATCTCTTCTACCCCCCAGAGCTTACTAGGAAGCAATTCAATGACAGTGGGAGGTGGGACAAGGAGGTCTGCAGCTCTTTACATAAAAGCAATGGGGGCTGGAAAGGGAGAGAGGGATCTGATCTTAATAGGGCTCGCTGCTTGCTAGAGGACCTCAGCTTGATTCGAAGCACCTACATCAGGCAGTTCACAACTCTTCGTATCGCCAGCGTCAGAACATTCTTATATTCTCTCCCAGACTCCTCAGAAGGGCATACACTGACACAGATTTGCACACACAAATAAGTAAAAGTCAATAGAAAAGGGTAATGGATGGCAATGATAAAACTGTTATTAAACATGGTAGTGACCACAAGATCACAACGCTCTGGAATTTCTACTCTAAGATGGATTTTCTTTTGACAAGCTTTACGGGCTATCACTCAGGGCACGTATTTCTAGGGAGATTTTCCCCTTTGTTTTTGGCTCCTCACCAAGTCACTCATATTGGCTTCTTGACCAATCAGGAACTGCTAGTTTTAATCTTGTGTTTCTGTTCAAAGTGACTAGCATTCACAACAAAGCACACGGAGAAGTAAATTATAAAGGGATAATTCTCATATGATTAGTATTATTTAAGAGTGTTGAGCCAGGAAGATAGCTCAGTTGTCTTCACGCCTATCCTGCAGACATGACAACCAAAGTTCTGCTCCTAACACTCACATAGGAAGAGGTGGTGAACATCCAAAGCCCAGAGTGGAGGATGAGACAGATTGATGGTCTCTGAAGCTCTGAACAGCCAGGATTGTTTAGTCAGTAGCTTTCTTTTCCTGTGGGAGATCTTGTCTCAAAAAAACAGTTTTAGAATGAGTGAAGAAAAATATTCTCAATGTCAAACTCCATTCTCAATGCAAACCTGCATATACACTGTACATCCATAATAACAAGGACAAGGACATATACCACACACACACACACATACACACACACACACTTTACGAAACACCACATACAGAGAACACACACATAACACATCACACACAAACATATGCAAATTGACTAATAAAATGTGTAACGCACTAACATGCCCTCATTAATACTTTTAATAGTCTTTCTTTGTCTTGATTAGCACTTTGATTATTATGCATCATGGGGATTTTTTATTTCTGATCCAATCTCATTGCTGTTCTCTAAGCATCTTTTACTGATATAGATATGTCCTAATTTAGGTTATAAAATTTTTCTTCTCTGATTTTATTGAATATATTTTCTGGGCATATGAGCTGGGATTTTTCTTTTTCTTTTTATATTCTTATTATTCTTATGTTTGGTATTTTCATAGTTTCCCAGATCTCCTGTATATTTTGTGTAAGAAAGTTTTTGAGATTTAATGATTTCTTTGACTGATGAATCTATTTTTACTATCATATCTTCAACATTATTATCTCTTCCATCTCTTGTATTCTGTTGGTGATGCTTGCATCTGTAGTTCCTGTTTGCTTCCCAGATTTTCAATACTTTTATTTTTAACATTATTTTTTTATTTTGGTAATTTTTAAACTTTATCTATAAAAGAATCACATGATATATATCATTCTTGACTGGCTTATTTCCCTCAAGATTATGTTTGTAGAAATTGTTATTTTGTTATATATAGCTATTTTATGTTTTTGTCCCCATATATAGCTCCATTCTATGAATACATCCATCGTAATTATTTATCTGCACAGCAAACACATCTCATACAGTTTGAGAGCACCATAGGGACAGTGCTCCTGTGAGCATCCTCATGTACTTATGCTATGGTGAGAGTAAAAGAAATTGTTTCAACCCTGTGAATCTAATTTGTCAACAAAACAACTGCCAATAAAGTTTTTGAGCACATATTTTCTGGTTGTAATTCCTAAAGTTTGGTGTGGTAAATGTTTGTGACAATTGATAAGAAGCTGTTGTAACACAAGCCTTGAATCTCAACACACAGTGGGCAGGGGCAGATGAATCTGAGGGAGGTTGAGGCCAGCCTGGTCTACACAGCAATTTCCAGAGTAGCCAGGGCTAGATAGACATAGTCCCAAAGAAACAAACAAAACAAATAAATTGAAGTTCGAGTTTGATCAAAGTTTTAAATAAGGTGATAAAACTGAAATTGCTCCTTTCTCAAAATCTCAAAATCTGACAGATTTCTTGGACTTTGATGAGTTTCTGGGGGTTCTTTCTTGTGCCAATAATTACCTTCTTTCATCTAGATATAGACCATGAGCCTAGAGGCTCTAAAAATATCTGAAATGAATTTTGTTATTCTGTAGTGTTCGTGTAGATGTCTTTATTGACTGCAGTCTGTCATGGCTGTTTCATTTTCCCACTTACATAAATAAAATTATCAAGTATACACTCTCTTTGAACAGGAAATTTTTCAGGTAGTCATGTTTGTTTAAATATTCATGTGTTAATCTAAAGCTGTTTCCTATTCATTTCTGAGTAGTATCTATTACAGACATAATAATGCATTATTATTTTATTTGTTTATGGAAATTTGTATCTATTTAGGTAATCTTTATTGTTTGCTAGTACTATGAATCATTAACTTTTTAATGGGTTTCTGTAGGGCCATGTATTATATAGGTTCATATGTCTACATTGTATGGTGGCCAGACTCTCAGGCCATAGTTTGCACCTGGCCTCACAGAAGATGGTCACCTAACCTTCCCAGACAAACTGTAGCCATCCCTAACAGAGGGTCAAGATATGCTAATGTTGCTTTGCTCCTTCTTTATAATTATGAAGATTGCCTGGGAAGAGCTCTTAATTCAGGCTACTTGACATAGTTGCAGACATGACCTTAGTCCTGCTACCCAGGAAACAGAATGCTAATGAACTTCTCCCTCAGTTTACCTTTTGATATAAAAGCTGTTTTATATCAAATAATAAACGGGGGTGATGTTCAGGATATGAATGAACCCTGAGACTTCCTCTTGATAATGCTGTGTGAACCGTGCCTCAGTCATTCCCACGCTCTACACTGGTCCAAGAGATAATTTATGTTGAACTGATACCAAAAAACAAAATTCTGTTTTATAAAAAGATGTGATCCTTTGGAAAATGTATGTATTTTTCTGATATAGCTTAATGAATTCCTTCAAAGGTTCTATCAAGGATTCAACAATCCCTTTTCTACCCTTCCACACAAACAATATTGTTGTTAATTTCTTCACCCTTCTGTACAATCACATAGCAAAGATTCTTAATCTGGCTGTCACTTCGTGTTCATTGATGATTCTGTCCTACACACCCTCCCTCCCTCTCTCTCCACCTCCCTCTCTTTGGATAGGCTACTTTCTCCATCTCTGTCAAACAATGTGACTCGAAGCAGAACAATCATTTTCCACTCTACCTGTGAGTGTGGCCCTGAATCCCCGTCTTTCCTGGCCTGACATTACACAGAGCATAATGATTCCCATTTGGCCATTGGAAGACGGCTGTTCGTACTGGAGGGAAGGGATTTCTTCTTGTGTTTTTGACCCATGTTGTCTGGTAACTAGTAATATAGCAAGCCAGAAAATTGCACAACGTGGTTCATTTTCTACCCTTTCCCTTGGTTGCATGAGCATACATCCTCACATCTTTATAAAAACTAGTGGTTATTAGGCTACCAGAGGTGAGCCACTCTTTTAAGCCTCATTGCCTTTTGCTCTGGGATAGGGAAACCAATGCGATTAAGGACAGGAGCATATTTTAGTGATTAAGTACAATAGGATATTTAAGGCTCTTGACACATACTTAAATTCCAGTACCATTTTTTTTAAATTTTTCAATGTCATTTAGAGTATCTTTGAATTAAAAATGCACTATTTTATGGTAGAAAGAACATAAAAGAGGTTTCAGATAACATGAAAAGAGTTTGTTGAGTTGCCAGCTACAGGTATCAGTGAGCCATTTGAACTCCTATCTTCAAGTATTTGAAAAAGTACAATGCTAAAGATGGAGATTATTTCATAAATATAAAAGGTCATACATTTGTGTGATGCTATTCTTTGTCTTTGCCTAAGGATTTTACTTTCAGTTTCAGATTTTATCATGTCCTTCTCATTCTCCAGATGGGTTACGTGTACGTACAAGGTCTCTGAAGCAAATCCCGTATCTGTAAGGTGGAAATTTAAAATCCACCTAGTACACCCCACCTCAAAAATTTAATGGAAAAAGCATATTTACAAGAATAAACTAGCACATTTTTAAAAGCCACAAGAACAGCTTTCATATTGTCCCTGTGGCATATATGAAGTTAAATGGATAGTGTCACAGTATTACCACAAGATTCATAAAAGTGTGCATCCATACTATGCACGTGGGATGTTTAAACTGACTGTGCCAAGGAGCCTTAGCAGTGATTTGGAGCCAGCAGAAGCAGCCTGCCTTTTGTAGTGCTCCAGACAGTTATATTTCAATAGAAGCATTTTCCTTCCAGAGATGCCATCTCACAGCCACTAGAAAATATTTGAGGTGTCGTCTAGCCTGTATTAGGAGTGTTCACAGTTAACGGCAGGCAGACTAACCTGATACAAGAATGGCAGAAGCAAAGCAGCAGGCGCAGGGCTTTCTGAGACTCTCTATAAGAAACGCTAAATGTCACAGTGCATAATTTATCAATGCCAATAGCTTTCAGCACAGATCTGAGGGGATTAACCTATGCAGCCAAACTATCTATCATATCACAATACGATACTGCATACTTTTAATTAATAAAAGGCCAATCTATTGGCTCCATGAATGCAGCTGATCAATCCTTTTTTGAAATATATTTTATTTTACTTGCATAAGTGCTTGGCTTGCATAATATGTACATGCACCGTGTGCATGCCTGGTGTCTAGGGAAGTCAAAATAGGATGGCAGATCCTCAGGAACTATAGCTAGGGATGATTGTGAACCTGCGTGTGGCTTCTCTGAACTGAACCCATCTCTTCTGCAAGAGCAACAAGTGCTATTAACTATCGAGTTATTTCTCTAGTCCCAGACGATCTTTGTTTTATCTGTTTCCACACTCTGAGTCCTTTCAGTGGATTTCTGGCAATCTTCTACATCATTATTAGCACGAAAATGTTTTGGTGTTTTACAATGGCATTGGACACAGCTGATCCTGAAGTCATGTGGAATTCATCAAACTAGCACATTGGAGTTCCCATCAAAAAAGGTTTTAGCTGGTAGTTCACATGAACAAACACTGTTCTTTTTAAATTTCATTTTTTGAGATTATATCATTTTCCCTTTCCTTTTCTTCTCTCCAAACCTTCACACGTGCCCCCTGAGTTTGAAGTACAATGTTCTTTACATTCTTCGAAAGAGAGGCAAGCAGACCCAACAGGAAAGTCCTTTGCTACATTTGTTGTCAAAAGATATTTTATTATTTAATGCAGCTCCTGAATTCAATTGTCTATTTACATTTGGCACTAAATCAAATTGAGTAATGATGGTTCACCTCCCCCATATTTACAAATAAGATGTCTCTTTCATGAATCAGCTTTTTTAAAGTTACATTATGAGCTGCCTGTTTTGTGGTTGTTTATGGTCATAATCCTTTGTACTTCATTGTAAATATTTCTTCTTCAAATTTAAAAATATAAGCTATATGGAAAAAACAATTAATAGTCATGCACGTTCTAGTTCTTGTACTATATTCTGCTTTTAATTGTTTCTTTTATTTTCAAAGTTACCTTGTATTGTTTTTTATAGTACAAAGTTACCTTGTATATTCTTAATTTTCTCTGAAATACATTGTTTTAATTCAGAATTTTTATACATTTAGAGCACATATTCTAAGTGCTTTTCTTTGTATAACAGGTTTTGGTAAAAGACTAAATAATTAAAAAGCAAAAACTTTTCACTCATAAAAGCCTTTCTATTATAATCACTGGTTTTTATGTTTTCCAATGGTGTCTTATCATGTCCTTGTGCCTTAATACTCCAGTTTTCAAATTCAAATACCAAGGAAGACAGAATGTCTTACAATGAGCCCCATTTTCCAAATTAATGCACCTGAGAAACATTTATCCTTATTTAATATCCCTTACTCATTTCCTCTCTTGTTATAGGGATAGCACAGCTGTTTATCTGGCAATTATCTTTGAATCTATTAGTGAAATGTCTAAATTAATCATAAAAAGACAAGTGCATCCCTGAGTGACTGTGCTACAAATACAGGACTTTGTGTCTTCCTATGCCGCTCACTGTTACCATATGGCAGCATTGTTCCTTGATACCGTAGACCATAATTTCATTCCAGACAGAGAAACCCCACATGGATGTATTAGAACCTACTATTTAAATCTAGCAAGCTTATTATTTACATCATCAATTCTGTTGCTCTTGGCTGCAGGTACAGAAGAATTCTTAACGGTTAACAATAAGTCATTTAATTAGCCATTATAGTCAGCATTCATAATGTACTGAAATAATTAATCCAGAAGATTGACAGATTCAATATTCTGATTAATAATAAGGAAACAGTTTTCATTCAGACTAGTGAACATTGCTTATTGCCTGTTTAATGCATGGGCTGTTTGGCAATGTAAAGACATGGCAATGAGAATCAAACGTGAACCGGCAATAGAAAAACAAATAGAAAGGAAAATGGGAGGTGGATATAAGCCAGAGTGTGACACTGGTCAGTTTACTCATCAAGGAACATTAGCATTTGTAATATATAAGCCATGTAAGCATGGATAAGATATACTTTTTATGTTTTTTCCTTTTTTTGAAATTAAAATGTAAATATTCTTTCCCTTGACTTCCCGAAGCCACACCCACACACCCTTCACCTTGTTTAGAAATATAGCATCTGGTTTCTTTAATTATTTTATTTACACAATTAAGAATGTATACTTTAAAAAAAAACCTCTGTCTTTAGGTAGGTTTGCATCTGCTGAGGCAACAGTGATACAAAGGTGTATATACTGACACATAATGTTAGTGCCATCATGGTGGTAAGATGAAGGGGCATGAGAGTGTATAATGAGTAAGGATCCATGCCAGAAACCTCAGAGAGAGACAGCATTGGCCTTTCTAGTACAGCTGATAAAATCATGCATAGATAGACTAACATAAATGGGGAGGAGGGTGGAATGCAAGTTAATTCCCCAAAGACAAAGCTGAACATCTTTTGTAACACTCAAAAAAGGGGGGGGGGGGAGATCATTAAATTTGATTGTGTGTTTAGACACATTTTAGGCCAAGATAGAGTAGCCTCCAAGGGTAGCAAGGAATTCTCTAGGCTCAGATCTTAGCATGTATAGGCTGAAAAGTGGTCACTAGGATGAATAATCAGGATCTCTAAAGTTATCATGGAAGCGAAAGAAAATGGATATTTGGAATTTTGCATGCAACCTTGACTGTTTTATGTCCAATTTGTAGTAGATTTGTTTGTGTGTCAGAAGACTGAATGATAAAAACAGTTATGCCTGTACTATTTGTGGTTTGGCATAACAGGGAGTAAGACGTAAGCATTCCATGATCTTACTTTCCAGGGGTTAGGGTCTACTTGGAGACCCATGTGGAGAGAAATCTGATGGCATGTGGCATAAAGGATTAGCAACGAGGGGCATTTAGGCTATGCCAAACCATGCTGCTGTGAACATAATTGAGCACATGTCCTCTTGGTACTCTTGAGCATTCTTTGGGGGTATATTCCCAAAAGTGGTATTGCTGGGTCTTGAGGAAGGTTGTTTCCTAATTTTCTGAGAAATCGTCATAATGATATGCTAAGAGGTTGTACCAGTTTGCACTCCCACCAGCAATGCAGGACTGTTCCCTTTACCCCACATCCTCTCCAGCATAAGTTGTCGTCAGTGTTTTTTATTTTAGCCATTCTTACAGGTGTAAGATGGAATCTCAGAGCTGTTTTGATTTGTATTTTTCTGATAGCTAAGGATTTGAGTATTTCCTTACCTGTCTTTCAGCCATTTTAGATTCCTCTGTTGAGGGTTCTCTGTTTATGTCTGTGGATAAGGAAAATGTGGTACATTTACACAACGGAGTACTACACAGCAGAAAAAAATAATAACATTATCTTGAATTATGCAGGCAAATGGATGAAGCTAGAAAACATCATATTGAATGAGGTAACCCAGACCCCGAAAGACAAATATCATATGGACTCACTCATAAGTGGCTTTTAGACACAAAGCAAAAAAAAAAAACAGTCTACAATTCGCAATCTCAGAGAACCTAGAGAACATTGAGGACCCTAAGACAGACATACATGTATCGAATCTACAAGGGAAGTAGAAAGAAGAAAAGTTCTCCTTGGAAAATTGGGAGCATGGGGACCATAGGAAAGGGTTGAAGGAGAGGGAAGCAGAAGGGAAGGGAGCAGAGAAAAATGAATAGTTCAATAAAATCAACAAAAAGAAATTAGCAATGAGATGAGGATGGTAACAATATTAGAACCTTTTCTTTACCATCTCTGGACAGAGGAATTAGGAGTGAAGATTTAAATTCAGGTTCAGTCAAGTTTTGATCTGGACTTGTTATGTTTTCCTTAAGAAGCTAGAGAATAATATGTATTATTGCTAATGATTTTTTAACAAGTTTCTTTTTAAAAAATTAAAGGTGTGTGTGTGTGTGTGTGTGTATGGTGTATTGCGTACATAAATAACCAACCACCAGCATATGATATGTTAAACATATTTAACAAGCCCAATTTTCCTTCTGATTTAATACGGCTCAATAAATGGAAACTGTTCAGTCAGAGTAATGAAAAGAGGACATGATTTATCTCATTCTCTTGGTGTCCTTCCTATGTTCTTTGGTACTGTGATTGCACCGGTGGATAATATTATTTTGTTCCCAAGGAAATATGTCCTTTTGATTAGGTTGTAGATATTCTCTCATTTGTCACTGTTATATCACGCTATGCCATGTAACAGCAGGAACTCTTGATTATTTAATTGCTTGTAAGAACTCATTAAATCCCACTATCAATCTTGGGACATATGGTAAACATCACCCAATAGTGTAAGAGGTTGTAGTGATGATCTGTCACTAAGGCAAACCCTTCTTCAGCAACACAGACGTTGGTTTAGTTGTCTCATCATGATTATTTTTTAGTTGATATTAATTTACAAGTGAGGGGCCATCTAGCCATCTTAATCCACACTTTAAAGTTAATAGTATAACCATTTGTAATTTTATTAGTAGCATACTTAAATGAATCTCTTGTGCTTTGTACATGATTTTCATCTGTAGTAACTGAGTTTATGCTTTCGTGAATGGTTCACAACGTATTTTGAATTCTATATTTTTCCTCTGCGGAGATTCAAGCAGTACACCCTAATGAATAAAATTTACAAACTCAGTCTTAATACCTGCCAATGATTAGCTGTGGGAGAGCAATGCCATCAGATATTACTTCTGAAATGGCCCTTCTAATTCAGCAGTTTTTTTAAGAGTCAAACCTTAAAATTTAAACTCTTACAGTGTTCGCTGAATGAACACGGTGTTATAAGAGTAGAGCTGCAGCATGAGCTTGGAACTCTTTAGCCCTGTGCCGGATTCAGGTCTGTAATGTGGATGCCAGTAGCCACTTGGTGTAAAGTGGAATCAAATCAGCTCTATTATAGCAGCCAGTTTCTTAGAAACTCATGCCCATTGTGGTTAACTGTAGGAAATTAGGTACATTAAAAATAAACCTCAGTCTCCCTCTTCTGCTGGAGTAATCAACATTTAAGACATTAGAAAAATCATATTTCTATGATTCAGTAGAATTTCCTGAGACCATATGTATATACAAAACAGTTAGTTTAAATTCTGGAAACTTCTTTGAGTTCTCTCAGCAAATATATGTAGTTATTACTTAGACTGCAAAAACAATTGAGTGAGGTTTCTTAGGCTTCTCACGGGGAATAAAGAGCTTAAAGCTTCATTCTTCAATTTACCATCCAAGCAAAGAACCAACTAGAGAAGTACCATGGAAAAGAATTTCAAAAGTTTGAAGATATTTCAGTTTTTAAAATATTTACCAAGGAGAAGAACTAAAAAATCAAATATACTACCAAAAATCACTTTTTTTACTGAAATAGAAGTACATTTATTAAATGTTAGATAATTTAAATTGTGGGGATATATCATTTATATATCAATACATTTGAAAAGAATTTCCACAAAGGCAAAATTTAGTCACAAATTTCACTTGTGTCATTTGGTATGCAAATACAGAAAGAATTCAGCAAATATTTATAATATGAATGGAACAATAGGTTATTATTGTTGCAATGTACAGACAGATACAAACATTGCCTTCCTGGGAACATAACTATTTTTAATGTCTGCGGTTAATACTGTTTATGATTAATTTCTTTTACTATACACTAGTACTTTATGAACTATAGTCCACTCACTCTCACTTACACTTCTGTGGACAGCATTCATGTGTGGTAGACACGATGATAAACACTTGCCCATGCTCTCTCTCATAATTCGTGCTTTAAACATATATGAAAATTGTACAATGATTAGTCTATCTTAACGTTAAGGAAGCCAAGGTGTAGTGAAGTTAAGCTGTTTGTTTTGAAACAAATGAACAAAGAACAGCCATCAAGATAAAACATATCAAGGATAAAGACTAACAGGCTCTCCAAAAAAGTACAGGGCTGCCGAAAGTAGTTTGCCTTGAGACTTCAGAGCAAAATGTTATTCCAATCCCTCCCTTGATGTCCAACCCAGGCAAATGTAACATAATTTTGTTTTTGTCAGTTCATCTATGGGTGTGAAGTTACAATAACATAACACATTACCTCTGAGGTTTCTCCACATTAGTATTATTTCTCCACAGTAATTTCCTATAAATGTCAAGTGAAAACTCTCGAATGTGTATAGGATTTCATGGTACAACTTTGCTTGTCTTTTATATTATTAGGAAATGACTCTGCGTTCTATTAAATTCTGATGAACTTTGAATTTCATTCATGGTATCCCAGGAGGTCTATATCTCTGCTTCCCATATTTGCTTTCCTAGAAGCAGGTAAGGAGGTAATAATGAGAATAATAACAAATGTTTATTACCAACTCTGTGCTGGTCTGGTCTAGTTGCTTATTTGATCTAACAAACCCCGTCATGTGTACTCTTCTTGCCCTTTGTTGAGCTGAGACTTAGCTTGTATGAAGGGATAAGTAAAGTCTTTAACCCAGTAGGAGACCACTTTGGGTTGGGAGCTCCTTCACTTTCACTGTAGCTCTGTGGTCAAGTCAACTCTTCTAAACTTTGCCATATATTTCACTTACCAGCTCTCCAATTGTGGAGAACTTACTTAGACTTCATAAGCCTTGGTTTCTTCAAGTGAAAAAGAGAGAAGATAATAAATCTAATATATATAGAAAATTACATAGCTAGTATTTGTTTTTTTAAAAATACATATTAGATATATAATAATCTGTGATATATGTACAAGACAATTGTGGCCCTTAAAAAATGTACATCTTAAGCAAAGAAAATGTAAAAATAAATAATATGTGAGAGGTTATCTATTTCTATTCATTATGGAAGTAGGTCCAGTGAAATGTGAGCAATCAAAATCAAACAAGAGCACTAGAAAAATCGAGTTGGGTATAAGGCTTTTAAGATAATACTCTCTAGAAAACTGGCTCCTGCAGTATCTCAGTGAAATGAATCAAGAAGGCCTGAAGAGTTGGTTACAATGGGAGGTGTGGGGAACTAAACTTCATTTAGTTTAGAGCTCAAAAAAAATTCTAGCAGGAATAAACTTATTATTATAATTATAAAAATATATATTATAATTATATTTTTAAAAAGCCGAAAGGGTCACTCTTCTTTTTTAGGCCATGGAGAACAAATGAGGAGTGTTAAACAGAAAGGGAAGGAGGAGGCCTGGAAGACGACAAGGGAGTTTTTGTAGCTGCAGACCGTGGTGGCCCACATCTGTGTGGTGGGAGCAAAGGTGGGAAAAACAGGACAAAACAAAAAGATTCAGAAATTAGAAAAATAAAATAAAAGCATCATCCCAATAAGTGATGATGGGATAGAGATGAAAAGAAGACTGATCTAGAGAAATACTCTTTAGGGGATGGAAAGGTTGGAAGAATTAACCCTAGGGTGTAAATGCTCTGTAATGGAAAAGCTGCACATAACAGGAGTCACAGGAAAACAGAGTGAAATCACGGACTCTGGTTCCTTCAAGGTCAAGACCACATACATTTCGAAGAGAAAATATTCAATATTAGCATAAGACAGCAGGTGGGCAAGGATGGCAGTGTCCCACAGTCACCTCAGATACTTTTTATTGCAACAGGGTCTTGGCTACTTGACCATTTATACATGCTCCAGTTATTAGAAACTATTTATTTTTCCCCAGTGCTTCTGTAGTTCAAAGCCTTGGGGTTTCTTTAACAGTGAGTACAGGGGCATTGAAATCAGCCTGTGATGCTGTTACGTGCAGAACTTTAAAGTTCAACATTGCAGAATGGATCATTTTTTTGGCCAGTCCAGAAAGAAAGCTGGTTAGGATATGGTTTTCCCCTTCTGTGTTTTGATAGACTTTTCTCAGAGGCAATACTTTATAGAATCTCTCAGTAGATGGTAGCGAGAGATTAATGACAGCTGTTTTACATGTCATGGCTTTTAAGATCTGTTTGATTGGCAGAATAGTAACAGGCCACTTCCTCCATGGAACATTCATTGAACATTACCAGCCTCATGTACATACCATACCTGGGTTTCTAAAGGCCTAATTTCATATCAATTAAGCAAAATCAAAATTTTAGAACATTTTGACACCACATTCACAGTACATTCATACAACCAACCTGAATTATAACCTATGAGTGTCCAAAAGACAACTAGGCAAATTCAAATTCTCATAATTGTTTCCTGGCAGAGTGTAGGGTAATGAGTTCATTTGACCGAATGCTTGTTAAGGAAAAAGCAGTATAATTTCTATGAGGAAAAATATACCTAAGTAATTGGAAAGTGTACTTCAGAATGCATAAAGAATAAAGTCTAGACATTTTCTCTGAGTTTGAAAAAGCTTCATACAAGGCCATATATTAAAAATTATTGGTTATATTGAGTCAATATGGAATAGAGGGAAATGCTAGGTTATAGATAGAAAACAAATATGAAAACTATCAGATCTCCACTACATATATGTGGAATGTATAGCTTGGTACACTTCTGTAACAGAGCATCTGTTCTAGATTATGCATTCTAGCTATAACTGATAAATATCTAAGGAATTAAGATATGTATTAATAATTGCTAATACAAATTTATGTTTCAAAATCATGTAAACAATGGGATAGTCTGTCTTTGCCCCAGTTTGTTTTTCCCATAGAATCTCATTTTACCCCAAATCCCTCTATTTAACATGTAAGTAAAAAAAAAAGATTGATTTAGTCTCTGCCTTTAACTTATAGCAATATCTCTCATAACTAAGTCTTCTAGGGTAGGTCGGAAGACACTTCTCTATGACTCTTGGCAAGACTGTAAGATGGAATTTGAGAATTCTTTATCTGATGCATCTTTCAATTCCAGAAAAAGAATTCTTTGTTTGGGTAATTCTAATGAAATTGTTAAAACTAGAATTTTACTAATATGCAAACATAGCTTTCCTACTCATATGGTTCCAGCATTATTAGAAAGGAGAGCAAGTACCTGCAGCGTTATCGCATATGTGTTGGCGCAAATCACAAATACATATCATGCCTATGAGATGCAGTACTCTACAGGTAGTTTTTAAATTACAAGACATTATTTCATATGATTTATTATCATGTCTCACTCAACATCTTAGAATATCAGACACACTGTGATAATAATTATTTGTTCTAGGTAATTGTGGACATCTTCTTGAGGTGTTGTCTTAACATTCTAGAGTAAAAAAAATGCTTCCAATGGATAAACTACCTGGTCTAGATACCTAAAACAAGATTAAAGGCTACACACACAACTTTCCAAGTTTTCAATGATGCAACACAGAAAGTAACCAAAACACTTAAGTATCTGGACCCAGAGTTGTGGAAAAGATTTAATAAAACATTAAATTGTATAATGCTCCAAAAATATTTTAAATTTACAGTTAGAGGAAATAGTTCATGCATAATAAGGGCTGCACAAGGAGCCCAACAGCTGGTACTAAAAATGGAAGTTTAAAAATATGAAAACTTCAGTAGCATTAAAATCTTTGAGTCTCTCAGAATCAATAAGTTCACAAAAATCACACACCTCATTAAATTCTACACAGATTGCAAAGCTAGCTATAATGTAGAAACAGGCAGACAGTCTGTCTCAATATTATTACAGGAAGGGTTGGTTAAATTAATAGCTTTGCATTGATTAAAAAATCTTGCATTTTACATGTTCCTAAGTTGGTTCCCACCATTAACTTTCAATACCAGAACAAGTCTCTGGATAAATGTGGCTTTATTTAAGTACTAAAATACAAAGGTAGGCAAAACACGGCATTTGCAACATCCTATCTTTGCTTCCTGTCATAAATGGCTGCCAATCTAAAACAAAAGATGTTTGCTTCCGCATTTTATTAGTGATTTTTTTAGTGTTTAAAATCTCCTACTGCTAAGAATCTTAATTACTCTGTAATGATAACTAAGCATAAAATATTATTATTCCATCATAATTTCCCTGGGCAAGTCATCATTTTGTCCAGGTAATACAGTATCTGGCATTGCATATGACAATGCCACTGGGAGCTGGCCCATTTGTAATCACTGTCCATTAGGAAATGCTCTTTTACCAGATGACCAGTCAAATGCATTTTTCACATATTCAGTTAGCTCATTTCCACTTTCACTCAGTTAAGAAAACAAAATGGTTCTGTGATTTACCTAGATATATTTTATTACGAATGTGGATTGTTATGACATTTGAAAACTGCCTTTTGTTCAGTATAAACTCTGTTTTGGAAACTTTTATGAATTGATCTTTCCTGTTCTTTTAAAGAGTGGTAGATTATTTACCTGTCATTGTTAGGGCTACTAAAACCCATGTATTTATTATGTACAACCAAATTCATTTAAATATTTAAAGATTTCTTCAGCTAGAGTTGATGAAATGATAGTGTTGGTTATTTGATTTTTAGCCACATTGGACTCATTGTTTGGTCCCTTTCATCAATCTCCTTGAATATGTGACCAGGTCAAAATCCCTCTGAGGGCTCCAAAGCAACATTAAATTACATTTTAATTTGGTTCTTATATGTATTTAACATCTATTTTATATAAATCAAATACTCAACTTACTATGTATTATTTATATCACATAATGATTTGTTCATATCATATGTGTCTATATACACATTTAAACCTTCAATAAGGGTAGCTGAAAGCATAGTCTGTGGAGAGGAGGTATATTTCAAGTAACACAAAATCATTTCTTTGGTGAATAATAACACTTATTTTAAAGGACATATATGAAATGTATATACAGAAACTATGAAATTATTAACTCTTATCTTCTACTACAACTGGAGATAACTACATGTTTTGATAGTAGTATTCTCTATCCTAAATGGGATCACTGCATTATTCCCTTTCCCGACCAGGGAATATTGCAGGGGCTGAAGCAGAAGGAATGTAAAAACCTAGATAAGGAAATACTTTGAAAAAAGCCACATTTTCTGGATTCTACATAATCATACCATTCATGAGTTCAGTGGCTTTATAGCTACTATACAAGACCTGCAAAATACTAGGCCAATCAACATCTCATCATGGGAGAGGCAAAAAGAAAAGCAATTCACTCAATTTTGCATGATATTTTAAAATTACCCAACAATATTCTGTCTCAGTGAAGGAAAAGTAGGAACCTGAACTTCCATTCATCTGAGGCAGTAAATCATCTGATTTCCTTTTGTTCTTTTAGGGTGGCATCCCACTTGAACAAGAGTAAAAAAATCTAGAAACAAAATACCCAAAGTGTCTTCATAAACGTCATTCATTATACTAAATCCCAGATAAATCACTGCTTAATTAGGAATGGGGGCATGTGTGTACTTCTTTCAGCTTTAGGGTCCCATCTAGTGCAGTCCCATGCAGTCCCTGTATATGCTGCTTCCATGTCTTAGGTAGGATTACTGTCGCTGTAGTGAAACACCATGACCAAAGAAACTTGGAGAGGAAAGGCTTTATCTGGCTTACACTTCCACACCACTGTTATCATTAAAGAAAGTCAGGACAGGAGCTCAAACAGGGTGGGAACCTGGAGGCAGGACCTGATGGCCGTGAAGGGTTACTGCTTACTGGCTTGCTCATCATGGCTTGTTCAGTCTGCTTTTTTATAGAACTCAGGACCACCTGGCCAGGAATGGCACTGCCCACAATGGTCCAGGCCCTCCCACATCAATCATTAATTATGAAAATGTCCTACCAGCTTTCCTGCAGCCCAGTCTTATGGGGGCATTTTCTCAGTAGAGGGTCCGTCCTCCCCAGTTACTCTACCTTGTATAAAGTTGACAGAAAATTAGGCAGCACACTCTGTCTCTGTGAGTTTCTATGTGCATTGACCCTGCTGTCTTTAGAAGGCCTGATTAACTTTCTCCAAGGGAGTGTCTCTGGGGAAATGAACTCCTCTTAGGGGTAGCACACATGCCCAGCAGTAGATGGGCAACAGAAAACAATCGCATCTGTGGAGGTGCCTTGTCTCATAATGTCATGTCAAGGCCCTCCCTTTTTCTTTTAAAAATTTTTGTATTTTTTCAGGTCCTCTGCATACATATTATGGCCTCTGATTTGTGTTTTTATGGAATTGCTGAGTGTTCAAATGAGTGGGTCTCTGTGTCTCTGTTTCTTGTACCTTTTGTTGGGCTCTTTTTCTTCTAATTGTTTGTTTAGTTCTATTCTGATGTGTTAGTTTTTGTTTTATTTCATTATATTTTATTATCATACCTTAGAAGCCTGTTTGTTTTCTAATGAGAGACAGAAAGTTTGTGGCTCTAAATGGGAAAATAGAGAGGAACTGGGAGGAGTAGATGGAGGGGAAACTGTAATCAGAGTATATTATATGGAAAATATTTTAATAAAATAAATAAGTTTAAATAAATTAAAAAAAAAAAAAGAAATGACAATATATAGTACCACAGATGATGAGGCTCTACAATTATAATTGTCTGTCAAAAACTCTGAGTGAGTGTCATAAATATGCTAGAATGGTCAGGAAGGGAGTGGGTTGAAAGCAGGACTATAATTCCCGTTCACGGGCTGTGTCAGAAAGATCACAAGTTCAGTGCCTGTCTAGTCCACTGAGTGAGTTCAAATCAAGCCTAATTCACTTAGTATGGCTTCTCAGACCTGAAATAATCACACAGAAACCATATGAATTACAATATTGCTAGCTCAGGATTCTTATTAATTAACTCTTACATCTTCAATTAACCCATTTCTATTATTCTGTGCATTGCCACAAGGCTGTGGCTTACCGGGTAGAGTTCTGTCTCCTTTGGCAGCTATGTAGCATCTACCTGACTCCATCTACTCTCTCTCTATGCCTCTTCCAGCTGGCTATATTTTGCCCTGCTATAGGCCAAAGCAGCTTCTTTATTAGCCAACAATCATAAAACATATTCATAATGTATAGAGGGGAATTCTGCATCATCATGATACTCTTTGAGGCTTGATAACCAGTCCTACAGGAAAAAAGCCACAGAATACAACCAAATACTTTTCAACATCCTTAAAGTTATTGTAAAATGTTAGGGTGTCTCAGCCAAGAACCCTAAGATATAAGAAAATTATGAAACAGATAAAAGCAAAAATGGAAAGACAAAAGGAAAGACTAGGCTCTTTCAATAGAAAGATGAGGATTAATCCAGCTGAGCAATAAAGGCCAAACAGGGGACAATGACACTCATTTTCCATCTCTTCTTGAAGTTCTTCCTCTATTGAACTAGTCTTTGACAGTAAGTGTGAAGAGTAGACCCCCGGGGAAGAGTTCTGCTGTGAGCCCGAAGGAGCAAAGCCATAGGCACTTGCCCAAGTTGCCAGTATCAGAAATTGCAAACTGAAATGAGAAAGTATTAGACCAGAGAGAACATTGGTTTGGCTCCATAATCTTTCTACTTAGTCACATACATCAGACCTTAATGAGTTATATCATGTAACAAAAACCCTTCTCTTTCAGGCTGAGTTCTCTTAAGGAAGGTTTGAGTTTCTTACAAATTCAGGCTCGTAAATCCATGTATCCATTCATGAGGTTTCTCCAGACATTCAGATTTCTCTGATTCCCAGCGACAATTTGAGTGAAGTTACTTGGTGCCTTTGAGGTAACATCATCCTTATAATTGGTCCCTTTTCTAGTGATTATGAAGGGGAAAAAGTTAACCATAAACACTGAGCCAACAGCATTGTAATATGGGAAAACTAAATAAAGAAGAGGGGGACATTTATTATTTCTTCCAGAGATGAGAATTAATCATGAGCAGCCTGTGTTGATTGAAGATTTGGTATTTGTTTTCTAAAGGAAACTGGAGTTCACTAATATACACAGTAAGAAAAAGAATAATATTCACACTACTGTTAAACACTTCATAAACTATTATACTTAAGTGATTTTTGTGAAATATCATAGTTAGCCCTCAGAGAACTCATAGATTACCCAAATATTTGTTCATCTGGGGATGAGGAAAGTTCAACTTAAGGAAGTTAAATAGTTTGCCAGACACTGTATGTGGTGAGGCCTTGAGTCAGGACAAAAACTCAGGTCAGCTTCTTTCCCAAACAGTTCTCTTTGCCCTTCCTTCTTTCCTTCCTCCCTCCCTCCCCTTCCTTGACCCCTCCCCTCCCTCCCTTTTGTAGGTCCTAGCAATTGATCCTAAGATTTTACACATGGTAGGTGAATACTGTACGGCTAGGCTGTGTTCCCAGCCTAGGATCTGTACTTTTAGAAACAGCTTACTCTTTGCTGAGAAAATGTCCCCACTAAAATTTGGGGATCATTGCTGCGATTAGACAAGGAACTGTAGAATAGGAAGAAAACACTATCTCAGATGACCTAGGAAAAATGACCACCACCTTACTGAAATCAAGCTAAATCAGTGCCCCAACAGTGATGCGTTTATTAATACAATCAGAATCCCCCCTTTGGTTGTTTATTCTACCATTGATTCTGCTTATATGCCTATTATACAGCATAAAACAAAGCTGTGTACACCAGACATACTGCTTCATATGCAGGGGATCTTAGAAACACATTACATTCAATTAAATAGGCCACTTTTTTTTTCTTTTTTAGAAAAAAAATGGAATTATAGGAAGGCTGTTTTCCAAAAGCAGAATATGATGGATAATGAGGAGCAAAGAATGAAGGGTAGGAGGTGGGCAGAGAAGGAGACAGAAGGAAGGCAGGAAAAGGGGGAGGCTGTATTCCACAGTGGTGGAAATACAATTTAAAAACAAGAGGCCAGGTGTTCCCAAGATAAACTAAATGTGCTTTGCAATTGAGCTCAGAGCCAGCCCAGAAAAGAACAAGTCTATTATGAGACTCAGCTACAAAGGGGTAGTCAGTAAGAACTACATGAACGGCATGTGTGTTTTTGAAGTTGCTATTATAAAGGCCTTGGGAACAGAGGTCTAGTCCCTGGATAGTTATTCCAGCATGAACAACAAAAGAACACTATGTAGGCTTTAGCATGCAGACAGTTGTGATTTACTTCAAAAAAGCCTGCCAGAGAATATTGTGATATTCTCTGTCTGGCTTTGCAGTTATCCCAGGCAGCAGGCCAAAGATAAAGACCACTTAAACATTATTTGGAAATGAAATGGCTACTAAAAAGGATATAGTTGTATGTTAAAGAGACACTAAGCCATTTTGAGTCAACTAAGTTAGGTCTGGGGCAAGAATAAATGAATATAAATGGGAAATGATATTTGTCTTAGATGTGATCCTTTAAGGGTCCTGTGAAAGGCCACTAAGGAGGGAGTGAGCTGTCAAATCCCTGTCGTAAGTGTATATCTGAGTAGTACTTAAGTTGCCTGACATTTGTATACATCAAGTGAAAAGTAGCATCCCAGTATTGAAAAACAGTGTGTGAATTCACATTTCCAAAGGAGAATGAAGAAATGATATAAGGAAATCAAAACAGCCATCGTGTTCAAAATAGAGTTTTCAAACTTGTAGTGATGAAGGCTGTAAATTTAGAACAATGAGTGACATTTCCCACACAAATTCAAGAATCAGAAGAAGAAAAAAAACTAAAAGAAAGCAACAGAGCCAGAATTTTCTTATAATGTGTAGAATAATATTATAAGGATTGTTAATAAATACCTGCCTATTCATTTCCAGTTCTTTAAGTCATATAGTTATAGTTTGAAGAGCACTATCAGGTTAATAAAGATTAAAGTTAGAGAATGAATGGTCAGGCAGACAGATAGATACATAGCTACATAGATAGACAAGTAGTTAGATATTTGACAGGATTTAGAGAGATAATTGACTCTGATTATGTTGGCTAAGAAACCTACTACAAGCCACCTGTAAGGTGAAAAGTGGAGAAGCCAATACCATCACATCTTGCTGTCCAAGTTTCAAGGCCTCAGAACCGTGGAATCTGATGGCATAACATATTAATCTTTCTTGAGAAACTGAGTATTTGCTTGGGGCATTCTGCAGTTTAAAACTGAAGAAACTGAAATTCTCATGGCTAAAAAGAAGTAAACAGAGGTTAGAAAGGATGGGAAGAAGAGAAGAGAAGATGGTAAGAAAAAGAATAAATATGAATTTGCCTTTCTTTGCCTTTTTGCTCTATCTAGATTGACAGCTGATTGAATAGCTCTTGCTCACATTAGGTGAGAAAGATTTTGTTTATTCAGTCCATTCACTGAAAAACAAATATCCTTTAGGACCACCCTACGAGAAGAAACACCTAGAAATTATACTTTAGAAGCTATATGGATGTCTTTAATACAGCCATGCTGAAATCTACATACAGGCACCACAAGCCCACTCTATCAGTTTGACACTGCGTGAATCTTCTCACACCGTAGTTAATATTTAAGTAAAGACAGTAAATATCACAATTGTGCCTAACATGATATGACTCTGCTCTTTAGAATAAAAATGACATTAATTGCTCTGAAAAAAAAGAGGTGAAGACTTTAGCAAATTTTATATTTGTGTGAGATCCTACAACTAAATCACTATGTTGTAAAGTTAATAATATGTAAATACTGACAGAAATTCAATGGAGATTGCATGTATATGTATGCCAAAATAAGCCAAAACCAAAAATAGATATTCATTTAATATATGATAACATGGTTATGTTTAGTAAAATAGATGTAATGCAAACAGCAGTTGAAGTTCTCATGTCGGTAAATGTCAGCGACTGTAGCTGCTCTTATAGAAAGCCTTTTCCTACTATGGATTCTATATTCCCCTTACCTTTAGGCCATACCCCAGATAGCTATAATTCCTTACCTGATAGGGTGACACAACCCATCATTTTTAAAGTCTGGCCATTTGGAGTCCTGCCTGGAGCTGAGTTGCTGAAGCTTCACATTGGCCATAATCACAGGGCAGAGAAAAGTTAAGAATTGAAATCAGAGCTCTTTTATGTTTCATAAACACTCTTTCTTACATTACTGAGTAGCGGTCTAATTTCTTCTCGGCAGTTAGGCCCTCACTCAACACTGCAACTCCCTTCTTAGGTGTTGGTGGTACAGACATGTTAGGAGGACAGAGTATCTGAGGAAAATCTTTCATTACCAAGATTTCTGTTGGAATTATTTGACCCTCCAAGATCGTATATCTAGCCATGTGACAACTCATTTAAGAAGTGATAAGATATGGTAGTAGTGAACTAGGGACAGTGGGAAGTGGTATTGTTCTCATTTGCAACCTTAGTTCCCCAATTCATAAACCACACTGTGAGAGAGACAGAACCAGGTATTGGATTCCTAAGTGTACAAAGCCTTCTGCAGAACCTCACTCCATTTCTTCAAGAGCCTGACATTGAACTCCTGTCATAACGGCAAAATCAAAAGGCCATTCTCTTTCTGTTAATTCAGTGCCTCAACATGATGGTCAGTTAAGTGTGAATAGTGAATATTGCTAGCTAGTTTTTACATCAACTTAACACAGCTAGAGTTATCTGAGAGGAGGGAACTTCTATTTAAAAAAATCTGTTCATAAGCTTAAAGTATAGGCAGGCAAACCTGTAGGACATTTTCTTAATTAGTGATTAATATAGGAGGTTTCAGTCCACTGTGGTCACCGTTGAACTGGTGGCTCCGAGTTCTATGAAAAATCAAGCAGAAGCAAGCCATGAGAAGGAAAACCAGCAGGTCTCCATGGCTTCCGTATCAACTCTTGCTGCCAGGCTCCTGACTTGAGTTCCCGCCCTGATCTTCATGGTGTCTCACCTAATGGCCAGTCTCACTGAGGTTTAGCTGTCGGGAAAACTCTGGAGGAGATGTTCCTTCCGACTTATCTACATTTTCTTTCTTTATATGATAAACCAGAACACAGAAATTCCTCCTTGTATTTTTTTTAATCACCACACCTAACTAATATTTTACCTAAGATAAATTTTAACGTATATTTTTATAGCAAAGCATTCCATTTTTATTGATATCCATAAAGATCTATTCCCCATTCTTTCCAACCTCTGAGTAACTCGTCAATATTTCTCTACTTGTTCATTCAGAATTTATAAACTACATGCCCTTAGTTTGAACACATGCTAAAATAAAAAATAAATAAATGTTCTATCTTCCCTGTGATGTTTGCATGTCACATTTAATAGTATCAAGTAACTAAATAAAAACAAGTACAGCAGAGAAAGGAACAAGCCTTATGGAAGAGCCTAGAGATTCGCGTACTCTTACGAAATGAAGCATTCTGAAAGAATTGGTTTCAATCTAAAATCAGAATTCGGAACTTTAGGTGTCAGTTAGTTCAAGAAGATAAAGAGAACCAAGTCTAATGGTCTTTAATCCCAGCCATCAGGAGACAGAAGCAGGTAGATCTTTCTGAGACTCTGTCTCCACAAAAGAAAATAAAAATGATGTAAAAAGTAAAATATATAAAAAAGAACAATAAATGGAAAGTTGTTTGTGGCATGTGTCCAAATGAAAACTTCTAAACACAAGGGAAAAAGTTTAAAAGATAATTTTTGCTATGCGATATGTACATGCTCCCTTAGCAATAGATAATTTAGACACTGTATTCGAAATGTATATGATTAAATCTATGCAGAAAATTTGTGTGTACAAGAGATACACAATTCATGTGAATTTTTAAAAAGGCCATGGCAACTCTATTAAACCTAGGCAAATATTTATTCATATGTGGAAAAAAAAACTCTGAAGCAAAATTAATGCAAATTATCCATTTTCATGGACAATTTCAACCATATGGAAGAATACAGATTGTAACCCTGGCAGAGCCCTTCCTGTGTTTGCTGCAGAGGAAGAGGGCAGCACCATATGCCTTTGTGTGCATTTACCCCAGCAGGGCAGTGCCGTATGTTCACACGTGTGTCTCCCTTCGTGGCCTTCCATACGCGGCAGTGTCCCATGGGATCTGCTGAATGGGGAAGAGAAAGCAGGTCTGGTAGGAATATGAGGATATGATGTAGTTGCCCTGTTGACAGATTTTGTTAGGCCATCGCTTCTGTTGGCAAGTACCCAGAACAGCTGCTTTACCTTGGGGCAGAGGTCTCTGTCATGCCACAGTGTGCCCAGTCAGCATGACGGAGGAGTTCTGGTGATGTGTCCTTTGAAAATGGACATTTCCTCTTGAGTCACAGATGAAGCAAAGGTGGAATTTCCACATAAGATATCACTAATTTGTAGACTCACTTTTCCTTCACCTTTAAGTACTGGAAAAATATGGACGTATATATTCTATATAGCTATAATATTAGTTATGTATTACAGAGAAGTGAAATGAAGTCATTCATACTAACAAGAAATAAAATAAATTCAAAGAATTCTATTAAGTTCAGTTTATTATAATTTGTGATTGAGTACAAGCTTTGCTTAAGGTCAATGAATGATTTCAGACTTCTTGAGTTCATAACAAGGCTATTCATATGTGATAATTTGGCCAATAATTCTATTAATCATCCAAGAAATGGTAAAAATAAGAAAAGCATCTCTCAAACTCATCCATATATAGATACACAGATGATTTGTGATTCACAACTTGCAGAAATGTAACATGTGTTTATTCATCTAGAAAGCAGGAACTGGGCATTGTTGAGGCCTGCTCTAGAGACCATCTCAAAATGCTTGTTTCCTCAGCACAATCTTTTCTACAAAGTCTTAGAGAAATGAAAATTATTTGTATGTAGTTTTATTGGTTCATACTGCCTATGTTTTAAGAACCAATATCTATCTATATAGAGGGGAATTTTTTAAAGTCTATTTTCTATTTCAATTAATGAAATAGTTAATGTCAAATTTTCAGTGCTTTCCTTTATATTTCAGTGCCTATCACTAACATGGAAAAAAAATCAGGAGCAAAGTTAAGAGCTGTGGTCTGCAGATACAACTCTGTGCTTCAGAGCACTCTCAACATCTAGATGGTTGCTCACAACAGTCTCTAATTCTAGGGGCTCCAATCCCTTCTGGCCTCCATAGGAAGCAGGCGTTTACATGTTGGTGCATATACATGCATGCAAATGCTGGCACATCAAATAAAAATAAACAAACCTTTTTAAAGTTAGCAGCTGTACCCAACAGTTAAAGTTATATTTGGCATCACCTGAGAAAAGTTCGAGCCTCTTACTGATCCTTACTTCTCTTCATTATTTTAAGAGAAAAATAATTTGAAGTATATTTTTAAGTAGAGACTGACGAATAGAGAACTTAGAGACACTGTGTTATGGTTTACCAGAGACTGTTTTCTTATTTTACAGAGGTAAAACCAATAGGAAAGTTTGGTGACTTGTCTATTTGGCTAGTTGGTAGGCAGCAAATATCAAGATCTTACCAAAGTCTAATTTACCTTTGAACTGAAATTTAAATGTGCGGTGTTGTGTGTTATTGATATGGAGCTAGAGGAAACCGCTGACTCCTAGAAGCCTTAATGAACCATCAAGAACATCTGTACTAGAAACCAAAGTGATAATCAGCTGCTGAAGGCCAGGGACAAAAGTGATTCACAGTATGGCTGCCAGAAAAAAAGAGAGCTCTGAGAACCTAATCCCTTTCTTTGACATGCCCTCAGAGATCTGTTTCATGTCCATGTCAAGGATTTGTTGCTTCTTCTGTAGTAGTCCCTGTCATCTTGATCTGGGTCACCAGTACCTCGCTGTTATCTTATGATCTGCTCTGTAGAACTATGCTAATACAAAGAAGGTTCTGCACCGCAGGCAGTTCGAGCTATTTGTCTTAACATACTCATCATTCAGTCCAGTTGTCAAAGGTTCTGTAGCTCAGGGTAACTGTAGGACCTGAAGAGTCAGCAAAAATCAGAAGGAAGGAAATCAAACAAGATGGTAGCCAAAGCCAGATGGCGTTAGACAGCCCATCCGCCTGGATTCTCCTTCGTCAGGCTTATGCATTGATAGTTTCCTTTTGTTCGCCCAGACAGACAGATAGATGCTCTAAGACCCGTGTCAGAAGCTCTGTCACCATGCCACAGTCGCCTAGCAATTCACGTTATGTCATTTTCCTCCTTCTATTTTTACTCCTGACGCTCTTCATTTCTACTAACCTATAATTATTTACGAAATAGTATTATTACAAAGATGCCTTTGTCTCAGATTATGCGGTTTTAAAGGTTCAAGATTATTTCTCTTTTTAATTTAATTTAATTTTTTTAGCAGCTGGGATTTTCTTTAATTGCTATTTATTTATTTATTTATGAAAGATTTCTGTCTCTTTCCCGCCACCGCCTCCCATTTCCCTCCCCCTCCTTTCCTCTCGATGTTATTTGAACATTTGTACACCAAATTAACTATTCATACTTTATCAAGTCAATACCTGAGCCACTGGAATAAGGTACTTAAAAAAAAAGCTAGGAACCCTCTTCCTCTCATTTCTTTTTCTCTGATCTTCCTTACTGAAGTTCCCAGTTCTTGCGTCTTTTCACAAGAGCTTGATAGATTTTTCTGAGTTCTCACAGGATTTTTCTGTATTTCCTGTCTATCAAATGCTGAGCTCATAAAATGATAAATTAATCCAATGTACTGTATGTATTGAATTATAGATAACACTTAGAGTGTTGTGGGCTTTCTAAGAGTTCCTCTTGGAAACAGAATCCAGGCCACCTCTACATTATTTTTAAAATGGCACATTTTTAGCTATTTTTAAAAACTTTCAATATTATAAAAATCAGACAATTTTAGTTATTTTTAATATGGCAAAAGATTTTTAAAAATTAATGAGACCTGAATAAATAAATGATCATTAATCTCTGTTCTTATAAAATTCTACAAAGTAATAGAAAATATCAGTGTATAATAAAATACTTTTAACATGACATGTATCAACATATTTTAATTTGTCAAATATAATATTCATAAGCCCAAAATTTTGTAAGACATGGTCATTTTTATGAGACAGTGTTTTGGTCAACTGATGTTTATTAGTGTTCTTACATTTTACATGGTGTTGGTATAGCTGTTTTTGATTGCCTAAGACTGCTATAATAATTGATCAACAACAAACTCATGTACCATAAATTTCTCAGGAAATATCCCTAACTAGTAAGTGTTGAATAATTAGATAGTATGATTTTTTTTTGTTCTGAATGATTGAAATTTTCTTTTTTAAATTATTTTTTTTATTTTACATACCAACCACAGTTTCCCTTCTCTCCTCTCCTCCCATTACCTTCCCCCACTTCCTTTCCACCCCACCTCCGTCCACTCCACAGAAAGGTTAAGGCCTCCCAAGGAGAGTCAACAAAACCTGGAATGTCAAGTTGAGGCAGGACCAGCTCCTACCCGCTGCATCTAGGCTGAGCAAGGAATCCCACCATAGACAATGGGTTCCAAAAAGCCAGTTCAAGCCAAATGGTGGTGGTGCACACCTTTAATCCAAGCACATGGGAGGCAGAGGCAGGCGGATCTCGGTGAGTTCGAGGCCAGCCTGGTCTACAAGAGCTAGTTCCAGACAGGCTCCAAAGCTACAGAGAAACCCTGTCTCAAAAAACCAAAAACCAAAAACAAAAACAAAAACAACCCCCCCCCCCCCAAACAGCCAGTTCATGTGCCAGGGACAGATCCTGATAAGCAGACCAAGCTACACAACTGTCACTCACATGCAGAGGGCCTAGGTCAGTCCCACGTAGGCTCCCTAGCTGACCTTCTAGAGTCCTCGAGCTCCCATGAGCTCCCACTAGATCGGGTCAGCTGTCTCTGTGGGTTTCCTCATTATGATCTTGATGCCCCTTGTTCATGTCATCCCTCCTCCCTCCCTTAAAATGGACTCCCAAAGCTCATCCCAGTGCTTGACTACGGATCTCTGTATCTGCTTCCATCAGTTACTGGATGAAGGTTCTATGAAGACAATGAAGTCAGTTTCTTTATGACATGCCCGGCTACACACTAGAACAATTTTTTAAAAATTACAAAAAATCTGGCAGAAAAAAACAGCAAGACAGGATGAGCAAAGCAAGAGTCTCTGAACACGATCAGAGTGATGAGACAACCGTGGGAAAGATCACAGCATTCCCCATAAATAAACTATGACAGGCTATGAAATGATGCATTTCTTCCTGCTTCAAGTCAAGCCACAAGCATGGCATTAGCATCACTGTTGGCAAGAGCATAGCACATTGGAAGAACCTTTGTTGCCACACAGTTCGTTCATCAGTACAGCATCCTGAGTCATCGGGAAACTACATTGCCAGAGTAAGGAGGAGGGATCTGAGACAGATGTCTCCCAGCATTCACCGGGACTGTGACAGTCCTAACATCTACACATAAGCATGTGACCCCTGTGCTTCATGCTTTTCTGGAAATAAAACGAAAGTAAGACTTGAAATTGAATTTTCTTTAGAGTTTCAAGGAGAAATACTTTAGAGGCATTTAGAAAGTTAGTTCAAAAGAAAAAAGAGATCCAAAGTAACTTTAACTCATCAGATTCGAACTTAAAATAATTTGCTATGGAAAATCTATTTATACAAACTTCAAACAAATGGAGAATGTCAGAACATTCTGTATTTCTTCTCCTCTCACGCTGACCCCCCCCAATTGAAGGAAATATTAAAAGGAGTTATTTTATCCTACCTATTCTCTGCTTCTTTCACTCCCTGCTACAAATAAATGTTTTCTTTTTTGAGACAAAGTAAATTAACTAATACACAAAAACGAAAGAGCGATGCAGCCCTTAAACTTCCACCACCCAGTCTGTGAGTGATTCATCTTCCAGAATACTTACTGCACATATACAGATGTCGCCATATCAAATTTTAAGTAGACTATTTCCTAAGGTCTTATGTGTAATGGGATTAACTTTAGTACTATTTTAATTCAATTTATTTATTTATACTCTCCATTATCATACTGTTTAAGATAGCTTTATGCATTTTAATATGATCTTTTTTTAAAAGCCTAGACATATTATTTATTTCTTATTTAAGCAATTTTATAGGCATCACTCCTTTTGACGGAATATAAACCAATACAATCACTAGATTAAAATACTGATTTGAATGTCTAATATAATCCTATCTGTGCCTTATGAATCTGCATACAATAAGTGCTTTCAAAGAATAAATGGCTATTACGGATAGGAAGGAAGTCAAGTTATTGCTGTTTGTAGATGTCGTTCCATATGAAATCCAAAGGCTGTATCAGTAGACAGAACACAAGAATTACACAATCAACATACCCAAACAGATTATTTATATTGCAATAATAGCCTTTCTGAGAAAAAAAACATGGAAATTATCCTACTCATGATATCTATAAAATAATCAACTACACAAGAAAACCTAAAAAAGGTAAAAAACTAATACAACAATGATTGTGAGGGGTTCATGGTGATAAGGAGTTTAGGCAAGTTGGAGAGTAAAGGGGAATAGATATGACCATATTTGATTACATAAATATAAAAAGTCTTCAAAATAAGAAAATTTAAGAATAAAGAAATGGGAACGTAATCTGAATACATTCCTCAAAATGAAAAATACAAAGTCAATAAAATTTTAGAAAATGGTTAATATTGTTAATCTTCTGAGAATGTAAATCAAAACTAGCAGCAACATATTATGACAGTTAGATTGCTTATAAGCAAAATGACAGAAACAACACATGCTATTTCAGTTCTGGAGAAAGGGATGGTATACACTTCCGACAGATGAATAAAGTCACTATCGAGGATGGTACAGAAGTTCCTTAAAAACCTAAACTTCAAAATAACAACTTATGATCTGACTCTGAGACGTATCAGTATGGATCCACAGGAAATTCAACCAACACATTAGAGGCACTTACATGTCTAAGTTTCTTGTTTTCCAAAAGGCTTCTTTCAGACCAACTAGAAATGTACTTTTGCTGCCCTAATTCTTTTTTAGCACTTAACGTTGTTAGCTGTCTTTTTGTCTCAATTTTCTATCCAAGAGTTTGCCTCCTAACTGTGTTTTTGCTTGGGTATGGGTCTTCAATCTTGGAATATATTCCTAGTTGTAATATGTAAATATATATGTGTACATTGTATATTATATATATATAGTAACGAGTAATTTATACATATAAACATATGTGTATATGTATATATATATATATATATATATACAAATATATATTCTTTTGAACATGTTATTTACATTATTAGGGGGATTTCTACTTTTAAAGATCCTTTAAGAGTTTTATGGAATTACTAAAATGTGGTCTTATTTCACATAGAATGAACATCTAGGTTGTTTTCATCTCCTACCTGTTGTGAATAAATGGGCAATGAACATAGATGAGCAAATCTCTCTGACACAGGACATAATATAATAGTGTAGGATGTTCTTCTGTATATATGTCGCTTTTATTAGTTAATGAATAAAGAATCTGGCTTGACCTGTGATAAGGCAGAGTAGTGCTAGGCAGGGAAAACTAAACTGAATGCTGGGAGAAAGAAGGCGGAGTCAAAAGAAGCCATGTAGCCTCTATCAGAGAAAGATGTGCTGGAACTTTACCCAGTAAGCCACAGCCATGTTGCAATACAAATTAATAGAAATGGGTTAATTTAAGATATAAGAGTAAGTCAGAAATACATTTAAGTTATTGTCCCAAGCAGTGAGTTAGTAAATACACTTTCTGTGTGATTATTTCATGATCTGGGCAGCCATTAACAACCAAGCAGCCACGGCCTACAAGATAATGTTTCATAGATGTGTCAAGGATATTGAACCCTTTAAATCTCAACAACATGGTTGCCTAAATAGCACTTTCATAATAAAAAAATTCAGTATGTTGATGTGGATGGGAGAAATTGAACAAGGCCCTGGCATTGGTGAAAAGTTAAAGTTACATGCAATCATTGACTTCAAAGAAAGGAGACTCCATCTTCTCTAAGGACAAATCCTGTAATAGCTTATTCAATATTAAGTAAGCCGCCCTAAACACATGTACATACAAGCAACAGTAAATTATCTCAGTCAGGTGTGTGTGTATGTGAGTGTGTACAATAACTGTAGAGCACAGGCCATGTGTTCAAGTGGACATGGGAGGACAAACGGAAGGAGCTGAATAGGGAAGGGTGAAAGCGACACTGAGATAGTTCACATGTATGAAACACTAACATTCTCAGAAAATGAAAAGAAAAATGGAGAAATACGGAGAGTCATCAGGAACAGCTAGGCAAGACAAATCAACTTTCTTTTTTATTACACTCTAGAGTGATATTAGTCAACAATAATAATGTATCTGACCTAACTGGAACATGGCTCCTCAACCACCAAAACTGCTATGCTGCTCTCAATCATTTTAAACTCTGCTTTCATTAGTTTTCTTCTTCTTTTTAAATTTAAGTTAGCTTTCATTTTACATATTAACCCCAGTTCCCTCTCCTTCCCCTGCCCCTCATGTACCCCAATCTCACTCCCTTCACTCCCTCCATCCACTCTAGAGCAAACAGGGCCTCCCTTGGGAACTCAACAAAGTCAGGCACACCAACTGAGATAGGATGAGACCCCTCACCCGAACATCAATGAAGGCAGAGCATGATATTAAGAAATTTCTTTTTAAATTTCTCTTTCTCTCTCTTTAAATTTTTCTCTTTCTCTCTCCTACAGAAAGAGAGAATATATATTTTTTCTTTCTCTCTGTAGGATCCTCAATGGCATAAAACTCACTATGTAGATCAAGCTAGTTTCAAACTGACAGAGATCTACCTGTCTCTGCTTCCTGAGTGCTGGAATTAAAGTTAAGAACCAGCATAACCAACTGGTAAATTAATTTTTAAGGATTTGAGGTTCTGGAAATGACCTACTAACAATCTAAAGATGTTTTAGTGATTAAAAAAATGTTGAGGATATTGGTGAGCTTTTCTGTGTGTGGTTTCCTGGCACAACAAACAAAGAGTGAGAAAGAGGTGAGTAAGCCTTCAGCCGTGTTGAATCGCCCTTGTTCTGTCCACAAATA
Source organism: Microtus pennsylvanicus (assembly GCF_037038515.1). Lineage (NCBI taxonomy): Eukaryota > Metazoa > Chordata > Mammalia > Rodentia > Cricetidae > Microtus > Microtus pennsylvanicus. The sequence continues at coordinate 68,432,800 of NC_134592.1, forward strand.
CCAAAACCAACTCTTCCAAAATGCTTTCATTCAAATTGTCATCAAAACTACAAGACTCTTTTATTTTAAATATTTCAGTAGCCCATAAGTAAATTGAGCCATGGCTGTCAATCTGTCAAAGCAATTTTCAGCATCATCGCCAAAAACTTAAAATAATGTATACTTATGGACTGTGTCACATTTTATAGTCTCTGTCCTTAGAGTGATCAAGTCCATGGAACGTCATTACCAGCTGGCCTTGTTTCCATACACAGAGGGTTGACTGGCCTATTGATGCTCAGGATACAAGCAGCACCTAAGAGATAGGAGTGGATTTCAGACTCAGGCTTTGAGGAAGAGAGGCATAGTCCTTCTCTTATTACCTGATACACCTGGGGATTCAGGGAGCCCCTCATTTAATCAGTGTTTTCTTTGGGGTTTACAAAGCTTCATTACATTGCACAATTTAACCCATGAAAGGTATTTCATATACCAAGTGCTATGTGACTAAACATTCAATGTTAATTTTCTCTACATTGCTAATATTTCTTTTATCTTTAAGTTCTACAAAGTAGCTGCAAAATCTATCTCATTTGACCCTGAAATAACTATGTGATGCCCTAGAGCTGGGATTGCTACCAGATATGTGTGCTTTGAACAAAATTTGTTTCATCTGAAGGGGAAAATGTGTTCTTGGTCATGGAGCAATCTCCCTAGGCCCTCCTGTAGACATTTCTGACTTTAGATAAATTATTTATGAAGTTACAACAATAACCCTGAATGACCTCTAGACTTTTAAAATCCCGTTAATCAGCTACATTTGAATATCATTATTCTTCAGGCTTTTTGAAAAGTTCTCTACTATTTTGGTTACTTATCAATAAGGAACAAATCATGAGAATCAGGGTCTCAAATTAATACTACTCTATATAATATTCCTGTAACTGACAGTCACATCGTCTTCACACTCTCTCATAAAGAGCCTGTTCCTTTTGGGCTCATTGGTATTTGGTAGGGTCTGTGATGGTTTTGCTTACCTCGAGTGCTCCACCAGGGAAGTTTGGCATTATTTGAGCTCCAGGAGGGAAGTTTGCTGAGTTTTCTTTTTCCTCCTTCTTTCTGTTCATTCTTTTTAGTATATGGACTTTTCCCATGTGACCTTGTAGTCTTGAGCATTTTTGTTCCATCTTATTTACTAAATAAGTCACATGGCCAGCACACATTCAAAAGAAGGGGACATACCCTTGCATATGATCAGAACAGTAAAATAATACTACAAATGAACCTGGCTGGTGTTAGTTTAGCAATTTTAAATAATCTGCCTTCTGCATGCAGTAACTTGCACCCTTCTTTTTTTTTTGGATTTTCTTTCTTTCTTTATTTTTTAATTTATTTATTTATTAAAGATTTCTGCCTCCTCCCAGCCACCGCCTCCCATTTCCCTCCCCCTCCCCCGATCAAGTCCCCCTCCCTCATCAGCTCGAAGAGCAATCAGGGTTCCCTGACCTGCGGGAAGTCCAAGGACCACCCACCTCCATCCAGGTCTAGTAAGGTGAGCATTCAAACTGCCTAGGCTCCCACAAAGCCAGTACGTGCAATAGGATCAAAAACCCTTTGCCATTGTTCTCGAGTTCTCAGTAGTCCTCATTGTCCGCTATGTTTAGCAAATCCGGTTTTATCCCATGCTTTTTCAGACCCAGGCCAGCTGGCCTTGGTGAGTTCCCGATAGAACATCCCCATTGTCTCAGTGTGTGGGTGCACCCCTCGCGGTCCTGAGTTCCTTGCTCGTGCTCTCTCTCCTTCTGCTCCTGATTTGGACCTTGAGATTTCAGTCCAGTGCTCCAATGTGGCTTTCTGTCTCTGTCTCTTTTCATCGCCTGATGAAGGTTAATATTCAGGAGGATGCCTATATGTTTGTCTTTGGATTCACCCTCTTATTTAGCTTCTCTAGGATCGCGAATTATAGGCTCAATGTCCTTTATTTATGGCTAGAAACCAAATATGAGTGAGTACATCCCATGTTCCTCTTTTTGGGTCTGGCTTACCTCACTCAGGATAGTGTTTTCTATTTCCATCCATTTGTATGCAAAATTCAAGAAGTGCTTGTTTTTTACTGCTGAGTAGTATGTATATATTTCATACTTTCTTCATCCATTCTTCCATTGAAGGGCATCTAGGTTGCTTCCAGGTTCTGGCTATTACAAACAATGCTGCTATGAACATAGTAGAGTATATACTTTTGTTGTATGATAAGGCCTCTCTTGGGTATATTCCCAAGAGTGGTATTGCTGGGTCCAGGGGTAGGTTGATCCCGAACTACATACTGTCTCTAGTTCATTTTCTCCACCCTTCTTATTCAACTACAACATTAACCTTAATACTGAACATCTGGTTTCTGGTTTAGGTCTGGGTGGGATGAGAAGCCTCATCTCTGTGGATCCTTGATCTATGGACTTATAAAATCCAAAGGCATGTTGCCTGACTGCCACTCTCAAAATCAGTGAGCAGCATAAAGAATATAGTGTCAGAGATACCTCATTTCAAGGAAGGTACTAAAGGTAAGCATTATCGTTTAAGTCAGATCTAGTTAGAGCTCCAGGCAAACCTGTGTTCTTATGGTTCTCAGCTGCTAAAACTTCAGAAGCCTTTTCCAGCCAATATGTCCAGCTAGGGAATTCTTTCTTAAATCAGAATGAATGTTTTCTACTTTTCCAGTCTACTGCTGCCTTTGCTTGAAGAACAAAGTTGACAATGCTATCTCTGTGGAACTCAGAATCCGGGGATATAACTTTGTGGCAGAACATGATCTTAAATATAAAAAAAAAGGCCATGAGTTGTATTTCCAGCATAATACACACACACACACACACACACACATACACACACACACACACACACACACACACACACACACACAAGAGGGAGAGGAGTGATTGTTCTTCCTATTTCCATCACAGACCTTATCCTATTGGATAAGTCTGCAATTATCGTTAATGCTGAATTTATTTACTTAAATACCACATGTCTCTCTCCACTGCAACATTTTATAGGAATGAAAACTCACTTTTATCTGATTCACTATTTAATTTCTCAATCTTAACACATAATTCAATACATGCTTGCTAAACAAATAAAAAGTTCTCAAAACCACCCTTCAAAGAGCTGTTCCTCTGCTCTATAGATAAAGAAAGAGTGAGGCCTGAGTAAGTAACTTGCCAACCCGACATCAGTGAGCTAGTTGTGTTCCTCGCACATCTTTGTAAATGGCAAAGGAGAACGTGCCCTTCAAAAGCTGGTGTTTCTGGGTCCTTTCTTCCTGCATCACTGCCCCATGTCATGTAACTTCAGGTCACATTATATCACAGAGCTCAAGAAGAATGACAATGACTTTCACCTGCTTTATTCCTGTTTGTAACTTCTGCAAATGCTGTGTATTACTTAATAAATGGGCAAGCAGGAACTAGCAGATGAACCCACTGCACAATGAGGAAAAACACATGTCCTGTGCCTGTCTGTCTTCCAGTGGCTACTCACCTGAAGGCAAGTTCTCCAGGCAGAGGATTGAGGTCTTGCTATAGGAACAAGGATGCCGGTGAACTAACGACAGCACTTCCTTCTCTGATTTAAGCTCTTTTATCATAAGTCTATACTTACAGTAGAATATTCTCAGAATCTATGCAGGCTTCAGAAAAGGATATCAAACTGTGTTCAGCAAACTACGCTTAGCTTCATCTTGCTCCACTCCTTTTCCTTCTTGGGTATTTTTGCTGCGGTTGTTTTCCTGAAGAATAAGTAAAAAGCTGTTCTCTCCAGAAATCTGTTGAATGTAGTTATATAGTACATAATAATGTAATTAGCAGTGGCTATCATATCAATAGTTCTTTCTTATTAACATCCTTAAAAACATCAAACATGTGATGTAAGGGAAATAGCAGAACATGTTTTCTACTCAATATAAACACAGGAAGAAACTCTACTGTTAATCTAAATTGTCATGTACCTGGTAGGTTGCTAGAAGCACCCATTCACAGAACCGTCCATGCAAACTATACTTTGAAAGGAAGGAAATTTTCTTATCACCAAAATGGTCAGGTATGGTGAGAAACTATAGCTATAATAGCCATAGACATGGCACAATCGGCTACTCCAAGATTTTTTTTTAAGAAAAACTAGAAACTGATATTTCTCTGACTTGATCTGAAGTATTGTGATTAGCTGGAATGATTTGTGTGCACTGTAAGTGACCACTCTTAGGAAAGATCCACCTTCCTAACTATCGGAGAATGACACTGGGGAACTCAGGTAAAGTTCTTTGAGAAACTCAGGTTAATTTTTGATCCTAACTTTCCTCATCTGAAAATACATATTTACTGTAAACATATGTACTTATTGAATAGAATTTTTGAATAATTAATAAGGTTATCAGTGACTGATGCTTATCAGCTGATGAAAAGGGGTAAACATGGTATTATAGAGAACTTCCATTTCAGTTTTTAAATAAAATTATTGAGGTTTATTTTATATTTAAAATTCACCCATTAAAAGTTATTCAGGGACTTTTGAAACTTTACCAAGTGAGTGTAAATAAACGTCACTTTCCATTTCATTTAATTTTATCTGAAAGTTATTAACTGTATTGATACGTAAAATAGGAAAAGTAGAACAGACAATGCTAACTGAAATGTCATTGTGTGTCTAGCTATGTGTGAATCTACCCACAAGGTAGTTACCTAAGACCTATCTATTATCTGGCACATAGAAATTCCTCCATCTCAGAAACAGCAAATTATTACTTTAATAGCTTAGTGATTATGAATCCAGCTTATTTTTAAGCTGACTACAGTGTGTGGTAAGGTGTACATCAGTGCAGGCAGCAGCACACCATCCATTTCTTTCCTTGACAAACTGTTACATTTCTCACAGCTTTCACTGTCTCTATCACAAGGAACCTGAAGATGTTGGTTACCTCCCTGCTTCTTTTTCCCCGTGCACTGAAAAGTCAGCATTTAGAAGTGTAATTAATGTTAAGTGGCGGCACCACAAAGATATGTCAGGGAGCCTAGAAATATACATGTTAACCTTAGTACCATCTAGTGTGCATGGTGGTAGTTAATTATAAATAATTACATAGCAATGTTATTTATGGCATTATTACATGCTGTATGGTCTTTGGGAAATTAGGTAATTCTGGCTATGAAAGATTCAATCCATTTAGTACCGAAAAATTTCAAAACCTTCCTTAAAATATAATTTTGCTCATTTTCCAAGCCCTATAGTTCTTAGTCATTTTATATGATTGCATTTTATGCTATAATTATGGAAATATTAGGTATGAGATTTGAGAAGAAAATAGTTTCTTGTTTCTAGTAAGTTATAACAAATAAAACTTCCGAGAGCTGTAACCGTGAGAGTATATGCGAGCAGAGACATCCTCCTCCACAGGACTCCCTTACAATGCAGTTCATCACCAGTTTGAAGCCTTCTTTGAGTTTTCTTTCAGTCTGCTTTAAATTTTTCTGCTGCTGGGGTCCAAGTCATTAGTTGTAACTGAGGTCATCTCACTCCAGCAAGAATTCCAATTATGACTTCCAGTATGTTAAGCAAATACTAATTACACAGTAAGGGCCAAATTCTGACCTTGAATTTAAACAAAGAATTTACAGTGACTTCAATTAAATCCAAACATTTAACAGATTTAATATGAAAATCTTTAATATTGAGGACAACACACACACACACAATGATATAACTATCCAGGGAAATATAGTATTCAGTTATACGTGATCTGAACTAAACTCTTTCTTCAGAAAGCATTTTATAAGCATTGTTATCATTGAATGTCTCCAGACTGCTTATAAAGGCATGTAGGACTTCCATACAGACAACAAGAGACTCTCCCTTTCTTTATTAAACTTATGTGCATTAAAACAAGTGTTTTATTATATTAATTTGATACATAAGGATGCTATTAATATTCTTATACTAATGTGTCTTCTTGTTACAATGTGTGGCAGCTGATGCAGGAACTCATAACTGGTTCAAATGTGGAGAATAAGGGATGGAGAAGTGTTCAGTCCTAAGCACATCATCTGATTCCCCCTTCTAAGGATCAGGAAACATTGCAAAACTGGGGCCTTGGAGAATGGACCAGCCAGAGGATGGAGGAGAATGCTGTGAAATGCTATGGTCTGGACATGGCATGGCTGTTGTACCCATGAACTCATAGCAGTTGTGGATGTAAGACTAAATCCAATCTATCATGGATGGAGCCCACATAGAGACTTACACTTCATTGATGACTATAGACAGCTAATGGTTTCTAGGGTGAAAGAGGTCTTATTTCTCAGAGATGTTGCTGCTGGTTCAAGTACCTATCACCCATTCCTGTTCATGCAGCCAAGTTTATCTAATTAAATACAGTGGTTCATCCACACAAGGCCATAAGAAAAGAAGGAGGACCTGTTCTAAAGAACAAGAGATAGTATTAGGAGGCAAAGTTTAGGACTGAGCACTTCTTCATCCCTTATTCTTCACATTTGAACCAGTTATAAGTTGCTGCATCAGCTGCCACTCACTGTAACAAGAAGATATATTAATATCAGAGCATTAATAACATCCTTATGTAGTAAATTAATAAAATAAAACATTTGTTTTAATGCACATAAGCTTAATAAAGAAAGGGAGAGTCTCTTGTTTCACCATAAAATGTATTCAGAATGGGAATGAGAGCCAGATTAAATATTTTTGCACACAAACTCACACACAAAAAAAAGGTATATAGTTCTGAGAGTAATATTATTTTTGCTAGATAGGAAGTAGAAACAATCTAAACACATTACTTTGAAGCATGCAGTAAAAGTCATATATTATGTACTCATAAGAAGGAATGAATTAATATTCTAAGTAATTGTGAAAAGGTGAGAGAAACTAGTCATAAAAAACCCACATAACATATAATTATTATGAAATAGAGATTTCTGAAGAGAGAAATACCAAAAGAAAGTAGGTTGGTGTCTTTGGGGGCTATTAGAATGATTGGGCAAAGGAGATAAAAGCTAACTGGCATATGGCTTCTTTTTAATATCACAAAAATAAAAGTCATAACTGAACATTTGCAACTAATAAATCATATACTATAAGTGGATGAATTGAATATTGTATGAATCATTTCTCAATAAAGTTAACAGAGCATAAAAAGTATTAAAAAGAGAAAATTAAATAACAGCAGCAAACTCCAAGTCTAATTTGTCCAAGTGTCATGATAGATTATCTGAATGGTGTGTTTGACAGTGTGCTTAGCTGTGGTTCTTGATACTGTGTGGCAGAAGTCTAACACTATGATTTATTACTATTGCTACTCAGCTTCCACTTTGTCCTGTTCTATTTTCAGACTGTAGCCCATTGAAAAAAAATGATTTAAGATGTTGAATTACATAAATGGCCTAAAATACTTTTTATACATAAATATTATTTGTCAACTGTTCTACATTTTTGTAATAAATTATCAGAATCTGATAGTCTGATCACCACTCCATGCTATTTAAAGCTTGAGACCCAGCAGGATTTTTTAAAAATTTAGTATAATTTTAAATGTTACAAAAATAGTTCTCTTCCAGCTCCCCTGCTGTGTCTTAGATTGTTGCCAAGGCTTCTTGTAATATGTTATCACTAGAGTAACATCTCTCTATAAATATTGCATCGTTGATTCTGATGTCACCAGAATAGCAACGTGGTATGAAGATACACTGAGAGGAATTAGAGTTTGATTTTACTTTTCTTTGTGATATGTCTTCTCATTTATCTTCGAATTCCCAAATCTCTTTGGGTCCCAGGATAATTCTTTTCTTAAGATAAAGAAAAAAACATCTATTACCTAACTGACTTGTTATTTTGGGGAAAATAACAATAAAACACTTTAGACTTCTTACTGATCTTTGTGAAAGCTATTAATCTACTGGTTAAAGGATTCTCATTACAACAAACCATTCTACAAATGTGTTTTCTGTACAAGTTTTGAAGACAGAAGCCCACAAGAGACTGAATTTCGTACAAACCTTAATATGAATTCAAAATTGAATGAGTCAGAAATGATGGTGAGTGCCTTTAATTCTAATACTTAGGAAGTAGAAACAGGTGACTATCTGTGAGTTCAAGACCAGCCTGGTCAATATGCCTAGCCCCAGGACAGACAAGACTACATAGAAGGATCCTACATTATAAAACAAACTGCATACACAAAATGAAGTTGGCACCATTTGAGTTCTTTTCACTCTTATATCTTAATTTTTTATACTTGGTGAAAAAGAATTAGAACACATGTGTAACAAACTGTGTATTATATAATGTTCATCATCAAACTATATTTTAATTGTGTTGCCTAAGATTCTAATTTAAATGTTTGTAAAAAAGGTGTTTGGAAATTGTTTTTGAGGTATGAAAATACTATTCTTGAAAAAAAGGTCATTACTCAGAAATGAGTAACAAAAGACTCCAAAGACACCTGTTTAACATGAAATAACTTTTAAATTTGCATTTATTTATTTTGTGTGTGGGTACCTGTGTGTCACAGTGCACACGTGGATGTCGGAGAACTAACCTCAGCAGTGGTTTCTCCTAATCTACCACGTAGGTTCCAAGGACCAAAGTCAAGGTCTTCAGTCTTGACAGACATGCCATTACTTACTGAGCCATCATACTGGCTCTTCTTTACCATGAGCTATTGAACCACAACCACTCAATATTTTCATGTCTAATAAAATAAGTCTGAGAAGCCCACTTCCATGGTCTGCTTTTTTAGAGCATACCTGAAACCACACAGCTGGGGAATCTGCACACATTACAAGACGAGAAGAAAATGTTGCAGCTGACTTTGAATCATTGGATAACCAATTCATACTAACTTTGTGCTGCTCAATACATAGACTAAAATTATTTTGCTCAATGTCCTACAGCATTTATAGTAGAAGAGGCAATGCCCAAGTGGGCAGGTAACTCAAAGGCTACTGGCTGAAGGATTTTTTTATACAGCACTATACTATACAGAGGGAAACTACAGAAGAATGGTAATACTTCAAATGCAGAAAATAAACTGTAGTAATCTAGGAAAATAAAGAGATTGGTAGAAGGGATGTTGAAAATGAGTTGGAGATTTAAAAATCCAAACTGCAGTCATAACTGTAACATAGAATTTTATGCTCTACTGATCTACCTGTGCACTGAACAGAAGTAGAAGGCTGATAAGAACAGAACTAGGATTTCCCCCCTTTCTTCTGGGTCCACATTATTACAAACTCCATGCTACCTTTAGCCATGACATTATCTGAAGTTCCAGCAATCCACTGAGACACTCCCTCTGCCTTTTTTGCATCCCATGGGACTTGGGCTGGCAAAGAATTCTGGTTCACTTCTTATAAGTAGTGGATTGACTTTGGTTTCTAAAAGCTGTCATTTTTGGCAGCAGCTTAGTTAAATTACAATAATAACATTCACCTTCCATATCGAAAACACGTGAAAGATGTGAGGGACCTAAGATTGCTATGGAATTTAGGTTTAACTCACCTTAATTTCTCACTAAACTATGACACTTTAGAAAAATAGTTTAAACATAGCAAATGACTCAGAATTATAAATTTTAGGGATAAAAATGCTTAACACTTCAAAATATGAATTATGGAAATTTAAGATACATTTTCAATGTCACTATTCTTGTTACCATAATATATTCACTAGTGCCTCTACTCCAGGCTCCCGAAACCCAGAGAGAAAATCCATATGTTTTTATTCTAAATTGATAATCTCCAAAAACCAAGATGGAGGAAAAGACCTACCAAGGAAATAAATATAAATTGAGACACTGTGGATCTGCCCACAGCTTCCAAAGCCTAGAGGATGCTGCCTGACACCATCACCAGTGGGATGTGCTATAGAAAAGCCATGTTTACAATTCCATCCTCTAGAGCGAAGCTGAGAGTACTGACTGACTGTAGCGTGATTCATTGCTGATCTTTCAAAGATCTCTTATTAAAGTAGCTGAAATAAAGGAACTCACAAATTGTACAATGACAAAGACGCTATTTAAAAGTTAAACAGTAGTATAGAACAAAAAGAAATACATGGTCAAGAGTGACAATGGGCTAATGAGTGAGTGTACTCAAGAAGTCAGTTACTGCTTGGGGCTTTACTTTTATAAAAAATTATAAGAGCCACAGGTCGTGAGTGAATGCAAGGAAACATCCTCCAGACACAGCAGGACTAACGCACACATGAACTCAGAGACTGTGACAAGCACCAAACACACACAAGACCTATACTAAAGAGGGGAAATGCATGCAAAGTTCCATTCTTAACCAAGAAGCAAATTGTAATTGATACCTGCTGGAAAAGGCAAGATCCGACACTGTGTCGCTGAACTGAGTGTGTCATATAACCTAGAGTGCCCATAAAATTGTGTATTGAGAAGAATGCCATTCCATATATATTTATCAACAAATATGGCTTTAATATTTTTAATACAAGTGTAACCCTCACCCCTCTTGAAGGAAATTTCTCTTTGTAGTAGTTGAAGACCATCACAGAAAACCAGAAACAATAAAAATGCAGAGTTTTGAACCCCAATTCTTTTGCAAAGGGCACAGGTGCAATACAAGTCCCTCACCCATATTATTTTCCATGTGCACAAATGTAGCAGTCTATAAGGAAACTGATTTTGTCTTCTTTATTGACTAAATGTCTCATGAAGCTATAAGACTATCTTCAATAGTACACATTCAATAAAATATTGATGAATCAGTAATGGTAGAGAAGACAATGTATATAATCAACATTATCCTCAAATAAAGCTTAACAAGATCCTACCTAACAATTCTTTAAAAAAGGGAGACTTTTTTGTTCTTATGACTGATAAAAAATGGGCCCACTAACATATACCTCTAAGGGATGCTTTAAAACTGTTGTCATACCTTGTCTAGTTGACATCAGAGAGGCTTTCTCTGGCAACAAATGGGTGCAGGTACAGAGACCCACCACCAGACGTATTCAGAGAGAGTCTAAATTGTAGGTCTCCATTGGACCCTCCCCCCCTTGGATATCATCAAAATCTCTAGAAGAAGGTGAGTAAAGTAAGAGTCAGAAGGGATGAGGAACACCAGGAGAAATAGCCCACCAAGTCAGCTAAGCAGGGGTCATATAAGTTCATGGAGAATTGTGTGGCTATCACAGGGCCTGTATGCTAATGTACCAGATCCTCTGTGTGTATGCTATGGCTGTTAGTTTGGTGTTTTTGTGGGACTCCTAACACTGGGAGCAGGTTTTTCTCTGACTCCTTGCCTGATCTTGGGACTCTTTTTCTCCTACTGGGTTGTCACATTCAGCCTTGATATGAGTATCTTGTTATGTCATGTTTTACTGAAGGTTTTTTTTTATTAGGCTTGCTCTTTTCTGAAAAAGAAAGTGATATGGGAGAGAGGAGGTGTGGAGGAGCTAAACAGAGTTGAGGGAGGGACAACTGTGGTTGGTATGTGTTGTATGAGAAACTAACCTCTTTTCAATAAATATTTTTTTTAAAAAATCTCCAAGAATCTGAAATAAAACAAAAAAAGATAAGAGGGATGGTTTAGAGGGAATAAAAGAAAAAGGAAATTATGCATATATATTTTAATCTCAAAAATAGTAATGATACTTAGTGATACTAATAAAAAAGCTCTCACCAGTCTCTGTTTCCATTTCTTTATCCACCTACACTCCATTTTTTGTTGATACAATGGACTGGGCTACTGTCTCACACCTTTGCAGATACACTGAAAACAGAAAAATACTTCTTTAAAAGCTCTGTTTAAATTCAATTCAATTCATGGTCTGCTCAGTTAAACAGAGGTTTTTAGCACAACTCAATCTGACAAAATATAAGGTTTAATGGTGGTATTGGCACACAGTGATAATGCCAGTACTGTAAATCTGCTAAGAATACATAGTTTGGAAGCTCAAAAGGCCCTGGGGGATCTATTATTGTTTTTGCTTGATAGTTGCTGACTTCTTGAGCCTCCTTGATCCCCAAGGAAAGGTGAGTGAGCTATCTTCCCATTCCCACACACTCATGAGGTGGGACAATCAGATGCAATAGCGATTCAAGTCAAACAGGAACTCAGTTTATTACTGTGAGTATCAGCTTATATAGCTTAAGTGGCATGGTGTGATGTGGGAGTACTCCATCCAGTGAGAGGCAGACAAACCCTCCCCCTGGATAGAGGGGTATCTATCTAGTTTTTGCTGTCTCACCCTCACTCAAACTTGAGCCAGATTTTTTTCTGTCCTATATTCCTCCAGGTACAAGCCGTGAGATAATTTTGACCCAACAAATAGTCATAGTATATAACTTCTTCTAAATTGGTGTCACTGTACCTTTAGATCAGTGATGTGCTCACTCCTTGTCAGAGATGCTTTGTTCAGTGATAGCAAATAATGTTGAAACTTGCAGCTGAACAAAGTACAGAAAATACATGGAAGGGGAGTGCTCAGCCGTGCATGGGACACTTATATCATGCTCTCCTCACTGCAAGAGTCAGGAAACAACATCACAGAAGAGGGAAGGGGAAGACTGTAAGAATAAGAGGTTGGAAGTGCCAGAGTGAGACAGGGTCTTCTTGACATGACCGAGCCAATGCACCCATGAACTCATGGCAGCTGTAATTAGATACCAACATAAAGTCAACCCAGTCAAAATAACAATATGTATAGGGGAGAATCTCATGACCCTCCACCAGTAGCTGCAGAGCTATTGGCAGTTGTTGACTGATGGGAGAGTCAATTTTATTTGAAGGTGTAACCCCTGATGGGTCGGTCATGCTCCAAAGTATGATCACACAGCCATATGTGTATGGGTAAGAATCATTAAGTTATTTAAAAAAAAAGACTATATCTCTGAGGTATCAATGATACCCTTAGTGTGTAGGTCGGGAGTAAGACACATACTAGGACATTTTGACATCTCTTGCTGACTACAATAAGCTAGAAAGTTAGCAAAACTGGACTATTTCATTATAAACAGGTGTCATTTTCAAGGTTAAGCTGGTAATTAGAGAGTCAAGGTTTGTTGTAGGAGGCCGCTTGTTTGTTCCTAGCTGCACAGCCCCCAAATAATCACACAGAAACCATATTATTTGCAATATTGTTTGACCAATAGCTTAAGCATATTTCTGGCTAACTCATATCTTAAATTAACCCATCTCCAGTAATCTGTGTATCACCACATGACTGTGGCTTACTGGGTGAAGTTCCATCTAGACAGTCTGTCTCCGACAGGGCTACATGGCATCTCTAAACTCTGCCTTCTTTCTCCCAGCATTCAATATAGTTTTCCCTGCCTATTTCTAGTCTGCTATATCAAAAGGCCAAGACATTTTCTTTATTCATTAACCAAAAAAAGCAACACATATACAGAAGTGCCTTCCACATCAAAGGTTGTTTCATTTGCAATGCTTTATTTTAGTATTCCAGATAAGAAGAGAGTGCATAGAGATAAGAGCATTGATATTAATGATAACAATAACTGCAGTCACAGTTGCCATTTATTGAATATCTATTTTAGGTTCTTTTCATGTATTACTGCCAATCTCAAACTTGACTTCAATAGTCTTTCATGTTTCAAAGGAAGTATGTACGAGAAGGACTCTGTGAATTGTTTGATAAGAAAGATTGCATGAAGTTGGAGATGGGAGGTGTGTGGGACTCAGATTAAAGAAAAATATATGAATTAAGCTTTTAGCTCAAAATACCCCTATTTTCATAATAAAGATTATAAACAAAATTTGGAAGGAAATAAAAACAAATAACATGAGCAGTATTAATTTTCTAATATGAGCCCCCTTCCAGGCTTTAGCCCTTCTGTGTTGACAATAAATGCGCAAGCACAGTGGAAATTTTACCTTATGGCATGCTATTTTTAGGCACTGTAGCCAGGAACAGATTGCACCTAAAAATAGAGAACAGCTCTATTATATTGTCTTTGGCTTTAAAACTATCAGTCAATTTAGGCTTAAAAATGATACATTTACCTTAAAGTGATATATGCTAGCTAAAGAGTGTTCTCCCTTAATAATTATCACATTATAATCAGGAATATGAGTTAATTATTTTGACATTATCTTCAAACAGTGAGCACATCACTAGAAGCCTGTGTGAAAGAGCATCACTAGTGCCCAAGAGTGAGTATATGTCTGTCATGTTGCATCAACCCTGCCAGGATCTCACTGATCATCAAACTGGCTCTTGACCTTGATGGACAAGTAGTACTTCCTCTATAGGTAGAGCTGAGTGAAGGCAATCCCCACCCTACAGGCTTATTCCCACATACTGTTTTCCTCCATCACTGTAGAGATGAGTAAACTAGAGAGAATGTTCAAATCTCATTGAATTTGATTAGTAGTTTGAAACAAAATCCCCCTAATGGTTGGCTATCTAATCTAATACTGGATTTTCTAGACTCATCCCAGTACACAACACAGGATTCTCTATTATCTCCCAAATTCATCAATGATTTCTGAGAGTTCCTGGGATATCACATACAGATTGCTGACTACCTCTGCACCCACAGGGCACAAATACCTAGGTGTGGGGACCATTTTTCTTTGTATCCCGAACTCCCTCATTCTGTATATTCTAGTCAGCAATACATGAGCAATTTGTTTACACTGTATGCTAATTAACAGTGGATGATATTCTCATGGCTTTTAAATTTTCCACAACATATAACTATTTACATTCGTATATAATTGTGGTGGTAGTGGTTGGAATTTTTTTCTTTTGTGGAACACTAGTTTGTTTGGAACAACAACCAAACCATTGAACAATACATCAAGCTACTATTTGAATATCCTATGAAACCTCAAATACGAAATTACATACTAAAATTAGAAACATTCTCTCAAAATAAAAAAATTGTAACCTGGAATGTTCTTGAAAAGGCTCATGTATTGAAGGATTGATGTCCAGTGCAGTAGAAGGAGGTGCTATCAATAAGTTGCAGGGCTCAGAACTGGAAACACATTCTTAGAAGGTGTATTAGAACCTGGCCTTGCTGCTTTCTGACCATCGTGAGGTATGCAGCTTTGTTCTGTCACATGTTCTCTCTCTTGATGCTCTGTTGCACCTCAAGCCAAAAGGAATGGGCTCTGTCCACTATGGACCGAATGCCTGGACAAAAACAAATGTTCATCCCTTTCGGGTTACTAATCTCAGGCATTTTGACCCTGTGAGGAAAACCTTAGTAAAATATAAATTGTGCAAGCAATAGTCAAGAGACCCAGAAGGAATATATTTATCATTCTTATTTCCAAGACACTTTTTCTGACATCATATGATACAGTTGGTGCTTTGATTTATAAAAATTCAAGATGGAAAATATTTTAAAGAATCTTTGAGTTTTTAAAAAATATACAGTTAACATATAGTTAACTGGATAACTGGATAACTAGATAAAAAAACTATATATAAAATTATTCAGTTAACTATATAACTATAACTATAATCTGACTGTTGGAATACAAGCAATAAAATACATGTGTATATCTTATTTTTCATATACATTTACTCTTACTGAAGATTAAACATTATTTTCTGTGTTGACAAATCAAGTTGTCATCATTGCCTGATTTTGGTCTTTTAGTTCTCCTCTTTGCTGGTAAGCTCTACTCTTTCATAATAGTCAGAAACTGAAATGGCATAAATGACCATCAGTATATGAATGGATAAATAAAATTTGGTACACTTACATAATAGAAAATTATTCAGTTTTTCATCATTTTAGGAAATGAAACAATAAAATAGAGCCAAAAAATTATCTTGAGTGAGATAATTCAGACCAAAAATGACTTACGTGAAATATATTTGCTTATATGTGGATTTTAGTTGTTAAGTCTTTGATAACAAAGTTACACTCTATATAACTGACTAATGTTCACGGTACTGGCAGGTACTCTGCATGCCATCATAGGAGAAAGTTAAACACCAAGCCAGTTACACACTCTTCAATTACAATGGTAACCTGCCTGCAAGATGTGCCGGTGCAATAGTGGCACAAAGCTTGTGGATTAAAGACTCAGTGAGAGGGAACCCATTATCCAACTGTGCTTGGGGGTCCAAGAACCTTAAATGAGATAAGTCTGGGACCTACAGGGAACCAAATGCTACTGTTATGCAAAGGAACATAGAAATATAATGACTCCTAAAGACATTCTGATATACGGGAACCCATATCCAACTCTGCTTGGGGGTCCAAGAACCTTAAATGAGATAAGTCTGGGACCTACAAGGAACCAAATGCTACTGTTATGCAAAGGAACATAGAAATAAAATGACTCCTAAAGACATTCTGATATACTAATGCTTATTAGTGCCTTGTTCATCAGAGAAGATCCTGCAGTTGATGGTAGCAAATACAGAAACCCACAGCCAGACACTGAATAGAGAGTAAGAAACCTCGGAATATCCCATCCTACATGGGATGTCTCTGTCAACTCTCTCCCCACAGGGCTCAGGGAACCCTATAGAAGAAGAGGTGGAAGAGCCAGAGGTTGTACAAACCCGAGGTTATTAAGAGCCAGAGGGGATGGGGGCACCAAAGCAATATGCATTCTTAAATGTTTATAGGAACCATATATAATTGCTAAATTTTAAAAGCAAAGTTCAAAGGTAAGTGAATAAACAAACTTGGGTATAGCCACTAAGTACCAGTGGGCTAATATGTAAGAACTCAAACTTGGAAGCTCTGAAAAGAAATGCCAGGAACTTAAATCGTGCTGGAAGACAGTGTGAAAGTAACATCTTTATTATTCTAAATATGTCATAGTGTAGGAAAGGGAACATTATGCAGATGGTAAAATAAAAATGTTGTATTTTAGGAGTGGGGAAGGAAGTAAGAATGGGGAGAGAGCACAGGTATATTTAGGGCTTGAGAATTTTCCATATGATATAATAGTGTGTGTGTGTGTCATTATAGTTTGTTTAAATGAGTAAGATATGCTCCAAAACTGTAAGCTGTTATACAATATGGGTTTGGTAATAAAATTAATGATGTAGTTTATTAGTTGAACTAAATGTATTCCTTTGATAAGGATGCTAAGAACAGGCAGGTTATTCATGTGTGTTGATAAGGATGTTGAGAACAGAGCAGGTTATTCATGTGTGTTGTTCAAAATACATTCTAGGTCTGCTCTCCTTCACTTTATTCTGCAAAGAAAACCACTCAGATACAAAGGTTCTTTAAATTTAAGTTTTGATATATTGTAAAGCCATGGTTAGTCAAAAATACAAAAACTGAAAGAAAAGGATAAAAACAGGCATAAACTAAGAATGATTTTGTAATTTTAGTGTTGTTCTTTGAAAGGAGAGGGGCTGACTATTGGTTTTAGTGAGATAAGTGTTCTCATTCTGCAGCCTGTGAGAGGCTGGAACTGATTATTTAACCCAGGATGGTTTGGAACTCAAAATATGCTTTCTGTCTGGGACTCAGGCATCAGCCGCCACACTGAGTTTCTAAGATTTATAAATAATAAGCTTTCCATAAAGCACAACAAGTATTACAGAGAAAAGATTAATATTACTTTTAAGGAATGAACAGACTTACAAACAAATTTTAAAACGACATAAAATAATTAATAAATATATGAAATATATTTGAATGATAAAAATAACAGTCCAAAAGAAGATAGTAGGGTTTTCTACCACTACAATAAAAAAACTATGATTCATAATTTTAATAAGTAGAAAAAGAGACGGCAGAACATTCAAATTCTTCTTTCATAAAATGAGAGAATTTATTCTGAGCAGCTTCAACAACTTAAATAGAAAATATTTAAATGTTTTCTATTTAATTAAATACGACTGAGATATAATACTCTACATAGTAATTTCATCTATAGAAATTGCCCATTAAAGAAATTCACTAGAACTGGCAAACAAGGATATATAAAATCTTTAACAACAATGTAGCATAAGTGTATGCATTTTTATTGAAAATAGATTCTTCTCTCGTACAATATATCCCAAGCACAATTGATCCTCCCTCCACTCCTCTCAGTTCTCCCAAAATCTCCTCTTCCCAGATCTCCCCATCTGTTTCCCTTCAGAAAGGAGCAGACCTCCAAGAGGCAACAACCAAACACAACAAAACAAGGTACAAGACAGGGCAGAAACCCTGATATTTAGGGCAGATAAGGCATCCTAACAAGAGGAAATTAATTCTAAGGCAGACAACACCTGCTTCCTCTGTTAGGAGTAAAGTAAGAAGCTAAAAGCCATAACATCCAAGGAGAGGACCTGGTGCAGCCCCATACACTCCCGTGTTTGCTGCTTCAGTCTTTATGAGCCCATGTAACCTTGCTTGGTTGACTCAGTGAGCCATGTTCTTCTGAAGTCTCACATTCACTTTAGCTCCTGCAATTTATCCTCTCCCTTTTCCCCGGGGTTCCTCGGGTTCCAAGGGGAGGGACAGGACCCAATGGAGACCTCCACTTTAAACACCCTCTCTACTTAACACCTGACTGTGTATCTCTTCACCTGTTCCAATCTTCTGTAAGAGGAAGCCTCTCTGATGATGACTGGACAAGGCACTGATCTATGGGTATACCAGAATAATGTAAAAAATTATCTCATTGATTTTCTTCCAGTTGTGTTTAGTTCTAACCTAGGTCTTTAGGATATCCAGGTTCTAGTTTCTGGTCATAAAGGCCCCATCTGAGATGGGATTCTTCTCATGGTGTGGTCCTCAAATTAAACCAGACAATGGTTGACCACTTACTTTTACAAGTTCTGTGTCACCATTGCCCCAACAATCTTGCAAACAGGGCAGATTGTAGGTTTTAGCTGCGTTGGTGTCCTGTATTCTCTTTCCATAACATGTACCAAAGAAATTAGAGTGGGACGAAGACTCCATGAAGACACAGCTCAACACGTGTACATTCAATGAGTCCCCTCGGCGATGGGAATCCACTGTTAGTTTTCAGAAAATGAACTTCTGTCCTAGCATCAACCTGGGATGTTTGGTTTCCGAGGGACTCCTTACCCAACAGTCCACAGAATGCAGCACTGACACAGCACTGAAATTTGTGCCTGGCTACAACAGATGGCCAGTTCAGAGTTATTATCTTCCATTACAAGGAGTCCTCGCGAGGTCACTTTTACAGGTTTCAGGAAGTTCACATTGCGCTAGGTTTGCATCAACCTGCCCAATGCTTCCAAATTCCAGCCACTCCCAACTCTCTTCCTGGTGTGGGAATTCCTTTTGTATATTTGTTGCTTTTATTGGTTAATGAATACAAAAGCTGTATTGGCCAGTGGCTTAGCAGAATAGACCTAGGCAGAGATAACTAAACTGAATGCTGGGAAAAAGAAGGCTGAGTAAAAGAGATGCCATGGGGCTTCCAGAGGAAAAAGACAGGAACTGGTAGCCAGAATCTTGCCAGTAGACTACAAATCATGGTAAAATATAAAATAATGGAAATGGGATAATTCTAGTTGTAAGAGCTAGTTAGCAATATGTTTATGTGATTGGCCAAGCAGTGATTTAATTAGTACAGTTTCTGTGTGGGTATTTTGGGAGTCTGGGCAGCAGGGAAACATACAAGCAGCACCCTACAACGTCTTCCTCTATCCCTATCCCTACCACCTGATCCCTTGCAATCTAATCCTCACACAGCTGCAGTCCATCAGCAAATGGACTAGCACCTAGTGCTCTCCTCTTTCTTTAACCTCTCTGGGTCTTTGATTTGTAGTTAGATCATCATTTACTTAACAGCTAGAGTCACTTACAAGTGAATACATAGCATATTTGTCTTTTTTGTTCTGACTTAACATACTTGGGATGATTTTTTTTTTTTGAGTTACATCTATTTGCCTTAAAATTTCATGATGACATTGTTTTTAGCAACTGAGTAATACTCCTCTGTGTAAATGTAGCATATTTTCTTTATCCGTTCTTAAGTTAAGAGACATCTAGGTTGTTTTCACTTTCTGGCTATTATGAATAAAGCCACTATGGACATGGTTGAGCAAGTGTCCTTGTGGTAGGATGGAGAATCCTTTGATATGTCCAACAGTGGTATAACGGGTCTTGAAATAGGTTGATTTCTATCTTTAATCACCATATTGATTTCCAAAGTGGTTGCACAAGTTGACACTCCCATCAGCAATGGAGGAGTGTTCCTTTTTCTCAATATCTTCAACAACATGAGCTGTTTCCTGTGCTTTTTATCTTAGAAATTTTGACAGGTGCAAGATGGACTCTCAAAGTCATTTTTATTTGCATTTCCCTGATGACTAAGGGTGTTGATCATATCTTTAAGTGTTTCCTGGCCATTTGAGATTCCTCTGTTGAGAAGTCTCCCTTTGGATCTGTGCCCCTCCCTAAGTTTTTAATTGGATTACTTAATTTTTGATGTTTAGTTTCTTGAGTTCTTTGTATATTTTAGATATTAGTCCTCCATAAAATGTGAATTTGGAGCAAGCCTTTTCCATTCTGCAAGCTGCCATTTTGTCCTCTTGATAGTGTCCATTGCCTAACAAAAGCTTTTAGGTTTCATGAGGTCCCATGGTTGATCTTAGGTGTTCTGTTTAGGAAGTTGTCTCCAGTGTAAATGCATTCAAAGCTATTCCCTGCTCTTCCTTCTGTCAAGATCAGTGTTTCTGGTTTTATGTTGAGGTCTTTTATTCACTTGGCCTTGAATTTCGTGCCTGGTGATAAACATGGAACTATTTGCATTCTTCTACAATCCAGCATTCAGTTAGACCAGCACCATTTGTTGAAGATACTTTCCTTTTCTTTCAAGAATGTATTTCTGAATTTATTAAAAATCAGTTGTTCATAGGTGTGTGTGGATTTATGTTTAGGCTTTAAATTGATTCTCCTGATCCAGAATCTGTTTTATGCCAATACTATTTGGTGTTTATTACTATAGCTCTGTAGTACAAGTTGAAGTCAGGGATGGTGGTACCTCTGAATGGTTTTGTTGTTGTTGTTGTTTTTGCTGTTGTTTAAAATAGTTTTTAGCTCTCTTGGGATTATTGTTTTCTCATATGAAATTGAGAATTGTTCTTTCAAAGTTTAAAATTTATTTTAGAATTGTGATGAGAATTGTATTGTTGAAATCAAGCTTTAATCTATGAGGGATTGATAAAATGCAGAAGTTTACCTAAATTTTCTTGTGTCTGTTGAGATGTGCTTTGTGACCAAGTATGTGGTCAATTTTAGACAAGGTTCTGTGGGGCACTAAGAAAACAGTATATTCTTTTGAGTTTTTATAAAATATTCTGTAGATATTTCTTCGTCTGCAAACTCCAGTATATCTGGATGACCTGGCTATTGATGAGAGTGGGGTATTGGAGTATTCCATTATCAGTATATGAGTATCAATATGTAATTTAATGTCTTTATTAAAGTGGATGTCCTTGTGTTTGAAGAATAAATGTTAAGAATTGAAAGGTCATGTTGGTTGATATTTCCTTTGGTGAGTATGAAGTGTCTTTCCCCATCTCATTTGATTAAGTGTGATTTGAATTCTATTTTGTTAGATATTAGAATGACTATACCAGCTTGCTTCTTAGCTCTATTCAATTGGTATATCTTTTTCCAACCATTAAACCTGAGGTAATATTTACCCTTGATGTTAAAATGTTTTTCTTGGATGCAGCAGAAGGATCTTTTCATGTCCTTTCTCTTAATCTGTGTGTTTTTATTGGAGGTTTGAGGCCATTGACATTGAAAAATATCAGTGACCAACAATTCCTGTGATTTTGTTTTTATTGGTGGTGATGGTGATGGAGGTGGTAGTGGCTGCGGTGGTGGTGGTGGTGGTAGGTGTGTTTATGTGTGTGATTCCTATCTTTTGCTTTTGCTGGTGTGAGATTATTTATTTTCTGCATTTTCACAGGTGTAGTTAACCTCCTTGGCTTGGTGTTTTCCTTCTAGGTTCTTCTGTAGGTCAGGATTTGTAGATAGATAATGTTTTTTAAAAATATTTATTTATTATTACAGTGTTCCACCTGCATGTATACCTGCACCTCAGAAGAGGACACCAGATCTCATCATAGATGGTAGTGAGCCACCATGTGGTTGCTGGGAATTGAACTCAGGACCTCTGGAAGAACAGTCAGTGCTTTTAACCGCTGAGCCATCTCTCCAGCCCTGTAGATAGATAATGTATAAATTTGACTTTATCTTTTTTTCATTAAAAAATTTACACTTTCTTCCCTCTTCCCATTCTCCTCCCACTCCACTACTCACCCTTCTCCCTCCCTCTCTCTGCTTAAGAGAAGGCAGGGACCCCTGCTCTGTGGGAAGTCCAAGGCCCTCCCTCCTACTTTATTATTGAACATCTTATGTTCTCCATACATTCTGATTGGAAGTTTGCTCAGATAGTAGTATTGGCAGGCATCTGTGGTCTTTTGGAGTCTGTACTGCATGTGCCCAGGCCACTCTGACTTCAGAGTCTCCATTGAGAAACAAAGTATAATATAATAGGGCTGCCTTCATATGTTACTTGGTCTTTTATCTTTGCAACTTTTAATGTTCTTTCTTTGTTCTGTGTGTTTAGTGTTTTGATTATTGTATGGGAAAAGGGACTTCCTATTCTGGTACAAACCATTTGGTGTTCTGTATGCTTTTTGTTCCTTTCTAGTAACCTCCTTCTTTAGGTTAGGAAAATTTTCTTCTATGGTTTTCTTGAAAATATTTTCTGGACCTTTGAACCAGAAATCTTTTCCTTCCTCTATTCGCATTATTCTTAGGTCTGGTATTTATTATTATAGTGTCCCAGATTTCCTGTATGTTTTATGTTAGGAACATTTTATTTTAACATTTTTTGACCGATGTATCCATTTCTTCTATAACATCTTCAGGGACTGAGAGTCTCTTTTCTATTTTCTGTATTCTGTTGGTGAAGTTGCCTCCATAGTTCTGTTCACATCCTAAATACTTCATTTCCAGAATTCCCTCAGTTTGGTCTTTATTGCTTTTACTTCTATTTTCAGGACTTGAACCATTTTATTTGCTTCCTTCACTGCTTGTTATTTCTTGGCTTTCATTAAGGGATTTATTGTGGATTTTTTTTGGCAATTGTTTGTTTCTGTTTTCCTTGTTTTCTTCAGGGGGGATAGTATTCGTTTCTTTCAACTGCTTCTTTAGATGTTCTTGCATTTCTTTAAGGGAATCATTCATTTCCTCTTTAAGGAACCCTATCATCTTTGTATAGCTGTGTTTAATGTCTTTTTCTTGTGCTCCTGCTCTGCTGGACTATTCAGGACCTGCTGTGGTAGGACCTAATACTCGATATTATTGATTATGTTTTTACCCTGGCATCTAGTCATCTGGGGTGGGCATGATGATAAGGCTAGGTGCTGATTTCTGACTTTGTCTTTATTAGGTGGTTGTTTTGTTCCTTGGTCTCTGCTTTCTCTCTGAATTTTCAGAGTGCTTTGGCTATGTATTGCCTCTTTTGCTACCCTGCTTGACTGGTGTGTTCATGGGTAGTACTTGCTAGTACTGAAGGCTGGGGGATGGGCAGGCTAGAGAGGTATGGTCTGTAGAATCCACAGAGGAACGGACAAGGGGGAAGGGAGAGAAGATGTAGCTGGTGTTCTGTTGGTGTGCTAGGAGTGACCCCAAGATTGA
Source organism: Microtus pennsylvanicus (assembly GCF_037038515.1). Classification (NCBI taxonomy): domain Eukaryota; kingdom Metazoa; phylum Chordata; class Mammalia; order Rodentia; family Cricetidae; genus Microtus; species Microtus pennsylvanicus. The sequence continues at coordinate 68,456,435 of NC_134592.1, forward strand.
GTCTGGGGGACAGAGAGAATGAAAAATGTCGGAGAGCATCCTGAGTGGTTTTCTGGTGGGCATAATCCATGGTTGAGCAGGACATATCCATGCACTTTGGGAGCTAGGACACAGCAATGAAAAGGCAATGGGAATAAATAGTCTGTGGGATCCACAGGAAGCAGGAGCATAAGGTAGAGGAGGCTGCAGCTAATGTCAGTGCTAGGGGCCATGCTGAACATTGGATCCTGGAGAACAGAAAGAATTGAAGAAGTTCATGGCCCCCCTACCTGGTCCTCTCAAAGTATATGTATTAAAGTAGAAAAATGCAAATACTATTATATTGCTTTAAATACAGAATACTACACTGTTTCTTATTGATGTGTTTAACACATAAGTACATATTCAACAGCTTAAAGTATCATTCATTTTTTCAAATATTTCTTTTTATTTGTGTGTGAACATAACTACCTGTGTGTTGGTACAGATGGAGAACAGAAGAGAGTGTCTGGTCTCCTAGAGCTGGAATTAAATGTGGTCACAATCTGGCCTACTTGAGTTTAGCATTCAAATTTGGACCCTCTAGAAAAGCAGTAGTTTTTTTTTTTTTAAGTGCAAAACTCTCTTTTCAGCTCCAACATCCATTTCTTAGAATTCTGTTGGAAAAGGTCTGATTATGTAAGACTGCATTTTCTGGTCCAGGTTGTCACTAAGCAGGGATCTGGATGCTGGTTGGAAACTCTGGGAACATATCTATTTCCTAGTTTGCTTTTGTTGGTATCACATTAGTAGCTCATGAATGTAGCGCTGAGCCCTGTTTCCATGTTGGCTATCAGAGGATGAGCTGAGGACTTTTCTCAGGGCCTATAAGACTTCTCTTGGTCATCAAGTCAATGCTGAACCAAATCTTTCTGGCATTTTGAAAATCTGACCGGCCCCATCTCTGATCTCTAGATTATAACTTAAGGAATATAACTAGGATGACTACCCTACCTTAGGAGAAGCTGATTTTTCTGCCCTAGGAATATATTTTAAACTCTCAGAGCCATGTCTAATTTAACATCAGATGGAATAGTTAGTAGCAGTTTCTTCCAACAAAAGAAATATTAAAAGCAATCTTGGAAATGTATTTAAAAGCTATTCAAAATCCCAATATATAATAGCCTTATTATCTATAAAGGTAAATTAATTCATGCAAATTTATACATAAATACATATTTTCCATAAAGAGAAACTCAAAGGTCAGACTTGGTGGCAGACTTCTGTAATTCCAGCATTTGTTTGAGTGAGGCAGGAGAACCACTAGTTGGAGAGAAGTCTGAGGTACATGAAGAGACCGACAGTGTATTAGTGGATTAAGTAAAAAACAGAGAAATGATGTTAGCAGAGAGTATACACTGTTTTACAAACATATACAGCATATTTATTTGCATGTATATTTATATATGTACATACATAAGTATATGTAAGCATATACATATGTATGCTGATGTACATGTATGCTAAACTTCTCTAATCTGAAAATTTAAAATCAGAAAAGTTTCCAAATTAATAATCACAGCCAAACTCCTTATTTTGTGAAATCAATTAATAAACATTAACCAAATTTCTTAAAAGACAAGTAAAAATTTTTGAGTGTCAACGTAAGACCACAAATTTAAATTCCACATCTGATCTCATGTGAAGGGCCACCATTAAAATGTGAGCAAAGCAAAACATTCTATAAAGTTGTCTTCAGTCCATGCATTTAAAGTAAATCTGACACTTAAATTTCATGTTCAGACGTTAGCCTTCTCTGCCAAGATACTTCATTACGTATATGCATCTGATTCAAAATTCAAATACCTGAGGCAAATCCAATTCAAAGGACTTAGTGGAAAACATACTCTATCTACACTTATATACGTATGCTATTTTTCTAATGACCACCTCCTCTTCAGTTTGGGAACTTTTGTGATATGGAAATTATTAGTAAAGAAAAAACACAAAATTTGGAAACACATCTAGATGTCTGCACTTCTAGAAATAAGGAAATGTCTGCAATGATATTTACTTCTTAAAATGTTTTAGCAAGATTTGCTTTTAAGAGACATCATATTGGCAGCAGTACAGAAAGCTTATATTGAGGCACACAAACACACTTAAAAATTTTCCAGTTACTTTAAGCAGTTGAAATCCCATTTTAATGCATGCTCAACTGAAAATTAAAAGTTCAAATATTGATTTGCATAGGAAATTAGCAATTAAGTACCCATAAAATTAACTTGCACCTGCCAATTGATATACCAATTAAGTTTTCAGATACCTTAAAAGAAACTTATTGCAATGAAAGTTTCTCACATTATTTGGCAAAAATCTGTTGTAAAAATTTGAATATAAACCATCCTTTGGGAAGACAAATTTTGTCCATGAGAAAGAACTTTGAAGACATCAACTAAAGAAACTCATTAGAGCAAGAACTCAGCACTATGTTCTGAAAGTCTTCACTAGGTTAATATGGAGGTGAGATTAATGAGCATCATGCTCACAGTGTATGGAAGCAATTAATACAGACTTGGGCTTAGAAAGCTGGAGACTTCAACTGCTGGATTTGGTCAAATATCATCTATAGCCTTGTCATTCTATCTATCTAGCACAATTGTGTCTTACAAAAAGATAATGTAAGTTCTTAGCACTTGGCACCCACGAATGTGACCTTATTTTGTAATTGGTTTTGTGTTGGTATAACTAAATGAGGGCATTGGTGTGGGAGGTCCTTTTGTATATGTGTTGCTTTTATTGGTTAATAAAGAAGGTGGCTGACTTAGCCTGTGATAAGACAGAGTAGAGCTGGGCAGTGAAAACTAAACTGAATGCTGGGAGAAAGAAGGCAGTGTCAGAGAGAAGCCATGTAGTTGCAGGGGGCAGACATACTGGAACCTTCCTGGTAAGTCACAGCCATGTGACGATACACAGATTAATGGAGATGGGTTAGTTAGGATAAAAGAGCAAGCTAGAAATATGCTTAAGCTCTTGGCCAAACAGTATTGAAAATATGTTTCTGTGTGATTATTTTGAGGCTGAGCACCCTGGAATGAAGTAACATCCTTTCTCCAACAGGGCATGCTCACTATGGTGAATCCTATCAATGAGTGAGACCTTCAGATTCACCAACACATGAAAAAGAAAGACAATTCTATGCAGAAATAGACTAAAACTTCTTTTTTTCCCTTTGTATTTATTTTTTATTCCTAGGTATTTTGCATGAAGCTGTGTATTTGAAAATATGAGTACTTTCAGGTATCCATATGTACACTGAGATATAGAGACCCACCCACAATTAACAGGGTGTCTTTCCTGATCACTCTCCACCCTATGTATTGAGAAAGGGTCTCTTGGTGCCATGACCTTGCCTCTCCAGCTAGACTAGCAGGCCAACTTGCTCCAGGAATTCTCTGTCACCTCCTACTAAAACTGATGCTATCAGTGGCTGCCTTGTCTGTCATGCATTTATGTGGTCTCCAAGTATATGAGCTTAAGGCTTCATAACCACTTTTGCTGCTGAGCCATTTCCCCAGTGGGAGCCAGAAGTTCTTATGGTGAAACTGCAATCCAAGTGTGCTGGATAGTCTTATATAAGTTGACACAAGCTAGAGTTATCTGAAAGGAGGGAACCTCATTTAAGAAAATGACTCCATAAGATCCAGATGTAAGGCATTTGTTTTAATTAGTGATTGATGGAGGAGGGCTTAACCCATTGTGACTATAGTCACTCTTGGGCTGGTGGCTCTGGATTCTATGAGATAGGAGGCCGAACAAATCAGGAGAAACAGGTCAATCAGCAGTACCGCTCCATGGCCTCTGCACCAGCTTCTGCTTCCAGGATTCTGCCCTGTTTGAGTTTCTACTCTAAATGCTTCAATGATAAACAGTGTTGCAGAAGTGTAAACTGAAAAAACCCTATCCTCACCAATTTATTTTTTGTCATGATTTTTCATCATAGAATAGAGGCCCTAACAAGGAAAGTAAGGAATAGCAGAAGTTCTTAGCAATGACCAAAGGCTGGGAAGAGGCTAGGAAGAACGCTTGTCTTCCATCTTCAGAAAGGTCACTTTTTCTTTCAGGCTTCCAGAACTGAGAACATGTGTCCGTGTTGTTTGAAGACAAAGCTCTGTAGTGATCTTTAATAACAATTCTTAGAAAAGTACACTGCCAAGCCATCCTGTCTCCTCTATATGTCTCACACTTCGATATATAAAGTGGTGCGAAATACACTTTTTGCTTCATTCAACAGTGTCCCCATTTCCCTCACTCACACATTAACCATATGTCCAATGTGTTTCATTTGTATGAACATGGAACACAAGTGAGTGTGTTCATAATAGACAGAAGGTGGAGGTATCATGCAGGAACTTAAGCCATAGTTGTACCTAATGGGAGAAGTCTTTTGTCTTAATGTTTTAATTAAATTCAACATGCTTTGCGATTTTGTTTTATGAAGATAGTAAGGCCCAGTCACCTTTATTGCTTTCTGTGACCATTTCCAAAGTCTAAATTTGTGGCTTTTCTGTGAAAGTTTCCAGAGTTCATATAACATGGTCTTCAAATTAAAGTTATCAGAATAACATTCATTGTTTCCATGCATTTACTGTAATGGTTGATAAATTTAGCTTTCTCATATTTTAGTACCATACACACCTATACTCACAATTTTAGTGAGTTTAGGGGTAATTTGTGCATGTTCATTTATGTTCATTATGTTCAGGATGCGCACGTGCACGCACACACACACACACACACACACACTGTGTGTGTGTGCTTACATGTAGAGACAAGATTTCAACTTCAGATGCTGTTCCTTAGAATCCATGCACTTTGTTTTGGGCCCGAAACTCTTTGACTAGGCTAAATTGGCTGTCCTGCAAGCTCCAAATGTCTACATGTCTCTGCTCCCCAAAACTAGTATTACAAGATAGCAACACAATTTCTTAACCCTAAAAATCTTTATCGTTTATTGTGTGTGAGAGAGAATGAGCCCTGCCGAAAGGTAGAGATCCGAGGAGAGATTTCAGGATTCGTTTCTCTCCTCTCACCTCGTGAATCCTTGGGATTCAACACAGGTCATCTTTCTTTTTCAGTCACTGCCCTTTCTCACTAAGACCTTTTCCGGCCCCAATTTTTAGTTTTGAGAAATTATTAGTTGTCCCAATAAAATACTGCTAGAATGGCTAATTGAACACTTTTCTTGTATGTCTGAGAATAGTTTTGGATATGCTGAAGTTTTGGATGCAGAATTAATAATCAGTGTTGAATAGCCCTTAATGCTTCTTCAGATTTTAATAATATGCAAAGCTCAAACATAACAGACCTTACGCTGGCTTGCTGCATACCACCATGCAATTTCCAGTCAATTTTTTTCAAAGGTAAGCCTGAAAATAGCACTTTCTAATTGTAATCCTCTTTACTCTTCATTACCACCAGGAGAAATGTGGGCTTTTATGATGGTATAAAATAGAGTTCAAATGATCTTGACAATCTCATCTCTACTATAAAACTCCCTTCTTTATATGTCAAGTTCACATTTACAGAGGAAAGTATACATGCTAATGCCTTTACATTTTTACATCATATTTTTCAGTCTAATGACCTCTTCTCATCCTCACTTAAATTTCTGACCGTTATTAAAATCTAAGTGGGATTTTATTTCCTTAAAGCAGGCCAGTCTACTCTTGTGGTTTCTTTCAAATGCCTGGACAACATGTTTCAATGTGTTGCCATCTTTGTATGTAATTATATAACTTTCTCCTCCACTGTGATGGGATTTCATGAATGAGTCCGCGTGCTTTCACATGTCTCATGTCATCACACAGATTATTTCAAAGAATTCATAAATAAATGGATGGATGCTAATATTCAGACTTGTTCTTACTTCATTTTAACAAAGCGATGTGAAAAGAACTAGAAAAGGCTTTATGTAAAACAGATAACCACCATTTTTTTTAACTTGAGACATATAAGATAGAAAAAATGACATTAAACCATGATTTCTTAAATACTCAAACATCTTTTGATCTAGAAGGAGATAATATTAACTCAAAAGTTAAAATTCCTGTTGAATTTCGAGAGGTACCAAAAGTACTCAAAAAATCATATTGAGTATAATCCTCAGTCATTTGTATTTATTGTTTGAGACTTTCATCTATGCGTATAAGGTTTTGATCACATCTAATCTCCACTACTCATTTCTGTCTTCTCCTGAGTGCACCATTTCTCTTACTGGGCTTCATGTACTTTTTTATAACCCACTGAGTTAATTCAGTGCAAAAATCTACTCCCCCTAGTACAGGACACCTCCAAGTGGCCTCTGCCCACTGTGGGCTGCTAAGTGCTCTCTTCATAATGTTACATCATGGAGACTCTCCTTCCACATTGCTGCTACTCTGTGCCTTACTTTGTGTTATAATGGCAATTTAGAGGTTTTGTGGTTCTTGAAACAATTTGGATCTGAATCATCATTTTCCATACCTCTTCTCACAACTCCAGCAAACTTATCAGTTTGCTTTAATATATGCTTCACGACAGCATAGTTGAATTATTTTGCTATAAAAATTATTTTAAGAGATAAAGTATCATAAAATATTTCTAGATACTTAAATTTTTAATCTTCCTCCATTCTCTTTAACGAGCATTTAAAAGCAGACATGGCCACGTTATTACCAAAGTACAAATACCTTTGAATATTTGTAGTATTCCCATGCATTTGCTAAAGTGTGTAAGTAGGGTTAAATAACTCTTTTCAGAAAAGACAAGAATCAACATAATAATATAAAGAACTGCGTGGAGAAATTCATATCTCTTCAAATTTTCCAAGAGCTGGTACAAAAACTCCAGCCCTGAAATATATTATTACATCATATTTTGAGAATATAGACATATAGTTGAGTTTCTACTTTCATTTTCATGGATTTTTGATGCTTTGTTATATACTCACTAAAAATGACATTTTGATTAGTTTGTATACCACATTGGACTTTATAGATAAACTTTTCTACAGCAGAGTCTAAAATTTATTTTTTAGAAACTGAATCTCAAATAAGTCAATTCTGCAAATAAGGCTCAGAACACTCAACACACACACACACACACACACACTTACAAACACATGCATGCAAACCCATAAATGCTAATAACCTTGAAAAGAAGCAAATTGCTATGGAATTGATGAGGTTTGCTTAAGGTCTCTGTAACAAAAAGATTAACGAAAGGAGTTTACACATGTCTAATCCTATTGAAAGACAGCAAAACACTAAAAATTCAAAATCCAAGATGTGAAACACTGAAGATAAATGGCAGAGCTCCGAAACAGGAGTCAGTTATGCCGCAAAGACCTTGAGCACTTACGGGAGGGGATATATAGTGAGAAACTACCTTCTTTTCCACTTAACTTTCTAGGAAGCATCAGACCTCTTCAGGGCCTCTCTTCAGCTGCATACAACACAAGAGGAAAGTTCATATTTTCTAGATAAATCAGGCTTCCCTAGTAGCCATTACATGGGCTCTTATTTAATAAAGAAATACTATATACTTTCTCTTTGAGAGTTATTTGTTATTTCAGTTTGCTTCCCAGATATAATTCCTCTGGTACTCTGCACACATTGAAGTGAAAATTTCTACCTTCCTAACAATAAGGTCATTAGTTCAGAATGTAAAGTAGATTTGAACACCAGTTCCATCCTTAATGGACAATTACATTTGGCTGCTTAGAATAAAGCAAATATCATCATAGTATTAGGAAGTTTTGCTCAAATGATTGTGACAGCCTATTACGTGAACTTACTGTAATGGTTAAATGGAAACTACATGTAAAGTCTCACACCTAATCAATGTAGATTCCCCATCATTGTCGCAATTCTAGAGAAAGCTTGGTTAATCACTTGGAACTCAGAGCAGAAATGCAATTCCTGTAGAAGTGTTCTCTAGAGGTGGAGATGAGAAGGAAAAGGCCAAGTTCTTCCCTTGTGTGCCTGAGAGGCACTTAGGTAGCTTTCACCCAGGGCCCAGTAATCACTTGTGACTCTTGCTTTACTCTGACATGAATTTGGAAGCTCCCACTCTTGGTTTTAAAGTGGGTGTGAAGTACAGAGATGAATGGTTCTTTTCATACTGAATGGCTTTAAAGACATCTCTGCACAGGATAAACTTATCAGGAGTGGCAAGTGATAGATGAGGGTTATAAAAATTTAGGAATCTTTTACTTACCCTAATTGATGGCTCTCGCAAAAGGATTCATAACTTTTTTTTGTTAGTTGCTCTTTACCTTCTTCGATGCCTGAAGTCTTAAAACAGCAGAGAGGAGAAGGATTTTTGTAAAGTTAATTAATGTTAATTGTGTCATGAATTACGTTAAGGCGCCTGTTGAGTGATGGACTCAGAGAAGAAGGTCGATACCATTTACTGTTCAATAGGGGATAATGCTGGTCTTTGGCACCATTTTCCAGTCATTAGGGCTGAGCTGAAGCTTGTTGGGGCAGTTCTAAAGATCAGTTCCTTGCAGCAATTAAAACAATTGAAAATGAACTGGTATTACATTATGCATGATGTAACGCTGCACCCAGTAGGAACAAACCTTCCTTCCATTAGTGATTTTCAATTTTATACCAAGGCCCGCAATTTATTTTTCTTACTTACCTTACTATGGCTGTCTGTGGACTTCTAGTGGGATATTATTAATATTTATCCTATTATCTCATACAATATTTCATGCACGAAGCACTTTGCAATCTTAACTAATTAATCTTAGTATCCTGCACAAAAGGATGCTGTATCCTTTTAAATTCAGGAACACTAAGTTGGGAGGTTGAAAATTGCTCACCAATAAAATGCCCTGATAAATCCCAGAGTCTTGGTATTGTGATATTTTTGTTTGTTTGTTGTTATTATTATATTCTTTAATTGCTACCCCTCTTGGAGCTAAAATTAATCAATCTTTGGTCATCAAATCATACTATTAATGATGCCTACCAAAAAAGTTGAATTAAATTGAATTTCATAAATGTATTCTTGTAATTAGGTGAAAATACCTTCCTTAAAGAATTATCAGTAGTAATTAAGGAGATGGGAGGGAAACATAGTGATTTTTCTTCATGTTAAGAACATTGCTTGCTTATAGAAACTAGTATATTAAATTTTACATTCAATTTATATGATATGAATGTGTTTTTCAAAAGAAATGAGTATAGGAGGATAGATAATCTGTGGAATACCAGACATCAGTCCCTTGATTATATAATCAGCTTATAGTGATAATCTATCAGGTTTAATATTTTTTCCAATTCACTGATAAGACAGTGAAAGGCCAGAGATTCTTAGATGTTGGCTTTAGTGTTAATGTTGTCTTTCAAGTTAACTTTATTCCCATGATGCAATAATATTTCAACATATATAAGCCAAGAAATGTAATAAGTATACCTAGATACAAAAACTGTATTATTTTTTCTTTGCATAATCCATGATAAATGTAAGGGTTGAAGGGAACATACTTCAACATAATAAAAGGTGTATGTGGCAAACCCACAGTCAATGTCATGGTAAATGGAAAAAAAGTTGAAGCAATATCATTAAAATCAGGAACAAAGCAAGGCTGTCAACAAACGATACAATGCTCTTATTCAACGCTATTCTCTAAATCTTAGAGCTATTAGACAAAAGAAGGAAATGGAAGAAATGAAAACTGAAAATGAGTGACCTTGTTTACAAATACTACGCTTTTCATAAAAATGACTAAATAAATATTTTAGCAGAAAAACTTCTAGAACTGATCTCCACTTTCAGCAAAAAAATTAACATCCAAAAATCAGTAACCATTCTGTATGACAGTAACAAACATACTGAGAAATAAGTCAGCGAAAAAAAGTCCATTCACAATGGCCTCAAAATACCAAAATAGGTCAGAATTAAAATTACCAAACAGGGGAAAGACCTCTACATAGAAACTTTAAAATTCTGTAGAAATCGAGAAAGCACTCATACTTGAACTGGAAGAAATTATATCATGAAAGTGAGCATCCTACCAAAATCAATGTACAGATTTGCTGAAATCCCAATCAAAATCTTCATGCATTCCATTCAAAAACAGAAGTAGAAAAAGCCATCTTAAAATCCATGTAGAAACAGAGAAGACACCAAATATCCAAAAGCACTTTCCACAAAAAATAATATAACTGGGAGCATTTCCATACCTAATTCAAGTTATAATGCAAGTTACAGTAACAAAAATTGCCTTGTAGTGACACAAAAACAAGAACATCAATCATCAGAGTATAATAGAGATCCCACACTTAGTCCAAAAAAATTCAGCTACCTGATTTAATTTTTTCTTTTACTGAAAATGGATTTGTTTCACACAGTACATACTGGTTATGATTTCCTTTCTCTCATGTCCTCCAAAATTCTCTCACCTCCCCTCTCTTCCAAATCCACAGCTTTTCTGTTTCTTGTTAGAAAACAAACAGGTATGTAAAGGATAATGATAAAATAAAAGAAGATAAGGAAAAAGCAGGAAAACTAGAATAGAAGAAAGCAAACAGGAGAAAAAGAGGTAAAGAAACAGCACAGAAGCACCTATAGACACTGAGATACTTTTCCCACTCCCAGGAATCTCCTGAAAACATAAAGCCAGAAGTCATACCATGTTCCCAATGGTACTTAGTACAACCTGTAAGGTGAAAGAAAGAAAGAAAGAAAGAAAGAAAGAAAGAAAGAAAGAAAGAAAGAAAGAAAGAAAGAGGGAGGGAGGGAAGGAGGAAGGGAGGAAAGAAAGAAAGAAGAGAAGGGGAAAAGAGCCGTGACACAACCCTGTGAGCCAAATCCTTCAAAGGTGCCATTGAGTTGGTTTCTGCTGGCCGTCTACCTCTCGGCATGTGCCTTCTCATTAAAAGTAGTTTGTTTCCCCTTTGAGATTTCCTTGGAGAAAACTAAACTTTCGTTTACCAGAGGTTATCAATTGGATATAACTTCCGGGTTAGGGGTCATGTCTCCTTCTCCTTTGGCACTGGAATTTCACCTTGCACAGGTACATGGAAGCCCTGTGCATGCTGCCACAGTCTCTGTGAGTCTGTATGCCTGTTGGTCCTGCTGTGTTTAGAGAGACCTTGATTCCTTGGTGTCTTCAAACCTTCCCTCACTCTCTTTCTTTCCCCTCTTCTGCAGAGTTCCTTCATCCCTGAAAGGAGGGATTTGATGAAGTCACCCCTCTCAGGGCTGAGTGTTTCAAGGTCGCTCTGCATATTGTCTTGTGGGTCTCTGTATTATTTTCACATCTGCTGCAAAAGGAAAATTCTCTGAGCGAGGCATCTATGAGTGTAGCAGAATGTTTTTAGGATACATTTGATGACTATGTTCCTTTAATAGAACTGTAGTGTTTGGTTTATTGGTTCGTCCCTGGCCTGTCAATTCTTAGGTTCTTGGCCACCTGAGCAGTGCCAGGTATGGGTTTCACCTCACAGGATGGTGAATACATATATTGGTTGGTTACTCCAAATGAGCTTTTTGCCACTAATGCACTAGTACATCTTCCAGGCAGGTCACCAATGTTTATCAAAAAGGTTGTAGCTGGTGTTTGCTTTTCCTCTTTGGTAGAGTGAAGAGAACACAAAGACTGCAAACAATATACAGTACAGAAAAGACAACATCTTCTACAAGTAGTTATTGGAAACTAGAAGTTATCATATAGAAGACTAAAGCTTGACCCTGATCTGTTGATCCAAACAAAAGTGAGCTTCAAATGGATAAAAGACCTTAATGAGAAACCAAGACTCTGACTCTCACAGAAGAGAACTTAGGGTCTACTATGTCATTTATGGACATAGATAATTTCTAAATAGAACTCGTTTGCTCAGGATATAAGATGAGCAAGTGACAGATAGAAGCTCTTGATATCAAAGAAACTGTCCACTGAGTAAAAACAGCCATGAAACGAGAGAAATTCTCCACCAACTATACTTCCAACAGATGATTATTGTGTATTCTAATACACAAAGACCACAAAAGATAACAAACATAAGAAAACAAGTCAATTTTTAAAAATTGAACTACAAATATGAACAAATAGTTCTCAAAATAAGTGCTATCAAACACAAAAGAAAGTATTCAAAACTTTTGGCATCAGTGAAATGTCAGACAAAACTGCTGTGAGATTTCATCTCATCCCAGTCAGAATGGCTCTCAGCAAGATGATGGCTTTTCCCCTCTGCTTTAAAGCTACCTAATAATAATATTTGCTGTGGTCAGAAGTACACCTCTGTACTCGAAGCACGTGGGAACCTGAGGCAAGAGGATTGCTGCAAAAACAAGACAAGCCTCCATTCAAAAGTGAGTTCATGACAACTCTGGAATACCAAAGCAACCTTGTAAAGGTGAGTAAAAGTGAAAGGAAGTGTTTGTGAAGGAGCTCAGGGTGACATGTTTTGACTCACTCTCTAGGTTCTTCTGAGCAGTATTTACTGAGCCTGAGTTGCCATTTCACCGTAAACCTGGTGAGGGTAAAGATGCATGGTAATGTCTTATAGGTGCTACTGCTTATATCAAATGACAAATGCTTCATATCTAAATCACAAGAAAAAGGATGTTAACACCTTTTAAAAATCAGGCCACCTGCTACCTACAAAGAAAAAAGATGAATAAATTTGCTTTTTCTCCAAATTTTCCCTTTTCAACTTATCTCACAGTTGATTTCTTTTTCTTTACTTAAATTTCACAATACTTACAATTAAAATGATAAGATTATATTCTCTATATAATGGATTATGTTTAATACCTTAAAATGTATAAAATATTCAAATATTTAAAAACTTGCTGCTTTGAAGAGAAAAGCAAATAATTTTTAAAAATACATATCACAGAATATCATCAAAATCACTGAAAATAAACTCGGAGAACTCAGATTGAGTTTGGATCCTCGTATTTGTTCCTACAGCAATACCTCGTCAGGCACAAACAGTTCTGTATTAGATTATTTGTCAATGTTATTTTATGAAGAAATTTAATAAAATTTACTCTGCAATCCATTGAGCACTTCCTAACTTAATTCTCATATTCTGCATTTCCTGAGATTTACAATTAAAATTGTGATGAGCCAGACATACAAACTATCCTTTTTGTGACAAAGATGACCCATTAGAATTTTACAAAAAATGACCTTGGCTTTTACTTCTAAAATAAGGATTCTACTACAAATTGATACCACTCATCTATAAGAACCTATATATGATTTATTTTAAAACAAAATTTTTCAACCCAATTTGTTTCTGATGCCCACCACAAAAATAATATAGTTCAATTTTCTATTTATGCCCATGCCAGATCCTGTTAATAAAAAATAATGGCCCTGACATTTGCTGTTTTCCAAGCGTGATCAAATAAGAAATAGTCTCCAGACCAGAGTCAACATTCATTCTGATTAAGAAATGTCTAATCTTCCTTAGATTATTGTCGCTAGACACCAATATTACTTCCGATATCTTTAAGACTACATCATTGCACTAAGTGGTATTATTTTATGTCATCATTTTTTAACCCTGGTTTAATTTCTACAAAGACTACTGCAAATATAAGAGATTATGTCACCAAAACTACTGTGATTTTGTGCAATGATTATGTGATCTATCAATAGAAAAACGCATAACCAAAGATTAATAATTCTGAAGATCAATATACCTTTACATATTTAGGACAAGTTATCAACATTTTTTAAATTTGATAATTCTGATCCAACAGCTGCATAAAAATCTATCTTTTTTGTTCACTTTCTGTTTGTTTATTCCAAAGTTTTTTAAGAACGCAATGGTTACGAAGAGTAAGGCATATGTAACATAACTTTGTAAGTTATTGTGCATACGCCATAAATTGAAACGCCCAATTTACGAAGCAGTTTTCATTCATTTAACTACTGTTTCAACATTTCCTGGTCCCGTTCTACAGTCTGAAACCAAGGGAGCTGAGAGAAAGGCAGTGTTATAAATGGAGAAACGTGAGACAGGGGGCCCATTTGCTTGTAGGTCAGCAATGCTCCAAGTTCCATTGGGGGGAGGGGGAATCCTGGCTAATTCTAAACTTGTTTAGAGACAGTTTTGAAGTGTAACAATAATAAATCTGTGTTTGACACCCAAAATTTGCTGCTTCTATGTTGGATTTCATGTCTTAGAAAATTAACTTCTTTGAAAGCCTAGATCCTACATTTCAATTGTATTAAATGCAGCTCAATACAGATTTGAAAAGAAAAAAATAATATTAGAAAGGTTCTCACACCTATTGGAAGTTAAACAAATGAGTTGTGCTGCTATGAAAACATTTAAGCAAATTACCCAGAGGTCAATTTTGTAATTGAAATCCCAGTCTACAGAAGTGTAGATTTATAGATTACAGTTAAAAATAAATTTAAAAGAAAGCTTAGGTGTAGTTGAACTATCCCTGTCCAGAGAAGAGAGCTAGTGGGTTAAAAGTAGCAGAAGGTAAATGCTGATTCTTAGAACATATAAACAATTATAAAATGAAGAAAAAGTGAGGGAATAGAGTTTCTTAAAAAGTGAGGCAGCTCAATATGTAACAGAAGCTTTCATGGGCGTCAAAGACATGAAACCCAGAGATGTTCTGTGAAGCCCCCAGTCTTAACAACATGCACATATTCCAGGGTGTGTGCACTTCTTTATCTTCAAGATGGTGGTCGTTCGCAGATATATCTAAAGAAATGCTAAAGTGCCAGTGGGTTAATGACTGTGGTGTTGACTAAATCATTTTCCTTACCACTGAAGTCCCGCACTGGCTGAATGGTTTCTATGCGAACAAATACCTGCAATTTTCTGTAGTTTTCTATTTCCAATTGGATGAGAAGTTGGTAAGAGTGGTATTCCAGAAGGTGCTTCCCAGTTTGGTAGGTGCTCAGCTTTGGGAATAAAATCCTAGGGAGAGACATGTGGAACCTGAAGAAGAGCTTCTACCACAGGCCTCTGTCTTCTCTGACTCCCACAACAAAATAACACAGACCAAAATGTTTCTGGCTTAAATACAGAAATTTAAGCTTTTCATTTGGTCAATGAAGAGTCCAAGATCAAGGAGCTTTCAAGGTTGTTTCTGGTGACATTTCTGTTCCGGTCTTGTATAGTTATTCTCTGCTGTACCCTCACATGGCCCTTTCTATCTAAACATTAAAAGAAAAAAAATGATAATATTTTCCTATCTTGTGAGGACTTCTGACTTCACTTAGCTTTACCAGTGCATTCATCTGTAAATGCTTCGCTGTGGAGCCTTTCTGAATAGAGTGACATCTGGGAATTTGGACTTCGATGTTAGAATTGGGGTGTACACCTTAGTCAATTTTAAAAATCAAGATCACCAGGATATATAGCAACTAATGACTGATAACAGTTGTTCCCATCTAGCATATAGGAGAAAATTAGATAATAATTTTCTGATACTAAGAATACTTTTCTGTGTAAGAAGCAATTCAAAATGAGGTACCAGTTTTCTTCCATGGACACTTCTAGAGTTTTCTCAGTATTTTCTTTCTTTCATTTTCCAACCTGACCTTGACATGGCCGCTGAGATGCTTCCTTTAACTTTAATAAATGACATTTTAGCTGTTTAGTGACTAATATTTCACATGTTACCTTTTCGTGTGGCTCTCGATGGTCTGATTCCTTACTGGTTCTAGTCTCAACCTTCCAGGTTTCAGCCACAAAGACCAACTCACTACTATGTGAACTTTCCAGGACTTTCTAATATTTGTGGCCTCTTTTTTCAATAAAATGATGTATTTACCAGCAGTGTTTTATTGCTCTTGAGTGTCTTAGCCACCCAATTTCACCAACAAGGCATCATATGGACTGCTCAGTGAGAAGAAACCTCACACAGAACTCGTTGGGCACAAGTAAGTTGCTTATCTTCCCAATTCTGTGAAAAGACTCTGAATTTGTTCAAGTAAAGAGTACTTAATTAAAATTTTATGTCATGTAGACAATTTTCATACTAGCAAAGCTAAATAATGATGTTTACTCAATAATTGTTTAAAGAATGAGTGAATTCGTGGTGAAAAATATAAGATGTTGCATAGAACAGTTCTTAGAAACATTTGATAGATAAAGGAAGCAGAAAGTAGAAAGTAAACTGAAGGTGTGTGTATAAATTATGCTTCTCAAAGAGAGAGAACTGTCATCACATAAAGTCAGGAATATATCCTGTTACTAATTTGTTTAATATAGTCTCTTGAATGACACAGATGGCCAGATTCCAATTTTATAAAGTATGTTTTTTTTCATACATTAACTTCTGTTTATATCACTAAGAATAACAAAATAGCTTAGTTAACATAATTAACACAAGCTTACCATCTCTACCTCCTTTTCAGAACCCAGAGAAAAGTTGAAAATTATTACATGAAAGAAAAAAAAGAAGAGGAAAAGGAAAAACTCCTTCAGAGTTCAGACTGAGTATCTTTCCATAGAAAATTATATAGCCGCACAATTAAAATGAAATACTAATTGTAACAAGGCAAGATGGTGGCTGCAGAATATAATTCAAACATAATAGATTTTCTAATGTCTTCCTTTAAACTAAAGAGGAATGCCCCTTCAGCCAATAAAGTAAATTTCTCATCTTCAAATGGATACTTTATCCTCATTCAGGCTGATGTTACAGCGACATCATGAATTTCTCAGACAGCTTTCTGAATCAGCAGAGTATTTCAGAGGACACTGGCTGCTAAGAGCCAAGTCGTGATATTTTTATACAGCCTTAAAGTAGTTGATGAAACATTTCGTTTTGGATCGAGGATGCTTTTGCTCCAGCCACCTTGGAAAGCAGAAGGGCTGAGCCAGTTGAGAAGAAAGGAAATGAGTGTACTGCATCAGCCAAACTTGAGATTATGCCGTTGTGCAGGTCAACATGTTCAACTGTTTTCCTTTTAGTATTCATGACTGTAATTCTTATCTCCAAGGATCTTGAACACTAATATTTTATGAAATATCATCCTTTGCTTTAATGTGCCTTTGAAAACTTATTAACTAATTTGCTCATGGTAAGTCTTGGGATATAAAGAAGCTAGTTTCCTTGTTATGTAAATAGCATTTAAAAATAAAATTAAGAAAAAATATATACTTCCAAAGCAAGCTTGCAGCTAATGTTCTGAGTGCTTCCCTGAGCTGGAGATGGGCTCAAGGCTAATAATTACGTAAGAAAGCAGCCTCATTCCCACTCTATATAATGACAACTCACATGATATTATACAACATCCAACGCCCGATTATCTGTACCCAAGATGAGGACCCCTCTCTCTTTACTTGTTCTGTTTATTTTTAAAGTATCTGTGAGTGGTTTCAGAGAGTAAAACTGAGACATAAGTCTGACTCAACATCACAAATAAGTTAATATAGATTGATCTCCCGAGAAACTATCACAATCATTTATCATCTATCTTCTTTTTTTGATGAATATGTCATAATGTTGTAGTTTTTAATTTTGTCAAACTATATATATATATATATATATATATATGAATGTATGTAAATGTTACACATAGAATGATACTGACAAACTCTTATCCAAACTAATCAAACGGCAGAGAGAGAACATGCAAATTATTAAGATCAGAAATAAAAAGGGAAACATGATGATGCCCAGGCCTGAGCTGTTGCTAAGAGTCATGTCTGATTCCATGGTCCTCCTGCAACAAGGGTCTGTGTTGATTTCCATAGCCTATGCTACCACAGGAGTCCAATGAGAACCTTGTGGTGAAATCTGAGGGCCATGTTGAGTCAGACCTTTGCTTCACCGGCATGCTGGACACTGTACCAGGAGGGATGGCCCCATCCCTTATGAGACAATTGACGCCACCCTTGGGAGAGATGGCCCAACTCCTCACCATGGTTATGACATGGTGACATGGGCCTAGGAAAGCTGGCTCTAGGAGTTTGGTCCCAGTGGCCAAGACTAACCAGCTCAGCTACCATCCAGGCCTATATCCTAGACCTTCAATTTACACACCCTAACATTTACCCTATTGTTTGACCTATTGGAACAGAATCTCCATGACTCTAGGCAACAGCATGATGTTTGAGAGGAATTTTACTTTATGTGCAGTGATGATGGTGTGCCAAAGACTCGAGGACTTGAACAAGACCAATGACTCATTGTAATGAATATTCATGGGTGGGGCTGATTGAATAACATAGCATTAATGTGGGATTCACCTCTGTATGCTATGAATATGTTTTATTAGCATTGGTTAATAAAGAAGCTGCTTTGACCCAGGGCAGGGGAAAATATAGTTAGGTCGAAAATCCAAGCAGAGATAGAGGAGGAAAGAAAGATGTGTCAAGGATATACAACATAGCAGCCAAAAGAGGAAGACTCCATGTACCTCCTGAAGATGAAAGACACCAGAAAATTACTGGTAAGCCTCATGGTAATACACAGATTAATAGAAATGGGTTAATTTAAGAAGTAAGAGCTAGGTAGAAATATGCCTGAGCCATTGGCCAAACTGTCTTATAATTAATATAGTTTCTGTGTGATTCTTTGAGACTGAATGAGTGAAGGACCAGGCAGGAAAGAAACTTCTGCTTACAAATGGCACCCAAACATTTGGTAAGTATATCCACATAAAACCTATGGAAGCTTAAAAAGGGGGATGCTTCTAGACCCACAAAAATGGGAATCAAGCCGGGCGGTGGTGGCGCACGCCTTTAATCCCAGCACTTGGGAGGCAGAGGCAGGCGGATCTCTGTGAGTTCGAGACCAGCCTGGTCTACAAGAGCTAGTTCCAGGACAGGCTCCAAAACCACAGAGAAACCCTGTCTCGAAAAAAAAAAAAAAAAAAAAAAAAAAAAAAAAAAAAAAAAGGGAATCAATTAGAGCTTCTTGGTATCTTCATATTTTCAGATGGGCTTTGTTTGCTGATGGCAAGGAGAGGCATAGATCCTTTAAGAGAAGGTCTTCTGACTCAGCATTAGCAGCAAAAATTGTGTGGCCCCTTTAAGAGACAGCATTCTGGTTGGTGCTGATGGCACAAAGGGCTCCAATGCCCTACACTGGGTACCATATCTTGCTACAGATATTTTTCTGTCCTGCTGGTCCCTCTGGACTGGGTTTTTTGCACCTTTCTGTTCCTGAAGACTTTTATAAAATAACCACTCTGAGACTTAATATTAATTACACACTCTTTGGCCTATAAACTCAGGCTACTTGTTAACTAACAATTACATTGTAAGGGTATATTGTGTAACACACCACAACTCCCAAGGCCATCAGAATGAATGAAGAAGTGTTGAAGAGGTGATTAAAAAGGGAGAGCAAAATATTTTTGTTTTATTGTTTGTTTGTTTTTAATTAATTTGGGGGAGGTTCTTTTGCAGGCAGGATGCTTCAGGCAAGAGGGACAGATATGGAAGGCCTGGGAGCTGAGGAGGATTGAGCTGCAAGATATAAAATTCTTAAAGAATCAATAAGGAATTATATTATTTTTTAAAAAAAAGAGTAGTTTGTTTGCCCAGTAAGACTCCCTTGGTGAAAATTAAATTTTCATTGCAAGTGGTTATCAATTAGAGATGGATTCTGGATAAGTGATGAGGAAGGGAGCATATGTTCACTTCTTTTAGCTATAGGATCACATCTGGTATGAACTCATACAGGCCTTATGCATGCTGCCACAATTTCACTGGCTTCATATGGGCATTTCCTGCTATGTCTAGAAAGCCTTTTATCCTTTGCATTCTTCATTTCCTCTGGCTCTTAAACTCTTTCCACTTCCTCTTCGGCAGGGTTCTCTAAGCCTGGAAGGGGGTGATTTAATACATATATCCCATTTAGGGTTGAATATATCAAGGTTTCTCACTTTGAATATTGTCTGGCCATGGGTTTCTCTATTTGTACTTATCTGCTTCAGAAGGAAGATTCTCTAATGAGGGCTAAGCAAGGTACGCATTCATAACTAAAAAAAGAAGGCAATTATGAGTCATATTTATTGGCACATTTGTTGTTGTGTTGTTTTGTTATTTAGAGCAGTATTGGTTTTACCCTGGGTCCTCGGGTTATCTACTTTCAGGTTCTTGATCACCTAGGCAGCATGGGTTATGGGTTCCATCTCATGAAGTGGGCCTTAAGCCAACACAGATATTCATTGGTTACTCCTGCATGTGTGCCACCATTGCTCTAGCCTGGTGGACACCGTTGTTGATCAAAAGGTTTGTAGCTGGGTTGCAGATTACATTTCTTCTTTGACAGTATACAATGTCCTTTACAGTACCAAGAAAACTAGACTGTAGAGGTGGAGGCTTATGTAGACCCAGATCAACTTTTTTGTGTTCCATGAGTTGTGTATGTATGATTGTCCGCAACAGAGCTCTGCTATCAGATTGGAGAGAGCAACCTATAATGTCAGTAACAGCCTTGGTTGTTGAGAGTTCCAACAACTCAATTCGATGTAAACCAAGGCCAGTACTGGAATCTTCATTTAGTGACAAGAAATGTTTAATTTGGGGGATCTGTCTCCCTGTCAGTTAGCCATTTTTAGATTGCCTTCATTTATGAATCTATTTTCAGATAATTATACTGTTATGGGTTTTCATACTACCTTTAAATGTCCTTTAATTTTAGCTTTTGCTCCCCATATTCCTTCCCTTATTTTCTTCTTCCCTTCCCCTCTCCACATGATTCTCCTGTTCCAGTCCCCCCACTACCACCATTCATTCATAACTATCTATTCCTTTTCTAGTGGGAAGGATCTACTCCATTTAGCCCCTTATTCTATACTTATCCCCCATGGTTCTATGGATTTTAACTTGTTAATCATTGACTTAACTGTTAATATCCACATATAAGCAAATACATACTCTATTTGTCTTTATGAGTTTAGTTTTACCTTTTTCAGGATTTTTTTTCCTAGTTCCATCTATTTACCTGTGAATTTCATGATTGCATCTTTCTAAAGTCTGGATAATATTCAATTGCAAATATGTACCATATTTTCTTTATCTATTCTTCAGTTGAGGGACATCTAGGTTAATTTCAATTTCTGGCTGTTACAAATAGAGCATCAATGAGCATGGTTGAGCAAGTGTCCATGTGGTAGGATGACGCATCCTTTGGGTATATGTCCAAGAGTAGTATTGCTCTGTCTTGTGATAGATCAATTCCCGTCTTCCTGAGGAACTGCCACACTGATTTCCATAATGGCCATGGAAGTTTGCATTCCCAGTAGCCATGAATGAAAGTTCCCACTACTCTAAGTCATCACCAGCATAAGCAATCATTTGTTTTATTGATCTTAGCAGTTCTGAAATCTCAAAGTAATTTTGATTTTCATTTTTGTGGTCTATATTTAATAACTAAACATTTAAGAAGTTCACAAGCTAGTCCTTAAAAGCATTCGTTAATAAACTTCAGCTCCAACAATAAATATATGAGTTAAGAGTAGTGGTTTCTACATTCTTATTCTGTTCTTAAGTAACCATGTGAGTTTACTAAAAGTAAACATGTAAAAGAATATACTTATTGGTTGTCAGCTGGCTTTAAATTCAATTGATTCGATTTAAGAAAGACACTTGGCAAGTAGAGATTATCCAAAGGTATTTCTAGGTAAACAGTAAAAAGTGGTCTTGCAAAAGATCTGGAAGGACTTAGGAGTGTTAAGTAATATGCTCAAAATATATACTTAAATTTTAAAAAATGTTTTAAATAATTTATAATATACTTGATGTGGGAGGTCCTTTTGTCTATATTTTGAGTTTTTGTAAAGATCCTTTCCTAAAAGATAATTATCATGGAGCATTATCTGGGTAGGCCAGGGCCATAAGAGTACTGTAGCTCAGACTGGATAGAGAAAAGTCGTACAGCCATAAGATTTAGCTTGTCTTCTGTCACTAATTTTCTTCATAGTTCCAAAAATGTTTTAACGATAGCTCGATATAATAACCTGATAGTCCTTTAGGAACTATTTTTATGCTTTGCATATATTTCAGATACTTATATCTGGTTGTTTACCAAGTTAAATTTTCATAAGTGGTTTTGTATTCAAAAATTGGCATGGCATATTCCCCTTATCTGAAATCTTCTGACTATCAATTAATTATTTGTTGATAGATTTTTTTAAAGTTTATTTGTTTTGAAATTATAAAGTAATTAAAACTGCTACAAATGTGTAAAGATTGCTTGGCCTTAGAAAAATTTTCAAGTTTCTTCCTGGACAAATTCATAACTAGCTTGAGTTCTCTTGTTGCTTTATATAAATCAGCTATTAGATCTTCATTTCTATTACTTACTTGAAGTTTTTATTCCTCCTTGTAAACAGCTTTCATTAAACTAACTAAGACTTTGCAATAACTTTTGATCTCTGGCACCGAAAAAGCTAATGAATATTTCTTGTTTGGAGACAAAACAGAATAGCTTTTATTTATGGGGACAGAAATCTAAATCTGACAAATGATTCTGCAATGTTTTTTAAAGGTAGAAATGATTCTCTCCTTTACTTCAGGATGGGCACAACCTTGGTTTGTTTTGCTCTTTTGTCAAACATCACTATATGATGAGGTCGTACCAACCTCTTGCTGTAAGCACAACAAAGGTGTTTTAGCTTTAACAGTATAATATGCATTTAGCATATCTATTATATGCATATAATGGTGGTAAACATCTCTCAAACTCTCTGAAAATGCAAAGAACACTTCCTGAAAGGTTTGCTCCTAGCCACGCTATAAATATTGCTCTAGAAACCTGTGTGCATTCACAACGTTGGGAAGAGATAAACATTGTAATCAGTTTCATGAAGAGACATTTGTATACATCACTGCTATCAATCAAACTATTGACCAATTATGAAACTGCCTGGAGAAATTTAACATTTTCAAAGAGAAAAACTTAAAACTACCTGTTGCTTATAGAAATGTATTAGAGATCAGATCCACTTTCTAATACATTTCATAGAATTCATCTGCATTAAGTAAACATATTTGAGATTATCTAGATCATTTGTTACCATCTGAAACGTCAAGGTGACCATCATTTGTGTCCTTCTCTGTCCTCTGTCTTTCTCTTTGGCCCATTTTATTTGCAACTTCAAAAGTCTCTTACATTAGAAATATTCTAATTTCTCCTAAAGATGCAGTTTTTTTCCTAACTTTGATGTTTTATTAAAAAGCATTAGGACTGAAAATGTAATGAAGTGAGATTCATAATGCCCTGCTTTTAAAGTTACTTTGTTCACTTTGTGCATTGAATTTCAATCAAAAGTAGGTAATATTGTATTTCATACACATCTAAGTTCATGATAGTTGTCATGAAATGCAGCTCATGTTAAATTAATAGTGTATTTAGTAAGTGAAAATGGAATATCCTTTCAAGGGAGTTGATGTGAAAGAATTTTTTTAAATGTAACTTGCTCTTTGAAAGATTATTAGATACTTTAATAGGGGCTGTGAGTGATGCAGAATGAGAAACTTCTAACTAAAACGGTTCTATGTCATTCTCTGGAAAACTTTGCCCACATACCCACTGATTAGTTTAATCCTATACCTGTTTGTATTCTTTTAAACAAGGGATCTGGTTTCACCAGTTACTTCAGTGTAAGGCTGTACTTATCAAGTATTTCCTCGTTTAAAATGAAAAGATTTTGAAGAAAACAGTTTTTTTAAAATGATTTCCTCCACCAGACACCCCAGGGTTTTCCTCCATATTTAAACAAGCTTCTCATGTCTGTGAGTAATGAATGTCACTTTAGCGCAAACCATTAGTTAAGGCCTATAAAGTGACAAGCTCACCATGGAACTATTTCTTTTTTAACAAATAAAGTGTCTAAAAACTCCATGATCACTGATGTTTCGGTGATTATGCATTCTTAGCAAATCTATATGAATTCAGCTTTAAGAAAATTGTGTCCCTGAATTTAAATGTCAATGTTTAGAGAGCGACTAAACTAAATTTGTGTAGAGCAAAAAAGAGAATTTAGCTTCCTCCAAACAGATGTAAATTTGCACAGAATTGATACGTATTTTCCCTCGGTTTTTGATGGGTTATATGGTATCCCTTTATCAGTATCTTAGGAAGAAAGACAAAATAGAATATAATGAATATTCATTTGAAGAGTATGGGCATCTCAGTTACCTTTTTTTTAAAGGACTCACCATTTAGAGCACAGTTCTGTAGAAAATCCTAGAGACATGAAGACATTTCAATGTGAACTACACAGTTGTGTTGTAAGCACCTTACTGCTTCAAGTTTTTCACTTTGTTCACTAATTTTATATAATTAGATTAGCTGAATAATTCAGGTTTTATTATGTACTTATCAAAGCTCTGCTTATCATCTAATAAAAAGAATGGGACAAACAAAGTTCCTTTTACTTACAGAAGGTGTTCTAATGAATGAGAGGAATAATAAAAGGGGAGAAACGAGAGGGAGGGGGAGAAACGGGGAATCTAAGTGCAACTCAGTCATGCCTAACATAAGGAAACAAACAACATGCAGGAAATATGAATTCACATACTAGAGACATGTTTTCAAGTTCGTATGATTTTCTGGTAGATGCTAACAGAAATTTTGTCTGTAATAATAACTATGATGGAATTACTGATTGAATGTCACTATCTCAACTGCCCCTTCCAGACTCAGATCAGTCAGAAAAACTTCCATTTGTTGCCATTATGTAACTGGGTTCAGCCCTTGGGAAATCTGGAAGAAAAATCCAGAGTCTAAATAGCTATTTGACCCACAAATCTAAGCAAGTCCTGGCAGAAATCAATTTCTCTTCATTCACTTGTACATGACAACCTGTATTTTAAATGTTTTTCTTCCATTTTTTTTAACTGAATGCAGTAGCTTGAATATAATTGACTTGATAATCTCATAGGTAGTGGTACTATTAGGAGGTGTGACTTTGTTGGAGTAGGTGTGGCCTTGTTGGATAAAGTGTGTCACTGTGGAGAAAATGATGAGGTGTCATATATGCCCAAGCCACATTCAGTGCTTCTGTCCACTTCCTGTTACCTTCTGATCAATATGCAGCCAACATCATGTCTGCTTAGATGCTGTCATGCTCCTAGCTGTGACTGAACCTCTCCATTGTAAATGAGCCAGGCCAATGAAATGTTTTCCTTTATAAGAGTTGCTGTTGTCATGGTGTCTCTTCACAGCAATAGAAAACACAAGACACCTAAATTTTTTCTTTTATAAATACTTCTGTTATAAAATTGTCACTGAAATAGCATCTTCATCCTATCAGAGTGTTTGGCTCTTAATTTGTCATCCATAAAACTTCTGTAAATCTAATCTGCCTTCAAACTATTAGATTAGTTTTTTTCTATTAAGATTATTTTTCCTCAAATGGATATGTTTCCAAACTATTTTTGTTATGAAAGTCTGAAATAAATGTTATATTATATTACATATCATAAATATTATGCTATCATAAATGCATCCTATATTTTCTTGTAGAAATGCCTCCACTCAGATCTGTGAGTTCTGTTATACATCGTAAGATACAAATATGTATTGCATGAAGAAATCACAAGCTGGTTTTCCCTCTACACACAAACTGTCGTATATTTATACTTCCAAAATAATCACCATTTTCTTAAAATCCTTGTATGTGAGCACTCATCCACTGCAAAATATACTTGCTCCCTTTTTACTATTGCCAATTACTTGATGAATGCTGAGAGTCACAGCAAGGTACTACTTTCTTTACCTCGTGATCTGAGAAATCTATACAATGGACTATAGCAGATTTCTTCCTTCCTTCCTTCCTTCCTTCCTTCCTTCCTTCCTTCCTTCCTTCCCTCCTTCCCTCCTTCTTCTTTCTTTCTTCCTTCCTTCCTTCCTTCCTTCCTTTCTTTCTTTCTTTCTTTCTTTCTTTCTTTCTTTCTTTCTTTCTTTCTTTCTTTCTTTCTTTCTGTCTTTCTTTCTTTCTTTTTCTCTTATACAAAACATCCTGACAACGGTTTACCTTCCCTTCAGTTCTTCCCATCCCCCTCCCCACACACTTTCCCTTTCTCCAGATCCACTACTCTTCCATTTCCCTTCAAAAATGATAAGGCCTCCCAGGGATATCAACCAAATATGCTATAATAAGATGAAACAAAACTCGGCACAAACGCTCATATCAAGGCTGGTGAGGCAACCCACCAGCAAGTAAAAGAGTCAGAGCCACCCCACTCCCACAAGAACACCAAGCTACAAGTCTTACTGTAACTTGATATGCCTTGTTTTGTAAATATCTTTTTCTGAAAAGAAATGGCAGAGGAAGATGGTGGAGGGTGAGCAGCAGGGAGATGGAGCAGAGGGACCGAAAAGAGGTAGGGGAATCTGAGGTCAGAAAGTAAAATAAATAAATATTGAAAAGAAAAGAAAAAAGAACTCCAAGCTACACAACCATGCAGAGGACCTAGTACAGACCCATGTAGGCTTCATGATTGCCACTTTCTTTTCTGTGGGGTTTTATGTGTTCTGCTCAGTTGATTCTGTTGGCTTGTTCTCCTGGTATTCTCAATCCCTCTGGCTCCTATACTTCTTCCCCCTCTTCTTCAGGGTTCTGTGAGCTCTGCCTGATGATTGGTTGTATGTCTCTGTATCTGTTCTCAGTTCTCATCAGATGCCAGAGGAAGACTCTCTGATGACAATGGGACCAAGACCTGAGCATATTTGTTTTTCTGGATATGAGTTGCCTCATTCAGAATGACTTTTTCTAGTTCTATCTATTTGTCTGAAAATTTCATGATGTTATTTTTAACAATCAAATAATACTCCATTGTGTAAATACATCACATTTCTTTATCAGGTCATCTGTTGGGGACATTTAGGCTGTTTCCAGTTTTAGGCTATTATCAATAAATATGCAATAAATATAGTTGAATAATTGGCCATATGGTAGGATGGAACATCTTTTGGGTTTATGCCCAAGAGTTGTATAACTGGGTCTTGATTATCAATTTTCTGAAGAACTGCCATATTTATTTTCATGGTGGCTTTACAAGTTTACATTCCTACCAGCAATGTGGGAGTGTTCCTCTTGCTCCACATTCTTTCCTGCATGAGCTATCACTTGTGTTTTTGATCTTGGCCATTCTGACAGGGGTAAGATGGAATTTCAAAATAGTTTTGATTTGTAGCTCCCTGATGGTTAAAGATGCTAATGGAGCATTAGAATTAACATAGTCAAAAACAGTCGACCTCCAAAAGCAATCTAGAGATTCAACACAATGCCCATCAAAATTCTAACACAATTCTTTACAGATCTTGAAAGGAAATACTCAATTTCAATATGGAAAAAAAACCGTGAAGCTAAAACAGCCCTGAGCAATAAAATATTTTCCAGCGGCATTACCATCCCTGAGTGCAAGTTGTGTCACAGAGCAATGGTAGTAAAAACTGCATAGTATTGACACTAAAACAGACACATTGATCAATGAAATCAAATTAAAGACCCAGGCATAAATGCACACATCTATGGACACCTGATTTTTTTGATAAAGAAGTCAGAAATATACAACGAAAAAAAAAATAGAAAGCAAGCATCTTCAACAAATAGTGCTGGTCTAACTGAATGTATGCATGTAGAAGAACGCAGGAAGATCCATAATTATCACCCTGTGCAAATAAACATTTCTATATCGTGGGAGGGGAGAACATGAACTCAGGAGATAACTTTCTTAACAGAATACTGAAAGTATAGGCACTAAGATGAGAAATTCATAAACGGAACCTCAAGAAACAGAAAAGCTTTTTGTAAGGCAAAGGACACCATCAATAGGACAAAATGACATTATACTGTGAAAAAAATTTCACCAACTCCACATCCAATAAAGAGCTAATTTTCAAAATAGGTGAAAAACTCAAGAAACTAGACATCAACAAACAAATAATCCCATTAAAAATGGGGTACAGATTTAAACAGATAATTTTCACTAGAGGACTCTCAAATGACTGAGAAACAGAGCAGATTTTTTTAACAAGTAAATCTATATGTGATGAGTAAGAAAGAATGCTCAGTGCTTTGAAAACAAATGATAATAATTGAAAGATCAGCCTTAAATTATAGACCAAGGAAGGAGAT
The DNA here is from genome assembly GCF_037038515.1 of Microtus pennsylvanicus. NCBI lineage: Eukaryota > Metazoa > Chordata > Mammalia > Rodentia > Cricetidae > Microtus > Microtus pennsylvanicus. The sequence goes on from NC_134592.1 coordinate 68,484,483, forward strand.
TAGTTCTTTTACTTAGGTAAGGGCTGCAGAAGAAAAGGGTTATCTTTAAGGCCATGTTCCAGGTGGGCTGTGCCACACTGAGACCCGTGGAAACAAGAAAATACAGAGTTGCTGGCTTAAAAATCATTCTGAGTTTTAAGAGAGCAATAAAGGATCATTAAACAAATATAAATGGTCTTGATCTTAGATCCGCGTGATTGCACTCATAGCTTATCTAAGAAGTTAGCCCTGTGTCTAGGAAGTATTCATAGAAGTGTGTCAAGTACACTTTATTATTCAATGAAGGCAGTGTTGTCACATAACCCCAGAGTCAGCACTGCACACGTGCGTCTAGAGGAACATCCACTTCTATCACATAACCCAGAGTCAGCACTACACACCTGTGTCTACAGGAACATCCACTTCTATCACATAACCCAGAGTCAGCACTGCACACCTGTGTCTACAGGAACATCCACTTCTATCACATAACCCAGAGTCAGCACTACACACCTGTGTCTACAGGAACATCCACTTCTATCACATAACCCAGAGTCAGCACTACACACGTGCATCTACAGGAACATCCACTTCTATCACATAACCCGAGAGACAGCACTGCACACATGTCTCTACAGGAACATCCACTTCTATCACATAACCCAGAGTAGGCACTACACACCTGTGTCTACAGGAACATCGAGTGTCAACACAACCCAGAGTCAGCACTACACACCTGTGTCTACAGGAACATCGAGTGTCAACACAACCCAGAGTCAGCACTACACACCTGTGTCTACAGGAACATCGAGTGTCAACACAACCCAGAGTCAGCACTACACACCTGTGTCTATAGGAACATCCACTTCTATCACATAACCCAGAGTCAGCACTACACACCTGTGTCTACAGGAACATCCACTTCTATCACATAACCCAGAGTCAGCACTGCACACCTTTGTCTACAGGAACATCCAGTGTCAACACAACCCAGAGTCAGCACTACACACCTGTGTCTACAGGAACATCCACTTCTATCACATAACCCAGAGTCAGCACTACACACCTGTGTCTACAGGAACATCCAGTGTCAACACAACCCAGAGTCAGCACTGCACACCTGTGTCTACAGGAACATCCACTTCTATCACATAACCCAGAGTCAGCACTACACACCTGTGTCTACAGGAACATCCACTTCTATCACATAACCCAGAGTCAGCACTACACACCCGTGTCTACAGGAACATCCTCTTCTATCACATAACCCAGAGTCAGCACTACACACCTGTGTCTACAGGAACATCCACTTCTATCACATAACCCAGAGTCAGCACTACACACCTGTCTACAGGAACATCCAGTGTCAACACAACCCAGAGTCAGCACTACACACCTGTGTCTACAGGAACATCCACTTCTATCACATAACCCAGAGTCAGCACTACACACCTGTGTCTACAGGAACATCCACTTCTATCACATAACTCAGAGTCAGCACTACACACGTGCGTCTAGAGGAACATCCAGTGTCAACACAACCCAGAGTCAGCACTACACACCTGTGTCTAGAGGAACATCCACTTCTATCACATAACCCAGAGTCAGCACTGCACACCTTGTCTACAGGACCATCCACTTCTATCACATAACCCGAGAGACAGCACTGCACACCTGTGTCTACAGGAACATCCATTTCTATCACATATCCCAGAGTCAGCACTGCACACCTTGTCTACAGGAACATCCACTTCTATCACATAACCCAGAGTCAGCACTACACACCTGTGTCTACAGGAACATCCACTTCTATCACATAAACCCAGAGTCAGCACTGCACACGTGCGTCTAGAGGAACATCCAGTGTCAACACAACCCAGAGTCAGCACTACACACCTGTGTCTACAGGAACATCCACTTCTATCACATAACCCAGAGTCAGCACTGCACACCTTGTCTACAGGAACATCCACTTCTATCACACAACCCAGAGTCAGCACTACACACCTGTCTACAGGAACATCCACTTCTATCACATAACCCAGAGTCAGCACTACACACCTGTGTCTACAGGAACATCCACTTCTATCACATAACCCAGAGTCAGCACTACACACATGTGTCTACAGGAACATCCACTTCTATCACATAACCCAGAGTCAGCACTGCACACGTGCGTCTAGAGGAACATCCAGTGTCAACACAACCCAGAGTCAGCACTACACACCTGTGTCTACAGGAACATCCACTTCTATCACATAACCCGAGAGACAGCACTACACACCTGTCTACAGGAACATCCACTTCTATCACATAACCCAGAGTCAGCACTACACACCTGTCTACAGGAACATCCACTTCTATCACATAACCCAGAGTCAGCACTACACACCTGTGTCTACAGGAACATCCACTTCTATCACATAACCCGAGAGTCAGCACTGCACACCTGTGTCTACAGGAACATCCAGTGTCAACACAACCCAGAGTCAGCACTACACACATGTGTCTACAGGAACATCCAGTGTCAACCCAACCCAGAGTCAGCACTACACACCTGTGTCTACAGGAACATCCAGTGTCAACACAACCCAGAGTCAGCACTACACACCTGTGTCTACAGGAACATCCAGTGTCAACACATAACCCAGAGTCAGCACTGCACACCTGTGTCTACAGGAACATCCAGTGTCAACACAACCCAGAGTCAGCACTACACACCTGTGTCTACAGGAACATCCAGTGTCAACACATAACCCAGAGTCAGCACTGCACACCTGTGTCTATAGGAACATCCACTTCTATCACATAACCCAGAGTCAGCACTACACACCTGTATCTACAGGAACATCCACTTCTATCACATAACCCAGAGTCAGCACTACACACCTGTGTCTACAGGAACATCCAGTGTCAACACAACCCAGAGTCAGCACTACACACCTGTGTCTACAGGAACATCCAGTGTCAACACAACCCAGAGTCAGCACTACACACCTGTGTCTACAGGAACATCCAGTGTCAACACAACCCAGAGTCAGCACTACACACCTGTGTCTACAGGAACATCCAGTGTCAACACATAACCCAGAGTCAGCACTGCACACCTGTGTCTACAGGAACATCCAGTGTCAACACAACCCAGAGTCAGCACTACACACCTGTGTCTACAGGAACATCCAGTGTCAACACATAACCCAGAGTCAGCACTGCACACCTGTGTCTATAGGAACATCCACTTCTATCACATATCCCAGAGTCAGCACTGCACACCTGTATCTACAGGAACATCCACTTCTATCACATAACCCAGAGTCAGCACTACACACCTGTGTCTACAGGAACATCCAGTGTCAACACAACCCAGAGTCAGCACTACACACCTGTGTCTACAGGAACATCCAGTGTCAACACAACCCAGAGTCAGCACTACACACCTGTGTCTACAGGAACATCCACTTCTATCACATAACCCAGAGTCAGCACTACACACCTGTTTCTACAGGAACATCCAGTGTCAACACAACCCAGAGTCAGCACTACACACCTGTGTCTACAGGAACATCCAGTGTCAACACAACCCAGAGTCAGCACTACACACCTGTGTCTACAGGAACATCCACTTCTATCACATAACCCAGAGTCAGCACTACACATGTGCGTCTACAGGAACATCCACTTCTATCACATAACCCAGAGTCAGCACTGCACACGTGAGTCTACAGGAACATCCACTTCTATCACACAACCCAGAGTCAGCACTACACACCTGTGTCTACAGGAACATCCACTTCTATCACATAACCCAGAGTCAGCACTACACACCTGTGTCTACAGGAACATCCACTTCTATCACATAACCCAGAGTCAGCACTACACATGTGCGTCTACAGGAACATCCACTTCTATCACATAACCCAGAGTCAGCACTACACACCTGTGTCTACAGGAGCATCCACTTCTATCACATAACCCGAGAGACAGCACTACACACCTGTGTCTACAGGAACATCCACTTCTATCACATAACCCAGAGTCAGCACTACACACCTGTGTCTACAGGAACATCCACTTCTATCACATAACCCAGAGTCAGCACTACACACCTGTCTACAGGAACATCCACTTCTATCACATAACCCAGAGTCAGCACTACACACCTGTGTCTACAGGAACATCCACTTCTATCACATAACCCAGAGTCAGCACTACACATGTGCGTCTACAGGAACATCCACTTCTATCACATAACCCAGAGTCAGCACTACACACCTGTGTCTACAGGAACATCCACTTCTATCACATAACCCGAGAGACAGCACTACACACCTGTGTCTACAGGAACATCCACTTCTATCACATAACCCGAGAGTCAGCACTGCACACCTGTGTCTACAGGAACATCCAGTGTCAACACAACCCAGAGTCAGCACTACACACCTGTGTCTACAGGAACATCCAGTGTGAACACAACCCAGAGTCAGCACTGCACACCTGTGTCTACAGGAACATCCACTTCTATCACATAACCCAGAGTCAGCACTACACACCTGTCTACAGGAACATCCAGTGTCAACCCAACCCAGAGTCAGCACTACACACCTGTGTCTACAGGAACATCCACTTCTATCACATAACCCGAGAGTCAGCACTGCACACCTGTGTCTACAGGAACATCCAGTGTCAACACAACCCAGAGTCAGCACTACACACCTGTGTCTACAGGAACATCCAGTGTCAACACAACCCAGAGTCAGCACTGCACACCTGTGTCTACAGGAACATCCACTTCTATCACATAACCCAGAGTCAGCACTACACACCTGTCTACAGGAACATCCAGTGTCAACCCAACCCAGAGTCAGCACTACACTCCTGTGTCTATAGGAACATCCAGTGTCAACGCAACCCAGAGTCAGCACTGCACACGTGCGTCTACAGGAACATCCACTTCTATCACATAACCCGAGAGACAGCACTACACACCTGTGTCTACAGGAACATCCAGTGTCAACGCAACCCAGAGTCAGCACTGCACACGTGCGTCTACAGGAACATCCACTTCTATCACATAACCCGAGAGTCAGCACTGCACACGTGAGTCTAGAGAAATATCCACTGCACATATATGTCTACAGGAACATCCAGGAAAGCTAGTAAAAACTGACTTTATTGAGGGTTCAAATGTAGTTTTCTAAAGCATCTTTTTAGACAACAAAATGTCTAAATCTTAAAAGTGTAGGTTTTTTTTCCTTCAGAAAGTTCTATCTTTTGTCTCAGATAATGGACTATATGTATTTTATTATATTTTTAATTAGTGTACCACGATTTAGCTAACATCATTGTAACATTTTGAATCACAGAAGTGTGTTTTATTGCTCTCTTCCTCCTTCACTGTGTCTCCCACCACCATTCTTCCCCTTAGCTTCCCTTTGGCTTTGATGGTCCCACATGTTCTATTAACCCCACCCTTTCTCAAAACCACTTTCTCCCCTCTCATGGTTTCCTTTTCGAATTTTATGACCTATAACCATACTCACATCCAAATATATTCATGTACATAAACATTAAAATCTGGGATCCATTATGTGAAAAAATACATGGTATGTATTGTATCCCTTTAATAAATATTATAGCTTCCAGATATATCAATTTCTGAAGAATTCATAATTTCATTTTTATGACTGAGTAAATCCCCACTGTGAATACGCTCCACATTTTCATACCCATTCATCTCTTGATGGACACGGGGTTCCGTTTCCTGACTGTTGTGATTAGAGCAGCAATAAATATAGACATGCAAGTGTCTCTGGTCACATTGCAGTTTTAGTCTTAATTTTCTGAGAAACCTCCCTAGTAGTTCCTATAAATAATTGATAAGTAATTGGACTGGTTTATCCATACACCAGCAGTGAATGAGGGCTCTTCTTTTTCCACATCCTCCCCAGAATTTACTGCCACTTGCCTACTTGCTGACAGCCATTCTGGATGCAATCTCACAGCTTTTCTCTGGCAGCTGTGGATGTTGAACACATTCATTGTTTGTTTCTAAGGAAGCATTTGAAGCTCGTTTTTTTATTGTTTAAGAAATTCATACGTTTATATAATGCATTTTGATAAAATTCACCCACCTTTTCCTCCACCTCGATTCTTCCCCTATCTCAACCACCACATTTTTCTTTCAACCTTATGTGTGGCTCTCTTTTATAAAACCCCTGAGACATTTGGGAATGTCTGCTTCTTACACCACTAAAGTAAAGGTGACCTCACAAAGACCACATTCCCAAAGAAAACAGACTCTTCCCATACCCAACCATCAATTGTCCATGGCCCCTCTGCTGGAAATGGGAATTCCTGAGCCCCTTCCCTATGAATGATTACATTTGGATGGCTTGATTTCATGCAGGTCTTAGGCATTCAGTCCCAGCTACTGTGAGTTCATATGTACAACTGCATTGTCATCTCCAGAAAACACTGGTGATGTCTACTACCTTTGGTTCTAATAAGTTCTTTGTCCTGTCCCCTCTTCCACAATGACCCCTGAGTCTTAGGGAGAAGGGTGTGATATAAATGTCCCATCTAGAGATTGTTAGTGTTAAGTTGGGAGCAGAGACCCAGCCCCCAGGTCTGAGAGCTGTATTGGTCTGTACTCCATATCCTAGCTTGCAAGGTCCTGATCCATGCCTGGGGGGCAGGGTCAGGACCACTCCCACAGAGTATTTAAGTGAACTCCCCAAAGAGGATCACTTTGTGGTCCCTTTTCCTTTCTCCTGGTGGTTGCATTCACGGCCTCCCGGTTTCCCCTCGGGGCTATCTGAGAGCACAGGAATCCTATTAAACCTGGATATTTCTTAATTTGGCTTGTTTTGATTTGGTTTGATTGGGAATTTGCATTGGCAGAGAGCTCTCGTTAGGAAAAAAGTCCTAACAATTATATTCCACAATCTATTATTCTATGATTGATTAGTTATCGATCTCTATATTAGCTGTCATTTATGACAGAAAGGTGGCTTTGATGAAGACTGAGAAATGCACTAATATATTGGTATAAAGATAAGTCTTTAATAATACTTATGGGCTATTTAAATTTCTCCTGAGAGTTGTCTCTCAGATCACTAGCCCACTCATTCACTGTCACTTCTGCTGTTTAATTCTTGTAGTTCTTCATAGAAGATTTCAAGCTCCTGTCTGAAGGAAAGGTAGTAAGGTTTTCTACCAATCTGTAGCCTACCTGCTTGCTCCACTCAGTTTCCTTTCCTGCGAAGTAGCTTTTACACATCCCATTTATCAATTCTTGGACCCATTCATGCTCTTTTGGAGTTGTGATGAGCTATTTCTTGACAATTCCTGTATCTTGAACATCCCCCTATGTTTTCTTTTCACAATTCAGCATCCAGGGTTTTAAATTAAAATCTATAACCCATTTGGAATTTCTGTCTTGCAGGATGATAGATATGAATTCAATTCCATTCTTTTGCAGTTAGGTAGTCCGTTTTGCCAACTCTATTTGGTGACTATACAGTGTTTTGTTGCTAAACTTGTTTGTGATAACTCTGTAAACTATTAAGTGGAGATAGCTGTGTATATTTATTTCTGGGTCTTTTATTCAGGACCATTGTTGGTCATGTGTGCTTTTCGCCTGTGCATTGCTGTCATCGTCACTCTGGCTTTATGGAATAATTTGAGGTCAAGTATTATAATACACCTAGCAATGTTCATTATGCTAAACATCACTTTGACTACCTTTAGCCTTTTCTGTTACATTTTTATACTCAGTTTGTAGTGAAGTCTAATAAAGTGGTTCAAAATTGACCTTTGGATCTCCTAACATCTGAGAGTAAGAACAAAGTCTGAAAAAGCGACTCATATACAAGTGTGGGATACTTCTTCAGGAGAAGGATGCTCTCCGTGGATAATTGCAAGAAGCTCAGAGAATTAATCCAAAAAAAGTAGAAAGAGGCCATAATCATAGAACTGACACACACTTAACCAAATTTCAGTATTTCTGTAAGGTAGAGATTAGTATTTGTCTCTTGTCTATTTGAAGTAATGTGCTTATTAAATTCCATAGTCCTCATCTTGCAATTGTATGTTAAATTTGTGAGCATCAGATAATTTTTCTTTTAGTTTATATTTCTTTATATGCAGTGAAGTCAAAATACCCACTCACCTAGGCCTGACTTAAATGATGAAATGGTGGACTGTGAGCCAAAAGGAGTAATGGAATTAAAATCATGAAGAGTAGTGAGCATGCCTTTCAGAAATGAGCTTGGAAGACTGATCAGTGGTTAGAAACACTTGCATCTCTCGCAAAGCACCAGGATTCACTTCTTAGAACGCACATGGTGACTCCTAAACACTTGTAACTACAGTTCCATGAGATCCAATGGCTTTCTGTTCTTGGAGTGAACCAGGCACATGCATGGTGTTAGTATAAACCCTAACCCTAATATGCAGGGTAAGCACTCATACACAAAAATAAATGTAATATTCTATTTTTAAAATTTAATGTTTTTCAATTCCTCATTCTAGAATTTCTCAATCTTGAAACATTTCTTCCTGGAACTCAGATACCATGGTTTGAAAAACCCAAGCCGCATGTATGTATTGCTGTTCCAATTGATTCTCTCAGTAAACATCTCACCATTAACTAAAATCAAATTTCAGCATATGAAAAGGCCATCTTAGTATTTCAAGTATAATAGAGTGTGCTCTTGATGTGACCAAAGTCAACTTCATAGCAAGCAAGTTAGCCTGGTCAACTCCATGACTAGTGAGAAATAGTCCTTGTAAGCCATTAAATATTGAAATGATTAATTATGCAAGAATGAAAGCTGAAATAGGAGTTGTCTTAGTTAGGATTTCTATTGCTAGTATAAAAATACCATGACCAAAAGCAATTTGGGAGGAAAAGTTTTATTCGGCTTATACATCCATATCATGGTCCCTCATTGGAGGAAGTCAGGACAGGAACTGAAGCAGGGCAGGAACCTGAAGGCAGGAGCTGAAGCAGAGCAATATAGGAGAGCTGCTTAGTGGCTTGTTCATCATGGCTTGCTCAACCTGCTTTCTTATAGAACCCAGAACTCCCACAATCCTTCCACAATAGACTTAACCCTCCCCCATGGATCACTAATTGAGAAAATGCCTTACAGCTGCATCTCATGGATTCCTTTCTCTCTGATGACTAACTTGTGTCATGTTGACACACAAAACCAACCAGTGCTGTCATAATTTGTAAGTCAATGGAAGAGAGAAAAGTCATGGATCTGAGTGCAAATGAAATATCATCTAATAATATAAAATTAAGTGTGGCCTTAACAAAATATAGATTCCCAAACTGATAAACAATGGAAGATCATGAGTAGAGGAAGAGTCAATAGGAATAGGTTAACTTGAGAAGCCAAGAAAGTTAGAATGGTGTCAAGGATTTCTCTCTCTCTCTCTCTCTCTCTCTCTCTCTCTCTCTCTCTCTCTCTCTCTTTCTCTCTCTCTCTCTCCTTTCTGTGTCAGTGTATGTGTGTGTGTTAGTATGTGAGAGAGACAGAGAGATAGAGAGACAGAGATGGAAAACATACATGAGAGAGACGAAGAAGTGATAAAAAGTTTAAATTACCTTTAAATGATGGTGAGAAATAAAGAACTGTAAAAGTCAGCACAAGAGAAAAGTGTGTGTAATATTTTACTCTCTCCAGAAAGGATCCTAAAACCACATAACATCCATTTGGCCACTAATTTATGTCCATTGTTGAAACACACAGTAACCTCAACAGAACATTTGCTATAAAACTGACTTCTTAATAACTTAGCTGCATCACGGGGCTGAAGGAAATCATTTACTGATGTAGCAAAGTGGGATTGTTAAGATGCATGGGCTAAATCTACAAAACAAATGTAATCATTAGATTTTATACATCAAAAAGCACATTTCTTAACTTCTATGCAGTTTCTTCATCTTCTGATAAGCATTAAATTGGCTTTTTTTTTGGTAGATCCTCTTTCATTTAATGTAGTATTTCATTGATGTGGAAGAGTATAGAAAATGTTCACTTGACAAGTTCCCAAGAACTATGTATAATTATGGGTAGAATTCAATAACACCGTACTCAAATATATGTCTTTTCAACACTGAGTTCATCCCTGTGCAGAAGGTCCCCTTGTGAATAGAATGTGATATACTCTAATTCTGTTTCTGAATCAGTTTCCGTATTCACATGAGATCAAAGTACAGTAAAGGAACACGGCACCAGTGAGAAAGCATGGTTTCTAGACTAGGGAATAGGGACAAATGTTAGGTCATCAGAGTCAGGAGAATCTCCTTTGGACATTTTGTAGCTGATTTAGGAATCCATCCTTATCCAGTTACCCTAGTGCTCTCTCAGAGACCACGAGGAAAATGCTGAAGATATGTTAAATAAAGGATAATGTCGCATTAAGGGCCAGGAAATCCCTAGAGAAATCCAACTCGCTCATTCCTGGAAATACCTTGCAATTGAGACGATCAGGATGATTGCACTTATGTGAGTAGATCAGAGAGCAAACACCTTTTCTCTGCTATGGTTTGGCAGGTAAGTGTGTAAGGCTTGGTCGTCAGTGCATAGTGCTTGTGGAAGGGAGCAGAGCCTTTCAGAGATGAGTCCCTGGAAAAGAAGTGAGATTGCTGAGGGAGCTGTTTTAAAATGGGGATATTTAAACTACCACTTCTTCATCCTGCTCTCTTGGCTTTTCATCTACCATGAGGTGAAGAATTCATTTCTGCCATGTGCTCTCTCTACATGGTATTGAGGAACCACAGGCCCAAACAACAGAAGAGAACAACTGTGGGCTCAAACTTCTGAAACCATGAGCCCAAATAAGAAACTGGATCCTAACACATGTGTTTTTAGGTAGTAAAGGAAAGCTAACGAACATAGCCCTGTTTTGAATGCCTAGTTTCCACGTAGTTAGAATTTGTCATTGAGGTAATTTTCTCACATATTTGACTTAGTTGTTAGAAAATAAGTGTGTTTGGCATTAACTTTTTTGTACATTATCAAATAATATGCTGAGGCACTTGGCAAAAAAATGACTCCATATTTCTATGTGAGCCTGGGATCTCAATGTTAGGTCAAAGTATTAAGCGGAAACAAATTAACAATAGTGACTAAAAGCATGTCTAGCTGCATTAATCCTATTAAATGCCAGGAACAGATAACACTGTTTTTGTTTCTGTTTTTACATTTCATACTCCTCTGTTAATTCTCTCAGGCATCAAAAAGTAAGAGAGAATTGCAGAAGTTCAGTAATTTCAAATGGCCCAGTGGAAAACCCTACTTCAAAACCCATGAAAGAAACCAAGACATTCTTCTAGGAATTTTGTCTAGTAGGAGACTACCAGGTTTGAAAAATGGCCAAATTAGTGATGAGAAAAAATAATAAATCTTCCTGACAGCATCTTCCACTTTCCAGTCTCTCATTTAAAGGAAGGCCTGTCTAAGGTCTTGGGTTATGACAAATGCAGGTTGCAGTATGAGGATGCAGACTTAGGAATGGAATCCCTGTGAAGTAGGGCTTGGCTGATCTTGGAAACTCATGATCAAATACCATGATCTAATAGCATGACTAAGTGTGCTTTCTTGTGAGTGTGGGGCTCCTGAGGACAGCAGAATGGAGGGGGGCTATTACTTCTAGTCTCTCATTTCCAGGTCCTGTTTTAAAGACCTGACTGAATCAAGTCATCCAACAAATGGCTTAAAACAAAGCAAATGATTATGAATTTTAACTGCAGGTAGCAAATACCTTTACTTCTACCGTATAATCTAATCACTCAGGAGACATCTGTTGCATTTACAGCCCAAAGACTTCACAGCTTTTGGGAACTCAGTCCATGGGGAAACTTTCAAGGAAGGAATATCTATTGAAGAACCCAAAGGAGGCCAAAACATAATCAAGGAACTTAGGCTCAACCACAGCCAGAGTCCAAAGAGGAAAACATACAATCCATGTGTGTGCTCTTCAAGTTGCTCCATGAAGACAAATAAGTTCATTTCAGAATGACAAAATAAATCCCAATTATGTTCTTTTACTTACTGATAAATGTTCGGAGCAGTGAGACCCCAGATCCTTAATTTCTTGTAATCCCCTGATCTGAGTGCCTACAGCTGCTCCGAGTACTAGACCTTCAGGGGTTCCTGATGGCAGGAGAGTGGTTTCTGGTGGGTTTGCCTGGGGCGTGCCTATCTCTATATAATCTGCCCCTGAACACAATAAAGGGGGCATTCTTGGGGAATTCAAGCATGACCCGTGTCGCTGTCTCTCTCTGTGTGTGTATCTGTGTATTTTAACTCCCAGCCCCCTTGCCCGAAGCTCACGAACTGGGTGCCAGCGCACAGAGCGCAGACACAGGGGCACGACACGCAGCAGATGAACCTCTAAACCAAAGCTAAAATGGACATGGAAGGAAACAACAATTTTTTTCTGATCATTATTTACAGTCTGAATAATCCTTTTAAATAATCTATTTATAAATATTAAACATAAAAATAGCAAATAAGATGTAAGGTGGAGACTGAGCAGGGGGTAAAATATTATTTAGTCATAACTAACTTTCCTAATTATGAAATAGAAATAGCATAGCCAGGGGTCTCTTGCTTCCTTTGTTGCATTAAATTTTTCACCGTACACTTTGGAATGAAAGCAGAGTTCCATCTCTGCATTCACAATGATGGGTTTAGCCTATTGATTTAAAAGTATTTTGCTTCTCTTTCAGCAGGAAGTATGAGATCATTGCTGAAGCTCAAGTTCATGTATCTTGACAGAGCATCCTCTCCTCACCAGGTACGCAGTGCATGCTGTAAGTTTAAATTATTTATATTTCAGAGGAAAGAGAGAGCTGGGTGATTTACAGTCTTGTGGTAAAATCTCGCTCTGCCAAAAGCTGCCAGAAGACAACTGGACAAGGGTGGATCTTTTCTAACGGAGGGTCCTGGTGGAGTCTTCAAAATAACCATGCAAAGCAGAAGTTTCTTTGGGAGAATTAGAACAACAGACCCAGGTTTCAAATCTCTATGGGCATGTATGTACATCAGGCAACAAGGAAACATTTTAAACTGAGGCGTGTTTTTATTCCAAAGGGCTGTGGGAGGCACACGCTTAGTCTGAGCCTGTGGACCACCCTGTTAGCCGTAGATTGTACAAATAGACCAGTGGTAAAGGTCAGTCAGATGTCCAATGTGACTTAGAATGCCATACTCGGGAAGGCAGACCACTTCGATTCATATCTCCATGTGGAGATCCATAATGTCCCAATTCTTAATTATCTAGTCTTTTGTTCATTAAAAAAAGAATGGCCAATAAAATGTCAGCCAAGCAACACACTGTTCATTCCTTTCAGGTTTGTCTTAAACCTATTGCACTAGGGCTACAGCTGAATCAATTTTTCATGAATATCTACCCTGGTAGATTGCACCTCAAGCCAGTTCAGCTCCCCGGAGAATTTTAAAAAGAGATTTATCAACTAACAAGTAACACCTCGGGAGAAAGAAGCAGCGTTTTTAATTGCGTCGTGTGCTTGGTAATTGCAGGCAGGCACCTTCTTGAGGCGCTCACTGCCAGGAAGAGTGCTACTCCACTTGGCCCTGCCTAATTAATCCTGTGATACAAACCTTCTGGCTTCAATTTTCACATTTCTGTCTCTTTTTAGAGGTGATAATAAAACTAAAATTTATGTTGGTTACTGTATGGGTATAACTGTGCCAGCGGAACACAAATAAAACCATATGGGCTAAGGAGCCCCGGCCCGCGCATGACTGCCTTCCCAGTGGCGGGAGGCACCGGGGCAAGTTTTGTGCTAACAAGGAAAGGTAAGGAAACTCAGGGGCAGGGAGGAAGAGCAGCTCACCCCTTCTTGTGAGTTTGCTCTATTAAGATGACTCACAGAAACATATGCTTTTTCCCATTGACAGAAAAAAAAATACTCTCTAAATAGATGTGTACACTCTGAAAGCACCGGGGCTCAGTGGCTACGGATCACTAAACTGGGCTAGAGCTTTTAATGAGAGACAAATTCGGCAGCCTAGCCTTTAAAGAAGCTGTCAGAGTGGCACATGTGGGGTCTATTATCTTAATAGCTTACATATTAAGCTTTGGATAACGTATCTGTTAAGACATCGTCTAGGACACCAGCAGTGACCCTCCTGGAGCTGTGACCTAAATGGAACCCACGGGTGTCATAGGCTGACTCTGTTGTCGGCACAGTTCAGCATGATTTTCTTTGGATGGTGGACTTTGATTTGTGTCATGACATTAGCACTATATGACTCATAAAATGATACATAGAAGGAGTGAGAATAAAGGAGGTCTATGAGTAAAGTATACTTTGTCCGGTGCAAACTCTGTGCAGAAAACCTATAGATCAGTCCTGGTGATAGGATAGGATCTTAGTATCATTCAAAACAAAACATGAAACAAGCATACTATCTAACGTAAGATTGAGAATAGCATTGTCTCTGCATAATATTTGCTTTTCCAACTGCCAACTGCATGAGCCTAGTAATTTAAAGAGTAAAGCACTGAAACCTGTCCCACGCTACACTTCCACAGCTCACACTGTCAGAAAAGAGGATCTCCCAGTATGGCATGCCGACTTCAGACTTCCACAGGCTGGATCATTTCTCCCTTCAGTTTAACTTTCTTTTAACCTGTGTTTGTTTTTTAGTTTCTACTATTTCCGATGAAATTTTTAAAAAATATGGGAGCCATCTGGTGGTCAACAGTTATATCTGTTTCTTAGAAATAAAGAGTTTATTAAATTGCTATTCTAGTTAATGTGATTAGTTCTTTTAGAAGAATTTTAACAATGATACTAAACCTCGGCCCCGAAGGTTTACTGAGGCAGATCTGACCCTGAGTGTTAAAGTGACCTTGAAGCGACCTTGTAAATGCTTTGTGTTCACCTTGCCTGCTACTCTGCACAAATATCAAGTGGCTTCCTTTTTGCAGATTTCATCTGTGTTCCAGGATGTACTTTGAATCACATAGGAAGTTGAGAAAATACAAGTATGGTCTCACTTGCTTTGTAACATGTCACTTTGGTTCTTTTCAAATAAAGCAAGTGATTATTATAGGATATTCTTGAAGTGGGGAACTGTTGGGAACCAAGTTCAAGGTTTTATAAATGCTGAGATAACGAGGGGAGTTGGGAATGGAAAGAATAAAATGAAAACTCCATAAATGTCAAAATTCTGCCCAGTGGTGTATTAAAACAGGGCTGCCACCAATGCATAGTTCCTACAGAGCCCCAGTAAGAGCTCCCCTTTTTAAACTACTCTGGAAAGTGTGTGTGTGTGTGTGTGTGTGTGTATGTGTGTACAACATAACTCTGGATGTGTCGTGGATATATCACTCCATGGCCATCCTAAGCTGCTCTCCACCCGAAGGTTACGGGTATTTATAGTGACAGCGTCATAGCGTTTTTGTTATCCACTTGGTTTATTGTCCTTACTGCTAGTCAACATGCATTGAACCTTTTACAGGCAGCTGTTCTTTCAGCACTTTTAGAAATGTCCTCGGTGAGTCCAGGTAACGTCCAAGGTACTATCATTTCCCCCATTTAACTAGTCAGGCATACGAGTCAGGGAGAAATCATGAAATGTCAGTAAGCATGAGCGACCTTGACCTAACCTCAGTTCCGACTCCATTTCTGTGCTTTTTATCTGTCATTTAAAAGTCAAATGACAGATGGCCGAATCACTTGCAGCTTTCCCTTGCATCTAGCAAGGTAACTACAGCATCAATCAGTTTTGAATTAGCAGGTAACTTGCCAGCCTCACGAAGCCCACATCTGCTGCTCTTCTATCTCATGACATGGACATGAGTTTAGGGAGATACATCAAATTTCTGGAGGATTGTCACCTGTGCTTTTGTGTTCAGCCTGCCATTCTTTCTCTCTTCTAGAAAGAATGTTCTCTTGCATCCACACTCTGCTTTTCGTAACTTCAAATATTTTAGGTGACAAGGGGCTACAGACATCCCAGTACTCTAGGTATTAGTTATGTGATCCATGCATGGCTAAAGTGTCAGATAGAGAGAACAAGAGCAATGCCCAAGCCAGGGCAAGCTGAAGCCTGCTCTGGGATTTATCTTGAGTTGGAGAAGAAGGTTGATGGCGGCTCTTTGCTGTCAGTTTCCAATCAGTGTTAGACACACAATGCCATGTGTGCCCTAAAGATGCAAGAGAACAAAAAAGAGCAAAACAAGCACCCAGGGAGCCTGTTATGAAAATGAGGATGCATGTTCAGTTGGCCCAGTCATCCCTCTAAGCTCCAAGCAGCAGATGCCTTGAGAACTTCTGTCAGGGTCCGAGCAACTGTGGATTCCTTCCCATAAACTCGTTGATGTCATTTGGTGGGTGTAGTTAATGCTGTTGTTTTATATTAAGTTAGTTTGACTTAAACTTTTATTTTTTTTTACCCCAAGAAGCCACTATTCTATTATACAATTAAAAAATATTTGATCTCTACCTGGCAGAAAACAAGGACAAACATAGTTGGCCAATACTGTTGTGAGGGTGTGTTTTAAATGTAAACACTTTCCCAAGGAAAAGAGCCAATATGCCTGCGTATGGCAGAGAAGTGTGACACAAAGCACCAGACTGGTTTTGGCAAACACAAGGATGAGCCAACTTGAAAAAGCTCACAGCTTTAATCCCGTTGCTTTGCACTTTTGTTTCAATATCACCCTTTCATGTGTAAAACTGGACTTATCTGGATATTTAAAGAATACCAACACCAAGAACACTTATGTACACCTTCCTGATTGTGATATGACCAATTCAGGCCCCAAACAATGCCTTTTGTAACTCTTTAATTTCTAGAGAGACAGAAAAGTGGTAGAAGCCTCACAAGGAACACTGTACATTTGGATGAAACCAGAGCAAATTTAGTATGGTGAGTAGACAGACACGATGCATTAAGCCCTTCAACACACGTTTTCGAGTTAGATAACTAGAGTCTGGTTCCCTGCATTGCCGTGTGTAGAATGTATAAGTTGGTTAATTGCTCGAATTGTTCATTTCATTTAAAACAGACAAGAGAGTACAGAAGTCTTGTTTGAGATTGGTGATATGATCTATGAAAAGAACCTGAAGAGATGCTCAATAAATGGTAAATATTGCTGTAGCTATTGTTATCATTAAAACTAGTACTGTTTCTTCTATATAAATTTTGTTGACTGAAACAATAAAATAAAACAAAGCAGAGAAAGCATATTTGACTGTCTACTTACCAGTTTTGCTTTCAAAGTGAAAACTCCTGTTTTTTTTTAATTTTTTCCTTTTATTGAAAATGGATTCTTCTAGCCTGGCGGTGGTGGCGCACGCCTTTAATCCCAGCACTTGGGAGGCAGAGGCAGGCAGATCTCTGTGAATTCGAGACCAGCATAGTCTACAAGAGCTAGTACCAGGACAGGCTTCAAAACCACAGAGAAACCCTGTCTCGAAAAATCAAAAAAAAAAAAAGAAAAGAAAAGAAAATGAATTCTTCTCTCACATTCTCACATGTATATTCTGATTAAAGTTACTTCTCTATTCCTTCCAGTCCCTCCCCTTCAAATCCACTCCCTTTCTTCTCTCATTAGAAAAGAACGGGCTTTTAAGAGATAATATTAAAATATAACAAAACAAAATATAATGAGATTAAAAAAGAACTATCATATTGAAGTTGGACAGGACAAATCAACAGAGGGGAAAGGGTCAAAGAGAAGGCACAAGAATTAGAAAGTCACTCACTCACATTTTTAGGAACTGCATAAAAACACTAATCATAATATGTGTGTAGGGGATCTGGGGAAGACCCCTGCAGGGCCTGTGGATGCCGTGTGACTCTCTCTGAGTTCATATGAACTTTACCAATGTTTACTTAGAGGGCTTGCTTCCTTGAGTCCATCATCCCTTCTAGTTCTTATATTCTCTCTGCCTCCTCTTCCTCGGGTGCCCTAAGCTGTGGGTGGAGGGTATGATGGAGACATCCCATTTGGGGCTGAGTTCTGCCTCCTCTTCCTTGGGTGCCCTAAGCTGTGGGTGGAGGGGTATGATGGAGACATCCCATTTGGGGCTGAGTTTTCCAAGGACTCTCACTCTCCACATCATGTCTGTCTCTGGACTTCTGCATTTGTTCCCATCTGCTACATGAGAAAGCTTTTCTGATGGTGGCTGAGCAAGGAGGGCGCTGATCTATGAGCATAGCTTTAGGAGTCATTTTATCACTATGTTTCTTTGATCTTTTTCTTTTTTTGAGACCAGTATTATTTGGTTATACTCCAGGTCCCTGGGCTCTTTCGTTCTGGTTCCTGGTCACCCAGCAGTGTCAGGCATGGGTTCCAAGTCATGGAGTGGGTCTTAAGTGAAATCAGTTATTGTTTGGTTAGTCCCACAAGCTTACAACTTTTCTCCCTTCCCTTTCCCCACTTCAAACCCTACCATACATCCCTCACTGTTCTCCTCCAACTTCATGTCCTCTTTTTTCATCGATTGTTATCACATACATACATGTATTTGTATATGTTTTTAACATACATGCAAAAATTAAAAGTTAGGATCCCATAGGAGAAAGAACATGCCATTTTTGTTTTTCTGAGACTGAGCAACCTACTTCATATAATATGTTTCAGCTACATCCACTTTCCTGTATATTTATAATTGTAATCTCTCTTAATAGCTACATAATACTCCATTGTGTATATATCTATATTTTCAGTACACACTGTAAGACACCTAGGCTGGTTTTATTCTCTTGCTGTTGGGAACAATGCAGCAGTGAACACGGATGTGTGAGTATCTCTGTGGAAGAATACAGCATCATTTCCGTATATACACAGAAGCAGTAGAATGGGGTCATATGGTAGGTGTATTTTTAAAATTTTGAGGAAACTCCCTAACCATGTCTAGAGTAGTTACAGGACCGTTCCACTATCTTCTGGTGGGTTTTCCTCATTTTATAGTGTTGCCAAAATTTCTTGTCATTTGTTCTTTTTATCATAGCCATTCTGACTGGAGTATATTGAAATTTCAAAGTTTTTGTAATTTACAATTCCTTAATGGCTAAGAGATTTTTTTTAAAAAAAATTGTTGGCCTTATATCAGCTCCTGTGTTCTCCTTATCTAACACTCGATACAATCTGGGAGGAAATAAAAGGAAAGAATGTAAGAATACAGCCCAGAATCTTCAGATTTTTAAAATAAGTTTCATTGGTAGAAAAAGTATTACTTAAAAAAATATATATTCTCGGAGTTTCTTCTGCAAAATTTTTTCTGGAAGGCCTCACTGTGGGGAAAAGGAGTGGATCTGTCTGTAAAAAAGAACTCGTATCTGTGGTCACCAGAATGAAATTCTCGGGTCATTGTCCGTGCTCCTTTTTCCCACAGGAGACTTTAGTGCATTTTGGCATTAAGGTACGTGTATGTGCCAACACAAAGGAGCTGGCAGCTGGCTTTTATCCAGACGGAAGATGAACAGTTTAAGATTCGTGCCATTTCCTGGTCCATCACAGCACTTTCTCCAGCCTTGAGTCCCCCATTTAGTCTCATCAAGTGTAGTTGTAGAACCTTCTATGGATGGGAGTACCAATATAGCTATTATAATACCCATATTCTTCATACACAAACAATAGAGAAAAAACTTTTGATACAGGTTCTTTTCTGATTTCTGAAATTCCAAACTGGCCACATATTGCTATCTAGTATATCTCAGCTGTGAGCCCAAGAATGAACTCTGTCTCACTCCCCATAATAAGGATTAAATGTGACAAGAAAGCAAGCCCACTCGGGGCTGTGACTGGGACACAGTGGCCCCTCACTAAAAGTTTACTTGTAAGAGGACACAATGACTTGATTGTATTTAAGAGTGCTCATTTTAAAAGCCAGGAACTGGAGAAATGATTCTGTGGTTAAAAACACTTTCTGCTTTTGCAGAGGACCTAGTTTCAGTTCCCAGTGCCCACACGGTAACCCCCATTCCATGGTATCCACTGCCCTCTCTGGCCTCCTTAGGAACCAAATGTGCCACACATAAATACATGCAGAAAACGCTCATACATCTAAATCTTAAAAAAAATAAAATAATTTTGTGTGGTAACTTGCAAAAGAAGTTCTTAACTTGCTTTATTTAAATCAGTGCCACCTACTCCAAGTTTATTGTCTATTTTGGGGGGTAGGTTTTTTTCCTCCCTGCAATTGGGGATTGGTGTTCCATAATAGAGTCATTGTAGATCTGAGTGGGAAACTGACGCTATCCAAAGCTATTTTTGCCTGGAGCAGGTTGAGGAACAGATGCATCATCAGACACAGAATAGCAGTTGACTGATGCCCTTCATTAAACCTCCATCCTTCCCAGCAAACGCAGAAGAAACCAGAGTTATGAACAGCTGAACCCTGTCCAAACTTCAGTTGTCTTTTTAAATTTCGGGTTAGAATGCATAATGCATTAAGGCTATACAACCTTTATTGTGTTCACTTTAGAATGTAGATTAAGTAGATTGCTACATTAAGGTAATGTATTAAATTACCTAGGGCAAAGTAATACAATGATTAACTGACTATAAACGTTGGTTTATGGTCAGTTTATAAAGTATCACAATGATTAACATTATGCATTTTCATAACAGTAGAAAATTGCAGGATGAAATATCTGTGGATTGACTCAGTGCCATTAGGAATAATAAAACAGAGATATAACTCAGTCTCAAGTTACATCTTGAGAGTAAACTTTGTTTTAAATCTCTTCTCTAAGTGATTGGAAAATTCATTAATTTAAAATGTCCAAGGCTTGCCAAATACAAGAGTGAAAGTCTTCATACAAACAGATTACTCAAAAGCTGGTTTAACATTTTTCAAATGTTTCCCTCTAATTGGGGAGGCATTGCTTTTATTTATTATTCTCTCTCATTGATAACAACGGTATATATTCGTGTTTGGATTGTAGACACTGAGACTTTCCACTATAATATCTGTCTTCTCTTGAGAATGCTCAGAAGTCTTTACTAAAACCAAACTTTTGTTATAGAGAGATTAGAAAATTACTCTGAAATTTCAAAAATTAGCACACAAAATTGCAATCGTTTATGTTTTTATGCAATTATATCTCAACTATGAGAAATCACTACATAGGGTTTCATGTCTTCTCTTGTTCAAGTTTAGAACACAGTAACTTGTTTTTGTTATATTTTTCACAAAGATGGATGAAGATAGGTTCTATGTCCAAGTTAATGAAGACCTGGAGAAAAGGAAAGGAATATATTCAAATTGATGGATTTTATTGCTGATCTATGTTTAGTTAATTCTCTTATTTTTATTTATGTTTATATATCCATTTACCAGTCTATTGGAAAACCCATTCATTGATTTCTATTATCTAAAATATGAAGAGCTAATATTAAGGGAATAGTTCAATTGGTATTCTTTTTATGCTCTATTTCTCAGAATGTAGAACGTAGGTGTAAACTGAGTCTACTATACTACTAAACACAGCTTCAATCTATAACTTTCTACAAAATATTATTTATAAGAAATTCATTGTTTCCTGCTGCTTGAAATACACCTGTTTTGAACCTAAGAGGGTTGCATGACAAGTAAAATGGTTTGTCAAAGATATAAAACCATTTTATAGCCAAAGAAAAATTAATCTTATTCCCCAATAATAGTAAATATGTAGAAAACTTTTGTCTTAAAATAAAAGCTTCTGTACCTCTGTAACAGTAATTAAACTCAAGTTGATGAATCAACTTTGTAACTGTATTCATACTTAAAATTTATAAGGATTAGTTAATGTTGTTGTCAGCATATAAATTGATTTCTACAGTGCACCTCTCTAAACGTGTGATGCGTGACTTCTGTTCACTGCAGTGATGTAGGCACAGCGGTCAGAACCGCCCTACACACACTATCAAATAGCATGTGGCTCTGTTCTTTGTCCCTGTTTTATTTGTTCTGGTAACATTTATGGAAACATAATTTTATGACTTTTCACTCTGAAAATGAAATCATGACATTACCAAGAAATGAAATCACACTAACAAAGTAAGTCAGAAAGACAAATCCTAAGTTTTCTCTTATGAAGAAAGACAGATTTTCAGGAGCTTTTTGCTTGCAAGCGTGTGTGTGTGTTGCTCACACGTTGTATGAAGCTGGAGATGAGTGAGTAGGAGGGGATGATGGGAATCATGGGATGTAAAAGCAAAAGTGGAGCTGCTGTACTGATGACAGGACGGGGAAGTCAGGGGGACGCTCGAGCAAAGTAGAATGTCAGGTGTGTATTACATGGAGATGCCATAATGAAACCCATCATTTCTTATGTTAACTTTAAAGAAATAAATTAGTCATTCTCTGGCAGAATTTTGAAAAACGCTACTCCTCATCCCAGGTTACTTGAGAAGTACACCCATGGAGAATGCTGGTCTCTTTCCCCTAGATACATATTCCCGCTTTTAAAACAAAGGATGATTTTTAAGTTGATAAATAGTTTGCAGTCCCCCACTGTGCCAGTTTTTCAAGGTGCTGCATTCCATGTGCTTCTGTACGCTCCGGACAGATGTTTGCTTTTTTCCTCCTTCCTTCCTTCCTTCCTTCCTTCCTTCCTTCCTTCCTTCCTTCCTTCCTTCCTTCCTTCCTTCCTCCCTCCCTCCCTCCCTCCCTCCCTCCCTCCCTCCTTCCTTCCTCCCTCCCTCCCCCTCCCTTCATTTTCCTTTTTTTTCCTCTTTCTTTCCTTCCTTCCTTCCTTCCTTCCTTCCTTCCTTCCTTCCTCCCTCCCTCCCTCCCTCCCCCTCCCTTCATTTTCCTTTTTTTTCCCTTTCCTTTATTAATTCTCTCTCTCTCTCTCTCTCTCTCTCTCTCTCTCTCTCTCTCTATCTCTCTCTCTCTCGCTCTCTCTCTCTCTCGCTCTCTCTCGCTCTCGCTCTGTGTGTGTGTGTGTGTTTGTGGGGGGGGCTAATATACTAGTATATGGGCAGAGGATGGGTGTTTGCTCTATGTGTATATGCCTGGGTCTCTCACCAAACCTAGGCAAACAGCCATCACGCTTCAGTCATTCTCCTATCTCGTTCTCCAGCCCTAGCATTAATCTTACAGGCAAGGGCAGCCATGCCCAGATTTGTGTGGGTGCTGTGGATCTGAAATCAGTTCTCATGTCTGCACAGTCGCGACTCCTAGCCACTGGGCTGTCTTCCTATCCCTATGCACTTCTTTAATAAAGCACATGATAACAACTGGATTTACTAGCAGCACTAACAAAATTCTTTTTTGAATTTATGCCTTTCAGTAATTTCTCATTTAACCTTTATAATTAAACTGATTATGTATAGAACAAACACTGGAAGGCCAGCAATAAGGGTAGGGCAAAGGCGATTGCTACCAAGCCCAATAACCTGAGGGACACAGTCACATATCAACCATTGAGGAGGGGAATGTGACTTACTTCCCCAAACTTAGGAGTTTGAATAATAACTCCCCCGCTGGCCTCACTGTTTGGGAAATTATAGAACATTTAGAGAGTCAGGTGTAGCATAGGGAGGTAGATGTTGGATAACAAGCTTTCTGACTCTGGTTGTTGGACTCACCCTCTGTTTCCTGATCTCCTGAGATGTGAGAATCCATGCCCCAAACTCTCAGTGCCTGGATGATACCATCCTCTGTCATGTGTTTTCTGCTATGATGGCCTGAATAACCTGAGCAAAATAAAGCTGTCTCCCCTTAGGTGGCTTCTTGCTGGGTATTTGGTCACTGTGGTAAGAAAGATAACTAATACATATGGGTTATGGGAAAACAGGGATATGAACCATTCTGACTGTGAGTCTGGTGACTTGGCAACCTCACTTTTGTATAGAGCTAATTAAAGCTCACTTAAACAATTTTCCCAGCAAGAAAATGTGTAGTATTTCTCCTAAGTATAGTGCCATACTATACATGAGACAGAAATAGCTTAGCCAAGCTGACTTTCTTTCCGGTGGGACATTAATATTGATCCTTGTACCAGACATGCCAACTCTGTCACACTTGTACTAGGGAAAAACAACCTTAACGAGTGTGCTTTCTTGTGACAAGGGTATCACTGATAAAAGAGAATCACATTATGGTCTTATCATTTAGCCAGTGGTCAAGAAGTCCATATTGCATCCAGATCTATCTCCCTGTCGCTGGTGTGTACTATTGAACACACATGGGCTCAGGGATTAGATTCTGATTAAGTTATAGCCTGAGGATTTAGCATAAGAATAGAGTCCTTCCCTCCCATAAACAGAACTTAGAAAATAAAAGTAAGTCAATAGTCTTCAATTATTTGCTACTTTACATGAAAAAAAAAAATGTCTGACAGTCCACTGTGATGCTTTGAACAGGAATCACCTCCTCCTCACTGACACATCTATTCGAATACTTCATCCCCAGTTGCTCGAACTATTAGAGCAGTATTAAGAGGTGTGACTTTATTAGTGGAGATGTGTCACTGGGGGTGGGCTCTGAGGTTTCAAAAGTTCACACCATTCCCAGTAAGCTCTCTCTGCCTCTTGTTTGTGTATTGAGTTGAAGTCTCTCAGCTTCTTGTCCAGCGCTATGCCTGCCGGTCTGCTGAAATACTCTTTGCCATGATGGTTATGAACTTTAAACCCTCTGAAACTGTGAAGCCTCAATAAACTCTTTTGTATAAGCTGCCTCTCTGTAGTGGTTTTAATGAGAAATGTCTACCATAGGCTCCCGTATTTGAACTATTGGTTCCTGTTTGATGATGCTGTTGGGGAGGTTGAGGAAGTTGTAGAAGGTGGAAGCTTATTGGGGCAAGCACTTCATGGCAGTAGGTTGTGAGAGTTTACAGGCTTACCCGCATTCCAGTTAATTCTCTCTGATTTGATTTGCAGGTGAAAACGTGATCTATTATCTTAGTGCCAGGGCTGGCTGCTGCTCTGCCTCCCCTGCCATCATGGACTCTCCCTCTGGAACTATAACCCACGAAAATCTTTCCTTCTTAAGTTGCTTTTTGCCATGGTATTTTACTATAGCAGCAGAAAAGTAACTGATCTACATTGTCAAAGGCTTGCTTATTTTACTAGGCTATTTCTTTTCCCTTTTTGTATGCCTATGCCTCCAAAAGATACCAATATTTTATCTGATGGTATAGAAACAGATCACCAGAAATTTAATCCATCTTATATTGTGAGAAGGCTGATTAGCTGTTGGAAATGTAGATATGGTCTTCCAAATAATATTCATATGAAACCAGTTTTTATTGTTGTTTTGATCACAGGGGTAGAAGTGATAAAGGAAGATATTTTATCCACTATCTAAGCTGAGAGTAGAAACATGTATTAAGCAATCCTATCAGCCTCAGAACAGAATGTTTAGTCTCTAATAACACCTTGTACACACACCTGAAATAGCAGAAAATGGACATCTTCAGCCTAGCATAAATATATTTCTATTTTCAATTTTTAAGTGCAATTACTACTTACTACTATATGAAGGGACATTTCACAGAAATTAATGATCGACTAGAGGTAATGACTCTTCCCCTCATTTTACGCCATCAGCTCCTCTCTAAAATGAAACCTAAGCAATTTATCATGATAGAACTGATGGGATATAGATACTTTGAAAAGGAACTACCTCGTTTGATGCCAATAAACTCTTGGAGCTAGAGAAGCACAATCCTCTTTGGCAGGAATGTGTTGATTGACTTTGCCTCCAAATCAGAGGAGAAACATAATAGGCTGATGATAAAACAAAAAAACAGATAAAAAAAATACTTGTTCTGTAAATTTAAAAGGCCACAGTTCTATGTGACTGGGGCCAGGAGGTTGTTCTTTAAGCGTGGAATAGGAATATAGAAATTCTTTCACCTAGTTGGTCAACATTGTTGGAAGCAAATGAAACAGCAGGCCTGTGTCTCTGTGCTGGTAAGCAACTCTGACTAAAACACTGTCTTTAAGGGGATTTTAGTCCACAAAGAGAGCTACATAGATGACAAATTTTAAGTGAAATTCAAAACTCTACTGATTCTGCCCCAGTCCTTGGTGTAGGCATAGAGGTGATGAGAAGTAATAAGGACGTGGGCTAATATGTGAGTCTCTCAGATGGAAGCGATAAAATGTGCTATTGCCTGTGTGTGATTAAAGTCATATTAGCACATTGAAAGCATGGCAAGCTGTCCAGCTGCCCTGATACTTTAGGACTTGCATGTTGAGATCCGAGCCTAGAGTTGTAAGGAGAAAAGAGTACAAACGTCCCAGCAACAGCCGGAAAGGTTCCTGCTTATGCAGAGAAATGGAATAATTTGAAGTTTGGTTGTGGGACTGACCTGATCGGATTTTTGAAGAAGGACTTAAATAAATCAGCCTCTTATGGAACACGAGTTCTGTGCCTTAGAGAAAGGATGGTGGTGACCAGGAAGGCAGGAAGACTGATAGCAAACAACTAAGAAAGCGGATGTGAATCTGGGAGAAGATGCCATTCCTAGTAGACGGGAAGGGGCACAACACAGATTAGTGAGGGAAAGACATTCACAATCTTGGCTGTAAAGTGTAGGGTGGGGCACCTAACTCAAGTATTCTCTTAATTTCAGAGAGCTAGGCTTCCTCTGGGGAAATTAATTTGGGACAGAAATAAAGTTGTTTTATCACTGAAGCAGTCCGTGTGGTAGAGTTAGAAGAGAAGTCAGGAAGCAGACAAGCTGGAGACACAGCTAAGCATCATGGGAAACACAAAGAAATGTACACAGCGGTGAGTCCAAGGCAGGAAGACATCAAATCGAATGAATTCTAAGTGGAATTTGGTAACTTTTATTCTTGACATCCACCCTTCCTATGGAGATGCCACGCTAACTTTGGTTTGGGTAAACTCTTCATTTCACCTCCATTTGTATAGTTTAGACTTTACCCTCAGGTTCTAGAAGTCAAGTGTATGAAGAAGTCAAAACAAGTCAGCCATTCTTTTCCTGTGATGATTGGCTCAGTAGCAGACGAAGATGGCATCAGTCATTGCCCACAGAATTCAACGGTGGAGTTCTGAGTTAATAAAAATGAATCTTTAGGGCTTAGTGTCTGCAAGAAACAACACAGAGATTTTCTCTATATAGGCTGAACAAGTAGCCCACATTTGACCCTGTGATTGTGCTGATAGCCCCTGTACCTTAGCCAGAGGTAGTTACAACCCAAAAACATGTATTTCTCCCCAACTTCCTACCATGGTCACTATTTCAAATCATTGCATATCTTCTAGCTTTTCTACTCTCAACTCTGTGTTGGAAATTGTTGCCAGGATGCCTTGCTATTTTACATACTTTCTTTAAACTATACAATAGAAACATAAACTCCCAGGAGAATTAAGTCTCAGAAAAATTGCAACAAATAACATAAAAATTAATTCCAATCTCATTACTCAATTATAGCAACTGGGAAAAATCCAATAAAAAATAGTATTTTAATTGCATGTAACTAAATTAAAGAAGCAGTATTCTGCCAAATACATAAACAGACCATAAGGATATGTGCTAAGATGTCAGTTTAGGCTGCTTTGAATGGCAAAAATTTTCTTCTTCTCGCTTGCAAGTGCGCTGTTTCTGTATATCACGCTAACATGAATGAATTTCAACAATTCTTTTTTCTTTTCTGTATAAAATGATTCACATATTATTCTCAGAGATTAGAGAGTTCCATAAATGATAGTGTTAGCATTAATAATTCTTATTTTCTTTTTAAAAGTTATTGATACAAGTCTGAGGTCATATATTTCTCAGGAAAATAGTGCTGTTGTAAAAATTAAAATACATTATGTTCAATATACAAAAGATGAATTTTACACTTTTCACAGGTAGGTAGGTAGGATTTGGAAATTTAGCAACAGTGGCTTTCAAAAATGTTTTAAATTAGGAATTTGCTGAAGTCTTAAGAAATAATTTACATAATTAATTGCCCAGGTGATCTTGATAAATTGTACCAGCGGGGCCATTAAGGCATCACCACCTAGTGTGGACAGAGAAGCTTTGAGCCTATTTAGAAGGAGTTCTTTCCTAGTCTCGAAATCAGAAAAAAATTACTTTTTTGAAGAACATAACACGACCTCTCTCTATTCTAGCAGGCAATAAAAGATGGTTTTTATTTTTCAATTACATTCTGTAAACACAAAAAATAAGACTAAATCTCAGAGAAAAAGCACACAAAGGTGGCACCCAGGCTTCCCTTCTGCCTGAGCAGCTGATCTGCTGAAGCTAAAGCAGTGACTTCTTAATTTACATGGAATTCCCCAGGTCCTTGTTTGGAACTTAATGCTAAAATTATTCTCTCTCTCTCTCTCTCTCTCTCTCTCTCTCTCTCTCCCTCTCTCTCTTTCCCTCTCTCATTTCTAGAGAGAGCATTCAAATGCCTTTCCTTCTGAGACTTCATCAATATGTAAGATTAGCATGTGCTACCTCTGAAAGTCCAAGTCAAAGTGAGATTTAAGATGACTTCCAGATATTTAAATTATTTAAATTCTTCAAAACAAATTAATAGCTTTAGCAGAAATCCTAATTTTAAATTTCTCATTTCAGGAGTTCTTTAACATCCATGGCCAAGGCTGATCTTCAAATCATGCTCCATAGAAACTTAATTTTAACTTTCTAGAGGCCTAGATTATTTACAGTATAGAACAAGGATTAATTTTATTTATGGCTCTAAAATTTCCTGCATAATCCAAGACGTTGTGAAAGAATGTTAGACCTACTGTGTAGGTTTTGTATCGGACGCCTCTGGCACGAAGCGTTCCACTGCTTCCATTTGGGTCTACTCTAGTCCCTGCCCACAACCTGGGGAAGAACTTAACACCCAGTGTCTCAGCTGTTCTCTTCTTTATTCATATTTGAATGAGGTACTTGATTGGTCAAGGCACAAAAACTTATTTTGATTTTTGTGTGACTAACAACTGTTAATTAATAGGCAGCATGATTTGTGAATGTTAAGACCCCCCTGGTGGAGAGCTGTCAATACCTCTTAGACTGAGGATTAGCTGGCATGCAAGGTCTGCCTGCTGTGATTTACAAAAGACTGACAGAAGAGTCGGGAGGGGCTCTAGGAACACGGCTGGGATGGCTTATTTTCTGCACTTCTATCTCCTTACACTTTTCTGCCTGCTTTTGGTCACATTCCTCTACTTTTATCAGTTATCCAAAGCGTCCCTCTGGAGTTTGACTCAGTGTGCAGCTCTCAGTGCTTGCCGAATGCTCTACACTCTTCTATCAGAGGAACACGTCCTTTCTTCAGTCAGGGTCTGTTGTACCTAGACTGCAAAGTCGCTTCACTTACACAGTTGTTACGATAAAGCAGACAGAGCTGCAGGCTGGACCTCACTCTAGGAAACGGTGTAAGAAAGGTGGGCCTGCAAAGATCTACTGAACCTTCCATGTTGCAAATGTTTACATTCTATATAACAAAACTTACACAGGTTGTTTAGGAAACATGCATCCTCCATTAATAGTGAAAGATTTCGACACTGTCCCTCATATTCAAATATATGGGAGTTGTAGGAGGAGGCTGCTTGTTCGTCCTAGCTGCCCAGAACCAAAATAACCACATAGAAACTATATTATTTAAATTACTTCGTGGCCCATTAGCTCTAGCTTCTTATTGGCTAACCCTTACATCTTAATTTAACCCATCTCCATTAATCTGTACATCATCATGAGGTTGTGGCCTACCAGCAAAGTTTCAGCACATCTGTCTCCTGTGGTTCCATGGCTTCTTGGCTTCTCCTTGACTCCGCCCTTCTTCCTCCCAGAATTCGGTTTAGTTTTCCAAACCTACCTAAGTTCTGCCCTGGTATAGGTCCAAAGCAGTTTCTTTATTCATTAATGGTAATCAAAGCACACAGAGGGGACTCCCACATCAGAGAGTTGTAATAGGAACCTAATTTTCAATATATTCAATATGATTTTAAAGCATAACTGTGAGGCAAAGTATGCTACAAGGTATCTACCCTATAAAATTATCCCAAATTCATTACCTTTCATGAAATGGAAGAAAGGAGTATAATAATTGAGTATAAGAATTAAGAAAAGGAAAACTTTATAGGCTTTTTATCTTTCAAATGTGCTCTAAAATGTCTATATTCTTTTACACTAACTTCAGGAATTTTTTCAACAATATGCTCCAAGGTCCTGTTCTAGGGCTCTGGGTGATTGGCGCTAAGTTTAGATCCTGCAGTGGTACCCCGTAGTTGTGTGCAGCTGATGCTGCCCTCTGGCTGCCAGTGGGAACAGAATCCTCCCGGGAACAAATCTATGACTCTTCACCAAGACACACCTACCCACTAGGGACTGAATCTTTGTAGGTATTCTCTGAAAGCCCCACATGCTGGATCATAAAGCCCTTGGTCTCTTCATGCTCTCAGTAGTAGAATACTTCCGAAGGGCCTCACCTCACTTCTGTCTGTCTCAAGCATCTGTCCTTCTGGGGAAAGAGGAGTTTTAAAAGAATCACATCCCATAAGAATAAAAATAAACAAACTTCATGGAAAATCACAATGAGACAAATTCTTTCCCCAGCTTCTCTGGCTTTCACATGCCTTTGCATAATGAAAGGGCTAATATAGCATAACAAATCCTAAACTGTTTTCACAAGGAGTGGGAAAAAGATGTGTAAAAGTATGCTCTGCCTTGCTTCCTTCTGTTCACAATGTATCTAAATAAAACAAATGGTGTTCTTGCTCTTTCTGTCTGTTTCCCAATCTGTTTGGATGGTAGCCACCACTCCAGAGCCAATGATAATATCTGACACTTCCTGACATCATGAAAGCCGCCATCTGTCCGTCACCGGAGCCCTGTACTTTGTAAAGACTACTTGGCTTAGTCCTTAATGAAGCTTCAAGTTGAATGCACAGATTGGCTTAGGAGGAATACGGTGAATAATTGACACAAGGAATCTGTATAAAATCACGTTTTCATTAGATCCCATCTGAAAAGAGAAAATGAAATATTAAGGCCCCTTCCCAGGCAGCAAAGACTTGGTTTAGTTTCAATTGTGTTTCATTTCCAAGTTGCCTGTGAAGTTTAGGCAGTGTAAAACGTGACGAATAAACCTGAGCTAAAACCTAAGCTTAGAATTCAATATTTTCAGTCTCGTAAAATTAAACAGTTAGACACGACTTCACCGTGTGTATATCTGAGTTATGGAAAAAGAAGAAAATCCATCCACTATTTTCTCAAGGCTTGAGAAAATCACGCCATTTAAGACTGAATCAACTTCTTTAACACCTGAGCGATTATCCAGCAGACAAAAGGAGGCTCTGTATGTCTTCACTTGTAAATGTCAGAGGGGAACACAAACACACCAGTGCTGGCAGCCTCAGGTCGCCTTTTGTTCCTGTGAATCCAGTGTAGCTCTGGATGTTCAGGAAGACAATTAGTTACCAGGGAGAGCCAGGAAGATAATTCTTCTCAGCGCTGCTGAGCTCTTTCGAAAAGTAATTTTCTGGGAAAAAGAGAGAATAATGAGCTCCATGTATGAATTTTATTACTACACGTTGTTGTTGAGTTTGTAAATGGTGGTTTCATACTAATGCCACTTTTTAAAAATCTAGTATTATACTCTGATTTCTTTACCCATCTCATGAATCTAAGTTTTATGAAGTCCTGTAATTTCTTGTACTCCAAAAGTAGAGTATATGCGTGGATGTATATAAAATTATATACATAATGTATTTACTCATGTGTAAATGGAACAGAAAGAGAAGAGGGGAGGCAGAAAAGGATACTGATACAAAGATTAAATATATGTGTGTATTTGTATATGTATTTTACATATATGCATACATGTGTGTGTAAACTTAAGGAATTCAAAGTTTGAACCATAAATAAAGAAAAGCTAACTATGGAGTTATCTATGAGTCCTTTCAAGAGTTGGAATTTAATTTCTCAAATGTGCTAGTGAAATAAATTTATTAAGTGTAGATTCTATATCATGTTCCATTTGTTACTACATTTTTTCTTGTCAATAGAAGAATATTTTTATTTATTTTCTTTTTTCATATTTTTCCTAAACAAATTTATTTTTCATTTCACATACCAATCCCAGTTCCTCCTCCCTCCCCTTCTTCCCCCCATGACTTCCTCCCTTCTCACCCCCCATCTACTCCTCAGAGGACCTGAGGCCTTCCTATTCTGCATGTTCTACACGTTGCTGATTTAATACTCCCAAAAGAAAATTGAAGCTCAAAAAGGGCAGCTCACTTGCCCAAGATTCCACTCTAACACTGCCTAGATTCTTGATTCGAATCTAAAAAGCTTGGTTCAATGCCAGCATCCTTCCCCCACCACTATGCAGGACCTTTTGATTAGACTGCAGATTGCACTATATATTTTTTTTATTGTAGGATTACTAAATACAGAGCAACAGGAAAGTGGGTAGATGAAATCTTGATATCAGAATATATTCATCAAAGAGAATGACAGCTTTCAAAAGCCCCTACACAGAAACCTGAAGACTGATGGTGAACAGATGCTGTGTTCTCGAAAAGCAAGTGGCGCTCAAGCACACTGCCAGCGTTAATAGGAAGGGCTGTCCTGTGCTTGTGCTCCACATCGGATATACAGAGCAAGTCCTGAGTGGCTGCTGCTTGCTTTCCCCGCTCTATCAACAGGTTTTCAGATGGAAAATGAAGAACAAATCACCCACCTGAACTAACAGGGAGGGGGGCAGAGGGATTCTTTGGAGCAGGTAGGTTGTCATGACACTGGGCATTTACTGTTCTCTGAGCACCATGGTACTTAAAACCAACAAACACTCGGGGGACCTTTACTCAGCTTGTGATCAAGGCCCTTCGTAGCCTGTCATGAAAATAACTGCAATTATTTTCTAAGCTAACTCAGCACTGAGCCTTCTGCTACCTGATGACCTCCTTGCCTATTCTAAAACAGAAAGAAAAAAACCCAACAACTATAGGGTGGAGAGTGTGCAGCCTTGTGTGCTGAGGCACGGGCAGAAGGAGCAGTTGGTTCTCTTGCTGTATGTGTCCTGAATATTGCAGCACTCTCCAGTTGTTTAGTTTTATCCTTTGGTTTAGTAGCATTTCATTGTGTCTCATGTATAAATACAAACCCAATTATCCCATGCTGTACGACAATGCAGGCTCATGTTTCTCAACTTGGAGATAAGGCATTGTAGTTTTTCCAAACAGAAACAATACATGAAGTAAGAATGAATGTAGATGATCTAAATAAAACATTGTTCAAACTGGCTCTGTGAATTTGGAAAGAATTCTTTGTGTGTTGAAACCTCTAAATTTATATTGTACTGCTGGGGAAGAGTCAAGTATAAATAAATAGTGTTCAGAATGCCAGTCTCTGCTGCTGGTCCATCTGAAAGATATAGACAACTGATTCTTAATCTTTAAGACACTATGGGAAGCAGATTTTTATAATGATACATAAATGTGACTTTAAAAGAAGCAAAATAACAATTAAATTATATTTTGTGTTTTTAAATGAAGGGACTAAAAGAGAAGGGGAGGGGACAAAGAGAGAAAATAGAATGAGTGGGAAAGGGAAGGGATAGGGACCCAGCAGAGAAGAAAGGAAAAGAGAGGGGAGAAATGGTGAGGGGAGGAAAACACAGAGGAGGGCAGGGCAGAGATGGGGCAAAGGAGGAGAGAAGAGAGAATGAAATAGTGGCAGAGAAAATAGAAGATGTAAGAGGAGGTAAAAGCAGAGGTATTCAAAGGTATGAGCCTGCAAGGAGCACTTTCCACATTGTGACTTCATCTTAAAGGTTATACTGGAATTACGGAAAGAAGAATGCTTTGTATAAACCTTTCAATTCAAAGTATACTTTGTCTCTATCCTTTATCTCTGATCTCACTGCTCCTTTCTCCATAGATTAAGATTTCTTATAAAATATAGCCTAAAAATTGTCTTCAAATAAATATGCTATGTACATAGATCATTGAGTATTTATTATAAGGAATGTTTTAAGAGATTCACACTTAATGCATTTGTGACCTCCATTGCACTCATTTTTAAAATGTTGCAAAGTTTTCTGTAGTTATAAACTGAAAATAATAGCTTTCTTGTCTTCAATTTCTTCACATTTACATATTCATATGTGGCATCCTATACGCGTTGTAACAGTGTTGAATCTTCAGATATAGACTTTGTGGTCCTGTTGATGAAATGGCATGAAAATAGACACTGAAGTGTGGGTGTCAATATTTGCTTTTAGAGCATCTTTAGCTGTATCAATAAGCTCAAAGATAAAAATGAAAACGTTGGATTCCCACAGGGACACACAGGAGGAAGTCTTGCACCTAATGTTTTTACCTAGAGGAAGCAACTGTGAAAAACATCTGTCATCAGACTCATTTCTTTTCTAATACGTTTTTATTGAGTAGGCAGGCAATTGGAACAGCACCTTCAGGATAAGGGTATGCCAGGGAGAGGAAGCAAGGAAGGAGGGTATTCATTATTTATAGCATGCAGCACAAACAGCCCCAAAGATATTTGGAGAAATATCTAGAGTATAGGGAGTTGTGTTGTGGGCTGTATATTTCTCATTAGTTATGCAAATTTACTAAGGCAATTTAAATAAAAAAAAGCATGCATTTTAAGTAAGCAAGTTTGTAACTCATGGAATTTTGAGCTACTTTAGTACAGGGCATTTAAGGCTTCAAAACTTCTTAATTCCACAGAATAGAAATATTTCTAGATCATGGAACATTACAAAGCTTTTCTATACATTCAAAGTGTCATGGCCTTCAAAGAACACAGTCAAAATTATGCAAAAGGCAAAAAACATAAAAACAAAATCACAAAGCAGGATATTTAGATCATTACAACCGAAATAGTGAACATTTGACGTTTATACAAAGATAATCACTGAAATGTTGGGTTTTCCATTTTCCTGTGACAAAACACTGTGACCAAGGTGAATTATAGAAGAAAGAGCTTACAGGGCTTATAGTTTAGAGGATGAGTCAGTGACTGTCATGGTGGGGAGCGTGACAGTAGGCAGGTAAACGGAGAATGCTCATTTGTTTCCCAGCTGCCCAGACCTGAGGAATCACACAGAAACTATATTAATTACAATACTGCTTGGCCAATAGCTTAGGCATATTCCAAGCTA
This sequence comes from Microtus pennsylvanicus, assembly GCF_037038515.1. Lineage (NCBI taxonomy): Eukaryota > Metazoa > Chordata > Mammalia > Rodentia > Cricetidae > Microtus > Microtus pennsylvanicus. The sequence goes on from NC_134592.1 coordinate 68,519,562, forward strand.
GTGCTTACATCTTAAATGATTCCATTTCTATTAATCTGTGTATTGCCATGAGGTTGTAGCCTGCTGGTAAGGTTCTGGTGTCTGTCTTCTGCAGCAGCTATATGTCGTTTCTTTTGCTCTACCTTCTCTCTATCTATCTATCTATCTATCTATCTATCTATCTATCTATCTATCTCTATCTCTATCTCTCTCTTCTGATTTCCCTCCTGGCTTTACTATGCTAAGCCATTGGCCAGAAAACCTTTACACCTCTGTTCAGTAACCAATGGAGGCAACACATATACAGGAGGAAATACCACATCAGACAGGAAGGTATGGTACTGTATCAGTAGCTGAGAGCTTATATCTGATTCTCAAGCACAGAGCAGATAAACAAATAAGTGGGAATGGTATGGCCTTTAGAAATCTTTTAACTTATGCTGAGTTATACATCTTCTCCAACAACACCACACCCCCTAACCCTTACCAAACAGTTCCACCCATTATATACCATGTTTTTAAGTCTATGACCCTATGGGAGTCATTCTCATTCAAACCATAACAGTGAAAAATGCACACACACATATAAACATATATACACACATACATGTTATACACTTGACTTTATAAAAGAGCATACATTAAAGAGAATCTAAAAATGAAAGAAAATAAACTGAGATTAATGATGATTATTTATGCTTTAAACATTGATAAAAAATTGTCTTATTTTTACTAGGTATCAAAGTATTTCTTATTCCTGAAAACAATTAAACATATATGAAATTTTTAATATATATATATATATATATATATATATATATATATATAAAATCTTTGTGATAAAAGATATATTTACTGGCCTTGAACTTCCAGAGAGAGCTAGTTCCAGGACAGGAACCAAAAGCTACAGAGAATCTCTGTCTCGAAAAATAAAAAAAAAAGATATATTTACTGTCTCATTTTAAAATGTAGCATTCATCATCTCTTATATAGACTAAGGTTTAGTTGTGTCAAACTGGCCTCAACTACTGTCTTTGTCCTCCAAATTTTACTCAGAAATAAGCCTTTATTTGTAAAGACATTTTCTTGCCTTCTCTCAGTTTTCTGGAAGCCTGACTCTACTTTCTGTTGAAGTAAGGATGCCATACAAACTCATTCCTGTTTTATTCTTCATTATTACTCAAAATATAAATGTGATTTAAGAACTCCATTTTTTCTTATTCTTTTTTTCTCACTTGAGAGATTGATCAATGTAATAGTTAGTCTCAGTTGTCAACTCAGTGGTTAGAATCATCATGGAAACACACCCTTAGGCCTGCTTGGGAGACTACATTAAGTAAAATCAGAAGGCCCATTTTGACTGTAGAAGGCACTGTTTCATGGGCAAGCATTCCAGAATGAATAAAAAGAAAAAAATGGAGCTTGAAAGACTATCCAGCCTCCTGTTCCTGCAGCTAAGTGTTCTTCATCATGATGCAATTATCCCATTGAAGTGTGAATAAAAGTAATCAAACTTCCCTTAAATTATGCTATGGCTTAAAAGATTTAACACTGACCCTGACAATCTAAATTTGATTCCTTAGACTTCCCTACATGGTGGGAGGAGAAAACTGATACTTGTATGTTGTCTTCTGACTTCTGCTCCAACATACAAATAAATAATTAAAATATACACTTCTTTAAATTTATTTTTCTCTTTTTTTGATGATAACAGTGAGAGAAATAACTAACAGAATACTGAGAAGTGGGAACATTGTTCATGATAAGTCTGACTATGAAGTTCTTAGAACATTGGAATTGGTTTGTAGGAGAAATAGAAGAGTTTTGGAGCTTTGTTCTAGAAAGGCCTTCGAATACTTTTAAAAAAACTTAATGAGAAAATCTGAAGGGAGTTTAGAAAACCAGAAGGCTCAGAAAATCACAGATGCTTGAAATTTAGCTCAGAAATTCCAGAGAAGAAATAGGACTCTATAAAATTTGATAAGCGACCATTACAGCTACATTTTAGAAAAAAAAATCAAGCTTCATTCTGCACATGTCCTGAGAACTTGTATAAAGCCTAACTAAAATGAAATGAGGTAATTTCTTTGAAAGAGAATATCTCAAGACAACGTAGCATTCAGACTGTGATATGGATGCTAGGTACCTTAAACTGTCTGTAACTCTAGCTACAGGGCATCTGACCATCTTTTCTGAAACTCCAGGACCCCTGCACACATATAGAAGACACATGCATACACACATATAAAAATAAAAGAAATGTTTTATATTTTTAAATTTTGAGATGATAATTTAATTAAATTCCTCCCTTGCCTTTTCTCTCTCTAAACCCTCCAGTATACCCTTCTCCACTCTCCTCCAAATCCATGACTCTTTTTATACTATTTGTTCTTATATGCATCTGTGTGTGCATGTTCCTAAATATAATCTATTCAGTGCATGTTACCTGCATGTATGCTTTATTTGGGACTAGATAACTAATTGGTGTGTTCTTCCCTGGAGAAAATCACCTCTCCCATTTCCAGCTTTCCTTGGTTGTCTATAGTTTTCTGTTTGTGTATGGTTAAGGCCTCATAAGCTTTTCTTCATCCAGTTTGACATGTTCATTGGAGTAATCTTTGTTCAGCTCATATTTGGGTGGTCATGTTGGTGTGACTTTATGAGTGTAGCCTCTGATATTACTAGAAGAAACAAACCTACAGCAAATCATTGATCAGAGCTCTCATATTCTTTTGGCTTCTTCTTCTGTAATGTTCCTTGAGCCTTAGGTTTGGAGTGTTTTGTAAATATATCCAATGTGCCTGGGATCTGTAGGCGGAAACTGCGCATTTGTTTCCTGGCCGCCCAGGCCCAAATAATCACACAGAAACTATACTAATTATAATACTCTTTGACCAATAGCTTAGGAATATTCCTAGTTAGTGTTTACATATTAAATCAATCCATTTCTTTTCTGTTATATTTTACCACAAGACTCATGATTTGTTGTTCCATGGCATTTCCCTCCTTCAGCAGGTACATGGCATCCCCTTGACTCTGCCTACTCTCTCTCTATATCTCTGTTTACATTTCCCACCTGGCTTTATTCTGCTCTGCAATAGGCCAAAATGGATTCTTTATTAACCAACGGTAAGAAAGAATTTTCACAGAATACAGAGGGGAATCCCACATCAGGACTCCACAACTCTATTTATTTGATTGGTTATAGTTTTCTGTAATCATCACAATCTGTTGCAAAGAGAAATATCCATAGTGAGGAGTGAAGATGATGTTCATCTGTGGGTATAACAACAGATATTTATAGATTATTATGGATAATACTGGTTTAGTAGATTTAGTAGTTGTAGGTTCTCTTCCAGTAACCTTGACTTCACTAACACTGAGCAGTTATCTATGTTTTCAGTTCCAGGTATGGTCTTCCTCTTCTTGAGGAAATTAGAGAGATGTTGGTTATTACCGAGGTATGCTTTACTGCACCCTTGGTGTTATCATGACATGCCAGTCATCGACATGCTCAATAAGTATGGTAGATGAGTAGGACCATTAACTGCTTTTCTCCTTTGGAAACTTGCCTTGCAACTCCTAGTACCATAAAAACTCTCTTCAATTTTTTTAAAAATCAAATCTCTTTCCTCAAGACTCAGGGCACAGGAAACTATAGAAGAGGAAGAGGAATGAGTATAAGAACCAGAGGAGATGGAGGACACCAAGATATAAAGATCTTCTAAACATAACACAACAGATAAAAACACAACATACTAATTCAGAGACTGTGGTAGCATGCACAAAGCCTGCATGGGTCTGCACCAGATGGGGTACTAGAGCAGAGAGGATAAGTGGACTCACACCCCCATCTCTAACCCAGAAGCTGGTGCCAACTGACAACACCTTCAAATGAAAAAATTAGTTTTCTCCAAGGTAGTCGCACTGGGAAAGCAAACCATACTTAAGGTGGGTCCGGCAATAGATGCCAACACAAAACAAGCTCAAAGACAGTTTTGGATGTCCTTTGTCTCATAGAGCTGGGCCAGAGTATTTCAGTGTATTTTTTTGTTTAACCTTATAAGTCCTTTGTATGTACATTATGCAATTTGTGTTTTTCTGGGATTTCAGGTGTCTCTGTGTGTTTCTTGTGTTTTTTTCTTTGCTTCTTTCTCTTGTTTTTTTTCTTTAAAATTGCTTGCTTTTGTTTTGGTTTGGTTTTTATCTATTCCAACTTGTTTGCTCTTTTTTTGTTTTTTTATTTGCTTATTTTAAAATTTATTTTATTTTTTATTGTCCCTTAGATAGTTTTTGTTTTCTAATGAGAAAAAAAAAAGTATGGATTTCAAGGAAGGGGAAGTGAGGAAAAACTGGAGGAGATGGGAGAAGGGAAACTGTCACAGGATTATATGGTATGACAGAAATCTATTATCAATAAAAGTAAAACAAAATTTTCAGGCAAGGAGTGTGCAATTCATAAAACATTTGTAATTTCTACAGAGAAATATCACTGACTTTATTACATTAAGACAACATGATGGCAAAACACCACTGATTCAAAGGATCCAACTTGTGAATATACAATTTCAATTTCAAATATTAGAGATAGAGTCCATGGGATACCTGCAAAAGAAAACCTACAGAATACAGCCAGCCCCCCAAAAGAGGCAATGTATGTTCCAGGCCTCGGGAAGGACATGACTGCTCAAGGCCTTTAAGCTCAAAAGATTCTACTACAAACTCCAAAGAGAAGATATGCAGCTGCGCAGGCCTCATTTGTACTGTTGGGTTTCAGTGTTGCTTTGGCCCAATGTTTCCTTGCTGTACCTGATCCCTGCCTTTTGGAGTGACCGTGTTTCTTCTGTGTCATTCCATATCAGAATTATGTAAATTGATTTATATTCGATAGGCTCACAGTTAAGGGATTGCCTGCATCTAGGAGGAGATTTACACTTTGGACTTTTACACAGTATGAGAACTGAGAAGAACTTGGAGACTTTTAGAGATGGACTAAATGAATCTCGCATTCTGAGGTGAAAATGGAGGTTTATGTTACAGCATTGGAACGGTATGGTTTTAAAAAGATGTGTCAAAATCGTTGGGTACTAAGTTGACAAAGGTGGAACTGTGATGGTTAATCTCAGCTGTCAACTTGATAGTGTATATAATCACTATTGAAACAAATCTTTGGGCATATATCTGAGGAATCTTCTAAATAAGGTTATTAAGGTTGGGAGACCCCTCTGAACTGTGAGTAGCTCCATTGTATTTCTGAGGTCCTGGACTGAATGACAATGAGGAAGAAGCCTGAGCAAACACTGGCATCCATCTTCCTTGGCTTCTTGACTGTGAATGCAGTGTGACCAGCTGCCTCATGTCCCTATCTTCTTGACTTTGTTGTCCAAAACAACTATGCCCAGGAACTGTAAGTCACAATGCACCAATCGTTCCTTGAGCTGCTTCTGTTGTGGACTGTCAGAACAAAATGTAAAGAAACCAATTCTAAGTTAATATGATGTTGACCCCCAGGTATTTTTTTCTTAAGGCAATTTTTTACATTAAAAATGACACAGATATTGTTGGGTGTTCAGAGTATATGGACAATCAAAATACTACATAAACGATCTACAGAACATAAATAACCGAGTTTCTCTGCACATTTTTCTAGTCATGATTTGTGCTTTCTTTATATGATCTGGATATAGTATAAGTCATAATTATATTTGCTTTTTATGTATTTATTTGACTCCCTAAATCTATCCAAAGAATACTATTAAATTAGTCCCTTGATAGTTTAACCTACGTCTGTTGTAATTAATAATTTTCTCCTTTAATGAATTTGATCATGAATTGATAATGAATATGTATCAATGATTAAAACAAAAAAATCATTATACAGCATTGATTCAATAGTCATTCGTGTGTTATTTTCACTATTTTTCCTGTTGGCACATGTATTTTCATTTCTCTAATCACAACCAACTGTTTTTTCAAACTCCATCCATATATGTCTTATTTGCTCTATAGATTCATTTGTTCATATAAAGATATTCATTTAGTAGCTATGGAGTTAATTCCTCAATGTTTAAGAACTTCATTTTTTATAACAAAATCGACTGCAAAATGCATACTCTGTAGATTAATAGGAAAAACTACACCTTTAATTTTTAATTAAAATCTCTATATAAAGCCTTAGTGTTAGAGCAAAAGAAAAAAAATAACTGATCTGGAGAAGCGATCTTTGGCCTGTTTGAAGACCTAGCATCACAAGTAGAAGGCCTTTCACCTGCTTAGAGACTGCCCCACAGAGGCAAGCCCACAATAACCCAAGCTGAAGAGGCAGGCAGAAAGATTAGTCACTAGTAAGATACTGTATTTTTCTGACCTCCATGCCAGTTTGAGTGTCAAGGCTTTTCCTGCTCTCTTCCGTTCTTCTCCTCTGAGTAGCTCCTGCAGTCTGCAGCTCACATGCCCCAGGGGTTTTGTTCAAACTCTAATAAAAGTGCCCTTGAGCTTTTGTTTGCATCCATTACTAAATTCTTTTACTAATGAGACTAACGACCTCAAGAGAGGACCTCGATTTTCACTATATTATTTCTGACTTTCTTAGCAAACAACAGCTTCTTCCACCGTTGATTTAATGTTCTTTACAAGTGTCAGAACTAATTACATTAGTTGAAAAGTTCCAAACATATTAAGATTGCAGTTCATTCCCTAATATGAAAAGAGATAGAAACTAAAGGAGCATAGTAATTCCTTTGCCCTTCAATTCTAAACTTACAGTATCTGATCCCTTTTGTAGATGTTGGGGATTAAGGAGGGGACTACAGCTGAAGTACTTCTCCAGCTCCCAAGGGCAACAATTCTCTTAATTGACCTCAGAGCTTTTTACCAATGATCTTCTAAAAATAACCAAATATCTTTTCATAGGACTATGTTAAGAATCCCTTGGTATTTTAATGCAAATAATTTGATAATCTTTCAAGATTACAAAATAAGCCTATTACTTGATGTAATTATGATAATTATTTTACAGGACATGATAGATTAATTATAAAACATTATTAGACTTTGTACCTTACACTTTATTTCTGTAAGTGAGCACTGTTAAACCACTAACTAGACTACTCCAAGGATTTAAAAATATATACCAGTTTATTGGGAAATAAATTGCTGGGCTGTCTCACAGGAGTGAGCAGCATCTTGGTGAGAAACCAAATAAGCAGGGTGGGCATTTCTGAGCTGAGTCGGGCAGTTCTAGATGCACTTTGCCCTTGTCAGCTGACAGTTAAGGGAGGAAAAGGGACATAGTGGCTTTGTGGACAATCCTGCAACAGAAGCTTTCTCAGGAAAGCTTTCGGTTGCTTATCTAATAATGATCCCTCCTGCGCTGGGAATGGACCATCACGTTGGGATGTTATCACCAGCACTGGCAAATACTAAAAATTTCTAAGGAGTTTGAAACAGGAACAAGGGTAATAAGTAAAACTTGATAATTTAATAAAAATGCGATTAAAGATCAAACATGCAAGCTATATATGTAAATGTGCATATATAATTCTCAATACATGTATTGCAACACATGTTTGTTTATGTTTTTATACAAAATTATTATCACTAATGATATTTAGATTGTAGTGCTATGATCAAACTGCTTTGTCTTACAAAATACATATTAAAACCATAAACTTGGACGGTGTTCCATATTTGATGGGGTCAAATTCGGTACCAAACAATCAGGAAAATTTCTCTGAAATCTACCTCTCCCAGTTATTTTCTTCTTTCTAATGCTGTTTGCTTTTACAAATCAAAACAAGTGTAATATGGGCATCTGAATGCAGAATTCTCATTTGCCAGAAACTACATTGACAAAAACAAAACACCAGGAAACACGAGATGGAAGAGAGCTACCACCCAGAGTCCTGTAGCTAAGCAACAGGCTGTTTTCTCTTCAGTAACCAAATTATCCCACCATCCCCCAGGAGCTCCTGAACCCTGCAGGGTTCCCTATTGTTTGACTTTAACTTAAGCCACTCTATGCCTTTCACCTCAGACCACCAGCACTGGCAAGTCACATTTATACAACCAATAGGCTTTCGGTTTTCGGTCCTATCCTGAAACATTTGGCATACCTGATTGTAATATAAGTTATACATAGTACATGTTTGTATGTATCTAATTACGCATCTATGAAATGGGCACACTGTTGAAATTACCTTGTGTCCACTCTAAGTCCCAGTGGATGATTTTCACACACAACAGTCCCCAAGTTTAAGCATAAGAGAGTGTAGTTTGTTATAATTCACATGTTAATGCTAGTGTCTTATCATGAACATTAGGGAGCTTATGATCTAGTAGAAAGTGTGCGAAGTTAAATGCATTTTTTTTTCAATCTGGAAACTACCTTCCGAAACATAGACGTATGCCACATACTAAGGACTTCTGGAACTTGGCAAACCACCACGCTGTTTTTCTTCTTTTAGGAACAATGCCATCTTAACAGATGGGTGTTAGTGTAGGCATGCCAGGGAATCAAAATGAACACCACATTCCACTACAAGGGGGCAGAATCACATCCAGAAATGTCCGTCTGTGCCACCAAGCAAAGGAATATTCCACTCCAGTCCACCTCAGGCACAGTCCTGTTAAACCATAGTTTATAGCCACAAAACAAGGCTTTTGCTTCTTCATCTGTGTTTTGGTAATCATTTCCACTGCACCAGGAAAGGGAGGATGAGAGCCCTTGCAATTAGTCTTTAAGAAGCAAAAATACACTTATGGCCCATTTTTTTTTTACCTAAATAGAAAATCATTTTATGGATGGATATGTGGCTCAATTGGTACCATTTTTGCCTCCTTCTCATGATGCCCAGAATTTGTTCCTAAGCATGGCATAAAACCCTGCATGGTGCCACTTGGGAGAAGGAGACATGAGGATGAGACATTTAAGGTCATCCCAGGCCAGCCTCAGATAGATGAGACCCTGTCTCTAAAGAAACAAATAAACAAAACATTTTATGAAAGCCAGTGGGTGATTTCTTTGAAATAGAATGTTGGAGGTTCTTTCTGATGTAAGAATGATTTTGAAGTATTTTCCTCTCCTCTTCAAGCACTGTTTTAAGTTGGAGACAGTTTGACCAGGCCTGCTATAGTAAAAGACTTACTGAAGACTGTGTCTGGACTGGCTGCGTGTAACCATCATCAGTGCAGAGATGATGCACAACTTTGGTTGTAAAGGAACTCTGTGATGATGATCCTGATGATGGCTTTGAGTGGACTGGAAGAGAAGCGTTGAAATAAAGTGACTTTGGGCCTATGTGTCCTGAGCCTTCCTTGAGCAAATGATGGCTTCACGCCTGCTGAGGGCATCTTGCATTGACGTGTTGGGTAGTTAATATGTGGTGGGTGTCAGTACTGTTGAAACTAACTGGTTCTGGAGCCAAGAGAAGCTGGGGCATCGATGCCAACTACAGCACCGATTAGTTCTACCCGTCCTGAAAACAATCTTATCTTACAGCTCGCATGGCTGATAAGTGTGCCTGTTTCCTAATTGGATAAGCCCCTCTCCTGTCTCTGATTTACATTTCAGTGAGTGTGAAGAATTTTCATTAAATTATTTTAAAATGCCCCCCACTAGTTACAGCTCCTAATAACTGTTGAAGCAGGTATATGCTGTCATTTTAAACATCTATTTTGAAATACTCGCTTAATTCTAAAGTTGTAGAATGACATCAGGAAGCATCCTAATTTTATATGTCGTCAAAAGTCACCCGGCTTTAAACGAGACTTCCATTCATGTTTGTTTTGTCTAGGTGTGTAGGTTTCTTACTGCTCATGGAAAATGAATGTATCTTTTCATGACTGTAACCACCAAATATGGACAAAATAGAATTGTAAGGTTGCAGAAACAATGTAGTAATCTCTTGAAATAGTCATACTTAACTATGGTTCTGTCGTAAAAATACATTTATCTTTTCAAGGGAAAAAATAGAGCATTAGATAGAGGGGGGCCTCTACTTTATAACCTAAAAATAAGTGAATAGATGCTGGCAATATTCCATAAATTAATACTTTTTCAATTAACCTTCTTTGCAATTCAGAGGCCTCAAACACTGAAAGGTGTCATGTTAAGGAACATGAACTGTATAAGAAGAGAATTGCATTTTTAACATACATTACCCAACAAAAGTTCCTCCCCAAAGTGACTGTAAAATCACCTGATGATTAGCAGCTGTATAAACAGACACGAGTTCTTCATCATTCTCAGGATCTATTACTCTTTGGGGTAAGCTACCAGGGGGTGGGGCGAGGTGCAGCTGTCACATGCACAAAGTCTGTTCCTATTGGCTCAAAGAATCTTCTAAACGTTCCTTGCATTCATTTGCTCTTCTTGTTTGCGAATGTGCCAAGTTGACTAGCCTTTCTATTAAAATAGAGACTACCTTAGCCAAACAAGAATTGGACCAATTCACAGCTTTGTCTGCAAACATGAGGAGGAAAACTACACTAATGGAAGCAGCGTGATCCTTCATTACGGACCCCTCTAGGTCTTGAAAACCATCCAAAGAGCTATCTCATCAAACGTTGAAAATCTTCCAAGGATCCCTGCACATATACACCCTTTATAAGTGGAGAATTCAGATCAAAGACTCTCTTTATTAAATGTGGATAGGGTCTTCTGGAATGATTTCCATCTCCTGAGTTTTGTCCAAGGTCTATCTACATCATTTTAAAAGATCCAACATACTTTTCCATTTTTAAAGGATGTAATACCTTCAAGGAAAAAATAATCCATGACACTGCTCTCCAAGGACCAATAATGCTTATCATTTGTTTTGTGGAACTTGTCTAGTGACTTGTGCTCTTGTTTCAAATCTGTATCCGCCTTTGGCCCTTAGTGATGGGGAGGTTTTGTGCTGTGTCAAGAATCTCCTCATGCTCATATATATGCATGTCCCAGTGTGACCCTCGGGACCTAAACACCTCCAACTGGAAACCTTCAATCAATAAAAACAAAGAGACATAGTAATTATCATACATATATATGAGTTTTTATTTAACATTGATTTATTTTTATTTAATTTTTTGTTTGTCTTTTGGTTTGTTTGTTTGTTTTCAAGACAGGTAGCTTTGGAGCATGTCTTGGAACTCTGTCTGCCTCTGCCTCTGCCTCCTGAGTGCTGGGAGGCAGTGGGTGGCGGTGTGCGCCACCACAGTTTTGCTATTTTTAATTTCTTAAGTGCTGTTTGTGGTAGTGGTGACTGAGCCTACTGAGTTTGATCCTCAGCCCTGTTTTCTTTAATACTGTTGGAGATGAGGTCTCAGAAAGTTGTACAGGCTGCTCGTACACTCTTCTACAGCACAGGCAAGCTGTGCATTTGTGATCCATCTGAAAAAGTTTCCAGAGTAGTTAGAACTTCAGGTTTGTGCCACTAGGCCCTGCTTGAATTAGCACCTCTGTTTCAAATGCTCTCATGAATTCTTGAGTCAATTCTATGTGTCAAGGGACACATACTTATCCACATACAACACAGCATTATAGGCTACTGTTCATTGTGGAGCACATTTCAAATGAATTTCACAATTCTGAATAAAAATAATCATTCAATGAAAAATGGAATGTCAAAAGAAAAGTATCAAGTTATGCGAGGAGGCTGGAGGATGACCTTGAGATAAGGAGCTACAGGTGTTCCCGCCAGGACACAAAAGCCAAGCCCTAGATGAGCCACAGATGGGAGAGAGTAGCTTGTGTGAAGAAGAGAGGAGACTCATCTGTGATAACTCCAAACCCATCCAGAGCGCAAAGTGTGCCCATGGCGTCCACAGCTTTTACTTTGGGTAGCACGTCACTTTTTGGGGTCTCAAACCAAAGCATTACTTTGAGTTTGCACAGGTTGCATATTTTATCCCCTGTGTTTCTATGTACTTGTGCCCAGAAAGGCAGATGTTGAGGCTGGCTTTTCGGAGCGACTAGCTGAAGGCAGCTGAAATCAGTCGTTTCTGCATTTGTAAGATCGACGTATTTACGACTGACAAGAAGAACAGAGGAAATCCAACCGCTCATACAAGGGGATACCTTCCCAAATGATGAGATTATTCTGCTGCTGTTGTTGATTAAATACATTTTCATTAACATCTGGGGAGCTGTGTTCAAATATCTTGCTTCAATACGATTAATTTACATGCCAATTGGATAAGCTCAGCCATTGGCAGGCTCAGCCATTGGAAAATACTTGGAGGATTTTCCAGGGTAAAGCTATAAAAATTCTGAAAACTGTGAGAAGGGCTCCTGGACACTGCGGTCAGCAGGAGTTTGTCATGTGTAAGGGAAAGGCCGCAGGAGGGGACTCCCACATCAGCCATGAGAGCTGAGGACACGAGTTCGAAACCCATCCTTTGAAGCAGCTGAGCGCTGGCACATGCCTGCAGTCCTCACACTGAAGGGCTGTGAGGTCCAGGTTTAGTGGAGAAGAGCATGTGACATGGGCTTGTGGCCTCCAGATGCATGCACATACGTATCCACAAACACCTGTACACACGTGCACAAAACTGTGACCAGAAGAAAACGTCCTGAAGTTCAGTGTCCCAATATATGATATGCGTGCCTTAATTATGATATTTTATATGATTTGAATTATACTTTAACTATGTACTATTATATAAGTCTTTATTCCTACTAATGTAGTACATAAATATTTTGAATTTTGCCTATATTTTAAAAATACATCTTAGTGGTTGTGCAATATTCTATTGAGTGAATATAATATTGAAAATTTAATGTTATTTTTTCCATATTTTAAAATATTTAACTGATTTCTAATTAATCTCTTTTATAAATAACACAAGTTGTCAGTATTGATTTTTTTCTTGCTACTTAAAAAATAAATTTCTTGTGTGGAAATAATTTTATATTTATAGAAAACCAGCAACCGTGGTACCAAAAGCTCCCACAGCCACGTCAACTTCAATTATTCAGCATGATATTATAAGACACTTGCATGACTCAGGTGTCAAAATTAAGATATCAAAACTGGAATATTGCTATTAACTAAATTCAGAGAATTAGAATATTGCAAATTATCCCTTGGATATTTAAAAAGCCATAAACCATCGTATGATACTGCTTGTGAAGTGAACAGAAATGACCCTGCAAGTTTTTTGAATAAATAAAATCTTAAAGATGTGGAAAAGAAAAATAATGGGGGAAAGGTGCCTCATCAAAAAAAAATGAGTCAGCAGAATTTGTGGAGTTGTCTCTGAAGTTCTAACAGACGTTACTAACGACAGAGGAGATGTGGACTAACTACATGCTGGGTACCCCTGCCTCATTCACTCATTAAAGTAGCTACCTCAGTATCCCCAATTACCAAAAGTCACCAATACAACCCTCTAATTCAAAAGGAAATATTCTCCATGAAGGGCCTTCAGGAATGTATTTGAGAGAAAAGTAATAGTCATTAATGTCGCTGAACGCCTGCTTTGTCCCAAACCCACTTCCACTGACCTCACAATTATCATTCACCACATCCTTCTGGCGCCTTTACAGAGCAGCTTCTGTGTTTATAGTCAACTGCAATTAAGGAGACTGAGTCATACAGAATTGTGCAATGTTTCCAAGGTTATTGAAAAAATGAGAGAAGTCAGTTATCAAATTCACACTACCTGACTATACGGCCTCAGCCTATGACTGCTCTGTGCCTACTGTAGAGCACCAATGGACAGAAGGGGTGCTACTGGGTGGAAGCCATCGGACGAAGGGCCATTAATTTAAGAAATGTATAACGTTGTATGTAATTAATAACAAAGTAAGAATTTTTCTCAAGTAAAATAGATCACTGGTAGTATGCTTTGAAGTCTAGATACTAAAGGTTATGTTTGAGAAACAAGAGTGTACCTCTTTATAACTAACAGTAGATATTTTATTATATATTATATATCATGTATATGCAATAACATTACATTGGAAAAGTACAGTGCTTTACTATTATATAGTCTTGGGTTTAAAACAGCATGTCTGCCCCTTTTCTTACTGCATAACCATTTATTAGCAACACAAGGGTACCAGCACACTGTCTCTCATCAACATTCAGGACAAACAGAGTTTGGAAGGTCAGCCCGGAAACCCCCTTCTCAGAGCAATGGCTGGTTAGCTGTACACTGAAGTGAAGCACCAGACTTTGCTATCAAGTTCCCTGATCTCCTGTTTCCTTCTTAGCTTGAATTTTGATTTTTCTCTTCCCACTTACCAGCTTTGAGCCCAACATTTCTGTGTCATTATGCTAATATCCAATTATTTTCAAGGCCGTTCACTGGTTTTCTACTATGTGTAGCTAATATTTAAGAGTAGGCTGGGTTTTGACCCCCTCTACTGCTATAATTTGACCACATTTCCACTATCTCATCGCTATAATGTTCAGAGAAGCAGAGTGCATGGCTGAGCTCCACAGGCATCATCGCCATCCATGCAGCTCACGCTTACTGAGAAGATCATCAGTGCAGCACAAACACTAATATCACTTCACAGCCTTTGCTGGAAACTGCGATTTTTAGCCCTTCCTGTAGATTGGGCCATAAACTCAGCACTGAGGTGGAGAAAATAGCCAAAGATGACACATTCATGATAGTGCCAGGATTCATCACAGATATTTAGTTGAACATACTATTATCATTCTGCTCGATGTATAATAGAAAACATTATGTAACATATTGATCATTGACTTAATTTATAAAATTACGAAATGCAAAGAGGAAGTATAGACATTTGGTGAGCTAGTGAAAAAAGTCCAAGCATTCAAAAAGGGAATAGAATGTTGAAATTATTTTGATTTACAAACAATGTATGCTTTCAATCGCCCAGCTGTTTGTCTGTCTGATCTAGCATCCCTGTTCAGCAGCTATTGCAGTCTCTACTGTGAAAGGTGTTACCCAAAGGCTTGAATGAGTTTACCATGCTCTCTGTGTTTACTTAAGAATGATAAAAATTTTATTCCATAATTACAATCTCTACTATGTTAATAATTCACCTTTATAGGGTCAAATTTATTGCCTGAGTACTTGCGAAGACAGTCGGAAAAATATATTGCACATAAGTTAATGTGTCTTCCTGCGTGCTTATGACTTCAGAAGCAGCAGAGGCTACGTGATGATGGGAAATACACCTGCCATTTATTGGCAGTTGATTCGATTCACGGAACTGTAATGTGGGTGACTATGTGTTGATATATTTTGGGTTTAAAATAAAATACAAGCTATTAACTATTTATTACAGGGTTAAACAAATGAACGAATATACTTCACTGTGCTTTCTTCTGTTGGAGTCGATGAAACAATTATCAAATAAGAACCAAAACCGATCATTTCTTCCAATATTTATAGTGAGGTAATAAAGAGTCACTATCACTGAGACAAGGTGTATTCTTACATCAAGTATTGGATTGGCTACATAATTACTAACCTGAAATTTCTGAATAAATCAGATAAATAAAGCAGGAGTTTGCTCTTAGTATTTTGGGTTGTTTTCTCTATAACTTCCCTAATAAAATCTAGGCATAAACACATAGGCAACTGTGGAAGATTTAACATAAAAGGGTAGCTAACAAAGTTGGACTAAAGAGAACACAGTACTTAGGTTGACACTTTTCCCATGTCTCTGAGGAATTTCCACAATATAGACCCTTTAAAATAAAAGTTTTAGAATGATCTTGGTGTAGACAATGGTTAAATAATTTTTTCAAGTCAGATAATGCCTGGCTTTGGTGAATCATAGTTGAAACAAAGTGAAATGTTTTTAAACTTTAGATTTTTTTTGGCTTTTATTATTAAGCCAGGGGACAAGTGTAAGGATTAAGTGAAACCCTAGTCAATTGCTATTTTCTACAATTGTGGAAATGTGTATATTCAAGAAGTTTCCGGATGTTCCATAAAGGACCTGAGATGTGGTAACTGGGATGGCTTAAAGCCCTCTCTGCCCCCGCCCCCTTGGCTCCCATTCCCATTGCTTTCCACAATGACTGTGACAGGAGACTAAACAGTAAGTGTTTAATAAAACCATCCTTGTCATCCCTCTGTATTCACTATCCACAGCCTGGTGTGCTTTCTTTCGTCAGTCTCCTGGCCCTGTGCACAACACTCCTCTGTCTCCATTTCCAGGACATTAGCACAACTGCCCAGTTACCGTGGATGAAATGACCTTCTTTCTCATGGTGCCTTCAATTCGGGCAGGTTTGCTGAGTCCACAAAAGTTGTGCGACATTGACACCTCCCCATTTGTTCTCTTCTGTGTAGCCAGATGTCTTACTTGACATTACCAGTAGACAGATTAACTGCAAACAAGAATTGAACTCTAGAACCGATGGCTGAGGGAGCAGGAGGGGACAGTCAACAAGCAAGGCTGACAACTGGGGAATGGATGCCAACCTGCGAAGAGATGGGCCATTTATGAGTTACTGGACCACAACTTGGTAATCCATTTATGAAAACAAGCCTTTGCAAGCGCTTCCTGTTCGGCTTCAGATTTCATTTCTTAAAGCAGAAATTCTCAGAAACGACCTTGACGAAGAAGAGGCTATTTGCAGAATCTGTTTACTTAAGAAAAGTTAAATGGTGCATGGAACATCTCTGTTACCCAGCGTACGACAGTGACTGCCTTTAGCTTTTTAAATTGCATTTGCTATTTGCTTTTTTCTGTCAAGTGACCTACGCTTATTTATGTTGGGAGGCATCAGATAGTGCCTGTTGGTTTTCAACTAATGCTGTGATACAAAGACAGTGTTTAAAGGAAAAAAAATAACTCTGTTTGCTAAATCTGACAGCGAGAGTTGGTTTTCAGTGTCCAGCATGGTAAATGTTTACAGAGAACACGGTGCTGAGCTGCAATGTCTAGATTTTTCTATGACTTGCCTTCCTCTTTCCCTCACATCTCATGGAAAAAATATAAGATTTTGATTCAGCTAGCTCAGGTACAAATCCGAGCTCTATTATTTCATAATTGTGTTATCTTTGGCAAATTAGGTAGCCTCTCTCTACCTCGGATTCGCCTACGAGATGGAAATGGTGATTACAGTAAATTCCTGATAGAACCCGTAGAGAATGAAATGAAACCACCCATGTAAAGCTCCTTAAGCAATAGTTAGGATGCCGTAGGACTTCATAGATGCTATTTGTACCCCCGGTAGCAGTGCTTCTCAAACTGTCTCTCCCCGCCATGGTGGCTTCCCAGGCTTGTGAAAGGTTTGAGAAAGGAGACTCTTACTAAACCATAGTCTATGCCAACACTTGTGTTTGGAGTGTTGCCTCAACCCAAAGTTAAGCTCTGGTCTGCGTCTGCTGTGGCTGCATGAATGCAGCCCAGATACACATGCTACAGGTATGGGCACCAGAGTGGCGTTATTAAAAGGTCTGGAATTTTTGCAGAGTAGGATTTTCTTTGAGGGCTTTAGTTCCTTGAAGCTAGACCTTCAAAGCGGGTTGGGAAGGTCACTTTCCTTCTCTTCCTTTATTTGCCCTTTTTCTAGTTTATGAAGCAATAACTTTGCCCAATCAAGTACTCCACTCTGACATGCCAGAGGGTCCAAGGAGAAGCTCTCCAGACCCTTTTTTCTTTGTAAGTTAACTAACCCTGCTGTCCTGTTACCACAACAATACTGAGTAGCGTAATATCTTAAAGTTGTAACAGAGGGTCAGGAGCGAAATACGTGAAACAGAGATCACGTTGTCCCAGTATGGAAAACAAACTGACAAATGTCCATATATGAGGATCCAGCAATTGTCAAAGGATTTTTAATATTTAAATAATTGTTAGTAATTAATAAAATAAATGGGGAGACCAATGGTACGTGTGAGGGATGAATGCTATTCAAGGGCATCTTTGGGTGGCACGAAAATCAATTTGTATCAAATTGCTTTCAAACTTTCTTAGAGCAGAGACCTGAGTTTTCTCCAGTACATACTTCACACAATAGTCAATTCTAACCCCAAATATGTCTGAAGTCTCACTTTTCAAAAATCGTGGTGTATTACAGATGATAGGAAGTATGCTTATAGCTTCTTAAACATTATTAGCTTCATTAGAATATCAGTATAAAGTATCCATATGTTAATCAATATATTTATGTTAATTGCTAATTTTCACGTCTCGCAACAAAGGTGCAAATTGTGGCATCATATGACCTTCCAGGCACACATGATGCCTGCAATGCTTTTTTTTTCTTACTAAGTTGTGCAACTGCTAAAATTAATTGCACCCCAGGGCTATTACAGTATGCATGAATTGTCAGCCAAATGAATGACAATTTTGAAAGAGAATGAAAGAATAGGGATTTAGATATGTTCTCAGTGAATGCTGCTAGCTACTTGAAGCTGACATGATACCCAATTACAAAATCACTAATTAAAGCCATCAAACAAACCCATGCATTTGTGCCAAACACTGGATCTTCAAGTTCAGTTTCTGAAATGTCCGGTAGTCAAAATAAGAAAATCCTTTCTCAATAGTTTCTCTAAACATTTTAGTGTAAAAGTCACCATTTTCCACACCACACAATAAGCTGATTTTACTGTGCTCAATACCAATATGTAACAAAGTAGCAAGAATGTGACTACTTCTCTTGTCTCAGAACTCCAAGAGAGCTAAAAAATAAAACATGCTTGCTTATTAAAGACTAGTGCCATAAAAGGGAAATCTCAAAAGTTGGAATTTATGGGAAATTTAATAATGTGTTACGACAAAACACCTCACATACAAAACTTTGCTAGGAAGAAATCAAGCTAATAAAAATAAAACGTGTGTGCCTACCATATTCAGAATTAAAGTGGCCATGGTCTTCAAGTTCCTCATGTGCAGAACAGAACCTGCTTTCATCATATGATATCCAATGACTACATTTAAATAATATCCAAAATTTAAAGTGTGTGTGCATATCACAGCCAGATGTAACCACACACACAAGTAACAGTCAGAAACTATGCTGTTGGGGACCACAGATGTTTGCCTTGTTCTCTGCATACACAACTCTGCTTTCCACCTTAGCACCAAGTTTACTACCAGAAAACATCCATACTGCTGCAGACTAGACTGACTGCTCAGCTAACTCACAGAATAATATGACATAACCAGTGTCTCTTACAAGCCACTGGCTCAGGATAGGAAACAAGAAGGAACTGATCTATTCATTAATCCACGAGGCACATGAAGCTGATGTTGTCACTTTGGCTGTCTAACCTGACTAGTAACACACCTGTAGCAAGAAAGAGCTATAAGACCATGAATAAGAAGCTCATGCTAGGGAACAGGAGACAGATTCTACAGGGGAGCTAGTGCAAGGTGCTTCACTGATTTCAAAGCGCTTTGTAGATACCTTGGTTTTTAGTGCAGGTTTCAAAGGTTGTCTGGCAAGATCAGCACTCTACCTTGACTGTACTGAACCACACTTGTTCAGAATAAATACTGGTGAGGAGTTTTCATGTTAGAAACAAGATGAATATCAGTTTTAAATGAGTGAAGATTTGGAGATTTGAAGATTCAACTGTGATAAGAATTAGATTTACTGTAATACCAAAAGAGGTGACGCAGTTTTTCCAAGTTCATGTTGCTGTGACAAAATAATAATTCATCATCCCTTCTCTCATACCTGATGGTACCTAGATGTGGGACGTTTTTCTGTCTATGTGTTGTTTTTATTGCTGGGTGCCCCCTTCCCCCAACAGTACCTATGGCACCTGAGACTTTTAATCTAAAGGATGAAATAGACTCTAGAATCCCACAGAGCTAGCACTCGGAAGGCCAGCATCTGTAATTTTGTTTTTATACAATAAACAGATACTAAATAAGAGTCTCTATCTGCTTTGTTTCTTCCCTATTGTGATAGAGTTCCAGGATAAAGGCAATTTATGGAAGAAAGGGTTTATTTGGGGCTTACGGTTTCAGAGGGTTAGCGTCGATGTGGAGGAACAGACTACGCAAGTGGTGGACAGCTGGAGCAGCAGCTAGGAGCTCACACTTCACACAGTAACAGAAGAGAGGGGGTGCAGCCCTATGGCAGAGACCTTTCAAATCTCCCCCTTCCCCTGCAGTGTTATACCTTTTCAAAAAAGTCACACTTTATAATCTTTCCCAAATGGCCACCAACTTGGACCAAGAATTCAAATGCCCAAGACTCATGAGGGACTCTTTTTCAAACTACTGTAGGTCCTGCACAGGCAGGTCCCATTCTGGCGTGCTTCACTGAGGAGCTTCAGGACTCCTGATGTTATGGATAACAAGACCCCATAGCCTTGACGTAAAGCTCCAAGTTTTAATGCCCCTGAGTATTTGTGAAAATCTACTCCCTAAAATTCTGAAACTATTTGAGGAAAAAGTACTGAATCACTTCAAGATCCAGGCATAGGTAAATACTTCCTGAATGAGATTTTGGACACTCAGGAAATATTGCCAGTAATTGATAAATAGAATTTCATTAGTGAAAAAGCTTCTGCTCAGCAAAGAACACAATGAAGTAAAGATACATTCTGAAGAATGGAAGAAAATCTTTGCTAGTTATACAGCAGATGAATGGTTAATATGAAGAACTTACAGAGCTGGGGAGAAGGCTTGGTCAGTAAAGGGCTTCCCTTCCAAACATGAGGGCCTGAGTTCAGTCTCCGATAACTACATAAGAAACAAAATGTGTTGATGCAGACTTCTAATTCTGGAACTGGGTGAATGGAAACAGGCAGAACCCTGAGGTCTACTGGATAGCCAAACACAAATTCCGCAGAACACTTTCTTTATTTTTTATTTTTTTTATTTTGTTGAGATAGGGTTTCTCTGAGGTTTTGGACCCTGTCCTAGAACTAGCTCTTGTAGACCAGGCTGGCCTTAAAGTCACAGAGTTCCCCTGTCTCTGCCTCAAAAGTGCTGGGATTAAAGGCGTGTGCCACCACCCACCTCCCAGCCCCAAAAATACTTTTTAATAAAGGATTATTTGCATTTTAATTGCATTCATGTGTGTCTACCTGTATATGGATCTGTACATATGAGTGCAGCTGTTCACTGAGTCCACAAGAGAGTATTGACCCTCATAGTGCTGGGGTTATATCCTGTGTTGTTCTGGGAACTAAACTCAGGCTCACTGCAAAAGCAGTACTCAGAATTTTTTTTCAGATGTGGATCCTACTCTATAAGATATGCAAATGTATATAGATTTAAATGTGGGTAACACGTGAATAAAACTAGGTGATGAAGAAGCAGGATTGGTGACCCAAAGGACACATGGACACTGAAATGGAAAAGGCAGTGGATGCGGTAGCTACAAGCAGGATTCAGGAAATGAAAGGGCAAGAAAATCTAACACAACACACCTTCAAAACTGGCATAAGGATATCATCTACTACCTTGTATGCTAATTTTCGAGATTAATTATTGAAATATTAAAGTTATATAATTTGCAACAGAATGTATACTTCCAGAGATAACTGTAGTAATTAAATTAAGTCTGTCTCACAAAAATAATACCAAATATAGAATGTGTACACATGCCATGGAAGTAGAAGTAAAACTTCCTAGGGAAACACAGACAACTCAGGGAAGGGTGGAAAGACATGGGAGCAATATGCCCAATGTAAATTCCTATTTATATGAAGATGTTATTCTGTACCAAGCCCAGAAAACATGAAAACAGAATGAAACAATACAACATCTTATTCCTCTCCCCCATATCACACTTCTTTAAAAAGAGATCAGTCCTCTATTTCTGATTTTCCATATCCATGGCTTTTAATACCATTTGCTTTTGTCTAATTGAATAGAAAGAACAGGAACTTCAGCCCCATTTCCAAGCTATCCTTGTATCAGATTGCCCACACACTGAAGCACAATGTAAGTATTGTAAAGGAGCCCTGTTAGTTTTATGGACCAAGGACAAGTGGATAATACTGGCTTCCAAGGTCAGGACAAACGAGTGCACTGTGTTTTCCCCATCTCCCACTCTGACACAAACACTGAACTTTCACACTGAGCACATTCAGGGACATAACAAAAGTGTATGGTACTAAAAACGAGGATTAAAATCCCTTTTTCTTAGATAAGGAAGTATCTCCTGCTGAACTCTACACTCAATGACCAATACCTCTCTCCAATAATCATTTAGGAAAGTCTATTGTTCATTGTGGAAAACCTAAGCATTATTCATATAAACACATATTCAAGAAAAGATACAATATAAACAAAATGGACATAGAGATAAATAAAATATTTCCTTAAAATCTATCTTCTTTCTGTACCATACGAGATGGCTCCTGAAATGAGACAGAAATTTTAAATTTTTCTTTTAACAACATGCTTGGATTTAGAGAAGGATAGCCATTGTCCAACTCCAAAGCAAGCTCTTATTTTTTTTATTTTAAATCTTTTTTTTTATTGAGAAAATGAGAAAAAAAAACAAGTTTCCACCTCCTCCCAGCCTCCCATTTCCCTCCCCCTCCTCCCACCCTTCTCCCCCTCCTCCCACTCCTTTCCCCCTCCCTCTCCAGTCCAAAGAGCTGTCAGGGTTCCCTGCCCTGTGGTAAGTCCTAGGTCCTCCCCCCTCCGTCCATATCTAGGAAGGTGAACATCCAAACTGGGTAGGCTCCCACAAAGCCAGCACATTACGTAGGATCAAAACCCCATGCCATTGTCCTTGGCGTCTCATCAGCTCTCATTGTTTGCCATGTTCACAGAGTCCAGTTTTTTTTTAATTTATTTATTTATTAAAGATTTCTGTCTCTTCCCCGCCACCGCCTCCCATTTCCCTCCCCCTCCCCCAATTAAGTCTCCCCCCAGCCCGAAAAGCAATCAGGGTTCCCTGACCTGTGGGAAGTCCAAGGAACCCCCACCTCCATCCAGGTCTAGTAAGTTGAGCATCCAACCTGCGTAGGCTCCCACAAAGCCAGTGCGTGCAGTAGGATCAGAAACCCATTGCCATTGTTCTTGAGTTTTCAGTAGTCCTCATTGTCTGCTATGTTCAGAGAGTCCGGTTTTATCCCAGGCTTTTCCAGACCCAGGCCAGCTGGCCTTGGTGAGTTCCCAATAGAACATCCCCATTGTTTCAGTGTGTGGGTGCACCCCTCGCGGTCCTGAGTTCCATGCTCGTGCTCTCTCTCCTTCTGCTCCTGATTTGGACCTTGAGATTTCAGTCCTGTGCTCCAATTTGGGTCTCTGTCTCTGTCTCCTTTCATCGCTTGCTGAAGGTTAATATTCAGGAGGATGCCTATATGTTTTTCTTTGGGTTCTCCTTATTTAGCTTCTCTAGGATCACTAATTATAAGCTCAATGTCCTTGGTTTATGGCTAGAAACCAAATATGAGTGAGTACATCCCATGTTTCTCTTTTTGGGTCTGGCTTACCTCACTCAGGATAGTGTTTTCTATTTCCATCCATTTGTATGCAAAATTCATGAAGTCCTTGTTTTTTATTGCTGAGAAGTACTCTAATATGTATAAATTCCATACTTTCTTCATCCATTCTTCCATTGAAGGGCATCTAGGTTGTTTCCAGGTTCTGGCTATCACAAACAATGCTGCTATGAACATTGTAGAGCATATACTTTTGTTGTATGATAGGGCATCTCTTGGGTATATTCCCAAGAGTGGTATTGCTGGGTCCAAGGGTAAGTTGATCCCGAATTTCCTGAGAAACCGCCATACTGCCTTCCAAAGTGGTTGCACAAGTTTGCATTCCCACCAGCAATGGATGAGTGTACCCCTTTCTCCACAACCTCTCCAACAACGGCTATCATTGGTATTTTTGATTTTAGCCATTATGAAAAAGCATGGGATAAAACTGGACTCTGTGAGACTGAGAAGCTTCTGTAAAGCAAAGGACACTGTCACTAAGACACAAAGGCAACCCACCAACTGGGAGAAGATCTTCACCAACCCCGCAACTCACAGAGTCCAGTTTTATCCCATGCTTTTTCAGTCACAGTCCAGCTGGCCTTGGTGAGCTCCCAATACATCAGCTCCGCTGTCTCAGTGGGTGGGTGCACCTCTCGTGGTCCCGACTTCTTTGCTCATCTTCTCCCTCCTTCCGCTCCTCATTGGGACCTTGGGAGCTCAGTCCAGTGCTCCAGTGTGGGTCTCTGTCTCTATCTTCATCCATCACCAGATGAAGGTTCTTCTTACTTAGCTTCTTTAGGATCACCAATTGTAGGCTCCGTGTCCCTTATTTATGGCTAGAAACCAATTATGAGTGAGTACATCCCATTTTCATCTTTTTGGGTCTGGGTTACCTCACTCAGGATAGTGTTTTCTATTTCCATCCATTTGCATGCAAAATTCGATAAGTCATTGTTTTTTACCGCAGCATAGTACTCTAATGTGTAGATATTCCACACTTTCTTCATCCATTCTTCCATTGAAGGGCATCTAGGTTGTTTCCAGGTTCTGGCTATTACAAATAATACTGCTATGAACATAGTTGAACAAATGCTCTTGTCATATGATAGGGCATCTCTTGGGTATATTCCCAGGAGTGGTATTGCTGGGTCCAGGGGTAGGTTGATCCCAAATTTCCTGAGAAACCGAAACACTGATTTCCAAAGTGGTTGCACAAGATTGCATTCCCACCAGCAATGGATGAGGGTACCCCGTCCTCCAAAGCCTCTCCAGCAAAGGCTATCATTGGAGTTTTTTATTTTAGCCATTCTGACAGGTGTAAGATGATATCTCAAAGTTGTTTTGATTTGCATTTCCCTGATCGCTAAGGAGGTTGAGCATGACCTTAAGTGTCTTTTGGCCATTTGAACTTCCTCTGCTGAGAATTCTCTGTTCAGATCAGTGCCCCATTTTTTAATTGGGTTAATTAGCATTTTAAAGTCTAGTTTCCTGAGTTCTCTATATATTTTGGAGATCAGACCTTTGTCTGTTGTGGGGTTGGTGAAGATCTTCTCCCAGTCAGTAGGTTGCCTTTTTGTCTTGGTGACAGTGTCCTTTGCTTTACAGAAGCTTCTCAGTTTTAGTAGGTCCCATTTATTCAATGTTGCCCTTAATGTCTGAGCTGTTGGGGTTACAAAGCTCTTATTTTTAAGGAGAGATGAATACATGTTCAAATAATCAAATTTTACCATGCAGATAATACAGCATCATAAGGCAGATTTCTCTTTGCTTGTTGATTTTTTCTGGATACCTATCTTTTTATCTTTAGGCAGAAACTAGCAGAGACTGATTGTGTCATTTCTAGAAGAGACATTATTCCTAGGAATTCCTTGTCTACAGTCTCTTTTTAGATTTCCTATTATTCCACAATTAAAACATTTGGCATTTTGGTATCTCCTCATACCATTGGAAATCGCTTTTCCTACCCAAGCTTCGGTACTATAGTCAAATGTTTCAACTTTAATTGTACACATCTATGGTGCTGATCTAACCTTTAAAGGTCCAAGGATCTTCTTACATTCTAAGCTGCACACATTTCCATGAGCACATGTGAATGCACATACATGAATGAATGCACACATGACATAGTCTTACATTTTAGTTCTTTGTATGAAGCTCTGTCTTATACACTTTGAGTCATCTTTCCTGACCTATAATCACCACAACTGAATTTAGGTGAAAATTGTTTGGGAAAAATAAAAAAAAATAAATTGTTGACTTAAAATTATGAAGTAAAGGGTTTTTGTTTTTATCCTAGAAGTTTGTGAAGTAAAAAAGTCTCCATAACTATCCATTTTGTCTCAGTTTCTAGTTCCTCTTTGATTTTGGTAATTTGTGTTTGGTGGACTTGTTTTAAATGTGGGATATATTAGAATAGATGCTGTAGTTGATGCTCTTCAAGTGTAGATGCCCAGAAGTGAGACATGTCATTTCTTCTCCAGTCTAACTGGATAAAAATGGCTGAAAGTTATAATGGAAAATCTTAGGATTCAAACACTCTCCTAAGGCCTTTACGTGGACATTCCTCTTTTGAGCATCAAATCATCTCATGTGTACACTTCTGTACTCTTTTCTAATTACGGCAGAGATAAGGAATGTGAAAAAAACCTGCCTGATGGCAAGCAGTGTTAAAGACAATTTCAAAATTCACACATCTGATTTGAGGATTGTGTTCTTGATTTTATCAGTAAATGTATTTGTTTGAAAGATGGCTCAGTATATATTTTTTATTAATAATGATGATTTACCAGGCAATACAAATTAGAATTTCACTTCAATTCAACTTCATAGCCATTCCAATGAACTGGATAGTCTCACTGATCAAGTCCCTCAGACTAGGTTAGAGAAAAAGCATACTTATGAGGATTGCTGTCTGTTGAGGAGGTGAGCCTATAGGGAGGAAAAAGCTGGTTGTAGTGCAGTCAAATCAAGGCCTCAGTTATTCCCCAGCAACTACGGGGCTAGATGGCCCTGCAGAATTTCACAAATTGGAAGTGACAGATATTTAAGAAGTTTGAAGGGCAGGTACCTAGTTCCATTCAGAATGTCAAATGTGCCTGGAGAAAAGGAATAACTTACCTATTAGGGAAAAATAAACTTTCACATTAGTTATAGTGATTCTGTTTATAGTGAAAAAATAACTGTAATACATAGACATCCAAACCTGACAGAGCACTGTGATTGCTCTTGGAGGATAACCATTATTCTCCAGAACCTGACTATTTCTGTAGCTACCACATACTTAAGTCATCAAATATAGAGAAATCAAAAAATCAAGCTGGCACTTGTCTGAAAATCTTAACCATTCTGGCTACCTTCCATACTGCTGGATGATACTATGTATGCTGGCAGAAGAGAGAACTAACCAGTAATCTACCCGATCTATAAACCTTGTGAATTCTGACCTGGTAAAGGATGCTCACTGGTTCAACAGTGCCAAGAACACAATGAGAGTAACCAACTTCTTTCCAATTGGATTAAAGTCCCACCTCACAAGATGAGACCCATACCTGATACCATTATCAGGCTGAGAACCCATGGCTAGACAGACCATTAAGTCCTAGCCGGAAACTTACTACTATTATTCTGCGAAGACACATAGCATGAAACTGTTAATGACTTATTGTCAAGGCATTGCTCAACCCTCATCAGAAAAGCTTCTTTTTACAATAGATATTGATTAACATAGAAATCCACAACTGGCTATATTTTATAGAAAACAATAGACAGTCAAATATTCAGTCATAAATGGAACACATATAAAACACTCTTCCTGCCAAGGCTTAGAAAGTATTACAGAAGAAAATGTGGAAAGATTGTAAGAGCCAGAGGTGGTAGATGACTACAAGAAAACAGTGTGTTCTAGACAAGGAGTGTTACACTGGGTATGACTTGGGCATACATAAGACTGCAAAGTACAACCTCACAGTGATATACTTCCTCCAACAAGGCCATACTATTTCATACCTACTCCCACAAAATCACACCTCCTAAAGTGCCACTTTCTAGGAGCTTATGGTGGCTACTTACATTCAAACTACCACAATGAACATTTCTCATAAGAATTGAGGGTGCTCCCAAATACCACCTAACAAAAAACCCAACACCAGACATGAGAAACCTTCTTTTGGGTTGCTGGCTGGGTCCATCGAAGAAACTCCCAAAATACACAGCTCTCTTTACTGCCCTTAGTTACCATCCAGAGTTGGGAGCTAAGTCCCTATTGCTGAAAGCTACTTTGCATTTCAGAAACGAGGCCCAGAGACCCTGGAGATGGAATGGACTTGAATGCCCCCCTCCCTAAGGACCAGAAGGCACCATGCAAGCTTCCAAAGAAGGAAGGGAACCAACATTCCTACCCAGTTGTGATATCTATGAATGACATCAGCGACTAGCATGGCATGATGACCATACAGTAATGGCATGTATACCTTGGTAGTAACCAACAGCTCTCTAATTGGACATAAGACTCATGGAACAAGAGGGAAACCATGTCTGGTACTGCAAACCTAGCTAACTACTCAGTGTCAGCAAAGTTATGGTCATAGGAGAAGAATCTACAACCACTAATTTCCTAAACCAGTGTAATGCCTGCAGTCTATAATCGGTTGTACTGATTATACCCACGGAGGAGTGTCATCTTCACTCCCTCATCAAGGAAACTTCTCTTTGCAACATATGGATCATTACAGAAAACCATAACCAATCAAAACGCACAGCTATGGCTCCCTACCCTAATGGATGCATCTACAAAATACACTTGAGGATCAGGGAGAATTGAGGGAGAAGGGATGGAATATTGTAAGAGTCAGAGCTCTGGTCAGGACTTTGCTGTGAGATTGTGTATCCTAGTAACACCAGACGCTGTATATATAAAGTCTCTCCAGCATGACCTGCCACAACTTAAGCTGAACAAGGGGGACACCAAGAAACATGTCAACCTGGGTAAGGAGGAGTGCACAGGCCTCTGCTCTACACAAAGAACTATAGGCGACTAAGTAAAGCTGTTGAATTATCACAGGTCGAGAATTACCAGGCTAGCGACAAGATAGACTGATAATATTTTTCTTTATTTTAAGAGGAAAACTCACTAAACAGGAACCAGGAATGAGAAGTCCAACCTCAGCTGTGTAGCGTGGGAATCACAGAGAGAAAGCAAACTTTGGGCTGCCCAGCGTTTTTCTCCAGGTACCCAAAAGGTAACTCCCCTAACTTGGTCCCACCTCTTAAACTTCATTGGCTGACAGAGATTCCCCATCATAAAGCTGGAAGCAGAGAGGTGGCCCTTCTCAAGGAAGAACACACCAATTGGTTATCCAGTGCTAAACGGTCACCCTGAGAACATATATGCAAATAATATTATATGGACTTAAAAAGGTTATATTTGAATATATCTACATATTCGTAAAGCTGTACAGTAACCGTTAGTAAAAAAGAAAAAAAAGAGGCCATGAATTTAAAGGAGAGTGGAGAAAGTTATATGGGAGGAAAGATAGGGAGAAGTATAATTATAATCTCACAAATTAAAAATGTACAGATCTCTCAAAGAATGAATAAAAATTTAACTGCAACATACATTCTCTTTTAGAGATACAAGGCATTAAAGTGTTTAAAAATTACATGCAAAATTGTGAAAGCTTAGCAATACAATTGAGACATATTTATATTATAACAACAGAACTCCCGTTCCAGCAATATCTAAGTTTCTGCTAAATTAGGTTTGCTCAACTGTAACTCACATATGTGTAATTAACTCTGCTCAGAGAGGGTAAGAGAATAGAACTCTGTGCGCAAACATATTTGTGAAAATTGATATGCTGATATAGTTTTATGTACTTACTCTAGCTCAAATAATTGAATGGTTAATTTAAAAATCATGAATAACTATCTTAAAATATTCTACTTTATCTGGCTGATTTAACAGCAATTGAATGAACTGTTAACATTTTTTCTTCTAAATTACAAAACTTGTCTGATAGTGCTTTTGAAAGGCTTTAATTTTAAATGTATTGAAAAGTGAATCTTTTTTTTTCTGTGGTGTAGGAAGGTATTTCTGTCTATATTTTGCTTTTATTGGTTAATGAATAAAGCTGTTTCGGCCAGTGGTTTAGCAGAATATAGCCAGACCAGGAGAGATAGATAAAGAGAGAGTAGGCTGAGTCAGGGAGAAGCCATGTAGCTGCCTGCAGGAGACAGAGGCACTGGAACCTTGCCAATAAGCCACAGCCATATGGCGATACACAGATAAACAGAAATGGATTACTTTAAGATATAAGAGTTAGCCAGAAATACGCTTAAGCTATTGGCCAAACAGTATTGCAATTAATACAAATTTCTGTGTAATTATTTTGAGTGTGAGTGGCTTCCACCAATAATTTCATATTTAACAAATATGAGCTAAAGAAGACAATCTGGAAATGTGTAAATCCAACAGGATGGGAAACCGGTTCAAAAGAAGAGCTAGAAGCAGTGTGAGGACAGATGGGGCTGGAGAACATTGGATGGAGGGGGCTTTAACATTTAGCAGAAACAGTGACACCACCAGGTCACTAGAAGCCACAGACATCAACACAGATCCTGGCTATGGCAGGGCCATGGACCCAGACATGCCCTCCACTGCAGTGTGGGTACAGACAATACCATGACCTCAGTTGACAGTTCTTACCATGCAAACCAGCCTGGTCCCAGCAGTAGCAAAGCTCTCAGACACCAGCATGGTCACAGGTTGCAGTCCAGCCCTTGGGCATCTGTGTGGCCCCTGACACATGACCAGGGACATCAAGCTAGACCCTGGCAACTGCAGGACCGTGAACCTGGGCAGACATGGTCGCAGCAGTATTCTGGGCCAAATTGTCACCATGGTCGCAGGTGGGCTTGCAGACCTCTCAGAGTGGCCTGGTCCCTGTGGCAGTGCAGTCCTCAGAAGGCAACGTGGCCCCAGGAGGCAGCCAAGACCTTTGTTCCCTGCATGGGTTCCAGAGGAGACAGGAGCCACAAACATCAACACAGGCTCCCTCAGCTGCTCCAGGGTCAAGCCCTTGCTTTTATAGCCCAGGCCCAGAAATCTCCCTGGACTCGGGTGGCCAACATCAGCCCAGTTCCTCACCACCCTCACTTCTCCAGATCCTCCTCTCTTCCCAGGCCACAAACCATTTTGCTTCCTGGTCTTTTCTACTTTCCCACCCCGTATGCTCTCAACACAAGGGTTCCCGACAGAAGAGCACCAGGGCTGGTGATTGGGTCACAGGTGGTGCTTGGTTAAGTACATACAGAATGGTGTGGAGCTGTTGCCTTGCCTCTCTTTCATGACAGGGGTCTACAGGCCTCGGGCAGCTCTTGGTAAGATAGTTCCTGATCACCTGGTACCAGAGATGGGCGTGCTCATAGTTGATTGTGATTCCCCCTCCTCCCTCAGGACCGCGCGCAAAAGGTCTTGGGGAGCTTCATCTGTGTCCTCTACCAGTTCAGACACTAAATTACAATATCACCAATCACAATAAATGAGGACTTAAATTTATCCAAAGGCAAAAACCATAAAATTAAGTGAAATGTAGAACTCCTGTGTTATACCATTTGTAAGTAAAACAAAATATCAAGTAGAAAACAAAGGGATGAGCAAATCACAGAATCACAAAATGGAGTGCAACAAGTAATTGGAGAGAAAGCTTTAGCATTGTTTAGAAGACCAATAAGACTAAAGGCAATTAAAAAGGACCATGAGATCAGAGGCTTGCTGGACACTTACTACAAACTGATTAAAATTTTGAGTACAAAAGTAATTAAATACCGGCAATTCCAGAGCTGCTACCCTATAATTACTAAAATTCTCTACAAACTAAATAAAATGCATTAATACATTATAACTCTAGAAAAGCAAACATTATCAATATTCATAGCTATTTTAACAATACTAAAAATAGAAAAATTGTTTGAAGTCAATAAACCTCTTAGATAGGCAAAACACTTGCTAAATTTCACTAACCATTTTCTGAAAATATTCTAACAAAAGCAATTTTGATACATGAAAATGCTTATTATATATATTAAACTATGAAATGATAAATATGGTCTAAAGAAGATCATAAATAAAATTAAAATATTGATCCAACTAGCATTTATTATGTTTTCATAATTAGCATGGAAACCATGGGTTTCTTTATGGTATTTTCGTGCTTATTTTGTTTTTTCTGATTCTTCTCCCCTACTGCCCTCTCCTATTCCTCTGCCATGTAGTTCCCTTCCTCTATAGCATTTTCCCCCTGCCCTATCTGTAAGACCTCTTTTTCCTCTCATGGTCCCTTTGACATCTGATGACTTATCAGTAAACAGTGACTGCACTTTCGTTTCCCAGCCACCTAGACCCAAATAGTCACTCAGAAACTTTATTAATTACAACACTGTTTGGTTCATGGCTCAGGTTGTAGTCTATCTGTGTGACATTTAGTCTTTCAGCGGCTACATGGCATCTTCTCCATCACACCTACTCTATCTGTATCTATATCTATCTATCTATCTATCTATCTATCTATCTATCTATCTATCTATCTATATCTCTGTTCAGATTTATAACCTAGTTTTATTTTGCTAGGCTGTTGGCTGAAATAACTTTATTCATCAACCAATAAAAGCAACACACATATAGACATCACACATCACTTATCTCCACATGGCACACAGACATAAGCACGCATATAGAAACTAAAATCTAGGATTTGAATATGAACGAAGTTAAGATTCTGAATGATGAAAGGACAGTCTGGGTTACCTCCCTTAATATGATTTCTAGATCCATCTATTCTGTAAATTTCATAATTTTACTTTTCTTTATAGTTAAACAAAATTTAACTTTTGGCATGTACCAAGTTTATATTTTCTGTTCATATTTTGATTAGCATTTAGGTTGGTTACAACTTGCTTTTAATGGAATATAGGGAAAATATAAGTTAAGAAAGGGTAGAAATAAATAAAATTGAGAATAATCAAATTTTTACTTTATAATTTTATCATTGGTTTTGCAAAAGTAAATGCAGAAGAATCACTTGAAAAAAATTAAATTTAATAACAGAGTTAACAATGTAGATGAATTATTTGCTAGCTTCTCACTATAAATCCGTTAAAGCAGTGGTTCTCAACATGGGAGTAGAAACCCCATTTGGGGTTAAATGACCCTTTCACAGGGGTCATCTACTACCATTGGAAACATTAATATTTACACTATGATACCCAACAGTAGCAAAATAGTAATTATAGGGTAGCAATGAAATACTTGTATGGCTGCAGGTCAGCAGCACATGAGGAACTGTATGAAAGGGGCACACCATTAGAACTGTATGAAAGGGTCACACCATTAGAGAGGTGGAGAACCACTGCACTGGGCAGTAAAAGTAGCTGATATGAAGGAAGTCCACAAAGATGATTGTCAGCTGACAGCTAGCAGACCAGACCGTTCATCTACAAAGCCAAGGTGAGGGTTGAATGCAAAAAACAAACAAATAAACAAAAAACCATGCAATCATTTCTATAAACTCTTAGAAGATCTTGTAAGGACAAAGTCAAGAGAGGGACACTTACAAATTTAAAGAGTCTGGTTTGAATAAGATTGTCCTGTGTAGAGTGAGATATTAATTGAAATCTAACAAAGTTTTTGTAGCTACTGGGTAGGGTTGATCGACACAAAAGATGACTGTTTAGAGCTGAGTCTTTTAAAGACCAAGTAAAAGTAAACAATTTTTTCAGAGAAAACTGTCTGTCCTAATGAAGCTGGGTTGAGCATAATTTATTTGCATGAATGAAATTCCTGGAAATTTCTCAAACAATACAATTATTTTTAATGTCATTATCTTGATCAAAAATTTCCTGGAATAACAATTTTTGTTAATTAACATTGTGAAATAGTAAAATTGCCTTGACGTACAGTGACGTTTCTAACTTTATCAGTTGTGATTGCTAATGGTTTGGCATCTCAAAATTATAAAATCTACAAGACTAAATGTTAAAAATAAATTCGTGTACATTTTTAACATTTGATGCAAAAATGGTTCTAGAACCTGAGAGTAAAAAAAAATGTTTTCTTATTGTTTTTTGGTTTTGCATAATGTCAGTCAAATCCTTAGATAATTCTGCAGAAGAAGGAATGTTAAAGCCTGATTTTACATTTGTTTTAGTCAAGTATGTTTAAAAATTATATTTAAATGTTTCATAAAAGGTAGACAATTCATTGTTTAGTGTATCAAAGATTATTATAAATCTTTTTTCAAAGCTATATTTAAAACTCAAAAATAAAGTGCTAGGGGTTGGGCTTGTAGCATAGTGATGGAGTGTTTGTATAAGATGCATGAGGCCTGAGGTTCAATCCCCTCTTTCTCCACTGCCCAAAAAAATGAGCTAATCTGGTAGACAAATGAGAATTGTTAAAAACAGAACTTTAGTTTGTTAAGTAATTTTTGCATAGAAAGTATCCCATAACAAACCATAAAGATTGCTTCCTCAAAATATATACTAACAAATCCTACATAAAATAAAACTGTAACTTTTTTTAAAAGTTATTTTAAAAAGGAAAAGAGTTGAACAAATCCATTAAAGTTAGCTTTAGGTGAGGCTTAGCAGGGATGCCTAAGCCCAAAAGACATAGAAAGCACATACTGGACTACTTTAAAAACTTGTTTGCAAAAAGTTATAATTATAATTTAACATTTAGCATATGCATATATCAGGGAAATTTATTAACATTTCATAAGATGAATACAAGATCAACCACCCAACACAAAGTCTAAGAGAATTAGGAAAAATTTCACAATGCAGAAATGGTGGAGACCAAGAGTGTCTTGAGGCAGTTAGTGTCCAAGAAAGTTCAGGGGCATGTCTGTGTACAGCCATAAATTTGCATAGACAAAAAAAACACACTTTTAGAAGTCTGTTGTCTTTCTAATGAGAGACAGAAAGAAAATGAAGGGTAGACAGTAGGTGCAATATGGAGAGAAACGAACATGGTGGGAATGATCTAATGGGAGCTCACCAAGGCCAGCTGGACTGGGACTGAATAAGCATGTGATCAAACTGGACTTTCTGAATGTGGCTGACAATGAGGGCTGACTGAGAAGCCAAGGACAATGGCACTGGGTTTTGATCCTACTGCATGTACTGGCTTTCTGGTAGCCTAGTCTGTTTGGATGCTCACCTTCCTAGACCTGGATGGAGGGGGAAGGGCCTTGGATTTCCCACAGGGCAGGGAACCCTGACTGCTCTTAGGACTGGAGAGCGAGGGAGAGGGGGATGGGAGAGGGGGATGGGAGAGGGGGAGGGAAATGGGAGGAGGGGAGGCGGTGGAATTTTTTAATAAAAAAAAGAATAGAGGGAGGGGAAACTGCAATCAGAATGTATTATATGAGGAAAGAACAAAAAATAAAAATGAAGTGGTGTATCATATTAGTGTTGCATTTTGTATCCTAAAGTCTGAAATTCAAATGTTCTAAATTATAAGTAGTTAAGGAGGCACAAAAGCAAGCTTTTTATCCATACTTCTGGACGCCCAAAAACTGATGATATTGATTCAGTTGTAACAACAACAAAAAAAAAGTCATGAGAAAAAGCTGAAGAATGAGAAACTGTTGGGAAAAAGAAATGGTTTATTAAGATACCTTTTGAAAAAATGTTTCTTATATTTTTATATTTCTAGGAGTGTTTTAGAGAAAAAATAGCTATCAGTGATATTCTGGGGTCGTGGTGACTTGGAAAATTACAATCAGAGTATATGAACATGCATGTTACAGTTCTGATTGTCCTTCCAGATGTATTCATGGATTTGAGAACAGATGTTTCCTTTTTGTTTTTTCCTTTTAATCTTTCACAACAGTTTATACAACTTGACAATCCTATTTCATTTTCTATAATGTTCTACTTGAAATGGTAACCATCTTTGTATTTTATGACAATAAAATATTACTAACCAAGATGATGCCAAAAACAAAGAAGAAAGCTCCTGTCCCTCCCAAAGCCAAAGTGAAGGTTTTCAAACCAAGAAGGCCTTGAAAAAAGGGACCACAGACAAAGACAGAAGATCTGCATGTCACCTACCTTCCAGTGGCCCAAGACCCCAGAGCTTCAGAGGTAACCGAAATACTCTCAAAAGACAGGAGGAACAAGTCTGACCACTATGTCATGTTCAAATTCTCCAAGACCACTGTGGCAGCCATGAAGACAGAACATAACACACACATGTTCCTTTGTGGATATCAAGGTCAACAAGGATCAGATCAAACAGGCTGTAAAGACACTCTATGGCACTGATATGGCCAAAGTCAACACCCTCTTATGGCCTAATGTAGAGAAGAAGCCGCATGCTTGTCTGGCTTCTGTATCTGATGCTCTGGGTAATGACAACAAAATTGGGATCATCTAAATCGAGTCCCTCTGTGGATTATTTGTTTAACTATTGAAAGATGTATTTCATTTGTTTAACTATGTAAACATGTGCTGTATTTTGCCTGTCTGAGGACCTGATTATTCTAATAAAAAGATGACCAGCCAATAGCAAGGCAGGAAGTGTAGATGAACCTTCTGGGCAGGGAGAGTCATAGGAGGAAAGGAAGAAAGAAAGGGGAATGGTATGTATATACCAAGGACCAGTCAGACAGGCACAGAGGAAGGGGAAAAGTAGGACATACAAAATGACAAAAGGTAAAAAGCCCTAAGGCAAAACAGAAATAAATAGGAACAGTTTAAATGAAGTTAAAATAGCAAGTTGAACAAGTCTAAACTAAGGTTAGGCATTCATGATCAATAAGTCTCCATATCTTTATTTGGGAACTGGCTGATGTCCCAAAGAAAAAAAAATGCAACTATCGATAGTGTCCAAAATGGAGCTTTAATTTCTACATAGGGCCTGAGAAAGCTGAGAAACAAAAAAACAAAAACAGCATAAAAAAAGAATGAAAAAGAAACAAAGAAAGGAAGGAAGAAAAAGATGCAGCTTCTTTAAGAGGCACTGCTGTGCAGCAGGGCACTTGAGCAGCCAGCACACTAAGTAGAAAGAGCAAGTAAAGTAAAAACAACTGCCATAGTGCGGGCACCAATTTCCTAGAGCTGGGCAGCTAAATGCAGTTCTCAGCCAAACTGTAAGGCTTAAATTTCTGTTCCCGCACATACGAGAAGGGGCAAAGCCAACTTCTGGAGCCACACAACAGAGGCTAGGTGTAGCTTACCAATTTAATGTTTGGCTCATGTGGTCAGAGAATGCTACAGGTGCACAGTAAAACAAGTCCAGACCAAAAACGTCTTTAAACAGTTTACAGTGTCAATAGGTGTTTAATAAAGAAAAGAAAATGGGAATAAACTGTCAAAGGAAAAAAGAAATAGCTTAAAAATATTTCAGTAAAGTCTTTAAAGAAAAAGTAAAAATATTTTAAGAAAGCCACTTAAAGATGGGAAATACACAGGGAATCTGGATAATGCTTTGTTGACTCTGAATTTTTTGAATGACAGCCGCTGAGGGGCATGGGGTGCAAAAGGAAATGCTGAGTTGAATCGGCCTAGATACCTTAGGGATGTCTTAACTTTGAAACAGAATTCAGAAAATGTATTAAGTTGGAGGAAAGGTTATGCTTTTGTGTCCACAGGAGAATGAAAAGCTGTGGATTCCTTCTAAATTAATGGAGAACAGATTTCATTAGGGGACACACCCTGGAAATTTTGCTATAGATGTAAAGAAATAAACTTAAAAACACTACAAGACAGGTGATGGATATGCTGATCACGTGACATGGGAACAGCTCTGAGACGTGATGAGACACGATAAATCTTGTTGGTTACGCAATCCTCATGAATTATAATTAAATGTCATTCCTTCATATGACATGGATAGATGTTTGGTTATATAGTCCAAACATATCTATAAAGTTGATACATATCTTTTATTTGCTCAAGCATAAAAGAAAAAATCATCTTTGGCTGGCTTGTGTACAATGGATTTGAAAATGAGGTAGTTATAACTATAGTTTTTCTTGTTACCAAATTCAGAAAAGAAAATTGCATAAGAAATGCAAAGTTTGTAAGGTTAAGAAATGTAAGAGCTTAAATTGTTCATATAAGATGATGTTTTAAGGTCTAAAAAGATAATTTTGAATTAGGAAAACAAGTTAAGAAATTAAGTACACATTTACTAAAGAAAATTAAGTACACATCTTTGGACTCACCAAGATAGGACAGATAAAGGAGTATTTTCTCTGAATTTACCAAATGCAAATGGACTAGATATTGTAAATTTAATTCTTACTCGATAATTAATTGTTCTTATTATATATAGTCTTGCTATGCTAAAGCTTAAACCTCTTTTTATTTAGATAAAAAGGCAGAAACGCTGCAGGATATTTAACTATGCAGAATACATGTTAATATGTATTACACTCATTTAACTATGTAAATAAATGCTCCATTTAACTTTCAGGATATTTGTTTAACTATGTAAAGATGTGTTGCTGTTTTACCTTGCCTTACTGATGTATAGTTGGAAATTCTTGGCCACGAGAGCAAGTAGGAGTAGGAATTTAGGCTCAGAAAAAAGGAAAAGGCGATGACAGGGAGATGCCAGGGGCCAGCCAGCCAGATATCGAGAAAGCAACAAAGTATACAGATTGCAAGAAAGGTAAAAAACCCTTAAACCTCGAGGTAAAATGTAGATGAATAGAAATTGGTTATATTAAGTTATAAGAGCTAGTAGGACAAGCCTAACCTAAGGTTATGGACTCATAATTAATAAGTCTTCCTGTCTTTATTTGGGAGCTGGTTGACTGCCCAGAGAAATGCCAGCTAGAGAGTCCAGCTGGTTAATTCTAAATATACACTTTTTTCATCATTAAAAAAAAAATCCTTTGGGGATATAAAACTGGATATTCAGAATTATAAGAAAAGTAATATATTTTGTTTGAGAAAATTTTGCTTTGAATATTTAAAAGGATAAAAAGAAAGTCAATTATAAAATAAATACTTCTAAAACAATGTTAAGCTAGAACTAATTCTGCTGTTTGTTTGAAAGAGCATTTCCTTTTCCCATCATTTATTTATATATATTTTTTATTTTTATCTTTTTGGTTTTTCGAGACAGGGCTTCTCTGTGGACCAGGCTGGTACTTATATTTTTTTTAATTTAGTTATGTTTGAGCCATTTTTAGAGTTAGAGTTTGAATCATTTTCATGAGTGTGTCTTGAAGCTTTCAGATTTAGAGGTTAGCAAATTGGGGATGTTATATTTGATCATTTAGAAAAATAAAATCCAAACAGTTTTATAATAAACTTTCTTTTTATTCTTTTTCATATATTTCACATCCTGCATCTCGATCACATTCATCACCCCATCCCTTTATATCTTCTCTTTACCCCTGCAACTTCCCCCTCAATGTAAAATAAAATAGAATTTAAGATTAAAAAAAGAAGAAAAATCTCATTGTGGAAGCTGTAGTGTAACATGGTAAGTCACACAATATACCCTTTAGTCCCTATATCTACACTTTCAATTGTTTCTTGCAAAGAGTCATTGGTCTGACTTGAGGCCTCTGGTTTCTGCTGTGTTATTGATACTGGGTCACTACTGGGACTCCTCTTGGATAGCTTGTTGTTGACCTGTGTGGTGGAGATCCTGCAGCTTTGGTTCTTCAGGACTGGTCCCTTCATGTGCTCCACAGTTCACAGTTGAGGTGGATGTTGGGGTGGACCAAATCACAACCCTATTTCTGGATCTGGGTAGTTGCAGGATTGGCCAGCCCACCAGCACTTCCTGGGCTTCACCACCAGAGTAAGCTGTCCTGAATTTCCCTGGCTAGTTTACCCCTTGCAGTGATGAACAAGAGGTGGAATTGGTTCTTCTGCTTTCATGTCCTCAGGGTGGGCTCTTCCACACATACACCACCAGGACCAGCTCTACTGTGTTACCTAGGCGATGTCCAGGGTCCACTCACTTGAGTACTGCAGCTGGTGAGTGGCAAGAACAGCTCTCCCACTCTTATGACCCCAGGGCCAACTCTTCCACTCACCACAAGTGACAAGGTTAGGGGAGGAAGGACGTTTCTTCCTTTCCCATGTCACCATGATGATGAGAAGGACCAGATCTCCCATGCTCACATTCTAAATGTCAATTAACCTACAAACCCTCACAACAGGGTCAGGTCTACTGTGCTGCTCAGGAGAAGTGCAGGACCCACTTTCCTGAGTGCTGCAGCTGGTAAGGAAGAGGGTCAGCTCCCTTGTCTTCAGCAGGCAGCAGGGATGGGGGTGGGGTATCTTTCCCTCAGCCTCACCACCGCATGGCAGATGAGGGGATATGGCCAGTATCTATTCTCATGCCCTCGGGGCAAGCTCACCTATTTCTCCTCACTCCATGAAAAGGGTCAGCTCTATAGTGCTGCCCTGGTGGGGTGTAGGACCCTCTCTCATGAGTGCTTCAACCCATTAGGACCAGCTCTCCCTAGTGTTAACAAGTAAGGGGCAGGATCAGCTCTGTACACCTATCCTCTAGGCCTTCAGTGGTATCAGGAGTCACGAACATCATTACAAACTGCAGCAGGCTTATGAACCCAGACATGGGCCTTGGCAGCAGCCCAGGCCAAGACATCACCAAGGCCTTGATTGCCATCCATATCAACCAGCTCCCCACAGCCTTCACCTCTTCAGATATAAGATATACCTCTGTCACAGGACATGAACCATCCTCTCTCTCTCTCTCTCTCTCTCTCTCTCTCTCTCTCTCTCTCTCTTCCCCTCTTTTTCTCTCTCCCGTTCCACACCATACATTCACTCACCATAATAATGCCCATGTATTCAGTACCACAATTCACTGGGCAGGCAGGGTTTCTCCTTCGATCCCAGGGATACACTCTGTCATGATACTTGGCAGGACTGTGCTTTCTCCTCTGAGCCCACGGCAGGCCAAGATAAAAAAAAAACAAAAAACAAAACTGTATAACATATATTTACACAACAAACTAAATCTAGATATAAAAGTAATGGGAATACAATTTTACTACAAAGTGAGGAGAAAATTCACATTGGATTATGAAACATAGGTAAGGAAGGTTCTTAGGTTTATGGGATTCTTGATAAGGAGAAACTTTTACACATTTACCAAAAGACGATGTCGTTATAAACTGGTTTTCCTACTGCAGAAAGATGTAGTCAGGAAGCTGGTGTTGAATGGGCTTCAGAGCTAGAGATGTGAAACCAGTGGTTGTGTGCTGGGTGTGATTTCCAGAGCACATAAGCAGGATGTGGCGGTACAAACGTGAAGTCCCTACACCTGGAAACTAATGAGCGAATCAAATGTTCAAAGTTATCTTCAGAACTAGGAGTTCAAGGCCTGACTGGGATACTGACAATCCTGTCTTAAAGAAGAATTAAAGTCAAGTTTTCTCTTTTGCCATAGTAAAATTTCTCTTTCCTCATTGTCTTTTTCATGAAAAATCACAACAGAAATAGTCTGAGTCGTTTTTAGTTATAAATGTTATTACTAAGCATTTATTATATTTTCTTCCTCAAACTGGGGTTTGTGTTATTGGTTATTATTCATGTTGTATGATACAAAGGTCCTTAACAGTCATCCACCATTAACTGAAAAAAACTTTGAACATTTTGATTCACTTCATAGCTACTTTATTACATTTTAGCCACTATTTTTTAAAAAGTGATTGTCTCAAACTAGAAGCATCACTACACAGGGGTTATGTTCAAAAAACATAATAAATATAACTACTTTCAATAACTATTCTGCTTGTAATCTCTTTTTAATTACGTATAATTAAATTTTATAAAAGTAGTTCCACAGGATTCTGGGAAGGTGAAAATTTATCGGTCCTAGTCACCATTTAATAATTAGAACCTGAGAATACATAAGACCTTTTTCTCTGGAATTAAGTCGCAGCTCTGTCTCTGCAAGCTAATTGATCGCAACGTGAGGAGGGCAGAGGTAAGAACCAATTACCACACAGTGGTAGCCCCAAGTTAAGGATAATAGCAATTAGAAGCCTCTGAAACAGGTTCATTTAGGATTGTTTTTCTTCTACTTTCAAAGAATATGAACTCTTCCTCCGCAAACTACACACACTTTGCCTCTAGAAGAAACAAAAGTGGGGTCAGGCATAGGTTGAGCTGTACACACATGTTTAAGAACCTAAACCTGACTTTTCTGGTCCTCTGGAAATGTTAATTCTGTCCCCACAGAATAATAAAGTTTATATTTCTCATATAAATTTTACAAATATTTTCTAATATAAATTTTTCTGACTCTATGCCAGATTGTGTGACCCCCTGATAAGTCTATTAACTGAAGCCTAATAACTCACTCTCTGGAGCAAAAGTGTTAAAAAAAAAAAAAGAAGTGTCATAGTTCTGTTGCTAAGAAGAGACACCATGTCCTTGTCAAGTCATAGAGAAAACGTTTAGTTGGGGCTGCTTTACAGTTCAGAGGTTTCGTCCATTATCTTCATGGTAGGAAGCATGGTGGAACACAGGCCGACGTGGTGCAGGAGCCGGAGTTGAGAGTTCTCCACCTGGATGGGCAGGCTGCAGGAAGAGCGCCTGACACTGAGTCCGGGTTAACTTTTTGAAATCTCAAAGCCTGTTGACTGAGGTTTCTGTCCTATCTGGTCCTGCAGTTGTTCAGTCCCAAAGAAATGCACAGAGGTCTACATTAATTAAAAACTGAGTGGCTTCTCCATCTTCTTATTAACTCTCATATCATATATTAGCCCATAATACCTGTCTGTGTTAGCCATGTGGCTTGGTACCCTTTTCAGTGAGACAGTCACATCTTTCTTCCTCTGTCACGACTGCAGACTGAATCTTTCCTCTTCCCAAAATTCTCGTTGCCCACCTTTACTTCCTGCCTGATTGCCTGCCTATACTTCCTGCTTGTCTACTGGACAATCAAGGTTTTATTAAAAATAATACAAGTGACAGGATAAAAGACCATTGTCCCACAGCAAAAGCCCAATCACTTCCTGTAACATTTACTCCAACAAGGCCCTACCTCCTGATAAACTTTCTATGAGCCTATGGGTCCCTTTTAAGTGCAAATCACCATGAGACTTAAGGAGGGAAGTGAATCTTGGTGGCAAAGGTACTCCCAGCCACTACAAAGAGAAAATCTACAACAGTTCTCTGCAGTTGTAGGTAGGGCTTTGGAAACAGTTCCTACTGGGATGAATTTGTTTGCATTCACACAGAGGAACTCTAGCTTTTTCACCTCCTTACATACAGAAACACATAGAAAATGAAAGATGATT
Source organism: Microtus pennsylvanicus (assembly GCF_037038515.1). Classification (NCBI taxonomy): domain Eukaryota; kingdom Metazoa; phylum Chordata; class Mammalia; order Rodentia; family Cricetidae; genus Microtus; species Microtus pennsylvanicus. Next base: position 68,562,176 of record NC_134592.1, read on the forward strand.
ATAGTTGAGAAATATTATTCAAGTAAAAAGATGATTATTTTTTCTATAAAAACTGAACTTCAAATCTTAAAAATAGAGAGTAATTTTAGATCACAGTTATTTACTATTTTATGAAGACGTAAGAGAAATTATGGTTAAAAGTAGTTTATATTTATTAGCTTTTAATTTGAAAGAAAAAAATTAATACAATTCAATATTAAATAAGTCTATCTTTGGTGATGTGTCCTAACTCCATTTACAGTGTATAAAATGTGTATAAATATATTTATATATATGTATAAATAAATTTCCAGACTTTTTATGCAAGAGAAAACTTCTGATCACTTACTACCAAACATAGACATTATTCAACAGCGTAACCCAACTGTACTGCAGCAAGTCCCTAGGTGAAAGAAGAATGGGAGGCCTGAGCCCTGACTAATCAGCCACGATGCTGTGTATTGCTTAGTCAGCAATACACTAGAGTATGTAGAGAACTGTTCACATCAACACTAAAATATAATAAAGAAATTTTGAAAACATACATGGAAACTTAAAATCTTAAAGTATGTGTGGGTGTGCCGCGAGGTCACAAACCACCCTGTTTGACGAGCCTGGCTAATTGATTACTCTCTTGGGTCTAAATCTTTGCATGCACCTTTGATTTTTATGTACATTTTGGAGTCCCTGACTTCCATGATTGTCAAATAAACCAAATCATGGATGGAATCAGAAAGCAAAATCTCAATGCCTTCTCCTTGATCGGATCTGAATCTGCCTGACAGGCCTCCCCACTGAAAGTGTGGATCTAGAATGTTTGAAAACCATAGCTGAGACCAGAAACCTGATTTTATGTTAATGTTACAAAAAAGTTCTTGGTTCAAAAACCCACGTAGATTTTAACATAACAGCTGCACAGAGAAACGTTGAAGGCCTTCAATTCTGAAGTCCCACAGAAGGAAGGCTCACCTACTAAAAAAGGGGGGGGGGAGGAGAAAGCACTCAAATGATTAAGAATCACATAAAATTGCTACATGAATTTTGAACACTAAAAATACCCTCAGCATAGGTAAATGGTGTTAACAGGCTCCACAGTGAAGGCTGGTTTCTAAAATAAACTCTGAGCTGTTTATAGCAACAAAGAGGAGTACTTCAGGAAGATGATTACCCTTGGATCAAAGCTCCATTTAGGCTTCCACAAGCAGAACAGTTCTCATTATCAGAAAGGACTTTTAATGGGTTGTGCCTGCGTCCGTTTTTATTCTAGTTGCAATTAGGTAGCGCAGAAACTTGCAGACTGGCTGTGACCTGTACTACTAAAACAGGAAAAGATGAGACTGTCATTTGATTTAGTTTAATTTTTGTCGTTTTTTTTTGGGGGGGGGAGGGGGCTTTTTTTTTCTTTTATTTAGGAGCAGTGCTTTCCTAACTCTTGCCAAGCTCCCTAATCTGACACCATCCTGTCTGTACCTCCCAGTGACCCCAACATTCCAAGCCCTGCCTCATATTACATCTTCATACTCAATAAAAACCCAGGAAAGTATTTCTGATGGCCTTGCCTATCTAGGTCCAAACCCAGGGAAGTATTTCTGATGGCCTTGCCTATTTGGGTCCAACCCAGAGTTTGTTTGCCTCATAGCAAACTCCTGCAATTGGGAAACTCACCATGGCCCAGTGCCCTGTAAAACAGGACTCAGCTGGAGCACTTCAAGTGGGACTTTGACGGCATCCGCGCTAGCCCCACACTGGCAGAAGTGACTGAAGGAAGCTTAGCTTTCCCCTCCACAACCTGGCTCGAGCAGTGAGGGAACAGCACTGCAGTGTATGGAGTCAACCAGAGCAGCTCTCTGTCTCCTTTATTGATATTGGTTCCACGTTTCTAAGATGATTTTAGCAATGTTGCCGGTTCCAAATCTATGACAGTTCTCCAAAGCACCTGGTATACATGAGAACAGAGTGTCAAACTCAATGAACACTTTTAAATAATTTCTCAGTGTCCTAATTTTTGACCCTGTGAAGCAACTCAATCTTTTCAGAAGTCATTAGAACAATATGGACCTTGAGAGGGAGCAGGAGGAATCACGGGCCTGCCAGCTGCCGCTAAGGTCTGGCAGCTGAAGGACATTCATAAGCCCAGCTGGGGTCATTCAGTGCCACCCCTAAGTTGACGTGGGAGGCCTACTTGCCACCCAGAGCAATGGTGACATACGGGCTTATGCTACTTCTGAAGACCACATCTGGATCTGTGGCCTTACGGCAGTCGGAGTCTATGATGTTTATGGCCCAGGATGTCACCAAGGGACACAGGGATGCACAGGTTCTGAGCCACCACCTGTGGCCATGCTGGGAACTGAGAAATGTGCAGTGACTGGGGTCATGATGATCTGGGTGACCCGCACTGAGACCAGTGACTGGAGTGTGCCCTGGACCCATGCTACTGCCAGAACCACGACTGGATCCCTGGTTCTACCACCACCTACCCGGCTCTGTGGTGATGTCCATGATTGTGTTGTCCCCAAAGGCCACAAGAACCCCCAACCTCTGGGCCATCTCCCATGAGCATGCTGGAGTCTGAGGGACATGTTATTGCTGGGACCATGCCAACCTCAGTAGCCTGCATTTGCACCTGTGACCATGGTATCGTCCTGCCTGAACTGCTGCTGAAGGTCATGTCTGGGACCATGGCCCATGACCCCACCATAGTCAGGGTCTGCATCGATGTTCGAGGCTCTGGCTACTACCAAACGCAATGTAGATACCTAAGTCTGGACCCTGGCGTTGGAAAACTGGCCTATCCTCCTCATAGGAGAGCTGGCTCTGCTTTAGGAAAAGCTGGCTCCACCCCTTACCTGAGAGGATTGGTCCCAGCAGGCCCGAGTTACCAACTCGGCTGCCACCCAGGCACACATCCAGGCATACCCCAACATCTACCCGATCTATGACTTGTTGGAGTATTTGAAGGGACTGCTCCTTTAGAATCATAGCTGCATGTTCTCCATGACAACAGACAACAGGATATCAGAGGAGAATGTCGGTGGGCGTTCAGTTTTGATGGTGTACCAAAGCCAGAGACCCTGAACCTGACCAACTACTCACTGTGCAAGTAATGCTGCCTGGACAAAAGGGTCTACCGCACAATGTACAGCAGCTCCCAGTGCCTCCGAGATGAATGAAGAGATGATGGAGAGGCGGGAAAGATGGAGGAGTGAAGAGGCTTTCCTTTTTAAAAAATTACTCTTTATTTTTTATCTATTCGTAAGTTTTCATTTGTAGGGGGCACTGCAAGAATGAGCGACAGACTCTGAGAGACTGGGAGATGAGCAGGATTGGGAAACTTGTGAAATTCTCAAATAATCAATTTAAAAAGGAAGAAAGGGTTTCAAGTTGGGATGTATTGTTTGAGAGAAGAATCTATTCTCTGTTTCAGATTTGAAAAGATGATTTCTAGTGACCATCCCTTCCTCATTCCAAATCTTAGGGAAAGACACCCGGTTCCTTGTCATTAACAATGCTCTCCCAGGGTTGCTCCGTGGTGTAATGAATTGCACATCGGACTTCTAGACACTGAAGAATGATGTCATCTGTTGAGGTATTGTAACATTATTATTTTTTTTTTTTGGTTTTTCGAGACAGGGTTTCTCTGTGGCTTTGGAGCCTGTCCTGGAACTAACTCTGTAGACCAGGCTGGTCTCGAACTCACAGAGATCCGCCTGCCTCTGCCTCCCGAGTGCTGGGATTAAAGGCGTGCGCCACCATCGCCCGGCTGTAACATTATTTTTTAAATCTAATTGAGGGAAAATACTGTAATACTTGTTGCTAAGATGTTCTATTTTGAATGAATATTGGATGTTATCAAATAATTTCTTCAGCATCAATTGATAAGATCTTATATTTGTTTCTTCTAGGTAATGTGTTGAAAAAAGTAAGAAGAAACCAACTGAAGATGTTGAAAAGCAAGGCAATTGAAGCTTACATATGGGAGATGCCTACGCTACTGAAGAACTGGGAAATGGAATTTCATGTCTTTAGAAGTTTTCAGTGGTGGCTTATTTCAAGGTAATTTTGGTAACCTTACTAATTGAATCATCATTTTCTACCTAAGCTAGCTTTGGTTGATGCCTGCTATTTGTCTAATTGTAAAAGCTCACCATTTTTCTGATAACTTATGGGGTTACTACAGTAATTAATACTGAATTACAGGTATGGCCTACAGAATTGAACTGCACTTCACTAAAACCCAAGTTGACTGATTTAGCAATAATAATAATAATAATTAATAATTTATTTACAAGGAAATATTGGTTGTTATAGATTGCTTTATTGAAATAAATATTCTTAATATACACAAAGTTTAAAATGTTACTTGGATGTAATAAATGGTATAAGTCATAAAGTTATTAAATTTTAAAATAGAGGAAAATATAAAAAGTTATTACTATTGGTACTGTACTACAAATGGATTAATATAAAATGGAGTTAATAATGCCAATCTCCTTTTATTTTTTACCAGCTAGTGAACTGAAGTGCTCAGATTTAATGAACTTTAATTCAGGACTGAATGTATTTGGAATCAAGATGACGTTACAAACAAATATAAATAATCTCTGTGAAAAAGAAAAGTAGTTTTATGCATGATAGACACAGGTCCTGGGAACTGTATTATGCACTGTATCTTTCAACTAATAGGTATGTTATAGAAAACAATTTGCTTTTCATTTGAACAAATTTCATCAGGGTCCTATAGAGTCGAAAGACTTCTGAGTGTAGTTAAATATTTGGCTTGGGGGTTTAAAGTCGTGCGATAAAGGAGTCCTCCTTTTTGTGAGCAAAGGTGGGCAAAGGCTGTGAATCACTATCAGCAGTTGGCACCCAGGCTCTAGTTGGCTTCTGCTCATCCAATTTGCTGCATCTACCTGCTATCAGCTCCAATCTGCAGTGTTGCCAGCTGCTCTCCCGTACTGCAGTAGCCTCATGCCATGCAGCTATTACATACAATTACACGACCATTTCCAACCACTTACATCCGACATCAGTTCAGAGCAACAGAGGCATCTGCTCAGATGCACCCCATTTTGTGCACGTAGTCAGGTAAAAAAAACATGATTTAAAGGTTTCATGTAAAATTTTTGGTGATTGTAAGATCCTGCTGAAGATTAGAATGGTCTCCCTCCTCTCTCTCTCTCCTCTCTCTCTCTCTCTCTCTCTCTCTCTCTCTCTCTCTCTCTCTCTCTCTCTCTCTCTCTGTGTGTGTGTGTGTGTGTGTGTGAATATGGATTCTATTGAAATCCAGGGGAGATGTTGTTTTCTCTGACTCTGTTATTCATGGTTACCAGGTCTGGAAACAGATGGCACACCACCTGACTCAGAAGGGTCTAATGTAAGATTCATTGTACTTCACAGGAAATCAAGGATTAAGCAATAATACAGAAGGTGACACACCACCTCAGCAACCAGTCACACAGTATGATACAGTCAAGTGGCAAAGGGGGACGAGAGAAGAGAAAAAGACAAAGAGAAAATGAAGTCACCCCGCTTCAGCTCTTGACAGAGAGTAAAACACAGTCACCCTCCACCACAAACTTTTGCTTGCAGCCGTAATAGCTTGCTTTCCAAAGGACTTCCATTATGTGATTGTTGTTAACGTTAAAAGATTGCTCTGAGAGGCTGGAGAGATCGGTCAGCAGCTAAGAGCACTCACTGCTCTGCCAGAGGCCGAGGATCCCATTCTTAGTACTTCTCCGGAATCTCAGGTCCAAGGACTCTCCCATCCTCTTTCTGCTCTCTTGCAGGCACTGGGGACATACATGGTGTGCAGATACACACGCAGCCAAAACATTCATACACATTAAATAAAGTGGCATTTTTAAAAAGACTGTTCTGCAATAATTTAAAAAGTGTCTTAATTAAACACTGATTCCTTCAATAAACAAAGAAATGAATGGAAACAACACTTCAAAGTGAAACCTAAAATGGCCAATGAATATATGAAAAGTTTCCAACATCCTTAGTCAACTGAAAACTGCAACTCTTTGAACAGAGCATGGCAGATTGTGCCTGCAAAACCATCACTTGGAGGCTGAGGCAAGATAGTTATCAGATGCTTGAGGCCAACCTGAAAAGCATACCCAGTTTAAGGCCAGGCTCGACTATGGAGTCAGACCCTGTTTAAAAATAACAACAGCAAAAATCCTGCGTCTTGAGATTCTACCTCACTCCAATCAGAATGTCTATCATTAAAGAAAATAATCAAGTTTGGGCTGGTTTTAACGATCTGTAATCATGACTGCTCAGACAGACAGGGGCAGCAGGACTAGACAGAAAATTTAAGGCCCGCTGAGACCACGTAGTAAGAAATTGTAATTCAGTGGGTGGTACATCTCTCTTAAAAAGCGCAACATTCTTGTCTTCCTAAACTCTAGAAAGGTAGAAAAACAACAAATTCTAGTAAAGATTCAGTAGTACAAAAGAATCCTTAAGGCCAAATTTATGAAATCCCACCCCTAACTGAAAAACTATTGGCAATTGACTTCTGGGGGAAAAGATCCAGTTTTCTTTCGATGTGGCTCTTAAAGGCTATCCTTTATCCTGTGAATGACCCCATGACACATGAACATAGGGACAGCCTTGGGAGGACCCAGGGACTCCACAAAAAATACATGAAGATGGGAGGAGAAAGTGTTGGGCTTACAGAAAGAATTGAAGGAAAGGGAGTGGGAGGAATATTTAATAAAAAAATATTTATCTATGGAATTCTTAAAAATAAGTTTTTAAAAGAAGTCTAACACTGTTGGTAACAAGATAGGTTAGTCCAGCCATTCTGTACAAAATGCCTGAGGTGTTCTCTAAATAAATAAATGGATAGATAGGTAGATAGATGATAGATAGATACATAGATAGATAGATACTTACATACATACATGCATACATACATACATACAAGAACAAAAATTTAAGTAACTACCATATGACCCAGAAGCATCATTTCTGGATCCATATATAAAGACATCACTGTCAACACAAAGCGGAGCTGCCTGCAAACCCACATTTATCACAGCAGTCGTTTCAATAACAAAGTTAAAGAATCAACCTAATTAGCCACTAGTGGATGAGAGAATAGAGAAAAGCCAGCATACATATGCAGTAAATATTTCTCAGCCATGGATATAAATGAAATGATGCAATTTTCAGGAAGGAGAATGGAGCTAGGACTCATCACATTAAGTGAGATAGATCAGACTCTGTGTCCTAGATTGCTTTCTGCTGGCGTGATTAAACACTGACCTAAACCACTTTGGAGATGAAAGGGTTTCTTTGCCTTAGGTTTCCACATCACAGTCCATCACTGGAGGAATTCAGGGCTTGGAAGCAGTAACTGAATCAGAAACCATGAAGGAGCATTGTTTACTGTCATGCTCTCTACAACTTGTTCAGTTTGCTTCCTTAGGGAACCCAGGACGACCCACACAGGACCAGTGCCATTAACAGTAGACTAGGCTAGGCCTTCCAGTATCAATCACCAATCAAGGAAATGCCCCACAGTTTTGCCTACAGGCAGACAGATGGGGAGAGTTCCTCAATCAAGGTGTCAGTGTTACAGGTAATTCTAGTTTGTGTCAAGTTAATAAACTAACCAGCACACTCAGAAGGGAAGCATCATGTGTTTTCTCTCATATATGGAGTTTGGAAGAGAAAAAATGGTGGGGGTTCAAGTTCAGAGCCTGAATGTGATCAAAGTACATTCTATGCTTGTGTGCAAAAATCACAATGAAACTCATTACCTTACACTTATGCTTTAAAAATAAAAAAACTGTATGATAGCCAGGCAGTGGTGGTGCACGCCTTTAATAGCAGCACTCGGGAAGTAAAGGCAGGTGGATCTCTGTGAGTTTGAGACCAGCTTTGTCTAGAAGAGCTAGTTTCACGACAGGCTCAAAAGCTACAGAGAAACCTTGTCCCAATAAAATAAATGAAAGGAAGGAAGGAAGGAAGGAAGGAAGGAAGGAAGGAAGGAAGGAAAAAAAAGAAAAAAATCTGTATGCTAATAAAAAATTAAAATCACCTTCGAGGTGTAATAATAGAGAAAGTGAGCATGGAACTTTAACAGAATTATAACTATAGAAAAGGGACCCACGAGGCTCAGAAGATGGCTCAGTGCTCAGAGTACTCATTGCTCATCCAGAGGACCCAAGTTTAGTTCCCAGCACCCACGTGGGGCACATTCAACTGTGTGTAACTCTAGCTCCTGAAGAGCCAGCAGCCTCTTTTCTCCTCCACAGGTCCCCCCCCCCATCTCTCTCTCACACACATATATGTATACAAATAAAAGTCTAAATTCTTAAAATAAACAGAAAAGGGACATAGGATAACAGGACATAACTTGGTATGGAAATGTGATGTTCAGATATGTGCAAAACCCCCCTTCTACCTAACCTAGAACCTTGGACAAAATTCTTCCCCAGCTTGCTTTCATTCAATTATAAAAGCTTTCATCTAATATGCTCATTAATTAATTTGTACATAATTGGCAGCTGTAGCCACCTTTACACTACATTGTCAGAGAAGTAATTATAACAGAGACCACGTGGCCACCGGCTGACTGTTAAAAGAAAGCTTCCTTGACTCTGGGCTGGATCATGTCTTCCTCCAGTGACCTCTCCATGAAGATAAACTTCTCACTGATCTGAGACATGAGTGAGAACACCTAAGAAGACATGTGTTAAGAAAACAGTCCCATGGACATGAATGCCTGTCACCTGGAGGCAATTTGTCTAGGGTTTCCTACTCTTCCCTGCCCACCATCATGATGAATGAGAAGCAGTATCAGTAGTCTGATGTCAGCTTCTGACTTCCCTGTGAAAGGAACCCACACCGATAAAGGATATGGCATCTATATGCTAATTTGGAGCCTCTCCACTCTCATGGTGCTAAAGCTTGCTGAATCATTTGTTCCTGTCAGGTTGTCACAATAGAAGGAAGTTTCAGGCCCCAGACAAAGACCACATGAGGATGTATTTCTAACCTTGTTATCTCTGTAACTGGTTGTAATCCAGACTCACCCCCAGAGACAGAGTGGCATTAAAGTGCAGTCAAGACATTTACAAATAAATTACTGCCTGCAAAAATCATAATAAGTGAAACAGCATTTCATCCGCAAAGAGCACACTTGAAAATCCGTTATCAAAGTCAATTCGCTATTTCCACCCTACATTAGCCTAATATGATGCGCACGAGGCACAGCCGGTGGTGTTCCAGCAGACTCTCCAAAAAAAATAAGCTTTAAGGATTTCAGAGTCTCTGGGAAACTGCATTACTGGTCAAGATAATGGCATCTCTGCAACAAATGAAAAATAGCAGCCGAAATGCACAAGGACATGAGACTGGGCACGAGCAATCTGGGCGCGACACAATCCACCATCTGCCACTTCGGGCACCTTGTGCACCAGGTCAGTCAGCATCAGCTAGAGGGGTGGCATGGGAGAGGCTGATGTCTTTTCTGACTTCCCTCTCCAATACTTCAGAGATAAGAAAGCATCTCCTGCTGGGGTAAAAGGTAGTCTTCCCTCCAACCGAAAAGTCACTTTCCTCTCAAAAAAGCCATGCTACTAGACTAGACAGGTGACTACTAGGAAGCTTTGCGTAGGGCTTAATTCCACAGAAAACCTCCACACAAAAGGACCCAGTGAAAGGAAGAGTACTAAATGGTTGATCTGCAGCACATCCTTTTCCCTTTGGCCGTTCAGGATTCAATCACATTTCAGAGTTAGATTGTGACAGCTCATTTAAAAAAAAAAATAGCTGGCCTCCTCATTCTCCCTTAGCAGGTCCAATACAAATTGAGGTGACTTGACTATAGAACTTCCGTAGAATTAGTGCCATTAGTCGGATTTTCTTAGCACTGAGTATCACTCTGTTGGGGACAATAACCCTAACGATACATTCCATGACCTGAATGCGTGCACACGTGCATACACACACACACACACACACACACACACAAAATGTGTCAACTATTTCATAATAAAATAGAGAAGGGGAAATTCTCTTTAAATCTGTTGATTGTCACTGTTAGCCTTTCATCCTAACTGAAATAGCAAGAAAAAAATCTTCAACGTGTTTTACTCATTACTATCCTTGCAAAGTAAACATGGCATCTAATAAAAACTTTCACTTTTATTCTTAGAATAATCCTAACTTTGAAATATTATAGATAGGTTTCCCAAAACTTAAGACCCTCAAAGATACAGTATACTGAGTAAGTTGAACATAAAATACATTAAATGTCAAACTTTTCATCAATGTTGTCTTCTGTAATAAGAAAATATGTTGCTGAAACTCTCAGTCTAGTTAAACATTAATGGTAAGAGCTAATGCTTGTTTCTATACATTTTTGTGGCTGTTCAATGACACATTATATTTGCATTAAAATGTGAGGGTCTGGGAAGGCCATTATAAATTGATTTCCAAAGCCGAGGAGCGCACTCTTTAAATTATATCTAGTTGTCAGATTTTAATTTTAATTTCCCAAGTTTCAAAGACAGTTACAATTGGCATCTTTCATAGAATTTTATACCAACATTGTCTATGTGCTTGTATATGTCAACCTACTATATATGCTATATAGGAGAACAAATTATATTATATTTAAAATAAGTACTTTAGAGAAAAAAATCTCTACTATAGTACATGTGGGATAAACAAATGTGGGCCACACCAAATTGACATTAACTTGAGTAAGTCATCCCAATATTATGTTGGTATGTTTTCAGTGCCTCAATCAACAAAATAAAGTGGAGTAATCCATTTAATCAAATATTTGCCCAACACATTCTCTCCCCTGAAGGGAATACAGAAGTGTTTGCACTGAAAAGCATCTAGAAGAAAGTGACACTGGAGGGAGACTTAAGAATTAGCTAAGTCAAGGGTGACTGAGAAATGACTTTCCTCAGCAATAGGGGGAAAGACACAAAGCAGGAGAACTAAGCAGTCTTACTGTGTGACAGAAGTTGGCTTGTCATGGCTGGGGTGTAAAGGTGCAGCTGAGAGGAGCAAGTATCAAGCATGAGGGATTTTGCTCCCAATTATAAACCTTGGGGTTTCCTCCCTACTTATAAGAAGGCACTTGAAGAATTTAAACAGAAATCTGTGTGATTAAATTGCTGTTTTTAAGGATCATTCCTAGAAGATGAGTAGAGTTGTGTTTGATAGGTGCAAGATTGGGGAAAGGCGACCAATTGCCGAGTGCAAAAAAGAAAAAAAAGGCAAATCAGAGACCATGAGAAAAACTAAGATGATGTCCACAGGAATAGGTTAGAAAGGATGGTTGATAGCTAGAATTTATGATTAGTGATAAAGCGAGCATTTTGATGAGCAAAAGATTGATATATTTATCATCAACATCTAAGAATCCTTGTTGTGGTTCCTTCAACTGGGATGGAAAACATGAGATGTGAGGAAGGATTTGTTACAGGAAGTTTTAAGATTCAGCATACCAAGTGTAAGCTTCCTATGTAACAGAACTTTAGTGGTGAGCAAGACTGCAGGGTGTCAGTGATTGGGAAAGATTCAGTCTACATGTTTAATTGATGTAACTGTGTCGTTAGATGAGATGCTCCAATAATCATGAAAGACCGAAGAAGATGGAAAAGGAGAAAAGGTAGGGGCATTCTGACAGATGGGGGACTAAGTGAGAAATGAACTCAAATCCAGGCGGATAGGAGAGAAGGCTCTACCCTGCAAATACAGCAGGGAGGACCAAACACTAAAGACCTGGAAAGTACCTGACCATTGGGAACATTAGATATAACATCATGTTGTCGTTCACAAGAGAACAAACATGAAGCTAATATATAATATTAGTAAGGATCAAAATAATTAGGTATATCATCAAGATTAAGAAAAACACATTCTGTAAGCTTGCATCAGATACTCACTACTCTTTTGTATTTGTCTGTATGATTAATATGCATTAAATTATCAGAGAGGTGATTTTTAAAAGACAAAGAAATATCATCATTAAAAGATAAACGTCAGGGTGTCATCAGCTAAGAACACCAGCCAATGAGGCAGATGATTCCAAAGGCTGGCAGAGTTTGGGGGAAAATTCAGTTCCCAGCACCCACCTGTGACTTATAATGAACTTAACTGCCATTCCAGAGGATGCAATGTCCTTCTTTTAGCCTCTGTGACTCCTGGTGCACATAATCCCAAGCAGACTCACACACACACACATAAATAAAAAATAAAAATAAAGACAAATAACTACTTCTTAGAAAGAGTTCCTAAGATGAGTAACAGACAGAAACATGAGCCATAGGAGCTGAGGGGTAGAGAGTGGGCCATGTCCGCGTTATTATTATTATTATTATTATTATTATTATTATTATTATTACCCGCTGGTCCATGAAACATCGTTGCAAAAGATCAAGTTGTGCCGTCCTTAAGGAGGAGGTGCCTGGTTGTCCTGTAACAGAAGTATAGTACATTGCCTGTTTGAGGGGCATGGGACAATATCAGGCCACAAACTTTCTGAGCAAACGTGTCCTCTAAAAGGTGGTCATAGGTAATAATTCCTATATGTTTCCTCATTTATATATTCTGTTGATGAGTAAAAATAAAACCAAGGTAGTTTAAAGCCCGATCTGCAGGCAAAAGCTACTTTCCTAGAGAAGAGACTGTTTTACAAAGACACTGAAGAAGGAAGTTCAAATGATTCAAACTCCAATCTCAACTTTTCAGTGAGATGCTTCCTTTCCCCTCACTTTGACCAGAATATATTACTGCTGCAAAGCAATTTACACGTTGCAGCTTTAAAGAGAGCAGAAAGGACTAGACATGCCAGAAGGCACTTGGGCAATTGTCACAGGCAGATTGTTCACTCAACCAGGAGGTTTATTATTATTTTCATAGCATTCTGAAAAGATCAAGGGAAAGTGCTAACAGGCTTTGTTACATCTTTAAGATGGAGTTTAAAGAATTATAAAGCAACAGCATCAAACTGTTTGACATGTTACATGAGAGGACTGTCCACATAACTCTAAGCGGGGAATGCACTTCATTGAAAACAACAATTACAAGATGATTTTCTTTATTTTTTTCTCATAATTCCCTCCCCTGAAACTCTGTGAGTCATTGCTCAACTGTAATAAATTAATCTGTCTTGGCACCAGATGTCAGATCCCTTTCTACATTTCAGATTCCCTTGACAAAGAAGAGTGTAAGTTCATTGTTGAAAACAAAGGTTCAAAACTCACTCGTGATGGAAGCCAGTGAAGAAGGCGTTTTTTTCTGTGATTATACAATGGAAACAAATCAAGTTCACATGATGTTTCTTATTACAAAATAAAATTACCCAAGCTGGGAAACTTAGAAGCAATAGTTTCAGTTCTCTGAGAGTGTCATAACAAAGTACCAGAAGCTGTCATATTCTTAACTGAACCCAAAATGTATGGACTCATGATACTGGAAGATTGAAGGCCAAAGACAAAAATTATGTCTGAGCTGCTTCCTGCTGAGGGTTGTAAGGAAGAACACAGTCAAGTCTCCACTACCTGTTTGGGACTTGTGCCAATATTTGGCATTTCTTGGCTTGGGAACACACTACCCAGTTCTGCTTTCATAGTCACACAATGTTCTTACTCTGTACCTCTCTCTACTTCCTCCTTTTTAAGGACACACTCACATTGCATCACCAGCTTGTCCTCCCGAAGGTTGAGCGTACTTCAGTTCATCTGCCAGTACGTTTCTAAGCAGAACCCCTTTCTGTAGTCCCAAGGGTTAGCAATTCAACCTATGAACTTTGGGAAATGAGAAGACGCCGTGGAACTACGGCAACACCTCGGATTCTCCATCCTTCCACTCGCATTCTCTCAAAGCTCAGTTTCATCACCCTTCAGATTTGTCTTGTATTAAGCCCCGTCCAGTCAGGATCCTTGAAACCATCCTTGCAGCATTTCATATCATCATCACTGAACAACAATTTCTTAGGACCACACCATGGCCATGATTGCTTTCTGTGTATACCCATTCCTATTTTAAAATTTTATTTAAGAATGTTTTTCATGCAATATATTTTAATCCCATTCTCTTTTTTCTTTTTGTTGTATTTTTATTATTAAAAACAATTTTTAAACATGACAATCTTTTGATCATATTCTCCTAGGTTCTCTTCTCCATACCTACCCAACTTTAAGTCCTTTCTCACAAAATTCCAATATGACAACAAAACCTCCAAAAATGAAGAAAATAAAATAGAACAACACCGTTCCCCTCCCCAGAAATATCTATCACCAAACTGCAACCAAATAAAAGCTCACATATACCTACCCCACTCCAGGGGAAGCATTGTATTAAGAAGTAGTCCCCTGGTGTGGTTGATAGACCAAGTCTCACTCCATTAGAGAAATCTATATTTTGATCACGTGCTTTCTCCTCTCCCAACTCTCCCCACATCCTCTCCACAACCCTAACCACCCAACTTCATGTTCTTTTCTTTTTCTCTCAAAAACCCAAAAACAAAACAAAAATTTTTCAAAACAGAAAATTCAAACAAAGGCAATAATACAAAATACCATAAAACAAAATGAAAAACATACACACACACACACAAACAACAAAAACAAAAACATGGAGTCTAATTTTTGTTTGCCAACCATTCCTGGGCATGAGGAACCCCCTGGTGTATGGTTGGTTGACCTAGTGACATGCCCTTTCCTAACAGGTTTCAGTTGCAGATATCATCCAGTTAGAGATGGGGCTCTGTGTGCACTTCCCCTTCTCAGTTCAGGGATTCTGTCTGGTTTTAACTTATATAGGTCTTGCGTGTACTCTCATGGTCTCCATGAGTTAATAAGTTAAAACTCCTTACTGATTAATAACAAACATTTACTCTCTATCAGATTGCTTAGATTTAAATTTACTTTCTGCTCAGTTCATACTCCTCTCTACTGACGGACTTCTCTCATGTTTAGCAGACTCAACAGTGTCAATGCCTTGCCATGATTGATGAGATGAAACCCAAAGCTTGTACACAACCTTGCCTCAGTTTACCTCTTTGTCTCACTTCTTAGATTTCTTCCTCTACCTATTAAAAAGGAGTGATTGTAGGTCCTTGAAACTTCATGCTGTACCGTTTGGTGCTTTTGTGAGCTGTTTATCTAGATTATGTTTCTCATGCTATGATGTCCTGGACAGCCCTCCGGGTGAAGCTTACTCTAGTCTCACCACTGTATATTTTATGTCAACATACGCCAGAACATTTTGAACGCTAATTGCTTACTTTGACCGTTCACTGTTGGTCATCTCTGAACTCTCTGTACTCTGTACGTGGCATTTCCTTCTCATCTTTACTGTCCACACACAATGCAGGCCAAGGACAGGCCCCAAACAAACATTTGCTTAATAAACAAATGTATGGAAAAAAGTTACATGATCCAGTATTTACTAAAAAAGAAAGTTTGTCTAGGATATATTTGTAGAAAACATGCTTTAAAGTGGTTTCGGTGCATGCTCAAAATCTGCAGTCCACATTTCCCATTTGTCAATCACGGGCTAAGTGTCAGCGTTCTCCACATCGAGTACAAGAACACCACAAAGACAGAAAACACTCAAGAACATTTCTAGAGATGCCCTTGTCCCTAATACTTGTAAATGTTTCCTGAGGTGGAGGGAGGAAGGGAGGAAGATACTCTTGCGTAGAGTCCAGCAATAGCTAAGAAAGGCCAGAGTTCTCAGGAATCAAGTGACAGCTGTATGGTAATATTCCTGTGTCTTGATTCTCTCACTGAGAGCAACTTAATGACTTTTGGCTCCAGACAAAAATCAAACAAAATGTACACAATATTTTAATGCAAATATACATTTCTATTTATAGCTCTCTCTTTCTCTCAAAATTTTTATATTGACGTCAGTAATGATAAGGATTCCAAACCAAATATCAATTATAATGACATAGATCGTGGCTGTTGCTGACTCTGATCAATGTCTAGTACCTTAACCACTTGGCAAAGGCACACTTTTGGCTCTTTCTGCAAAAGTGAGTACTGCAGTAGTATTTCCCAATGGGTCCCAAAGCTGACAGCCACAAAATGGAACCCTGCTGATATGTGTTGAATTACTTTCATCAAAATTAAAACAATAGGGACCCTCTTTCTTTAGAAGGAGAAGGTTAAGACTCCCTGTGTGTGTCTGTCCGTATGTGGACATAGTTAATGCCTGAAGATCAGATCACTCAGTGCTAATCCTAAATAGTACATGCTGTTTTGAACTGAACATTGCTTTTGTAAATTGTCAGTCAAATATTGTCCAATTTATATCCATAATTGATCATTTGTTAAAGGCAGGAAGCACGGGGAGCCTGATGTAAAAATGCAATAAGGAAACGAGAAGCATAATGATGTAATTCTGCAAATTTTGTTCAATTTTCCCTTCATCAAATCAAAATTCTTGTATATATTTAGTATTCCAAAAGTTAATTTGAAAAACATAAACCAATCTATGATTATTAAATATGGCTTTGAATTGGGGGGTTGGGGAATTATCTTGTGTATGATATGCTACTTGCAGATTTTTCAACAACGAGCTAAAATCACATTTATCTATAGTAAGAAACAAAATAAAAATATTCTTATTGTGTTAAAGTACACAGCAAGAATTCTTCATACCCAATATTAGTATTAGTATCGTTTTCTCAAGCCATAGCATACATTTTAAAACATGTTTTAGTTGATTTTTTTTTCTTGGCAGCTTTCATAGCTTGAAGGCAAGAACAAATCTTCAGGGATATGGCTTCTGCCACACCATTAAATTTTATGTTCAAGAACAAGGTATATTCATTAAAATAAAATTTAAACTAAAAACTATTATCTATTGTCAAAATAGATAGTACAAATTTATGTTTTACATACCTCATTTCTGTCCTATACACTTTAGTATCTTACGTTAAAGAAATTTATTTATCCAAGCATGTATGTATATGTATGTGTATCCATACCTACTTTTCAAAATGGTTGACCTCTTTGGGCATCCCTGACACTTGAAGCTGCATTTGATGACAAGAAATGGCCAATTGAAACTCAAGATTGCCTCCATATATGTACATATTTTTAGGAAGCTTCTACTGTATTAGGTTTCCATACTACCCCTCAAGTGGCACTTAATTTTACCTGTCTTTCTTCATAGTTCCTTCCTTACCTTCCTTTTCCTTCCACCTCCCCACTTGATATCCCCTTTCACGTTTCACACAATCCAACCACTCATTACTATCTATTCTACTTCCTTTTCCTAGAACCATCTATCTGCTTACCCCCTAGTTTCTTACTCTATACCTAACCTCTTGCTCTATTGATTGTAACTTGATTATCATTGACTTAACGGCTATCAAACACATAAGAGTAAATACATGTACCATATTTGTCTTTTTGGGTCCAGTTTACCTCAGTCAGGATGATTTTTTTTTGGTTCCATTAATATACCTGAAAATTTTTTATTTCATTTTTTAAAGTCTAAATAATATTCCATGTTTAAATGGACCATGTTTTCTTTATGCATTCTTCTACTGAGGGACATCTAGGTTGTTTCCAACTTCTGGCTATTATGAATAGAACATCAGTGAACATGGTTGAGCAAGAGTCTCTGTGGTAGAATGAGGTGTCCTTTGGGTATATACCCAAGAGTAGTATAGTTGTATCTTGGATTCCATTGATTCCAATCTTCCTAAAGCACTGTACAAAGCTGCATTCCCACCAAGGATGAATGAATGATTTCATATTCCATATATTCATCAACATAATCTACCATTTGTTTTTTTGGGGGGAGATGTGGCCTTTTTGTTTTGTGTAGGTTTTGTTTGTTTGTTCTGCATGGGTTTTTGTTTGCTTTGTTTTGTTCGGTCTTAGCCATTCCGACAAGTTAAAGATGGAATCTCAAAGTAGTATTGATTTCCCTGATGACTAACAATGTTGACATTTCTCAATTATTTGAGTTTTCTCTTTCAAATGTTCTGTGTTTAGATGTGTACCCCATTTTAACTGGGTTACTTATTTTCTTGGTGTCTCGTTTCGTGAGGTTTTGTTTCTGTTGTCATTTGTTGCTTTTGTTTTACATATTTTTGATATCAGCCTTCTATCAGACATGTAGTTGATGAAAGTCTTTTCACATTCTGTAGGCAACCACTTTACCCATCAACTACATGTCTGACTTGATTAACACCATTTGTTGAAGATATTATCTTTTTCTCAGTGTGTATTTTTTATAAAAAAAATCAGGTGTCCATAGGTAAGTGGATTTATGTCACCATCTTCTATTGGATTTCAAGCATTAACAATTTTGTTCCAATACCATGCTTTTTTATTTTATTACTGTAGCTCTGAAGCATCATTTGAGGTCAGAGATGGTGATAGTTCTAGCAGTTCCTTTATGGTTCAGGATTGTTTTAGCTCTTCTTGATTTTTTATAGTTCCATATGAAGCTAATAATTGTCCTTTCCAGATCTGTGAAAAATTATATTGGAATTTGATGGAAGTTGCATTGAAATTGTAGATTGCTTTTGGTAGGTTGGCCATCTTTACTATATTAATCTTACTGATCCATGAACATGGGGAAGACTTCCATCTTCTGATATCTACTTCAATTTCTTTTTTAAATCTCTTAAAGTTTTTATTATACAATTTTTCCACTGTATAATATAGGAATACAATTGCAAGATATTTGTATTATTTGTAAAACTATTGTGAAAGCTTTTGTTTCCCTATTTCTTTCTGTGTTTGTCATTTGTATATAGGAGGGCTACTGTCTTTTGTGAGTTAAATTTGTATCCAGATACTTTATTGAAACTGTTTATCAGCTCTTATGCTTCCCAGTGGAATTTTAGGATCACTGAAATATACTATTATATCATCTGCAAGAGATGATACTGTGACTTATTGCTTTCCATTTTATATCCCTTTAATTTTTCTCAATTGTCTTATTGCTCTAGATAACACTACAAGTACTATATTGAATAGGTACTGAGAGAATGGACAACCTTCTCTTATTCCTGCTTTTAGTGGCAATTTTTTGAGCTTTAATTTAAAGTGGTAAGATAGGATGAATGGTGTTATTTCCATTTTCTTGCATCTGTGAAATCTTTCTTTGTGTTCAAGGATGGTGTTAGTTTCAGAGAAAGTTCCATGATGTGCTGAGGAGAATATATATTCTTTCATGTTTGGGTGCAATGTTCCTGTTAAGTTCATTTGGGTTATAATATCAGTTAGCTCCAGCAATCCTCTGTCTAGTTTTTGTCTGGATGATTAGTTTATTGATGAAAGTGGGATACTGTGTGTGAGGGTCAACATGTAATTTAAGCTATAGCAGTATTTATCTTACAACCTTCAGTATTCTTGTGTTTGGTGCATTGATGTTTAGAATCGCAGGATCCACAGAAAAATGACTGCTGAACTTGCCTAAAGAAGGTGAGACAGTCCTTAGGATTCCTGCTTCATGAAAAAACTGCCAGGCATTTTGTAGGGCACAGAAAAATGCTTCTGATGAACTTTGCCATTACAAGGCAAAACAGATCTTAAAATTTTCTGCTTCATGAAAATGTATTCCAGATATTAAGGGCCTGTAGGCTGAAGATGGATGCCCCAACAGTATAGAAGAAATTTGGGTGACTGTCCAGGCAGCGAGATGTCTCTGTCAATTCTAGAGTTTTGGAAGGTGCTTACAATGCACTTCTTGTTTACTTAGGTAATAAATACTTCGCAGTCTTTGATGGAATTGAAGAATAGATAGTTATAGTTTTCCTTAGTTATGATAAAAGACAAAGTATATATAAATATTGTAACTTTTGCTCTAAACCTGTTTTGTTAAATATAATTTTACTATGTTAAAGTTAAAACCTTTTTATTTAGAAAGAAAGGGTGAGATGATATGGGATTCTCCTCTGTATGTTATGAATATATTTTATTAAATATATTTGGTTATTAAAGAAACTGTTTAAGCCAGTGGCTTAGTAGAGTAAAGTCAGGTGGGATTTCTTTTTTTTTTCAGATGGGATTTCTGAACAGACATATAAAGAGAAAGTAGGAGGGGTCAGAGTCATCATGTAGCTGCTGAAGGAGAAAGATGCCAAAATGCCAGAACCTTACCTTACTGGTGGGCCACAACCTCATGGTGATACACAGATTAATAGAAATGGGTTAATTTAAGATTTAAAAGTTAGTTAATAAGAAGACTGAGGTAATAGGCCAAGTAGTATTGTAATTAACATAGTTTTTGTGTTATTATTCAAGTCTGGGCATCCGGGAAACAAACAAGCTGTCTCCGCCTACACTTTTGATTTGCTAGTCTGGCATTATTTATTTCTTGTGGTTTCTTGAGCATGGTTAACTGATTTTAGTGGAATTTTCTCTAGCACTTTCAGTAGGAATGGATGTGTGGATATTGCTTAAATTAAATTTTATTGTGGAGTATCTTACTTTCTCCATCTATGGTGATTGCAAGTTTTGCTGGGCATAGTGGTCTTCGTTGGCTTCTGTGGTCTAGTAGATCATAGCTGGTGTAGATGTTGGGGTGGGGCTATTCCACCACACATTTCTTTACCATACTGCTGCCCAACCATGCAGAGCCACAAGACACCAAGCAGGCCTGTGACTTCTCAGCCACCGTGAGCAATCTCCTCTGTCTATGTGCAAATCCACCCATCACTTGTTCGTCAATGGCACCAAATGGTCCCCTGTCTTCTTCTTGCCTGCCAGGGCCCCTTGTAGCTCTTAATATTCTTTCTTTGACTTTCATTTCTGGTTCAGTCTGTTGAATATTCTGTATGCTTCTTGTTCCTTGATGGGCATCTCCTTCTTGAGGAAGATTTCCCTTCTTGAGGGAAATTTCCCTTGTATAATTTTGCTGAAAATATTTTCTGTGACTTTGACCTGAGGTCTTTTTTTCTCTGTGCCTATTTTCTCAGACTTGCTCTTTTCACGGTGCCCCCAATTTTCTAGGTATTTTGTGCTAGTATCTCTTTAGATTTAACATTCTCTTGAACCAAAGTATTCCTTTCTTCTATCTATTTTATTCTATTGATGAGTCTTGCCTCTGAAGTTCTTATTTGAGTTCCTAAACTTTTCATTTCCATATTTCTCTCACTTTTTTTTTTGATTGATTGTACTTGCAGGTTTTGAACTCTTTTATTCATACCCTCCCACTGTCTGTGTTTTCATAAATTTCTTTAAGGGATTTATTCACTTTTTGCTTTAAAGAATACAATCATACTCATAAAAGCTATCTTAAAATTCAATCATGTTACAACTCTCAAGGCTTACTATGTTGGAGTTGCTAGAATCTAGCAGGCATATGTTATCCTAGCTGTTATTGGTTGTGTTTTTATGCTAGCATCTAGGCATCTGGATTTGGCGTGGTTGTAATTCTAGGTGCTGAGAGCCAGTCTTGTTTTTGTATGTTGTTGTTGTTGGTATTGTTTCCTTTTGTTGTTGCATTGTCCTTTTTTAGGTGTCTATTTTGTTTTTTGTCTTCTATTGTTCTCTCTGGTTCTTAGAAGAGTGTAGTGAGTGAGTGTGTATTGGCTTGTAAGAAATTCCTCTGGGATCCTGTTAGGCATGACCACTGTAGGATGTAGGTAAATTTTGTTTCTAGGTTTTGGTGACTGACACTTAGGAATCAGGATACACTGGGAGTGGGGTAGAGAGTTTCCAGAAGAGGGAGGAAAGTAGGGTGTTCCACCAGGATCCGCTTAGTCCCCTGGGAATGGACACAGAGAGTGAGGGGAAGCCACAGAAGATAGTCTGCTACAGAGCTGGAGGTGAAACTGAGGCATTGAATATGCAGGAGAAGAGGGAGAGTGGAGACCTGAAACTTGCCTGCCTGCATTGTTTCTCTGGAGGACTGGCTAGAGGATTCCTGGGGAATGTCTGCTGGAGTTGGGGCATGCAGGTGTGTTAATGTGCTTAGTGGGAGAAAGGAAGCTTAGAGGATGACCTGCTGTAGATGGCAGCAGGGAGAGGGGGAGTCCACACCAGGTGGTCTGCTGCAGAGCTTGTGGTGGGGCTGGGGAACTGGATTTGGGGGAGGGGAATGGAGAAGAAAAGAGAGGAGAGGAAAAGAGGGGAGAGGAGGGAAGGCAGGGGAGCAGAGGGTAAAGGAGGAAAGAAGAGAGAATAGAGATGAAGATCTGCAGTTTGTCATCTGATTCCCTGGCCTGGTGAGTTCCCTGGGTATGACTCCTAGAGTGGGGGGCGGGAATAGAGAGATGAGTGGGGTGGAAGGCAGATTGGGGGGGGACATCTGTCTGATCCTCTGGAGATGGATCCTGGGAGGGAGGTGAGGCTGAAGCATATAGTTTGCTATAGAGCTGGAGGTGAAATTGGGGGTTTGGATTTGGAGAAGAGGGAGAGGTGAAGATCTATAGTTAGTCTACCTGCTTCCCTAACCAGAGGGCCCTGAAGATTGCCAGGGGCAAGATATTCTTGATTCAGATGTTTACATGTGATACATAAAAGTAAGAGCAAAATTCTAACAACTATGTTCATTACATTAAGAATAGCAATCACCTTCGCTACGTAAATAGCAGTCTATATTTCCTTGACAAAGTCTCTAGCTTCTACCCCATGCTTCTCTGAAAAGAATGTCATGAG
Source organism: Microtus pennsylvanicus (assembly GCF_037038515.1). Taxonomy (NCBI): domain Eukaryota; kingdom Metazoa; phylum Chordata; class Mammalia; order Rodentia; family Cricetidae; genus Microtus; species Microtus pennsylvanicus. The sequence goes on from NC_134592.1 coordinate 68,584,780, forward strand.
ATGGAAAGTTCTTCTACCTTAGAATCACAGGGAAAGTTATAGCTCTGAGAACTGCCACTCTTGTTAGAACTCAGTGGAGACTTCCTGTGCACCCCAGAGAAAGATAAAAAAAGCAGCTATGTATCTGTCGTGTTGTCCTGGAAGCTGAGATGTTAACCTGAGTTTAAGATAGCAGCTGTCTGAATCTGGTAATTGTTACATCCACTTAACACGTTACCTATTTTAGCATGTGATAATGCAAGCACTTGTGTGTGATTTTGCTAGAATGACCTTCTGTACATAGTGTGTCCAGACTTCCTGTTGGATTTCACTGTTGAAACTGAAACGTATGAAAGTCACAGCATCATGTGGTACATGAGCATTCTTACCACACCACACCAGTTTTACCAAGGAAGCATTCCATCAATGGTCATGTGATTCCAAAACATTTAAATAAGGTAAAAATTACTATACACTTCATCTTCTGAATAACTCCTAAAACTTCCAAGTCCTACAATCAGAAATATGTATAAGACATCTCTTCTGGATTTGGAGAGACTGTTCAGCTGTTTGGACCCTTTGCTGTTCTTCCAAGGGCATGGGTTCAGTTCTCAGCACCCACATCATGACACAGAACTTTCTGTAATTCTAGTTCCAGAGGAACCACTGCACTCTTCTGACCATGCAAGCTCTTCATAAATGTGCTGTAGAAGTCTGTACATGCAGGCAAGACAGTCATAAACATAAACTTAAAATGGTAAATCTTTAAAAACTTCTTGACTGATGCACACCTTTTATTGTACTTATTATACTCTTCATGTTATATTGTGATATTTCTGCTTGATTAAATATTGAGTATTCAAAAAAAAGACAAAAAAATGAGACACAATGGATTAGTCAAATGCTGCAATACAGGCAGTGCTAGACAGAAAGGTATCTGGTTTACTGTCATCCTGGAGATGCTAGGGATCTATGAGAGAATACTATTGTTATTATTGGCTCTACAAATGTGGCTAGCCATGGGAACAGTCGTTAGCTTCCAGTAACAATGGGACAGAGAAGAGCCTTGGTTGTAAAGGTGAGGCTCAGGTGAATAACTGAGACACGAGAGCAGATATGCCCTTTAAAACCAGACTTTAGTTGGTAGGTGTCCTTGATCCAGAAGAGTTGGTACCAATGGTGAAGTCCCAGGAGCTGGTGCAGGTGTTGGTGTTGTCTGAAGGGACCTTTGTAAGTTGGCCTTGGCCCTGATAGCAGGAGTGACCTGTAAAATATGCTTAAAATGGGTGTGGTTAAAATATGCTCTGGAGACTGTTAGTTTTTACCAGACCAAACTTCTTGATAAAGCTGCAGAACTTTTTTGGGGAACCTGCATGTATCTATAAGACAACTGGAACATGAACATTTTAGAAGACAATTAAAAGGAATTGAGAACTCTGAAATTTTAAAGATACACCTGAAACCTTTTGGTCCTGGACTATGAAGCCTATTAAAGAGGCACACCTGTCTGTATTTTAGCAAGAAATTTAACAAATAAGATAATGAGCTACCAGTACCTTGAGTCATCAAATGCAGTTAGACAGATCTGGGAGGGATAAATGAGCAGAAATGAGACAGCTTTTTAGCTATGCAGGCAATCCCAAGTCTTTCCTAGTCCTTGGAAAACATTAGCCTTAGAATCAGTGCTTGCCTTTAACTGCTGAGTATAAGAGGCCCAAAGATTTTCCTTTTGGGTGAAGATTTAGTCTATCTGTCTTGGCAGGATGAGAAGATCCATACCTGGTTGTAGCATCTAGTAAGCTGATGAGGTGGAAGACCACTTTCTTTTGTGTGGGTGGATTTGCCATACCCAAAGACAAGGATGGAGGTGGAAGGTCTTTTGTAACCATGTATCTTCTTGGAGGAGCTATAGGATACTGCAGGAACTGGCATGTCTCTGTATTAGAAGCTCTTTTGTTAAATGCCATACTCTCAGATCTGTAAAGGCACTTGAGAATTGGATATCATTACCTATTAGTTATATTTAAATTAGACATATAAGTTAAATTTAGACATGTACTTTACTCAATTAGTTGCTTACCAATGTTGGACCCTAGAGTCCAATCACCAAGGAGGAGGAGTCACCCCCAGAAACTGTCTCTCACCACCGCAGCTCATACAAAAGCATGAGGATTTTATTAATTCTGTCAAGACAAGGTCTTCCAGCATTAAGAAAGCTAGAAAGACCCCCAATGGCTGGTACAGGCTATTTTTAAAGGGAAAAACCACAGAAGGAAGGGGTGCCTGGGGGTTGTTCTTTAACTATTATGATTGGTTTATTCAAAAGGACTATTACCAATAATTGGCTAGAGAGTGGTTGCCAGATCAGATGAGATAAGGGATAACATCTGAGGGTCATTTTGCTCCTTTCCCAGGGCCTAACTCAACACCTAAGGGTTATCTTGTCCCTATTCAATAACTGCGTTCTATCTGGAGAACATTCCCAACATTTCAGTACGTGTGTGGGCAATTGTTAGGTCCTTGGTTCCCGGGGTGAGGGGGAGGAGGGTAAGGGGAGAGCATTACTGCTGAGACTGAGAGGACTCAGAATTGTCAGAAATGGCTTCAGAATTGTCTTAAAGTTTTACACCAATGCTAGTAAATGTAGGAAGACTAAAAGGAATATTTAATAAGTCAAAGAATACTAGCACACGTGGGTACTCTTACCCAAGATGGTGGCAAGCTCATATAAAACTTTTTTAGGAGCCTGTGATAGCTGACCAACTTAAAAATCCTGATATAGGCAAGCAGGAGAAGCCAGGGAAGCACAGAGTTGGTCCCATTAAGAACCAGATTAGCAGATGCTGCAAGAGGTAACAGAAACAAAGAAGGACACCTATAGAGTTCTAGAGGGAAAGGACTTGAAGGAAACAGATCTGGATCCACTGGAGAGAGCAAACAGAGAGAGACAAACAGCTAGAGAAGTGGGAAGGGGAGTGGGGAATGGGTGTGGGAGCATCACATGCAGAAACCATGGGCTTTGGGAGCCTTGTTTGTTTTTACATTAGATGTTAGCCCCAATTAAAAAGGATTTTTGTAAAAGGCACCCCAATGGCTTTTGGGGATCAGGCTTTAAATCACAAAAGTCTATTTTAGAAGTCTATTCCAAATCTTTGGACTCATGCTTGTCACAGTGCATCTACCATGACAAGACTCTTGGTCATGAGAAATGGGTGGCAGATGTCTCTCTCCACTCAATCCCACCTCAGTGAGAACGGGCGCCTGGCACAGACCATGACTCCCACAGGACAGCCCCCGAATTGACAAATATATATGTAATATAATGGGCTCTGGACCCTGCAGGCGTGCACTTCATAAGGAGAACTCACCTAGACAAAGCCAATCTTAGTCTGAGAGCACACATGAGAAGGGCATTTCCAACATGTGGCCCTGGGCCAGTGGGATAAACGCCCCTCTCTCCCCAGTGGGACCTCCAAATGTTAAGTATTTTTCCTTAAGCGACAAACCTTTCTACTGATGCAATAATTCCAATCAGACCAAATCAGACCGAATTAAAAGATGCCCAGGATTCATGGTTGCCTGCACTTCTGGGGAGCTCCCTGGAAAACACGGAGAGGGGAAAAGGGAAAAGGGGAGACCATAAGAAACCAGGAGAACAAGTGATCACTCTTTTGGGGCAGTTTAAATAGCCCGTGGGAGTGGTCTTGACCCTTCCTGGGGATGGGTAACCATTTGGCAGGCTTTCTCAGAGGTGGAGTTTGAACTGAAGCAACTCACAGGGGAGGGAGCTTGGAATGGAGTTTTCCACCCAACATTCTAAAAATGGATTCCAGGGGGCTGGGGTGAAGCCCCCAACTAAATATTTCAGACTCTTTGTATAAAGGGGTGCCAGGGAGCTAAGGTGATGCTTTCGACCAAACAGAAATGCTAGTCAATTCAAACCATGTCACCTCAAAATAGGAACAGGGGTTTTCCTCAGAGAAAATCTAGGAAACAGATCAAAATAAAACTGCTTTTATTGCATTCTGCCCCTAGGTTTCTAGGATTCATTCGTACTAAAATATGAGATTAAACCAAACTTTCTAAAAATAAACATTCAAACCTGCCTGAAATTACATAATGCAACAAACCCCTACACAACCCCAAAACGTATCAATTCATTTCATCAGGAGACAACTCAGAATTCTCTTATTATATCCTGAAGCATTGTAAACAAGCCATAAACGTGGTTAAATTTCCTTGAAGTCACTGAATGTACTGGGATGGAAGGGGACCATAACACCCAACTGGAGAAAGTGACAAACAGGAGCAAAAAGTATAAATCTGGCTTAGTATACATAAATTACTCAAACAAAACCCTATAAACCAGTAATTTTAAAAACAACAGAAACCTCTCACTATTGTGAGAACTGAAAAGTCCAAGATCAAGGCGCCAACAGGTGAACCTTTTAGTTTGTATTCTACAGTAAAAGAACAATAATAATAAGATATAAATAAATGAAATTACCACTGGAAAGCTTCATCATCTCAGCCCTCTATCATGATTAGAATTCAGCATTTGAGTCCAGGGTGACCTGGACAGTCAGGTCAGGACAGACTTCAAAGCATACTCTATATATACCCATGGGCCACAGAGAACAATAACTCCCTGCATTAAAAATGAGTCAGTTGCTCTATGTTCTTCAGTAAATATGTCTCTCAATTTCTGTTTATTAACTAAGTATTAGTGGAGGAGGGTAATATTTCTTTCCTGAGGCATAAAGTGCTCCAAGAGCCCATAGCAGCCATATTTCCTAACTCAAAGATGAACTGGGCAGTTCAACCAGCAGCACAAACATTGCATATTTAATATGGAATCTCTGAACTGTATACTCTTTTCTGGCCACTACTTGGTATTGTCAGCTGATTGCTTCCATAAATGTAGCCACTACCATTCTGTATTTATGGCTGTCCTGTCTAGCTCTTCCAGACATTGTTACTGGTCAAACATTCCCCTCAGCATATTTTTAAGACTACTTGCCTCACTAATCTGTTAAAAATTGTTATCTCAAAAGAAACAAAACACGAAATTTGAATTGGTAGCTTTTTGGCTACAAGAAGCTTCTAGAAGAGTGTCTATTGAAAATAGCAGTGAGAGAAAAGGATTAGAAACACCCACAAGTGAGAATTCATCAAGAGACAGACTGGTTCCAACAACAAGGACTGGAAAAGGAGTAAAAATATACTGTGCAAAGTCCAATCTTTATGAGGATAATTTTTGTTATTTAAAAGCCAGCTACATTTGTGAAATGGATAGCTTGTAGTTTTAAGCCTGGCTGTTTCTTTCTGCGGCTTTTATTTTGCTTCTTTGCATCAGTTTATGTTCTGATCTTGGGAACTTTTAGAACTCAAGACATATAAGTACACTGTGTGAAGCGTTCGAGTTGTCCATACAGAAAACTGCTATCACTGAGAGAGCAGGCTGGGAGCACGGGGAACTGAGAGCAGGACCAGACACGCTGGCCAGAGAGCACGGTTCACAAGCATCGTGGGCAATCCATAGCTACGGAAAAGCTGCTGCTGCATGTTTCCCAACAGCAGGATGTTATGTACAAAATGTTTTCATGTAAAGCTATTTATCCCATACTGGCTTTTTCTGTACTAGTCAGTGAAACATCCGCTGTCTGTTCCCATCTTCAGCTTCTATCCCACCCTAGTTGTTCTGGCTTCCACTAAAATTCCCTATTTACAGGATCATAGAGAGCTGTTTCAAACAGAAAGCCAGCATTCAGGTACCAAGAAGCATATGGGTGCCACATCGCTTTCCTTCAACAGAAAAACTGCAAACCAAGGCTTCCCTTTGCAAGTTGGCAGCACATCTCCTGCCCTGCCTCCCTGGGCAGATTTCCTGTGTACCATCAGCTGCTTTTTTTTCCAGTACACATGAAGACTCGAGTGAAGTTCTCCCTGCTAATCTGATGTCTCTGTGCCAGACTGACCCTCTGACCTGAGTTCAGAGGTCTATCTCATCCAGGCCAGTTTTAGATCCTTTCTTTGTTGTTCCCTGGGTTCTATGCGTGTGCATCATTCTTTTGAGCACAGTGTCAGAGGAGCGGCTGATTGCTGTTACCCACCAATGAATTTCACAACTCTTCATGCAGAGGCTTGCTGTCTTTTCTCGTGACGTTCCCCATAATGAGAATGATATCGTCCAAAGAATCACAAAGAAGATAGGAATTAATAGTTTTCGCTCAAGGTGAGATCAAAGTCATTGTATGGTAGAAAATCTGCCTGCTTACAAAAGAGTAAGTCCGTGTACGGTTTTCAAGCAGTCTGCGGTGCAAATAATTGGTATAGTGAGGTTGTTTACATTGTTTGGAGTGTATTCTGTTGTATTATGAGAAGTGAGGCTTAAGGGGTATACTCTAATATCTATTTCGGGCATGTATGTAAGACAAGATCAAAGTCCCATTTAGCAGACTCCAAACTCGCTATACAAAGACTCACTCTAAGTAAGAGTATATGAGGTCCTCATAAGACTTGCATTCCTTTAACCTTTATAGTTTTGTATGAACTTACCATCTAAGCCACAGTGCATGTTTCTAAGTCACTGCAGTAGCTCTTGTTCCCTGAAAGACTTTCTGGGATTAGGAACGTCATTGGCTGAAGGATTTTGTAGTCTCCATCTTTAGTAATAAGCTGTTTCAAGACTGAAGAAATTAATAACACCTGAATTCAGAGTACTTGGCAAGTGCCTTCACAGCGCTGTCTAAAATAGTACTTTTAATATTCAAATCTTCTCAACAAGTTTACAAGCTTGAAATTCCCCTGCTTGAGGAAATACCTTGAGTGATGATGACATGAAATTCCACACCAATAAAAGATAGCTGTGGCCTGTGGAAGATCAAGTCATACCCATGTTATGGACACTCACAGATGTGTGTCTGCACTGGCACTTAAACATCTTACAAGATTGCTTTCCATGCACAGAGAAAATGGGAGGGAATTGTAAGCATCTTAGTCACACGATCCCCCATAAACTCCTACTCCAGCTGAAGAGTAAGCAACCATCTCTAACTATAAATTGAGCTTAGCCTACAGATTTGTTCCTTTAGAGACCTGTCTAGAAAGGTTTTGCTTTCTCTAGCCAGAAGCCACAGCACTATGTCTTCAATAAGTCCTAGTACACAAATTACCCATAAACAGTCTTTAAAGACACCAGAAACGCACAACAACGGTGCCGCCAAGAGTTGCCTGCTGCCTCTCTTGCTACACTTCCATGACTAGCTATCTACCTATTGCACAGTCTTTGGCAAATTAAAACAATGTACAGGGTGATATTTTCTTTGCAGAATGGGGATTTTCCAAATGAGCCTTGTCAAATCTTGTCAAAGATTTGTTTCTCACGTTCATTCCTCTTACCCTTTCTCTACCGATGGGATCAATCAAGACTGGGAGGATGATGGCTTTGGCCACACCCAGGCAGTTACTCTACACCCTCGTCGGTGAAGCTTGATGCAGGTTATTTGTAGATACTCTAGTCACATTATTGCTTTAGTGCAGCCATTCCAATAGCTGGCTGCTTTCTCTCCCAGAGGGAAACCTTCATTCCAAGAGACAAGGATTCCTAGCCATTACCTCCTAGGTACTAACTACAATTTTCACTGTGTGTCTCAAAGACAAGATTTTAAAATATTGCTACATGATCAAAACAAGGTATTAAATTGATATTGGATTCTTGCTCTTTTACATATTTTCCTACAGAGAGAACCTGCTCTTGTAAGATTGTGTTTTCTCTTTTGATGGAGTATGATAACACATTTTTAAAGCATAGAATTTCCATACATCATGCTCTGCCTGACAATCCCGACATTGAAACAACTGCTGCTGGGTGCACACCACGCAGGAAAGTGACAGGCCATACCTCACCTGACGTGCTAAGTAAAGGAGCATGATAAATTGCAAAATACCATACACTTTTACGAAATACCTAGTCATATAAAGGGTTTCAGGCCAAAGGGATTTGATTATGATCTCTTCAGGACCTTGTCTGGTCCAGGATTTTATACCCAGTGCATGGAATCCATGTGAGACTGGGTAAAAACGTTTGGGGGAAAAATTAATTACATAAAAGTTTGAAAGAATCTGACACTAAATGTATTTTTGGCCAATTTGTTTAGAATGAGGAAGATTTAATTTTTAAAAAATAATGTTCTTGCAGAGGACATAGAAACCAACAAAATAACGAATTAAAAACTGTTTTCCCCTCAGCGAAAATATGGTAACGAATGACTACTGAATGACAAGTACTACTTTTCAAATCTCACAAATATAAACGCTGGTTTTCAGTTATTTTTCTGAAAATAAATCACAGAATTTTTAATGTAAATTGTTAGAAAGCATCGTGGATTTTTTTATACAGTCATAAGAAATAAAGAAGTACTTGGGGTGCAAATAATATTTCTAAAAATAAATATCCTTCTGATGTATTTACCTAGTACACAGTGCACTTTATGGATTTCAAGTGTACTCTAAATGTTTAGAGAAATTTAAAACCGATCGTCGTTTTTAGTTACTCCTTAGAAGAGTGGAGTACACATACCACACAAACCAACATGTTTACAATGAATGATGGCTCTCTCCTGGATTTGTGAAAGTCATGGGGACAATTCTTAGACTATTCTCGCTTCAGGACAAATGTGAGAGGCCAACACCAGTGCCACCTGTAACGTTCCTTGGCCTAAGCAATTTAAAATGCAACTTTCTTTCATTTATAATTCCAGTTCGAATCAAAGCATCAACTACCTCAAGCATCAGTGCTCTTCAATATCTAATTTCACAGTTTTCTTAACACGTATCTCGTGTTATTTATTATAGTCAGAGGCATCCCAACACCTTGTCTGTCCCTGCTACCTTTTAAATGGTTTATCTGGCAAACCATCAATCACAAATCATGAAACATCTTTTAGCTTAAGTAAGATCAGCTAAGAACGTAAACAAGGCTTGTGTGTCCTAATTGGAAACACTGCTCACATCAATAAGTGATAAATGGTCGTCCTATGATGGAATATTTATCCCCTAGATGCATCTGTAATGGAAAGTATGGACAAGCTTAAAATCACTAATCATTCGCTAACTTTGGGTCATAAAGATGTTGATAAAAATACAACCCAAATATTTTGTTTTCAAAGTAATTCTATTTGAGTTTTAGAAATTTTTTTGGTATTACCAAGAGAGTGTATGTGTGTATTTTACTTATGACATTTACTGATAAACCAGAGATCATGAACAGCTTAAAAACAACAAAAATAAAAAAATTTTGAAAACATTTTCATAAAAATGTTTCTGTATATTTTTAAAACCTTGTTTAGATTCAATAATTTCTTATTTGATATTTGTATTGATCAAATAAAATTTACTAAAGGTTTTCTCCTTAAGAGTTTTTTGCTAATGCATACACAATATTGTGTCTTCTGAAGAATATCGTAAACACTAAAATAGATGTGTTCCAAGATAGGAAAAGATGGCTTCCTTCATAACCTTTAACTCAGATAGCATGGGCGTGCTCACTTGCTCCATGGAGTCAATCATGCCAGTCAATCACGCTATCCAGGTGATGCTCGTTCACTTTACAGGTAATTTATCGCAGCAGCGGCACTGTCTCAGGGACGGTTCACACAAATAATTTCACTTAGGCAAACACTATTTTCCAGTAATGACAGAACAAAATAAACTTACGGAACATTTATGAACAGTGACATCACACTCTCAGTACACATTTGCCAACCTGTCTCTATTGTTTGCAAAGGAATTAACTGTGGTAAGAAAATCATTAGAGCCATCTGCTTTGATGGTGAGAAAGTGCATCCATGATCATTTTATTATAGGAGCAAAGATGAGAGAACTATTTTAGAATGCTTTGAACATCATTTGCCCCAAATTTGACATTGAGGCTTATAAAAAAAATAACAATATTGTCTGTTCTTGCTGAGGCTTCTTCCGAATGAATTTACTCATGTTGCTCAAGTAAGGACACTGAGTGTTGACTTTCCCTTTATTAAAAATGTTTGTTATGAACACCTAAATGTCTAATGAATTTTCACCCATTAAATAATAAGTGAGGAAGGGATTTTAAAGTTGTTCATCAAAATAGCTTCCTTGAAAGAGTAAATAAATCCACCATCTACCTTTGCGATTTCTTTTAGTTTTCTTTCTTGCTCGAACAATTTAGATTTGTCATTTTCAAAACTATGACTCTTCACATCAAAGAAAATATCTGTCTTGACTTTGTCATGAATACTTTATTCAGAGGCATCCCTGTCATATAATTGTGCCTGGTGGATTACATGTTAAAAGAAGGCAAAAATGCAGGTGCACAAAAACATGTATGCTCATAAGAGGAGCCCATTACTCTGTAGGTGTTTCTCATGGATGCACACGATTGGAAAACAAGAAAGAGGGGAGGAAAGAGCAGGTAAAGAAGAAAAGCAAATAAAGTTCATTGACAACTAGGGTCTTAAATGCTATGTGACTTCATAATATCGAGCATAAGCTTTGCCTTTGTCAGGGTGGTCGCACACATGGCAACAGCATCTTACATGAAGAAAGATATTTGGGGCTCACTCTTTCAGAGAAGTTCAGTGCAACATGGCTGGAACACCGTGGAGAAAGCTCCCTTCATAGCCACAGGCACGTGAGATGGATGCTACTTGTATCATGTTAGACCAGGAAACAGAGGACATAACTTGAAACTTTAAAGCCTCACCTTTGGGAACTACTTCTGCCAACTAGGTCCTGTCTACAACAGGTTCTAAAGTGTCACGCTCAGCTACCACACACAAATAGAGCCACTTCCTGATAACCATACATCCAAACAATAGCATTACAATGTATACATGCTTTACCATAAATCTCTCTATTCCTCTGTCCCTTGGAACAGCAATGTAGGAAGGGCCTCTACAAAGCAGAACCTGTTCCCACACAGGTGGATTTAAATTCAGTAGATGTTCTATAACTAAATATATAATGAAAAAACAGAAAGAGGGCTGAATAGGTAGACAAAAAGACACACAAACTGTATCCTTTGAAGGCTCAACTAAAGAAAATAAGGTGAATCCGCCAAAAAAGAACATTTATCTCAAATTTAGAAATCCCTTTTTCTTGCCCGTGTTTTCAGTTCAGAATGAAGAAAGAATGCAGTTGTATCCAAATGTCTGCATCCAAAATTTTAATCTGTGGGGTGATAAATGAATCTTCTACTACGTCTTTATTATAACTCCATGCAAATTTGTTCTGAACAGTAGGATACAAAATATGTGGACAGGTCAGTTTTATAAGAGTTTCACACAATTCTCAATAAGAATGATAAAATAAAAGTTATATTTACTTAAAATGATGAGCATGTACCCTCAAATCTTGTGTCTATGTATGCAAAGTGAATTCACAAAGTGGTGAGTTTTGCTCATTACTGAGAAAAACAGCTTTACAAACTGTTTAAACAAAATGGTTAACAAAATGGTTAAAGTCAGCAAAGTTCAAAGGTGGCCCCAGACTAGCAATAACTGGCCTCCTGCTCCGAGTCTTTTTATGAAATAATCTTAGAAATAACATAAAGAATTGAGCAATTTAGGGACACTCTCACTGAAACCAGGCCTTAAATTTCACACTAAAACATAGACTCCATCTTTACTCAATGAATGGGAAACACATTGTGCCTTTTTAAAGATAGAATCTGTTACAATGAAATACTCGTAATGTCTAAAGGGTGGGTAGACGCTAAGTACAGGCCTAGAGTTTGCACAGTATATATTCTTGGGTTGCTCACTCATCAACTTATGCTCCCACTTAATATTTTGATTGGAATAAAATTGTCAAAACAATAACAGGACAATCGCTTTTAGAGGATAGAAATAGGTAATTTTATTTGTTAAATAAAACCATTGACCTTTAAAAAAGGAATTAGTTTAATATGTTATGTGAGGCCTAACATTTTGGGATGCTTTAGATTAAAATTCACTAGTGCACCATGACTTTTAATGGTTTTTCTCTTGTCGATGCAACAAAAACATATTAGTAGCTTTCTTTAAAACGAGAGGTTCACTTCCTCCATGGCCACAAAATTTTGTCTACAACCCAGGCTTGAAATGCCGTAGTTTCTGTGTGTCAACCATAAGTAGTAAAGTCAATGATTCCTTAAGCATGCGACTAGTTCTTCTTGCACTGAAGCAGCCACATTAATACCTTTCATTGGAACTACTCTTCCATCTAGATGTTTAGCAGCTGTTCATTATGAACAGTTCCCATTACTTAACACAAACTAAGTAAAGAAAAATTAGGCCAATAATTTTATGATTCCCTCTCTTGTGGATGAAGGCCAACACTTTTTAAGGGACGTGGTGACTGCTAGAACATTTGGTACTGTCGCCTTCTATGAAAACACAAGGCTATCATCCAGCCTTGAGCTGTGCACAGTGAATGCAAATATCAGCTCTGAGAGAGAGAACTGAGAGAGAGAACAGATAACCCCTAGTCCTGTTATTCAAGGATCTGTGATGTAACAACACACACTCCCTTTACCAAGGACCACCACCACCTCTCTATGGACTTCATGGACAATGATTTTAAATAGTACCATGCTTGGGGAGCTCATGCTCCCAACTTTGCACCACACCTTCCTACCCAATCAAGGACATTATTCAACCCTAGGAAATAAATATTAACTGTAATTATTATTACAAATAATGAAACTTCAGTGACTGCTAGATGTTGGAGTTGAATCATAGAGAGTACTTGCCAGTATATGTGAGGATCTACTTTTAATCACTGGTAGTGGCAAAAATAAAAGTAACATAAGAAGCAAACAAGTAAACTATAGTAAAGTTATTGGGCTATTTAATCCATGTTTGCTTAATTCTGTATTGAAAATCTTAAATTTCTTAAATGACTTTGATAATGCCCATAAACTGTTCTCTCTAGCCTGTCTACCATCTCTGACCTCACTCTAGTCCCTAGAAGTCACACGCCAGGAGACCAATAGTAAGCTGCAATTAGTCTTGACATGTATGAACATATAAAGTTCCATATTCCACATGTACTTGGCCTATGCATGGTCTTAGTGATTTCTCCATCCCTTTTGTGAACCGGATCCTGGAGGCCTCCATGTTTTGTGTGTGTGTCAGAACATTCCACTCTTCTCAATAGCTATTGAACTGCTCTTTCTTTTTCTTGGGTAGGCAAACATCTCTAACTTCATGCTGGAATGGGTGAAATAACATTGTTTTTCAGCTTTCAAATATCTTCAAAAATAATATAGGTTTCATTTAGGAAGACAAAGAAATAGGATGCATAGCCTTAGCATCTCCATTAGAAAAAGGAGTCTTTCTGAAGAAATTGTGAACAACTTTCCTGCCAAGGACTAGAAATTTCTTATCTTTAGTGACTAGAGGTCTGACAAGATGGCTCAGCAGGCGAAGGTGATGCCTCTAAAGCCTAAGCTCTCACATTGAACCCTGGAACCTGAAGAAGGAGAGCCCCAAACCCATAAGTTGTCCTCTGAACTCAACTTGCCATGCCGTGTGAAGTCCTGTATGTGTATATATATATATATATATATATATATATATATATATATACACACATACATACACACACACACACTAACACCACCAGCAACAGCAGCAGCAGCAGATTATAAATAATGACATGGAGACTTCTTATTAATTATGAAAGCTTAGCCTTTAGCTCAAGCTTATTTTTAAATAGCTCTTATAATTAATTAACCAATATTTTCAATCTACTTTCTGCCAAGTGGCATTTGACCTTTCCTCAGTAAGGCACATCCAACTTGCTCCGAATCTGATGGCAAAATCCACATTTCTAGATTCCTCCTCCCAGTTTCTTTCTCTGCCTGGAAGTCTTGCCTATTTTCGCCTGTCTCACGACTGGCCATTCAGCTTTTTAATAAGCCGATCAGAAGGTACCTTAAAGCATAGGCACGTTGTCATACTATACAAAAGGATTATCCCACAACATACCCAAAGTCTGATAAGTTTTAAAAATAAATTTAACGGCCGGGCGGTGGTGGCGCACACCTTTAATCCCAGCACTCGGGAGGCAGAGGCAGGCGGATCTCTGTGAGTTTGAGACCAGCCTGGTCTACAAGAGCTAGTTCCAGGACAGGCTCCAAAACCACAGAGAAACCTTGTCTCAAAAAAACCAAAATAAATAAATAAATAAATAAATAAATAAATTTAATGATAATCTGATGAAATTAATATTTAATCAAAAGATTTAAAGCAACAAACATTAAATATAACTACCAAATTCAAATGAAGCATCCAACTTACCAGGAAAGGGGTGGGGAGGGGAAGGGAGGCCTTAACAAAGGGGTGTCACCAATGTGGAGATGGCAGCCATCCTGGGACTGGTGGGAGGGATCACATCAGAAATGCAGTTGCTTTGTTTGCGTTGCACAATAGCTTGTGGGATATTTTTTCCAATGAGATTTTATTTTGGTCCCAAGTTTTTATATAAGAAATGTCACGAATGCACAATGTGGAAAACGCTCTTTTGAGAAATAATTGAGAGGAAAAAAAGCAGAGGTATCTAATCGATAGCAACTGTAAAAGCCTTTCTGAAGTCAATTGTTTTAAGCAAAGGCTTAAAAATTATTTTAAGCACCAAAACATTGATCTGAAGTAATGGAGGAAATTGTGTTACCATTGATAGAATTCACGTGGTGCCATCCCAAAATGTGGCACAGTGGCATTTGATGAAACAGCTGACGCTACTAGATAGTAGTGAATACTGCGACCTTCACTGACAGCATGCGGTGGACCTCACTGAAGAGATTTTTCTTTTAGATCCAAAAAGTCACAGAGTTCGAAGAAGACTTCAAGCAGATCTATCCACACACTCCTCCCCCTGTATAAGCAGTCAGTTTCCCTTCTTTTCAGTCATTTACCTACAGGAACTCCACTGTTTATCGCCCCTAAGCATAAGACCATGCAGAATTAATGCTGAGAGTCCTAGCACCATGCTATGACAAGAGCATCATTTGATTCCTTGAGTAGCAGGCCAACATAAATAACACCAAGAGATTCTGCTTATAAAAAGGCATGAAACAAAACAGGATTCCTTGTTTCTTTTGTTCTACATTTGCAAAGGTTCTCAGATTATGTAAAAAATTACATGGAGAAAATCTGTTTGTCTTTCTTAATGTCTTTTTTAAGAAGATGTCTCAACTGTGAACCTAAGTGTGAAACACACTTCCTAATTATGACATGCACTATGATTTTAAGGAAGCCAATTACATTCAAGCTGCTACCATCAGTAACTAGTTGCAATTATCATGAAGGTGACATTGGCTTTTAAGGCAGTTACAAGTTAGCTTTATCTACACTTAAAATATTTGACAAATGATAACTTCAGGAAATTGGGCATATTTGGGATGTTATTATTCAAAGATGTGTACTGAACCAGTTTACAATCAAGTTTTTAGAGGCCATTCATATAGAAAAAAAACTTTTCAAGACTACCATATATAATTTAGACCAGGCGTGCCTCAATCCAGCCCAGTCAGCATTCATAGCCTCTATCTTTGTAAGCAGGTCTCCTGACTGGAAATCTCTCTCACTTCCTCTCGTCAGCTGAGTGAGTCACCCAACCCTCATTGAAAACATCTGTGGACCTCCCCAACTCCACAGTTGTTTTCCCTACTTCTTTCCTCTGATAGAAGCTCTGACTGCAGTTTATAATGACTATCTCATTGTATTCTAACTGGCCATGAATTTGGTATTGTTTGATATAAAATTTTGAAGACAACACACACACATACAAGAAAGAAACCCTGTATCATTATCTATCTTGTGACTAACAGGAAGCCGGCAGATAAGTACTCTTTCTTACATCTAACAAAAATAGACCAATTTCTTTTCCTTGTGGATAGTGCAGGAAAAACAAAATCTGTATTCATCTATATATAAAAATGTGCTATGCTTGTAGGTATCAAATACAAATCCCTTCTTCCCGAGTTACTTATTAAACAAGAATCTGAATCCACAATAGCATGGCCCTGGAGGTGACAACCATAGATGCACTTCCTCCTAGCTGGATGTTTGACAGAAATATTGAAAATCTTAAGGCAGAGGAGACCACATGGTGTAAGAGAAAGACTGCTGGAAAACCACACCTGGTGTATTGGCTCTTCCTCACACACATACATTCCCATTCTCCTGATACTTCATGTGCAAATTAAATTTATGTTTAATTAATAACTTGATTTTAGCTTTTGTGCTTGGTAACAGAAACGCTGTAGACACGATATCTACCAGTCACTATTTCCTCCTTCTTGGTAGACAGCACTGCTGAGAAGCCCCTCCTCTAATATCCGGCTTCTGCTTTTTTTCTTTTTCTTTTTTCAATTTTATTTCACAGAAGGAGCTCCTCTTATTTCTATGATTCCCTTTCAACACCTGGGATGCAGTGCTGGCTGCCTAGGCATTTTTCCTTGAGTTTTATTGAAATGGTTGATACCATTTTCCTCCAAATGTAGCTATTTTCATTGTGTTCTGCCGTATTCCTGACAGCCTGCTCTCTCTCCATCCACAGCACATGCGCCCTTGCACCCCGCCAGGCTGTGATCACCAGCCAATTTTCAGCTGCCAGCCTGTAGCTTTTATTTTATTCTGAGAAGTTATAAAAATACCAATTGTGCATCACTTTCTAATTCACGAAATGGTTTTAGTCTTTTGTTTTCTAATTCACTTCTTTTCTCTTTTATAGGCCTGCCAAAGCTGTGGCCTCTGCTGCCTTTGCATGTTTAATCAGAGTAACCAATGCGGAGAAGTTTTACAAGAAATTCAATCTGATCTGTTTTGAAACATTTATTTATTCCATATGGCACTTAAAGCAACTGGATTATTTTTGGTCGTGATGCCGCAGAAACTAGATTCAAACTTTTTTTTTTGGGGGGGGAGGAGTATACACAAAGCGGAAGCCCAAGAGTGGTTTCGTAGCAAAGAGCTTCTGTGAGACAGGAATGAACAGAAAGTTAAAGAGAACTGGAAAAATTGCAAGAAAAATTTGCTGAATTTAGTCACTAACACACAGCTCCGTTTGGAGGATAAATTAGATTTTGTGTGGCAGTGGCCCTGGGTTTTTATTTTGTGTTTGTATCATGTATGAACCATGAGGTGGGACCCTGGGACTAGCGAATGATAGTGTACACTCCATATTAGCGGCAAGGAAGGAGGCAGAAGGGCAGAGTGGCCTAGTCCAGCCTGCACTTCGCACAGATCCAACCAATGCCTGGATATTAATGATTGTTTAAGAGATAAGCACATGATTTAATGTTGTCCAGTCTATAAAGTGTGGCATTTTTCTTCTATAATTGCTTAAATACAGAAACTTAAATATTGCAAACCCAGTAGCTAGATATGGGCATTTTCCTATAACAAAACAAATGAACTAACAGTCACAGGGGAAAAATGGTCACTAGAGATACACAAAAGCTGGAGCCTGGTCCTCAAACATCGCCTGCAGTCCGCTAACTTACGTATGAACGGAGCATCTGATAATTTATTTATGAATGGAGTAATTAAAGCAACGTGAAAAATAATTTTCAGTGGGGTTTTTTTATTGGTTCGTTGCTGACATTTTTAAAAACAGGGGAAAATGTGACATATAATCAGAGATGCAGAAAAAAATAAATATAAAATTCTGTGAACATTCTCCCACTAGAGCCAGTAGGCTACTGTGGCTATGAACTATTACATTCTGCTCAGCCCTTACCCGTGGTTCCTAGAATAAGCCTGGGGGAAAGACCACCCTTGGAATATGTGTCACAGAACTGCTGGTAACAGACATTTTCAGCAGTGAGGAGCAGTTTCCAGGCTCTCTGGGTTCCAGGCGTGAGTCATGCTTCCTGTTAAGCCCACAGACAGCCTCTGTTTGACGCTTCTATTCAGTAACAGAATGGGGGCAGAATGGGTCTGTGTCAGTGAGCTGGAAGCAGTCAGCCTTCATGAGAAATGCAAATAGGTTTCATTTACAGGGATATGGGCTGGTGGCTTGACTCAAACACTTCATGCTCTTAGGAAGAAGGAAGCTAAACCACAGGCTTAATCCTTCACTAAATCTTGAGGTATTCTGTACCACAAATTAGAAAATTGAAACCAAAACGTGTTCTCTCCTTCCAAAACCGAGGAGCTCAGCTCTTACTTCAGAGGCTGGCAAGCCCATCACTCTGCATCATTTCACTTGGTTCCTACCCGCTGTTTTACTTTAATCATCTGTCCCAAGCCTGGTTGGGGCACAACCACCAACCCATGAGTGCCAGCTATAGGAACAGAGACTAGGTAGCAACAGAGCTTAAAGAGACAGTAAGGAGTTTCCAGTGACATGAAGGATCAGTGCTTCATGTCTGCAAGTTGTATTCCTGCAACTATTCCTTGCTGAGCAACTGCCAACTGGGAAACAAAATGTATCTGTATTAAACATATACAGATTTTTCCTCTGGTAATTATTTCCTATATAATACAGTATAAAATCTGCTTCCATAACACTTTTGTTGTGTTAATTTTTCTAAGTAACCTAGAGGTAACTTGAAGTAAGTAGTGGTAACATGTAGGTTGTGTGCAATTTTATGTCAGTGTATAAACAAGAGTCTTGAGCATGGGTGGGTTTGGTCATCCATTGGGGTCACAGAATCAATCCCTCCTAGATAGAGACTGAAAATTGAATTGCTGAATGTTCCATGTAACTACAGGTTATCTTTTTATTGTTTGGAAACAGCTATTAATCTGTAGACTTCAGATTAATCTTCAGTGTTGTAAGAATCACTAATTATAAAGTTAAACACAGTTGTTCCCTAAAGGTGGGACAAAAGTAGAAGAAAGGGCCCATCAATGCCATTTCATACACAAGGTTCTCTGCAGTTAGAGATGTTAGCAATGGTACACGGACTTCAGATAGCAAGAGAAGGGACGGAGTTCAGCTGTCTAGCACTTGCTCTGTGTGATTCTCAGTCTCAAAAACCACCTAAGTACCACTGAAAAGCACAGCAGAAATGAAAACAGGGAAGGTAGGGGTGCTTTAAACTTACATGACATGAGCATTTTATCTTGTTGTATACCTATTATCAAAGCAAAATGGTTTAAGGAAACAGCAACCACTTTCAACTTTTCTTCATATGAGGAAAGGAGCCCATAGAACAGAATTTGTATATGGTTAATAAATAAGTGACTTGGAAATTAAGAGGTAGAGAAGAATTCAATTAATTATGAGAATCTATAAGCTAAGAGTGACCTCACCAAATCTGACTTATTTAATCCTCACAGTAAAGATAATAAAATTCTTAATGACAGAATGGAGTCATGAAATGTGTCCTTCTGTTTCTATGGTTTTCAAATGAATATTTAAATCAGGGAGTATTCATACTTTCAGTAATTTGGTCAATAAACAGCAAGTGCTAATGCCTTCCTGAAATATATGGGCATTTTTCTTGGGCTACAAAAAGAATAAAATAAAGTAGCTTACTTTCTTGTTCCTGAGGCCTTTCTGCTAGCAGAAGAAACACACAATGCTGGGTGGCTCTCTGCAGTAGTTGTATACAATCTTGTAGGCAGATCCTAATAATATTAAGATGCAAAATATTACAAGAAATAACTGAGGTTTGTAGATCAGAGTCTTTTATTAGCAGATGGTGATATCCAAATATCCAAAATATTCACCGAAAGAAAAAGATATCCAATCAGATTTCATGATATGTCTTCTGGATTATATCTATTTAAATAAACAAAATGAAATGAAAAAGACTTACCTGAGAACGATAAACTAGGTACTAGAAACATGGTTTGTTTAGTGAGTGGGCTTAAAGCACCCATTGCAGTGTAGGTAAAGGAATGGTGAGATGAACCAGCAGGTAGAGATGCCGGCAGCCAAGCCTAACTACATAAGTTCAGTCCCCAAAATAGACATGGGGGAAGCTAACTTCTGCAGCAACCAGGTTATCCTTTGATCTCTTCTCTCTCTCTCTCTCTCTCTCTCTCTCTCTCTCTCTCTCTCTCTCTCTCTCCCTCCCTCCCTCCCTCCCTCCCTCCCTCCCTCTCATGCATGTGCATACATACACAAGAAATAAAAGCACATTTTTAAAATTAAAGTACCAGTTAAGGAAAATAAAGTTTCATCCTTAGGCCAACAGAGAACAAAAGAATGGCACAGAAAAAGTATTGTATGAAATGAATGAAAGGGGAAAAGTACTTGAGGCAGGAAAATGAACTGAAAATAAGACCATTGTATTCCTTAAGGTGCATGGTGGCCTGGTGTTTAATTGTAATGATGCCAAGAAAAGCAATGGAAACGGACTCTTAGACCATATCATGAACCGACAGAATTCAAAATATCCTTTATCTGCTTTTAGAAGGCTGAATTATGGAAGGCTGCCTGGTGCTTCTTGTACCCACCTCAGTGAACTCATATTTAAGTCTCCTTAACTTGATCTTGGCTGTAGGCATTTAGTCCAAGCACCTGGGAGGGAAAGGCAGATGGATCTCTGTGAGTTTGAGGCCAGTCTTGTCTACAAAGCAAGTTCCAGGACAGCTAGGGCTACACAGAGATACCTTGCCTCAAAAATAAAACACACACACATACACACACATACACAAAAAAGCTTGACCTTAGCTTCATTTTCTGACAAGACCTTCTTTAAACATAAGATAGGAAAGGAATCAGCCATCAGCATCTCTTCCTTTTCACTGCCCCTCCCCCCATCCTATCTGGATAACACTGAGAGACTTTTCCACTGGCGTTTTTCTCACTTGCTTGTTCACTTGTTGTCACTACATTGCTTTAATGTAATAAGAAACAATAACAAAATCTACTCAGCTAAGAGATATTTACATGCCCAATGTAGTATGGTTTTCTATAGGCACAGTGCTGCATTATACCCATGTATGCATTTGTGTGTGTTGGCAGGGGTGGGTGTGTTTGCATGCATATATTATTGGCTAGGTCCTATATATGAGACAATATAGTGGGTTTTTTTTGTTCTGAAATTGTGTGGCTTCACTTAATGCTATACATTCCTAATTCCAATCATTTCCTTGCAAAGTTTGTGACTAGCTATTTCTTTAGAGTGAACAGTAATTCTATATATATGTATATGTGTGTGTGTGTGTGTGTGTGTGTGTGTGTGTGTGTAAAACATTATTCACTCATAAGATGATGGACAACAAAGCTGATTCTATGATTCTAGTTATTCGTTACAATAAACAAAGTGGCAGCAAACATTTGGTTGCAAATATTTCTTTGGTAGGATATAGAATTATACAGTATAAGCCCAGGAGTGAAATAGCTAGGCCATATCATGGCTCTAATTTTTTAATATTTTTGGGAAATCTCCACACTGATTTCTACAATCACCATATTAATTTGCACACCCACCAACAGTAAATAAAGGCTCCTTTCTCTCCACATCCTCTAACCTTTGATGTCAGATTTGTTGATGGAAGCTCTTCAGACTATACAGTAAAAGAAGCAACCAGTGATGCAAGCGGATGCCCCACAGAAAATCTTAAGTGTACCATCTACACTTAAGGGAAGGGGTTAATAATCCAAAATTTACAAAGAATTTCAGAAATTAAATGCCAAAAAGAGAGACCTGTTATTCAGTGAATGGGCAAATGAAGTGCATAGAAAGCTTTCCAAAAGAGAAACATGAATGGGTAATTAATATTTTAAACTATGCCACTGGGGAAATGTAAATTATACTTACTATGAGGTACCACTTCAGCTCAGTCAGGAAGGCTGTCTCCTCGTTTGCTAGGCTGCTTTGCTCCTCTGTGAATGGAGCAGGAGTTTTCTCGTCCTCTGTAGTCCCATTGGCCACTTTTACTGAAGCCCGGGATGCTTCCGGTGTCCTAGCCACTAAGTTTAGTGTGTGGCTTCATGACCCCGATGATCTGTTAGTTAGGTGCTAGAGATTTTAGTAGGAATCTTGCTCTGGGGACTGATACTCTTCAGGCTGGTTCATAGGGCTGCAGATATTGTAAGGAAGAACAGTGGAAAGGGTGTTGCTGAAGCAAGGGACAGAATTCTCAGTCCTGGGTCAAAAATGGGTGGCAAAGCTTCATAGGGAAGTCACTCTTTGTATTTTCTTTCTTTAAGCATAATTTCTTTATTGAATCTTTGGGAATTTCACAACATGTACCCCAATTCTGCTCACCTTTGATTCCCTCCATGTCCTCCTCTTCTCCCTACAGCGCTCCCCCATGAAAATTTAAAAAAAAATTATCAAACAAAAACAAAGCAAGCAAGCAAACAAACACAACGAGAAAAGAAACAAACAAAAGCAAAACAACAAGAAGCTGTTAGCTCCCACATCTTTCCCGCCTCTCCACGTGTCCTGGTGGCGCTGGGAGCCGCTGGGTGTCGCACACTGTACTCTTTTGTCTCTTTGAGTCACTAGTCTGCTTCAAGGCCTCTCATTTTTGGCACACTATCATCACTGATTCCTCACCAAAGTCCTCTCCCAGTATGTCACAGACACCAGAGTTATGGAGATCCTGATGTTCTCATTGCTCCAGCAGATCTGAAGTGATATTTCATTTGTATGTTAATACATAAAGCTTGCCTGAAGTTCAGCGACTAAAATGGCCACACTGTCAGCCTCACAGACCAGGCAGTAGTAATGCAACACCTTTAATTCCAGTAGCCATGCCAGGTGGCCAAAGAAACCAGTGGTAGTGGTGCATGCCTTTTATCCCAGCACTAGAGAGGAATATGAGAGGAGACAGCTCTTACACACAGTCCCCTGAGATTCCTGGAGGCAGGATCACTATTTCAGACTGAGGTAGAGGAAAGACTTAGTGAATGGCTGTTTTGCTTTCCTGACCTTCAAGTTATACCCCAATTCCTGCCTCTGGTTTTTTATTCACCTTGTTACATTTATTAAAATACAAATATGCTGGGCGGTGGTGGCGCACGCCTTTAATCCCAGCACTTGGGAGGCAGAGGCAGGCAGATCTCTGTGAGTTCGAGACCAGCCTGGTCTACAAGAGCTAGTTCCAGGACAGGCTCCAAAACCACAGAGAAACCCTGTCTCGAAAAACCAAAAAATAAATAAATAAATAAATAAATAAATAAATAAATAAATAAAATACAAATATCACTACACAGGTTCTAGATGGGGTAGATGCAAGAGAGGGTCAACCCCAGGCCAGACGGTGTTCCTGTGTGGCAGCTGAACGGTCACTCTAGGCCACTAGGGCTGCCCACCTCAGGCAAGAAGTAAATCTAGTCCCCGAGGCCCTTGCTATCAGGATCAGCTCTCTCCCAGCCATGTTGAGGGGTGCGGCCATCTGTCCGGCGTGCAGTGGGTAGAGGAGGCAGTTCTCCCATGAAGAGGGTCAGGGCCAGTTCTCTTGCTGCAGCATCCAGTGATAAATTGGGCTAGATATCCCTGGCCAGTGAAGAGCAAGGCTGGCTTAGCATGCTTGGAAATCATGCCTGATTCCCAGGGCCCCATAAAGCAACTCAGACTACAGACATCTACACAGACTTCAACTGCAGCAGGACCACAGAACTAGTCATTGCTCTCAGCAGCCATTTGGGACCAGATGACATCCTGGCTCTGGGTGCAAGCAGAGGCCACTCACGTGAGGCTGGCTCTGGTGTTGGCATACCTACTAGACACCAAGACCACAGGTTGCACCCTGACAGCAGTCTTTTGTGTAACCTTTGATGAAACACAGACACGGGCTGCAGTAGAACCATGGACCCAGACACGGTCCTCGGCTGCATCTGGGTCTGGATGTCACCATTGTCCCAGGCGACAGTACAGGTCACTCAAATTGACTCAGGTGGCTGACCTCCGCATGGGCATCCACATGGCCCTCAGTGGCAACATGGCCACAGAAGGCAAAGTGATTCTTAAAGCCTGTCTTAAAAGGAGAGTAAAATTAGTCAGAAAGGCAAGATTGGAGGACAAGGAATCCAAGTAGATGCAAAGGTGAAGAGAAGGGAGAAACTGCAGCTCTAAATGCTGGCCATTCATTCTCTCATCTGGAACTTCACACACCTCACGTACCCTTTTTTAATTACCATATGTAGACCGACCCTCCTCACATCAAATAAAACAACAAAAGCAAGTCTTTGAGTATATGGCATGTCTAAGACTCTTTGAAAGCACTCCCATTGAAGAATGTGCCTGGTCCTATATTGGAAGCACCTGGAAGCTAGTAATAATTGGCTTAAGTGGCTGAAGAACAAGCGACCATGATGCCTCATTCCCATATTGGCAGAAGAGAGACTTCAATTTAGGTAAATAATGATTTTAGGTTTTCTCAAGAGAAAGTAGTTTTTGCTATTTTACATCTAGTAATTTATAGGCGATGGCCCTGAACTATTGCTTGGGCTTCATTTTCAATCTTTTATAAGTCACTTTCTGCAGTGGCACACATGGCTATCATTTTAACTTCAGATTTTCTATCTCACAGGGGTAGATGTGATGGTGTTTACTTGTAATCCCACTGTCTCAGAAGGAGATACAGGAGAACAAGAGATCAAGGCCAGTCTCGGCTCCATAGTGACTTCAAGACTAGCCTGGGATAAATGACACAATGTGTCCAAAAGACATCCAATTCTTATTTTGTTTCATTTGGGTTTTTAGTTACCTGTGAAGGCCTCATACCAGGTCACTAGCACCAAATCCCCAAATATTAGGCTTGTTATAATGAGTTCTCTATACTTACCTTTCTTTGTGCTATATCTCTTTTTACTTATACACTTCTCACTAAAATTGGATGTTATCAGGTATATGATTTAATAACTGTAGGGTTTTCGAATCATTGTGTGGTGACTGATGTTTCTGTCTTGCCCAGTCTTGCAGCCTTTTAGTCCCAAAGAAAAACACAGAGGTCTACATTAATCATAAACTGGTTGGTCTATTAGCTTAGGCTTCTTATTAACTATTACATCCTGCATTAACCCATAATTTTTGTCTATGTCAGCCACATGGTTTGGTACCTTTTATGAGCAAGGCATTCTTATCTTGCTTCCTCTATGTCTGGATACAACTGCACACTGACTCTTTCCTCTTCCCAGAATTCTCCTGTATACTTCTTGCCTGGTCACCCTGCCTATACTTTCTGCCTGGTCACCCTGCCTATACTTCCTGCCTGGCTACTGGCCAATCAGCATTTTATTAAATTATATTAAAACAATACAATTGACAAATCTTTAAAGGGTATAAGATCATTGCCCCACAACAACTGTGTCTCAGTCAGAGTCTCACTGTATTACCCAGTCTGGCTTTGAGTGACCTGACCGAAGCCATCCCTTTACCTCAGTCTCTAGAATAACTGGAACAGCAATTAGCCAACACCATGTTTGGCAAGAAAATTGCTTAGTGTCCCTTGACCCTCCTGGTTTATTTATATTCCATTCTAGACTCCTTATTCAATGAATATTACTTCGTTTTTGTTGTAACTTATCTATTGATAAAGCCAGGATTAGCTTCCCGAGGATACCATCATAAAATACCACAAGCTAGGTAGTTTCAAACAACAGAAATATTTTGTCTTCATGATTTTCGGGACCATGCCAGGGAGCTTCTGCAGCCTGTTGTAGCATCATTCTTTGCCCCTTTCTATCTTCTGGATTGTTTGCTAGCAATTTTGATATTGTAGTTGCTCAGCTGGTAATCCTAAAAACAGGATTTCTTCCCTTCTTTTTGAAGGGAATCTCCCTGAGAATTTCTGTCTTTAATATAAAACTTTAAGGACAGCTGAATTAGGAGCACACCCTACTCTTATAAGGCTATAGGTGAATTAATCACATCTGCATCAACCTTCTTTTATTTTATTTTTTGAGATTGTATTATATTGATGTTCTTTTGTATTTTTAATTTTTAAAAATTTTTATTACTTTATAAATAATATCAATCAAAGTTTCCACTTCCTCCCCTCCTCCCACTTCCCTCCTGCTCCCACACACACCCTCCTCCTATCCCCACTCTAGTCCTAAGAGAAGGTAAGGTACCCTGCCCTGTGGGAAGTCCAAGGCCCTCCCCCCATTCAGGTATGCATTCAAATAGAATAGGATCCCAAAAAGCCAGTACATGCAGTAGAGACAAATCCCAGGGCCATTATCATTAGCTTCTCAGTCTGCCCCAATTGCCAGCCACATTCTGAACTAGCCTTGTCCAGTAGTCAACTCTCTTTTTAAATGTAATAAGTCACATTAAAATTGTCTTTTGTATGTTGAGCACAGCCAACCCACAATAATTACGCATGCTCAGAAATAATAAAAGGTGATTTCAAGCTCATGGACCTGTGGACTGAAAGGTCGAGGCCTTGGTACATTAGGAACTAAGACCTTGGCACTTTAATTCCTTGTCTATTAATCATGGATAAGAATGGTGAGCAGTAATGGTGAGTTGCTAATAATTATTGAAAGTCATATAAAATAATAGACCAAAATGAATAGATTGAAATGATTGCTTAGTAACTGGCATAGAGCAAATGCGCAGTAAATGTCCCCAATCACTCCTAAGCATAGAAACTACGTCTAAATGTGAACTGTGTTCCCTCTTTTAAATACTATCAAAGTTAACAATCTATGGGGAGAGAGTCATTATGACTCATGCCTAAGCACTGCCGAGGCTATGGCAGGGGAATTACCACAGTTAAAGGCCTGTCTGTCCAACATGGTGAAAAAGCTGAAAAACACTAAATAACTCACAAAACTGGGAGAGAGAGAGAGAGAGAGAGAGAGAGAGAGAGAGAGAGAGAGAGAGAGAGGCCATGGCAAGAAGTTTCCTGCTTTGGTCTAAATTTCGTCCTTTGTTAGAATGCAGAACTTCCTGGCAATGTCTGAAAAAAAGAATCCTGAAGACTCCAAGAACGAAGACTTAAGAAGCCTCTGGAGTGGAAAGGCACCCAAACTCCTAAATGAAGAGATTACTGTCAGCAGCCAACCTTGACCCCCCAGCACATGTTGTACTCAGCTGACAAATGTACTTTTACATCAGCTGACTGCAGCCCCAGCAGAATTGTTTCTGAGTTTAGCAGAGGCAGAGATTTCTCGACAGAAACCAAAGAGCAGGACCATTGAAAACAAAGCAGGGCTACTGGTCCACACGCACATTAAACGGTGACCCTGGTCTTTCTATTCTAAGTGGTAGGAGTCATCTGTAAGGCTTTCTTCTCTGAAGACCACTGTCAGGCCAGTCACAGAAGTATCTAGTGAAGCATGAATGCAGTTGGGAGACACGGTAGCAGTCTCTGAGAGGCAGAGATGCAGAAACATCACAGCAGAATGGGTTGTTAAACGTGAGAGCTGTAGCGCTTGCTTGCAGTGCTTGAAGGAAAATTAATATTACCTTATTTTGTATGTAAAGATGGCTTCAGGATGAATTAAAGGTGGCACATATCAAGCACAGGACCACAGAGAGAGCAAGGAAAAAAGCTAATTGGAGTAATCTGATTTGAAGAGATGAGAATTTTCTAGAGCTTATGTTAGAAAGCTTCTAGAGCAGAGGCCAAAGATCTTTTTCTGTAAAAGGCCAAATAGTAAATATTTCCAGCTTGGGGGCCATATGGTCTCTGTCAAAATAACTTAACTTTGTCATTGTGGTGCAAAAACAGTCGAAGACATCTGTATACAAATGGGCATGGCTGTGTTCCAGCGAAGGCTTATTTCTAAAAACGGAAAGGAGCCAGATTGGGCCAGTAGGCCACAGTGTACTGAACCCTTGCCTCCTTTTGCTGCTATGGCAAACGATTTGTTCGGCCTTATAAAAACAAACAGCACTTAAGCCCGTGTCACCTCTTCCTGGTCCACGGCTGCAAAGCTTTCCACAGAACTGAATGTCAGCCATCCGGGATGACTCGCCTTGCTAAGTGAGGTCAGTCCCTTGGGTCGCAAAGCCAGAAGCAGAGCCTGGGTGTGAATTTTCCACAGCAGATACATGATTTTGTGTCTTGTTGGCACACCTGTTTGTGTCCAACCTGCTGCTTGCTGCATCTGCCTACTGCTCTTTCTCTTCTAACCCGCCTTCCCCCACCCATGTTCTTGTTAGCTACTTTCTGTTTTCCTGAAATGTCATTTGATTTTGCAACTCCCCACCCCACCTCCACACACACACACACACTTAGATCTGTGGCTTCTGTTCCTCTTCCTTCATGGAGCTGTGATTACAACACATCCATTCAAACTTGCTACATCTCTAACTGTGGCCCCTATACAGATTCCATGAGCACCATACTTGGCTAGAACAGCATTGGGTAGGCAGAATCTTTAGGGTTTGATTTTACTCAAAAGGCTGAATTTGTTGAAATAGTATAAAGCACCAGGAAATGGGGGAGACATCAAACATTCTAAAGTGAAAGTAGATTTACCACATCTCCTGAAGACAGTTTAGCTGAGCTGGAAGGAAAGGATCTACCAATATATCACCACTTTCTTTCACTAAAAATGCTGAACTCCTGAAGCCTGGGATGACCCGAGTTGTCACACAGTTCTTAACTAATCTGAAATCCTAACGTGTTGATTCTCTATGTTCAGTTTGCTTCTTTTGGTCTTTCTACCTGAACATGTGAAAAGCCAAAGAGAAGAGTCTAGCACGCTTCCCCTCCTTTTCAGCTTCTGACACCCTTACTCCTGATACCAAATCTTCAGGCCAAAGAACCAGAGTAGGTTTCCTTCCTACATCTCTTTCACAGACATAAGGTTCAGGGTTGTTAACTTCTAAGAAAGTTGAGCTTTGTAATTTCTTCAAGGCAACCATCTGCTCTTTCTTCTGCTACCTTCCACCCACAAAACTGTCTCCTCACCACCTGCACCTTTCTTTGGTCGCTCTTCTTCCCATGGGTTGAGATTCACTCAGGTCAAGCACCTGAAACACCAATGTGACACTTCCAGGAAAAACATAAAGCAGGGAAGGGTTGCTTGCTGCTTCCTTCTGTGGTCCAGGCCCATGTATTAATTCAGTAGACCTGCTACAGCGAAGGACCATGAGGTGAGCAGCTAAAAGAGCAGAAAGTTATTGCCTCACAGTGCTGGGGGCTACAAGTTGGGATCAAGTTTTGTAAATTTTCTGAAGTCATTTTGAAATGGTTATTCCCTTTTGAGAGCTGTGGGGGGAAATCCATCCAGTCCTCTCTTCCAACTCTTGGGATTTTGCTGCTGACATGCCTGTGGCTTCAATCACTCAGTCTTTATGGCATCCTTTCTCTGTATGTGCATCCAGATTTTCCTTTCCATAATGAGTCAAGTCTTTTAGATTAGAACCCACTTTATGAACCGCATCTTGCCTTGACTGTGTGTGCAGAGCCCCTATTTCCTGGTAAGATCACATTCCAGAGTTTGGGGGTGTCTGAATTCAATATGCAAATTCGAAGGGAGCCATTTTTTGTTGTTTTTTATTTATTTATTTATTTTAATATTGATTTATTTGTTTATTTAAAAGTGTGTTATGTATGTTTGTGTGTAGGAATATATATGCTTGTACTATAGTACATGTGTGGAGGTCGGAGACAACTTATAGGATTCAGTTTTCTTCTTCTACAGTGTGGGTCCTGGGAATTGAACTCACATCAGACTTTGGAGCAGTTGCCTTGACTCACTCAGCCATCTTGCCACTCCTATTAGTATTTACTCATAATTAAATTATTAATAATGAATCATTTACCTAAGCTATCAAAATGCTAAATGCAATGCCCATAATTAATCATGATGAAAACCTTTACATTTCTAAGCTTGATGCAAAAGCAGTATTAGCCAAGAAACACTTCACAACCTCCGAGAGAGAGACAGCTTTCTGTGCTGTGCACCCCTGGTGGCAATTCCCTCTCCATAATTATTGCAAATTTATTGAACTCAATGGTCTGTGTTTTTCTCCATTACTTCTTTACCCAGAAGTCTATCACACTGCCTGATATGCGGTAGACATTGGAAAATGTTTACTGAATCAAAGAAGAAGTCTTCTACACACTAGAAATAGTGGGAAATCTAATGTAGTTGTACTCCCATAGGGACCTCAATATTTCTAGCAAGTATTTGTTTTAATCTTAAGAAAAGCCGCTCTGCCAACAAAAGAACTCCAATCAAACCAGATTAGACTGAATTAAAACGCCCATGTTTAATAAATGCGGCACTCTCGGGTGAACTGAGACAGCATGGCAGGGAGAGGAGTCTACACAAACCGGAAACCAGGTGTACTTTTTTCTGGCATGAGCCTAAATACCCCGTGGGAGTGGTCCTGACCCTCCCCCGGGAGGGGTCTGTGCTTGGCAGGCTGGGAGTTGAAGTCCAAGCATTTGCCAGGCTGGGAATTGCAGTCCAAGCACTTGGCAGGTTGGGAATTGGAGTCCAACTCAATATTACATTTCAGACTCTTTGGATACAGGGGTGTTAGAGGGCTGGGGTTTCACTTTGACCAAACAGCAAGTACTCACATCACAATGCTTGGAAATCTTGTGATATCATGGATAAGGAGACAGATGAGTGACCACTGATTCAGTCACTTATGGGTGGAACATGACATTACCTTGCTTTTACAAATTTTCATAAATTTCTTTAGATGATCTCAAAAAAAATTATCTTGAAGGATTGGACTGGAAGTTTCTTAAGCTCACATCTTCAACCTTGCTAGCATTGTGATAGTGTTATTTACGACAGACACAAAGCCACTTCTCGTAGTCACAAGCTTGCCCAGGACTTGCAGGAAGTGTTTCGGGATTTTGGCATAATGGTAAGACTGAGGAAAGTCTCCACACACAGTGAAAAAGGCTCTGAGCCAGATCCAAGAAGATAAAATACAACAAGCGACGGCTCCTGTCAGATGAAGGCAGCAGGGTCGATACTGGTCAATGAGAACAGACAACCATGCCACAGCGGACTGCAGACCCTGCCTCTGCCTTTTAGACTCGCCACACCACTAACCAGAAACGCCACTTTCAGAAATCAGGGACAAAACCAGCATCATTTTCATCTCTCACTCTCCGGATCTGGGACCTTTACTTTGTCCTCGTTTTGTATGCCAGGAAAATTTGTCACCAAGTGACTAAAAGAACATTAAATGGCAAAACTCTGGCCATAGGACTTTGCTGTCTTTGTGACAATTTAACAAAATGTCTCATTTTGGGCTCAGAGCTAAAACAATGCTTCAGCAGCCCACCTGAGACTCCCAAGCAGGCTGTTTATCAACAGGAGTTAAAGTCCCCTTCTGAGCAGCTGCTGTGGAGGTGTCTTCTCTCAGCAGAGAGGCACCTTTTCCGTGGTTCTACATTGATCAGTAACTTCTAGTTAACGGATGTATCTTGCTTCTGGGGCCTTGAGACCTGACAGCCCGTAGAAAGACTATTAAAATCACTTTGCTAACAAAGAAAAATCAATGGTTCTCCACAAGGAGGTGCCCTCCAGTACAATCAATATACAATAGGCTAATGCTGGGCTGGAAAGACTGTGGACAGATGTAAGCTTTTGATGAGATTAAAGGTATGGAAAAAAGGGAGATGTTTTTTGTCTTGCTGACGAAATAAGAGAAATAAAGATGTAGTTTGTTGTAAGTTGTATCTGCTTTTCCTTCAGTAGACCTTAGTTATTAAAAGCACCATTTTTTCATTTGAGTATAATATTTTGAAAAGTATCATTTATCTTGTTTTCGGTTTATAGACTATGTTAGAGAGTTAGAGTTGTTCTACAAGGCATGCTCGTACAAGTAGTTCCAGATTCAAACTGGAGGGACAGATAGGATTGGGAACCCCATCAGTTCTATTGTTAAGAGCTATGGAGGAAAAGTATGTGCTATATGTAATTTTTCCCCCACTAACTGTGAGACATATATGAATTAAGATGTCAGGCAGGTCTTGGCGCTTTTTTGTGTATTTTTGTACCAACAAATCAATAATGAACTGTCATTTTTAGGTGCAGGATTCAAGAGGAGAAAAATGACATTCCCATGGCTTTTATAGCAGCTATGTATTTTCATAAAGCCTTGCTTGCATGCCAACATTTTTTGAAGCAGGCATGAAACTTGAAATAAACCTCAGTTCCAGCTGTTCAGACCGGAGCAGAGCCCACTCTTGGTAACAAAGAACTTTATGCTGAGAACATGAAGTACATTTTTGCTCAAAGAAATATTGCAGCTGAATAGAGCACACACAAGCAGGGAACAATCATCAGTAACTTACATACCTAGCTAGAATGGGTATGTATGAACTGAACTGACACTCAGCGTTAAAATGCTAAATGCTCTTGATTTCATAAGACCAGCAACATAATTCAGGACTGGTGTGTAAAATTTTGCACAATGGTAGATAAAACAAAAGTGTGGATATTTTACAATTTACACAGTATTTGAAAACACACATTATTTAGGAGGTAATTTTTGTTCGTTGCAGATCATCTCATAGGAATTATTGTTTATGGCTTCTGGTCTCTTGAGTTTGAACTTCACTAGTTCACTCAAGTGTTGACCTTGAAAAGACAGTCTTGGTTATAAGTAAGCCAAATCAATTGCTGGATATAAAGCAATGTGATTCTTAGTTCATGTGCCCCAAATAAAAGCCTGCACACTGGTTAGGCAGTTTTGGGCATTAAAGGCAAAATCTGAAGCTAGCAGAGTGGTATGGAGTAAAAATCCTAAAGAGATCTCTAAGGATGTTTATTCTCTCTGTGGCTCTTGTACGATCCCCATGCTTTTCTTGGAGGAACACAGGCATTGCTCTACTGCTGATCTGCATTGCCAGAGCCTCTCTCCATTCCATGTCAGAATCCCTTGAAGATCACATGCTTTCTGTGTAAGTACTCCATGGGTCTCTTTAGACAGATATAGTTCACGAGAGGGAGAAGCGATAACAGGAGATTCTTGGATGAGCAACAGTTATGGGAGGAGTATGCAAATTATGTGGATACAGATAGTGCAAAATAATGAAATTATCAAAGAACTCTAGTGTTTTATGTTTGATATGTAGTTTTGAGGTTGATACCTTGTCTGAAATATGGTGAAATTTGTAATTTATATTTGACATTTATCAATTACAGGGTATCACAATCTCTAGGATAAATGCTAATATGTCAAGAAATTCTGCAAAGTAAAAATAATAAGAGAAAGTGTAGCAAGTTAATGACTAATTACAACTTAGTAATTACAGGCAAACAAAATAAAACTTAAAAGAATAAAAAGGTACCCAACATAGAGTAAGAAACATACACGAGATTGAAAACTGCGATTGAAGTCCGAAGGACACACGTGGTAGGAGGAGAGACCGGACTCTGAACTGCGATTGAAGTCCGAAGGACACACGTGGTAGGAGGAGAGACCGGACTCTGATATCTACACATGTCCTGTGGCACAGGTGTGTACATGTGAGCACACGCCCAAGGAGGGAGGAAGGGAGAGGAGAGAGAGACTCAACAATTTAATATCTATATTTAAATTTCATATGGATTTTTAAAAATAAGTTCTGCTTAGTTTTGTGTATTTTTATCTTATTATCTTCTTTGCAGGCAAGCTGTCTTGTTTTGAGATCTGAATGTCTGGAGCCTCCTATTTCTAACTTCACACTGTTCTAGCTTTGTGATCCCAAAGACAAGCAGTAGGCACTCAGTAGGAATTCCTCAAAGGTTTGTTAGGTCTTCTGATCAACTGCTTTTATTTGATGCAATCCTCTTAATTAAAAACCGAAGAGATGAAAATGGATCAATTTAATGCTGTAGTAAGTCTATTAAAATCACGTGGAACCAGAAGTGTTTGCCAAGGAAAGAGGCTTTGTAAACTCTAAAGTTACATTTCCTAGTGCTGTGACCCCCAAAGTCAGTTTTTGATGCTGTGTGAAAGAACAATTGTTGTGATTTGTTGGGGAAACAAGGGTCTTTGCACCCACCGCTCCCACTCACGAGGGAAACCAGAAACATTAAACACTCAGAGCAGATATTAATGTTTTTTTAAATATTTATTTATTTATTATGTATACAATATTCTGTCTGTGTATATGCCTGCAGGCCAGAAGAGGGCACCAGACCTCATTACAAATGGTTGTGAGCCACCATGTGGTTGCTGGGAATTGAACTCAGGACCTTTGGAAGAGCAGGCAATGCTCTTAACCTCTGAGCCATCTCTCCAGCCCCTCAGAGCAGATATAATACCTAAATTCCACCCAGAAATCTGGGAGTGGATGCTGTTAATGACCTGGTGACCTTTTTCCTCAGCTCCCAGTTAGTAGAATCCACTCTCAGGGGAGATGTCACGTGTGCTTTATGGCTTGTTGATCTCTATACTAGATTCTGGGTCTTGGCTATCAGATCTTCCTGTATGGTCACATGTAATTTGATCTCTATACTAGGTTCTGGGTCTTGGCTATCAGATCTTCCTGTATGGTCACATGTAATTAGATCTCTATGCTAGGTTCTGGGTCTTGGCTATCAGATCTTCCTGTATGGTCACATGTAATTTGATCTCTATGCTAGGTTCTGGGTCTTGGCTATCAGATCTTCCTGTATGGTCCCATGTAATTTGATCTCTATGCTAGGTTCTGGGTCTTGGCTATCAGATCTTCCTGTATGGTCACATGTAATTTGATCTCTATGCTAGGTTCTGGGTCTTGGCTATCAGATCTTCCTGTATGGTCCCATGTAATTTGATCTCTATGCTAGGTTCTGGGTCTTGGCTATCAGATCTTCCTGTATGGTCCCATGTAATTTGATCTCTATGCTAGGTTCTGGGTCTTGGCTATCAGATCTTCCTGTATGGTCACATGTAATTTGATCTCTATGCTAGATTCTGGGTCTTGGCTATCAGATCTTCCTGTATGGTCACATGTAATTTGATCTCTATGCTAGATTCTGGGTCTTGGCTATCAGATCTTCCTGTATGGTCACATGTAATTTGCAGTGGAACTTCTGTGTAGTCACTCCCTTTCTTTGTGTTGTAAAACTGGTACTAGAATGATTGTTGACTGATATTTTTTCAAATTCAATTGTGTTTAGATATGCTAGAAATAAATCACCCAGCATCAGACACTCTAGAAATTTCATCTGGTTTGAATAAGTCAAATTGAACTGATGAAGTTTGCATTATCACCCCTCGGCGGTTTGTTTCCCTGTCTGCTGTGATATCTGCAGGGGCCCTCGGTGACTGATCCATTTGTGTGAAACATTCAACCTTGAATCATGTTAACACATACAATTTGTGTGTGTGTGTGTGTGTGTGCGCGCGCGCACGGGTGCACACATGTGCATATGGGTTTGTGTTGTTCATGTTTTCAAAACTGAAAATAAAATTCTCAAATTTTATAAAAATTATAAGGATGGTACCCCAATTCACTAGCACTTAACACTTTTCTGTACTTTCTAAACAATTGTGTGCATGCATTTACAAGAATCTCAAAGTAAGAATATTGCTAAAATAATTGTCTTTAACTGGAATTAGTATTATTTCTTAACTATGGCTATTTTATAAATAGTTAGAGTATAATTTTATAATTGAGTGGGTTTTTTAATTTTTTTGTGTTCTTTTTACAATTTCAGTTCTCAGTATAAAGAATAGAATGCCAAATAACACGAAGGTGCGTTTTTAAATTGCCATCACTCTTACCAGCCTCTCTGACCTTTACCTCCTACGTCATAGAATTCTGCTTTACATCTTCCCGCTCCTGTATCAGGTGGAAGTCTGCTGGATGCCGGTCTTTATTTTTCCCATATATTATCAGTTGAAATATTATCAGTATATGAGTACATATACTCTTAATTCTCAATATTTAGGTCTTTTCTTAATTTTTGCTTTGAAAAAATATTTAATTAGCATGCAAAATAATGGCTTTAACTATGACAGCACACAGGCTTATCCTATCCTGTTCTTACTTTCACACCCAACTATTCCTGTGTTCTCCATCCTCACTCTCTCCTGATGGTCCCCTTCTTCCCCCAAATTGTCTCTTTTCTCCTTTTATGTCAGATATTATTGTTTAATTTCAAGATTCCACATGAGAAAGAAAATGTATTTGTCCTTCTTAATCACGTTTAACTTATTTAATAAGATACATATCTATTCACTCGTGTGGATTGAAACATAATTGTCTTCTGATTATGTCATTCTTTTTCTACTATCTGAAACATTTTTGTAAAGTATCTTCTCTTTAGTTAGTCACAAAGGAAAAACAGAGTATGAGTAAACCACCAGCTACACAGAAGAAAAAGAAAGTATCAGCCCAGCCCAGCTATTGTCAGCTTCCAATAACTCTCCTGTAAGGGATGATGAAGCATGGTTAATGAAAGCTTAGGGTCAGAAATTAGAGTTCAATCTGAAGATCCAAAAAGCAAAATATCCAGCCACTGACTCTTACCCCAACCTCAGTCTTAAATGGCAATTCTGCCTCCTGGAATCTCAGAAGGAGACTGAATCTGAGAGCTGTCTCCCTCCCATTTTATATTCCTCTCTAGGGCTGGGATTAAAGGCGTACAACACTCAGATTAAAGGTGTGTGTTACTATAACCTGGTCTATAAGGCTGACTAGTGGGATGTTGTACTTTCAGTTCTTCAGGCAGTCTTTATTCATTAAATTTCATTTGAAATGCCATGGTCGGATGAGACCGAAAGAGCTCCTCCTCCATGTATATACATATGTATGTATATATATATATACATATATATATATATATATATGTATATATATATATATGGCTACACCATTGTAAACACCTCCTCTCGGTATAAACAATTACCCCTAGGTCTGCATGTACTTTTGGATTCCATGGTTCTGTGGACATGGGATGTTACTCATTCTAAAAAAATAAAATTTTTTTTTTCCTTGAGAAGTAAAAAAAAAAAAGGCAATATTCTGCGGCCTTCACTAATGTTCCTCATAAGTTCAGAACATATTTATATCTCTCTGTAGCTGGAAATAAATCAATTGCTCTCATATTCAATAAGACTCCCTGAACTTCCCCCTTACCTTAACTGAAAAGATTTCATCGATTTGTTTTTGCATGGTTACCTTTTATACAAGGATATAGCTTTGTTGTGTCCTCTAAAATGGCCTTGACAGGACTTTCTGATAGTTGATTAAACTCCAATGAACGTTAAAATAAGGGCACAGCGGTCCATCCTGTGACCCAGTACTTCCACTTCAAACACAAACACAGAACTGCGTAGATAAATCATGTGACTTATGATAGTACAAAACGTACCTAAAAATAAAAGCAAAACCAAGAGCAACAGAAAGTCCAACATTGGAAAACTGGTATAATAAATTACAGAATAAGTATCAAATTTAATATTGCATAACGTGAAAAAACTATACTTATACAAGAGTCCTCATAAGCCAGCGCATCATCCAGAGAGTTTGTTCCAGAGAGCAGGCAGGAAAAGCTGAGCCTCCTGGGATTTCTTCCTCAAAAGAAAATTAATTCAATAGTGAGAGAAGTTTCTGATGGAAACCATCAAGTATTGTGGGATATTTATACACTTTGTGAAGAACTGTTGCTGTGATTGGTGTAACTCAAAAGCTAAACAGCCAATAAATAGGCAGGAAGTATAGGTGAGATTTCTGGGCAAAGAGAGAAAGAATTTGGAAGGAGGAATCCAGGCATGTGATTTTGCCAACAGACTCGGAGCAAGTTGGATAAGTCATACTAAGAAAGGGTAATTTAGCCACATACATTGGTTAATTAAGTTATAAAAGCAAGATGGGAAAGAGCCTAAACTAAAGTCAAGCTTTCATAATTAATAATAATTCCTCCAAAGCTACAGAAAAATACAAAGAAGAAAGAAAAGAAAATAGTAAGTCTTCCTGTCATTATTTGCAGGTTGGTGGTCTGAAGTTCAACAGCAACAACAACAACAACAACAACAACAAAACTTTCTACAACAAATTGCATGAGTTCCAGAATACTATTTGTTCCCTGTCTTTTAGAATCAGCCCATCATCAGGTCTTATGTATCAATAACCTTTAATAATATCATATGCTTTTTAAAAGTTTTTTCCATGCTATCAATAAATCTCATGTTTGCCTCAGCTGTTTCCTCTGCTTGTTGCTCCGAGGAGTCAATTACAGTCTTTACCAAGCTGTGTAGAAGTCTAGTAGACTCTTTCAGCAGTGTGTGAAGGCAATTTCCTTTTATCTAGTCCTTCACTGTTGGTCAGCTGTCTTGCATATGTTTGCTATCCATTCCAAGGGACAGAATTGAAATAAAGTCCACGATTCTTTGCTTGAGTTTCCTTGTGCATAAGCCAAGCTTGAATATACCTTATGGTGCACAAACCAAAAATTGTTGAGTTCTTTGGGATCAGGAAACAGTCCGAAAAGACCCAAAATAGATCAAGGAAAGCAAACCGGATCTGAAAAGTCAAGACAACACAATCCAAGATGGTTATGGAAGGACCTTTATGGCTTCCTTCCTTAGCCTCAGAGAGAGAAGGCAGTAACAGGCAGGTCAATGCCTGTCCTTTGCTGAGCTCAGGAAAGTCTTGCTAAAGACCACCCAGCCTGTGCATACTGCTCCTCTACACAGAGAAATGTGAAATTTCACTCCTCCATTATCCTGGTTTGTGTTCATCAGATCAGTGTTTTGATGCTTATACAATAATTATTTCATACTTTATTAACATATATGCTCTAGATTAACAAATTCAGTTAGTAGCAGGATGTTAATCCTAAATATAGATAAAATGAATGGATATGCAGCTGGAGGGTGAGTTCTGGCCACTTTTCAGTGTTGTGTGATGTGCTAACATCTGATACTGAAGATGCTTCATTTTGTTTGTATCATTTAATACCGAGAACTTGTGCTGACCAGTGACAAACGGAGCCTTCCATGGTCCTCTCTGTCTTAGCTCTGGTGATCATTCTACCCCTGCTCTTCAGTTGTGTTTTCTGGCGCCAGTTCATGTCCCCCAATCTTCGTTCAAGTCCTAAAGGAAAAACTTTCCTGAAGTTGACCTTTTAAGGAATTTTGCACAATTAAATCATTTCTTTAGTAAGGAGATTTCTACAGATATATTCAAAAAGTTAAACAATATGTTCTAACTGTCCATTGGTGGGTATCATAAAGACTTACTAGGAAATTAATTTTCTATTGTCCACCTTCCCATATCTTACTTATAGGGCCCGTAGAACTTTGTAGAAACAAACACCCTGGGCATCTGTAGTATTTTCTCATCTAGCAGGTCAGTTTTGACAGTCACTCTTTACTCGCATCCCACCTTTCAAGTTCCAAACACCACTGTGAATTGAAGTAGGTTCGCTGTGTACTGGTCCTTGCTTGTCTACTTTAATGACTCCAAATGCCTGTCTCCAAAGGCTACATGAAGACTTTCTTAAAGATGGGGAGCAAGAGACAAGGAGCCTGGGTTTCACCATATGCTTATTCTTCAAAGCTGCCTTTGAGGGTGGAGTCTCATCTACACAGGCAAGGAAATTCAGAAAGCAGTTTAGGCTGGGTCTTTACAATTCAAGGTCACAGGAATTGCTAGCCTGGCATATCAAAGTCCTGCTTTAGGGAGGAGTGATTGTAAGAGAGTCCCAGCTGTTCAATTGGTCCATTCCTTTCTCCAGATGATACATTCCCAGGGCTTTCTGCAATAAGGCTTTGAACCATAAGTTAAAAGGCAGAGAGCAGGGGGAGTGCGAGGCTACCCAGTGGCCTACCCTATAGTCAACACCTATTGCTGAATTCTATATATACCCAGTGGCCTACCCTATAGTCAACACCTATTGCTGAATTCTATATATACCCAGTGGTCTACCCTACAGTCAACACCTACTGCTGAATTCTATATATACCCAGTGGCCTACCCTACAGTCAACACCTATTGCTGAATTCTATATAGTTTGATATTCTTCTCTGTGGGAGTAGAGCTGCCTTTTCATCTTACAAATTTCATTCACGATGGTATTTATAACTCATATTACAGACTCCCATGACTCTGAATAAAATTAAAATCAGTAGTCCATCTGGCCAATGCTACTACTTATTGAAACCAGAGGCTTTCCTGACCCGCTCTTCAATGATACCTCTATTATGCAAACTTTTGCTGTATGCTTTAAAATGTATCACCTGTACATTTCTCCTTTCAAAACTATATCTATGTTCACCAGTTTAGCCTGAGTAAGCTCAGTCACCTTCTATTTATTTATTTATTTATTTAAGATTTCTGTCTCTTCCCCACCACCGCCTCCCATTTCCCCCCCTCCCCCAATCAAGTCCCCCTCTCTCATCAGCCCAAAGAGCAATCAGGGTTCCCTGCCCTGTGGGAAGTCCAAGGACCATCCACCTCCATCCAAGTCTAGTAAGGTGAGCATCCAAAAACTCCCACAAAGCCAGTACGTGCAGTAGGATCCAAAGAAAAACATATAGGCATCCTCCTGAATATTAACCTTCATCAGGCAAGGAAAGGAGACAGAGACAGAGACTCACATTGCAGCACCGGACAGAAATCTCACGGTCCAAATCAGGAGCAGAAGGAGAGAGGGCACGAGCAAGGAACTCAGTCACCTTCTTAAATCCTAGAATGCATTTAAAAAACCCTGTTTTTATTTTCTCACACTCCATGATTTTAATTATTTTCTCTCTCTCTCTACACTCTCCTCTCCCTCCCCCCCCTTTCTCTCTCGGCAAAGAAGTCTGTTTTGTAACTCAGTGACCAGCTTGCAGTCTTCTCTCCCCAGTAACTGCCACTGTAATGCTAGACAGTCAGATTTCTACCTTTCATTTATCATAAGTAATTAATAGTCATTTCATTTACATAATGATATGGGTAAGATGCATCTCCTTATGTTGTATAATCTCTAAGAGCAGGAAACTCCACTTTATCCATTCTGTATTTTTGAGCTTTTAGTACAGCATATGGCACAGATATGAAAATGCATAAATGCTTGTTTAAAAATGATTGATGCTCTGTTCTGGAATCTTCATTTCAGAGAACACCTGGCTGGAGAATGAGTTTCCAAATCATGGAGAAGGACGGTGAAGGGTCAGTCAGCACTGAGTTTCCCAGAGTTCATCCTGAGGCAAATATGCATGCTCTGCTAATGCTGAATTGCCCTGTTCAACTATTAGCCAAGTCCTATCTTGAAGAATTTTCTTATCCCAGGAGAACTCCAGGATATAGGCCTGCAAAAGAGAGCAGGCCAATCAAAACCAGAGATCCCGATTTCTTGCCACAATCTGGCACAGAATGAAATCTGAATAAATATTTGTCAGTGTAATTATATTTCCTATAGGAATATAATTGACAGTCCCTGATATATGGCAAACAGCTAGAGAGAAAAATAACAAAGACAGGTGGATTCTATCCAAACCATATTACATTTTCTCAAAGTTACAGAATTGCTACCAAATAATCCATGTTTTTTAAAGTATCTGTTTTACCAAAGAAGGACAACAATGTGCCTTTCTCCTGTGAGTCAGTTAAATGAGAAAATGAATTTTTTAAGTACCAAGGTGTTTTAATTTTTGTTGTCCTCTATAAAATCTATTACTGGGTAATATTAGTTTTCATTTTCCTTTGCAAAATAAGCAATTATTCATTGTTTTTCATAAACTGAAAAAAAACTGAAGTTCAGAGGAACATTGGGGATTCAAGTTCATTTACAAACTGGAAGGTAGTAGCAGACTCCAATGTGGATCTGCTGAGTTCAAGTCTGGCTTGGAATCATTATTCTGTAATGAACAATGAGGACAGGCATCAAATGATGTCAAGTCTTAGAGAGAGGGAGAAGTAGCAATATAATTCTAGAACATGTGCTGGCCAAGATGCACTGTGGGAATATCTTGCCGTGTAGAGATGCAATCTTGCTACTTTGAGAAGACAGGGCTGTAAGAGACAAAACTGACCAATAGTGGTGATTCAATAATTATGTTCAACCTTCAAAAATCAAAGAACTATCTCTGGTAGGGTTCAATATTCATTCGCATGCACAGTTCCATATTTATTAAATAGCTATTCATAACTGAGTTTCTATATAAAGTAATAGTCTCTATATAGTATATGTAATATATCCCAGCCTACCCAAGGTTTTACAGGTAATTCATTTTAGAATTTGATGTGGGATTCCCCTCTGTATGCTGTGAATAAGTTTTATTACCATTGATTAATGAATAAAGCTGTTTGGGACAATGATTTAGCAGAGTAAAGCCAGGTGGGAAATCAACAGTGTTATAGAGAGAGAGTAGATGGAGTCAGAGAGACGCCATGTCTAAAAGAGAAAGAAGCCAGAATGCTGGAACCTTGCCAGTAAGCCACAGTCTTGCAATATACAGATT
Source organism: Microtus pennsylvanicus (assembly GCF_037038515.1). Taxonomy (NCBI): domain Eukaryota; kingdom Metazoa; phylum Chordata; class Mammalia; order Rodentia; family Cricetidae; genus Microtus; species Microtus pennsylvanicus. Next base: position 68,627,003 of record NC_134592.1, read on the forward strand.
AATAGAAATTAATAGAAATAGGTTAATTTAAGATGTAAAAGTTAATCAGTAATGTACCTAAGCTATTGGTCAAGCAGTGTTGTAATTGATATGTTTTTTTGTGTTATTCGGGTCTGAGTGGCTGGGAAACAAACCAACAGTCTCTTCCTACAGAATAGCACCCAAACTATTGGGGCTAACATTCATGACTGGCCACCCACTTCAGGTCAGTGTCCTTGTACAGCCACTCACGGTAAGGAGAAAAGTAGCTGAGAGCACACTAGCAGCTCAGCACTCTCTGTCTAGGAAACTGGCTTGATGGGGTCTGCTAGGCATGCACAGGCAAGAGAACATGGCAGATTCCTACTGCCATACACAGAGATATTTCCAGGCCACTCAGTGTGCTACATAGCAGATTTAGCTTTTATTCATATAAAAGGGATTTATGTGCTGCATGCTCCTTCCCAGAGTGTGGTGAGTGTAGCTCCTACCTGACGGTCCCAGAACTGGCAGTAAATGTACCTCTGCCATATTGAAAATCTAAGAGAAATGGTTTTAATGTATATAGAATTCCCTGTGCATTTAAGAGGATATATGTGAGCAAGATAAAATATTTTACTTCATGATTATAGTTGTTGTAATGTATTATAAATGTGACCAAAATAAAATTATCAAAGAAAAATGTCTATTCTGTGACTGCAGACAGAAAATCTAAGGTATTTGAAAAAGTCTCGAAATATGAGCAGAAATTCAAAATCCATGTAGAAGAATGAATAACATGAACAAAAACATGGATACAATAATGGTGATGGTGTATGTGAAAAAGCCAAAGCTTGTTCTTCTCTACAACTGATGAGAGAAAAGAAGTGTGTCTGTGTGTGTGTGTGTGTGTGTATGAGTGTTTGGGTGTGTGTGTGTGCCATAAGTATATTGTGCAAGTAAGAAAACAAGCTCTAGTAATCAGGTTTGACTTTCCACAATCTGACCTCTGTCTTCCAATAATCTGCCCTCTCATCTATGAAGTCTGTGGTAATATGAGAGTCATATTCCTGCACTGCATTCCAATAGTGATTATAAAATTCAGAAATGTGTATTCTAGAATAAAATTCCTGAATATTTCTAATGATAGTTATAGGCATTGGTTGTTAAATTGTGGGGTGGTGCTGGTTTTGAGAAGAGACTGACGTTGTGGTGGCATGATTTGGGGAGCTTGTCCTGACTCTGCATGCCTCCAGCTTTTTGTTCTTGTTGGAGGTGGGGACTGAGTTGCAAGGATTAAGAATGCTTTCCAGATTTTAGTAATTCTGGGATTTCTTCCTTTTTCTCTATTTCCCTTACCTGTCAGTCTCCATTATCCTCCTGAAACTGTCTTTCAAATTTAAACATCCATGAGGACTAAGCCAGAAAGCAGTACTTCCCCGTGGCCTCTGCATCAGTTTGTGCCAGTAGGTTCTTGCATTGCTTGAGTTTCTGTAGAACTTTTTTTTAAAAGATATTTTTTTTTATGTATACAACATTCTGCCTCTATGTATGCCTGCACGCCAGAAGAGGGCTCCAGATCTCATTACAGATGATTGTGAGCCACCATGTGGTTGTTGGGAATTGAGCTCAGGACCTCTGGAAGAGCTCTTAACCACTGAGCCATCTCTCCAGCCCCAGAACTTTTTTTTTGATAATGAACCAAGACGCTGAAGTGTAGACGAAATAAACCTCTTCCTCTGCATGCTACTTTTGCTTGTGGTGTTCCCTCATGGCAATAGAAACCCTAACTAAGGCAGACTATCAAGTTTTCTTTTCCACACCATAACCACCTGTTCTGACATGAGAGTACATTATCAGAAAAGTAAAATTAAGTCTGAAATTCACCCATGATGAACACGTAGAAACACAAGAAAATAAACTTAAGATTTGAAAACACTATTGCACAATTGGTATACTTTGAATGATACCTTTATCATTCTCTTGTGGCATTGAAAACTTGAAAATCCATACATCAAGGAAATGTGGCAGGGAACTGGAGCATGAAAGCCTTAGCCTTGTTCTCAATCGTGATGATATATAAGTTTTCGGTAGAGCATGACTATAGGCACACTGACAAGTATGTGCATGCTTATGGACTTGTGGGTATGTATGCATTCAGGACTTGGCTGCCAACAGTTATTGAGAGATACGGAGAAGAGTACTGTTGGTATCTAGTAGCCAAGGTCTACAGATGGGATGCTTCTTCCAATGGGCTCTGTGTATGAGAAACCATAAATCCAAGAATGAGCTACTGGTAAGGAGACACTAGCTTGCAGAATTCAGTGAAAAAGTGAATTCAACCTTTAAGTTCATAGTGAATTTATAAAGAACATATACTGGAATTTAAATTTTTTATTCAAATATATTATACAAACTATTTGTGAGGAATTTTCTCATATTCTTGACAAAGTTTTGCTCAGAAATCCATTACGTTGTGAATTCTGTTGCACAGTCTCGAGCTATTTCCTCTGATTGATTCAGATATACAGTGCTCTCCACTGTTACTAATTAGTAACTCCGTTGTTACTAATGTAAGAATAAGTGTATTCATTTACAGTGTGCCTGCTTTTCTTATAGAAAACACTGAATTTCTTTTGCCACCTACCCCAATAGATACATCTATAGGATGACTTTTTGCCCTTTGTCTCATTATTGTGTGTGTGTCTTTCCGTCTTTCATCTTACACTGGTCCTGCCACTTCATAACTGTTCTTGTGTAAACTCTGAGTTCCCTCTGTACTTACTTGTTATTCCAAAAAGAAATGTTTCTAGACAGCATGCATCCTCTCCTCTAAAAATAATTTTAGTAATATATTCAGAAGCTGACGAATCATCTTGAACCTCCTCTCATATATCAAACATCACGTTGCATCTCTTGGGTGATACCTGGTGCCATAAACTCAGAAGTAAATTCCTGCTTCCTGTCACCTCCTTGCATCGCAGGAGTGAATGCTCCACATTTCTCTCTTCCCTAGTTATTCCCAGGCTTTGCATTTACTGCATGCATTTCTCACTCTCGCCAGGGCACTGCTGTGATGTTGCTCCCTTGTTGCTTTTAGCAGTATCTAATTTTGAATTAGCTGTAAATTTCATTGGAATACTTCTACTCTCTCCTATTTAATTACCTCTTATATTTAACTTGCACCTACCTTACACGAAGTACTCACATGCTGCAGTGAAATCAAGAATGCTGACCAAACCTAACCACTGCAGATTCATGAGATCAAAACAGGTTGGATTGTCTTTTCTGTGGACCTTTCTATAATGCCAGGTCAACTGAGTGACTTAAAGAAGTAGCTTCTTCTGAGACACAGAAAGTTGAAATAAATGAATCCATAACAGACTTTCAGAGCCTGCAGAAACTAAAATGATCCAGTGATAAGTTACTGGATTTAAAAGCAGCAAAAATAGTGGAGGCCAATGCTATTCTTTTGATACATCAGGATTGATTGTATATATTGTCTGAAGTCATGGGGAGCATTCTTAGTCTTTTCTTTCACTTCTTTTTATCAAGCCCCCCAAAAACTGTGTGAATGTTAATGTGCACTGAATAAATCCTATGATCACGATAACACACTGTAGCACCTTGTAATGATCCATTCCCAAGCTGCCATATCAACGGTCCATTATTGCTGTTTTTTTAAACAATCTTTTATTTCATATCCATTCCTTAAATGGGTGTCAATAATCCTGATTATTTGAATGCATTTCAGAGTTCATGAAAGACTGTATCTAATGTATTTCTGAACTTTAAATGTATTACGTCTCCCACATTGCATTCGTCTACTAATCTTATAATTCAATGAAAAAAAAGGAATTAGATTTGTTTGGCATGATTTGTTCTGTGTAAACCCACGCAGCTCATTGTTCAGTGGTGCTTAAGTGATAAAGAATGTTCAAATCAAATCTATTCAGCTATATTCTTATTTGAATTCAGGAAACTAATTATTTTATTCATGTTTTTTGGGTACCTTCTGGATCCTAAAACCTAAAGAACAATATCCTTTTTCAATATTGTTTTTCCCATTATTTCTTCTTAATTATTTGTTTTGTTCTTATGTAATTCCATTGTCCATTTTTTTGCTACCTTTTCTTATTAGGCTTTTATTCAAAGTATTAACTTTTTCATTCTAATTTCCTTTAACAAAGTTTTAGAAAAAAATGATTTTTGAAAAGATAAAAAGAGCATGAACATGAATCTGATGTCCAGCATCTCCTTGGGAATACAGGGAATGCCTGTGGCGTACTATACAACTTTCCCTACGCTCACCATAATAGAAAGTACCATGATTTAAGCCTTAGTCATACATAGGGATTTCTTCACTTTCCCTTTATGTTCAGCCTATCCTGGTTAAAAGTAAATAAGCTATGCTTTATTCACACTTGTAGGGGAACTATCCTTTCTTGGATGTGGATGGAACAGGAAGGTGTTGCATAGTAGTAGGGGGAGTATAAGGGAGAGGGACTGGTAAGAGAGGATGGCTAATAAATAATAAATAAATAAACATATGATATATAGATGATAGATAGGTAGATAGATAGATAGATAGATTGATAGATAGGTAGGTAGGTAGATAGATAATAAATAAGCAAGCATACAAACTAGAGCCCTGATTGCAGTACCTCAGAAGGTAACTCTATTTAGAGACAGGGTCTTTACAAGCGGAGCTAAAATTAGGTCATGGGAGTGGACACGAATTTCCATATAAGTAGTGTCTTTCCAGCATGGAGAATTTAGGCAAAGATAGAAAGACACAGAAGAAAGACCATGCTAAGACCTGCAGGGAGCCAATGGCCTCCACAGATAAAGGCCCTGGAAAGATACAGTGCTCAGTAGACACCAATCCTGCCAACTCCTTGATTTGGGACACCTGCTCTCGAGACCTGTGATCCCATGCACTTCTACCGGGTAAGCCACCATTCTTGCCTCAGCACTGAAAAACTAGTAGAGCGCCTAACTGTACGTACGTAGTTTTGCTCTTGACTTTATTCCCTTCACTCTAGACTCTTACATTGAGATGAATGACTCTGGTTCTCGCTAAGCACAGCTTTTACAAATACGAGCCTCAGTAGCCAGCTTTCAGATCTCATAGGAGTCAAAACTCTTAAAGATGATGGGAAGACATAAGGAATATTCTATATTGTCCAGTTTTCCTGTCCTCAAGATAGACTGAAAGATTATGTTCAGGGACTTAAGAAAGAAACATCATTCTACATGTAGTTCTTAAAATGTCAGTTACCTTGGAGAAATTCTTTTTTTTTTTAATTGAGAAAAGGAGAAAAAAAAAAACAAGTTTCCACCTCCTCCCAGCCTCCCATTTCCCTCCCCCTCCTCCCATCCTTCTCCCCTTCCTCCCACCCTTCTCCCCCTCCCCCCACTCCTTTCCCCCTCCCTCTCCAGTCCAAAGAGCAGTCAGGGTTCCCTGCCCTGTGGTAAGTCCTAGGTCCTCCCCCCTCCATCCATATCTAGGAAGGTGAACATCCAAACTGGCTAGGCTCCCACAAAACCAGCACATTACGTAGGATCAAAACCCCGTGCCATTGTCCTTGGCGTCTTTGGAAATCAGTGTTTCGGTTTCTCAGGAAATTCGGGCTCAACCTACCCCTGGACCCAGCAATACCACTCCTGGGAATATACCCAAGAGATGCCCTATCATATGACAAGAGCATTTGTTCAACTATGTTCATAGCAGTATTATTTGTAATAGCCAGAACCTGGAAACAACCTAGATGCCCTTCAGTGGAAGAATGGATGAAGAAAGTGTGGAATATCTATACATTAGAGTACTATGCTACGGTAAAAAATCTTGGAGAAATTCTTAAGCATGGGGCTAAAGCTTGCTGGTACTTGCTGGCAAAGAGTATTTGCACAAATTAAGAAAAAGCTCTGGCGTTCTCTTTCTAGGCTCCAAATCTTGATCTAAGTCATACAAGAACACAAAGATAGTTGATAATCATTGACTTCAGCACTAGGAACAAAAGTAGACTTAGTATTTCTGGAAGTCAGGGTTTTGTTTGTTTGTTTGTTTTGTTTTGTTTTGCTAACCCCTTACAATTTCTGAAAGCTGTGTCCCCTATTTGCTGTTGTTCTAATCAGGTCCTTATTTTTCTAACTAAAATCGCCCTTATAGCTGAGTGGTAGTAGTTCATGCCTTTAATCCCAGCACTGGGAAAGCAGAGACAGGTGAATCCTGTGAATTCAAGGCCGTTCTGGGCTACAGAGCGAGTTTCAGAACAATTCGAGCTGTTATACAGAGAAACTCTGTCTCAAAAAACAAAACAAACAAACAAAAAACTTCCCTTGTTTTCATGGAGACATATCCAGAGTCCATAAGCCTTAACTTGTATTCAGTTTATTACATTCAGTTTAACACGTAATAAAATTTTCTTCTTCTTTCTTTTTCTCCTTCTTCCTCTTCTTCTTTACCATATTCAGCAGTGTGACTTCACTGGCTCCTGCCTTGTCTCCCTCCTTTATCAGCTGCACAACACTCAGAATTTCAATGGTATCAATGGAGATTTAGTTTAGATACCTAAGTCAGCTTGTACCTATTGGTCCTCCTTGGTGACAAAAGCCACAGGTTCTCCAAGGCTGGGTTGTTATCCAGATACTCCAGGATGGCCTGGCACATCATAGTAGTCTCAACTTTCAGCATTGTAGTTTTTCAAATGTTGAGTGATCTTAATGAAGTAGTTGGACTTCCAGGTTGCTGTGTCTTCCTTGGGCTTAATGGCAGTACAACATGGATTGTCATACAAAGTTTAAAGATCATGGCACTCTAATGAGGATGCCTGGCAAGAACTGATAAATGTTCTTCAACAAGCAATTAGGATAAAGGCAACCCAGAAGTCAATGAGTAAGCAGCCTGGTCTCAAAATGCTAGTGTCTCTAATTTCTACATTTTGTTATTTCTTGACTAGTAGCATAATATCTAGGAATGTAAGAATGTTAAATCCATGATAATTATTATGAGTTACCATATATAGAAAGGGGAAAATAGATTAAGTTCATCAGATTTTTTAAAATTCATTTTTCAGTACTGGAGCACTAGTATAAAATATTATTCCTCAGAGCAACGTCAAGCAGACCATTCTAGATAGGTTTTTTGACTCAGGCTACATTGAGAGTAAAACTGAGCCCTATTAATGTTACACAGGGGCAGTAAGAGTAAGAAGAGATGGCATCAGGCAGAAGGACAGTATCCCACACAGGGAGCGAACACAGGCAGATGCCAACTTGAGTTTCTTGCTATCAGTCAGATTAGTGGGCAAAGAGATAAAGGGCTGAATCAACCACTGTTGAGGGATCTTGTGACTCATCTCTATGGCCTTTGTGGGCGTCAGTGATAGGCTCAGAGTAGATGGCCAGTTGCTAGGTGATATACCAAAAATAGCTGCTCCACCTACAAAAGCGAGCCTTTGGCTTGGCTGTGTCCACATCAGTTGGTTCCTGTTGCTTAGCGCTATCACACAAAATAACACAACAACGCTCTCAATGAGCAGTGAGGAATCCCAGTATGTGCCTATGCTCAGAGAGGACATGTGGCAAATGTCTTCCAGAAGTTAATGAGTAAGACTGCACTGCTTTGGTTCCCAAATCTTCAGATCAGGCACAGTATGTACCATGTGCTTTTATAGTTAGTGAGTAACTCACTGCTTTATGTCATAGCAATGGAAATTATTAAACTTTCAAATTAATTTGAATAAAGTCATCCTTGTGCTTCTATTACTAGATGCCATAAAACTACTTTTGTATAAAGCACCAAACACAGTCATCACTAAAAGATGCATTCCAATTTACAGTCATCTGTTATAGACCTATATTGTTTAGTTTGAGTGCAAAAATAGCTTTCTATAAATCTATCTTACACAGAAGGCACTTAATTTGAGCAAAATATGCAAGCAAATGATTTTATGCCAGTATTCAATGCTAATTTCTAGAAGATTTATATGTCAAGAAATGGAGGGTTGAATGTATGGATTTCCCAATACAGAAAAAGCTGAAACAAATAATCTAGAATCCATCCTAGTATGAGTGAAGTCTTTCTGTGCATGATCAAATTGGGTCTAAAGTAATGAGTTATTAGTTTTGTATTTCTCACTGTTTGGGTTGTAAAAATAATGCCTCAGGAGTTCTTCATAATCATGAATTCTTGTGAAAGTGAGCACACAGGAAATCCAGGAAGGACATCTCTCTAGCATTCACTTTCCATGGTTCTCCTAATAGTGAACTTCAGAGGTAAGCATGAAAATTAATTTTAATGGCAATAGTTAGGTCACTTGTACCGTTTACGACTTTAGGTGCAAGTGAAGATATGCAAAAGACCCACCATTGGACCATATGCAGAAAATGAAACACTTTGGAGCGCTCATCTCTGGATGGGAATCTTTTTCACATGCACAAGATTGGAGAAGCTTAAGACAGACCAAATTTGAGCTGAAGAGGGGGAAGTGAACACACAGTCCCACCTCTGCCAAGAAGGTGTTTGTAATTGACGGCAGCTGGAAGAGGGAACGCTAGTTCTCTTCGGTGGAGTCTCACTGAGCAGGTCAGCCACACTTCGAGGCATGCACAAACGGCCCACACAGGAGTAAACGGCACAAATTAGACTCCATGTGTTTTTAGTGACTCTTTTGCTGGTTTTGTTTTTAAAAGAGAAAGAATATGAGTTGAGTGGAGAGAATCTGGGGCTGTTTGGACGGCAGGGAAGAATATGAATAAAGTATATTGTATGAAATTCTCAAAGACTAAATAAACACAGAAAAAAGATTTTAAAAGATATTTAAAGAGAAGGGAAACAGGGTATAGGAATTTTGTATTTTTATATTTTGCCTTTTAACTAATGAACAAAAAATCTGCATTATTTCATTCTTAAATCAGTTTATCTTCTTCTATAGTTCTATAATATCACAGATTAAGAAAGAGTTAAAGAAGACAATTTGAAAGTTGGGATAAGAAAACATTCATTGTTCTTTATATTAAAAAGCTTCAGATTAATTACATGCTAGCACAAATATGGCATGTTTTGGAATAGTTTCTTTTTAAATATGTTATCTAAATAACCAGTATCTTAGAGAGTTTTATCACACTCTAAAGTTTATTAATAAAAAAAATCTTTCAATTCAAACTAAAGAAAGATAAAAGCAAAGGGTCACTTTATTGTTTGATGTGGGTTTTCAAACTATAAATTACATTTCCTTTTGGGGGGGTGCATCCCTTCCATGGCAGATGAGTGGAGGACCTAGTACAACTAGCAGGGTCAGGTCTAAATCCTGGAGCTGGAACTGAGGTCATCTGGCTTGGCAGCAGGTGCCTTTCCCTCTAGGCCATCACACTAACCCTGGTGTGGATGGCTTGAAGCCTCTGTTAGCATGTATCTAAAAGGCTGAATTGTTTAAAAACACTAAATTAGCTGACAACTTCAGTATACTTTGCTTTCCCTGACACAATTAAAGGACTATTCGGACATTTTTATTTTCTTAATAATGATATCAAACTATCATATAAAATTTAAGTCAATCTATTAGCAAATGAACCATGTTTATATATTTCAGACCCTAATACACAACTAAATATCAACTGGAGTATTTTAAATATTAATATTTTGTCTAAGAAAAATAAAAACATTTTGAAATCAAGTGGTTGCACACCCCTCTGAATATTGTTATTGACACTGGATGCTAAAGATCCTAGCCAGCAAGCGGATTTTTTTCTTTTGTTTTCCTTTTCATGTGAGGGCAGGGTTTCAAGACAGGGTTTCTCTGTAGCTTTGGAGCCTGTCCTGTAATTCACTCTGTAGACCAGACTGGTCTCACACTCACAGGAATCCTCCTGCCTCTGCCTCCCAAATGCTGGGATTAAAGGTGTGTGCTGCCATCAGTGCCTGGTCAGCAGGCAGATTTAAACTTGAATGCGTTTCAACATTTTTTCCCAAAGTATGGAAAACTTTGCTTAAAATTAAGTTTTAAAACTATTTTTAAGAACAAAGGAAATATTTCTGTTCAATTACAAATAGAATAACCATGTTGTAGAGGCGGTCAGCTTGATTCCTGAACAAAAGACGGCATTTTGCAGACTGAAAAGTCCTGTTACACACGTTATCTTTCCTTGAATCCACCATTTTTCTAACTTTCTATGAGGTGATTTTTCTAGTTATTTGGAATATTTACTTGTATATGATGCTGTTGTTACCCCTTAGCAAAAGTAAGCCTTAACAACTGAGTCGTGCTTACGTAACACTTTCTGTTTGGTTCAGTTCTGCTCTTAAATCGCTCTTGTTTCTTCTAAATCACGTGACTCATCCTGCTGTGCCTCAAAAGTTTTCTGAAGACTTTTTTTTTCCCTCTTAGACTAACAGTGCGGTGTATACAGCTTACTGAGGAGTGCAGTGTGTGCACTTGCTGTGTATACAGCTTACTGAGGAGTGCAGTGTGTGCACTTGTCGTGTATACAGCTTACTGAGGAGTGCAGTGTGTGTGTGCACTTGTCGTGTATACAGCTTACTGAGGAGTGCAGTGTGTGTGTGTGCACTTGCTGTGTATACAGCTTACTGAGGAGTGCAGTGTGTGTGTGCACTTGCTGTGTATACAGCTTACTGTGGAGTGCAGTGTGTGTGTGTGCACTTGCTGTGTATACAGCTTACTGAGGAGTGCAGTGTGTGTGTGCACTTGCTGTGTATACAGCTTACTGTGGAGTGCAGTGTGTGTGTGCACTTGCCGTGTATACAGCTTACTGTGGAGTGCAGTGTGTGTGTGCACTTGCCGTGTATACAGCTTACTGTGGAGTGCAGTGTGTGTGTGCACTTGCCGTGTGTACAGCTTACTGAGGAGTGCAGTGTGTGTGTGCACTTGCCGTGTGTACAGCTTACTGAGGAGTGCAGTGTGTGCACTTGCTGTGTATACAGCTTACTGAGGAGTGCAGTGTGTGCACTTGCCGTGTATACAGCTTACTGTGGATTGCAGTGTGTGTGTGCACTTGCCGTGTATACAGCTTACTGAGGAGTGCAGTGTGTGCACTTGCCGTGTGTACAGCTTACTGTGGAGTGCAGTGTGTGCACTTGCTGTGTATACAGCTTACTGAGGAGTGCAGTGTGTGTGTGCCCTTGCCGTGTATACAGCTTACTGAGGAGTGCAGTGTGTGCACTTGCCGTGTATACAGCTTACTGTGGATTGCAGTGTGTGTGTGCACTTGCTGTGTATACAGCTTACTGTGGATTGCAGTGTGTGTGTGCCCTTGCCGTGTATACAGCTTACTGAGGAGTGCAGTGTGTGCACTTGCCGTGTATACAGCTTACTGTGGATTGCAGTGTGTGTGTGCACTTGCCGTGTGTAGAGCTTACTGAGGAGTGCAGTGTGTGCACTTGCCGTGTATACAGCTTACTGTGGATTGCAGTGTGTGTGTGCACTTGCCGTGTATACAGCTTACTGAGGAGTGCAGTGTGTGTGTGCACTTGCCGTGTGTAGAGCTTACTGAGGAGTGCAGTGTGTGTGTGCACTTGCCGTGTATACAGCTTACTGAGGAGTGCAGTGTGTGCACTTGCCGTGTATACAGCTTACTGAGGAGTGCAGTGTGTGCACTTGCTGTGTATACAGCTTACTGAGGAGTGCAGTGTGTGCACTTGCTGTGTATACAGCTTACTGAAGAGTGCAGTGTGTGTGTGTGCACTTGCCGTGTATACAGCTTACTGTGGAGTGCAGTGTGTGTGTGCACTTGCCGTGTATACAGCTTACTGTGGAGTGCAGTGTGTGTGTGCACTTGCCGTGTATACAGCTTACTGTGGAGTGCAGTGTGTGTGTGCACTTGCCGTGTGTACAGCTTACTGAGGAGTGCAGTGTGTGTGTGCACTTGCCGTGTGTACAGCTTACTGAGGAGTGCAGTGTGTGCACTTGCTGTGTATACAGCTTACTGAAGAGTGCAGTGTGTGTGTGCACTTGCCGTGTGTACAGCTTACTGAGGAGTGCAGTGTGTGCACTTGCTGTGTATACAGCTTACTGTGGATTGCAGTGTGTGTGTGCACTTGCCGTGTGTACAGCTTACTGAGGAGTGCAGTGTGTGCACTTGATGTGTATACAGCTTACTGTGGATTGCAGTGTGTGTGTGCCCTTGCCGTGTATACAGCTTACTGAGGAGTGCAGTGTGTGCACTTGCCGTGTATACAGCTTACTGTGGATTGCAGTGTGTGTGTGCACTTGCCGTGTGTAGAGCTTACTGAGGAGTGCAGTGTGTGCACTTGCCGTGTATACAGCTTACTGTGGATTGCAGTGTGTGTGTGCACTTGCCGTGTATACAGCTTACTGAGGAGTGCAGTGTGTGTGTGCACTTGCCGTGTGTAGAGCTTACTGAGGAGTGCAGTGTGTGTGTGCACTTGCCGTGTATACAGCTTACTGAGGAGTGCAGTGTGTGCACTTGCTGTGTATACAGCTTACTGAGGAGTGCAGTGTGTGCACTTGCTGTGTATACAGCTTACTGAAGAGTGCAGTGTGTGTGTGTGCACTTGCTCTGTATAAGGCTTACTGAGGAATGCAGTGTGCATGTGCTTCCTTGGTTAAGGTTAGTCTGGAATCTGCAAAAGAAAAAAATCGAAGGATACTTCAATAATTTTCATTTGTCTTTGCTGTTGTCTTGAATGATGTTTGATTCACTTTTTAGCTTTCCTACAAGGATTGTTCAAAAGGTAAGACTCAGCAAGCAATCAACTCTTTCAGCCAAACATAATTATAATAGTTCATGTCAAGAGAAGTTAAAATGAGAATATAGTTAAGTCCAAGCTATGAATCTGCTTGTGCTATCCTGACATCTCAGCACAGCCATGTTTCCTTAGCTCATTAGACAAACCTAGTCATGACAGAGGCAGTGTAGGCAAGTTTCATATCCTTGTGAGTCCCCAAAGTTCTGGTTTTTATTCCCTCAATACATTTATTAGAATTTAGTCATATGTAACTGAAGAAGTTGGAACACAGTTGAAAAGTGCACTAAGTGTCATGTACCTAAGTGGAAAGTGCACTAAGTGTCATGTACCTAGTGGAAAGTGCACTAAGTGTCATGTACCTAGTGGAAAGTGCACTAAGTGTCATGTACCTAGTGGAAAGTGCACTAAGTGTCATGGTACCTAGTGGAAAGTGCACTAAGTGTCATGTACCTAGTGGAAAGTGCACTAAGTGTCATGGTACCTAGTGGAAAGTGCACTAAGTGTCATGGTACCCAAGTGGAAAGTGCACTAAGTGTCATGTACCTAAGTGGAAAGTGCACTAAGTGTCATGGTACCTAGTGGAAAGTGTGCTAAGTGTCATGGTACCTAGTGGAAAGTGCACTAAGTGTCATGGTACCTAGTGGAAAGTGCACTAAGTGTCATGGTACCCAAGTGGAAAGTGCACTAAGTGTCATGGTACCTAGTGGAAAGTGCACTAAGTGTCATGGTACCCAAGTGGAAAGTGCACTAAGTGTCATGGTACCTAGTGGAAAGTGTACTAAGTGTCATGGTACCTAGTGGAAAGTGCACTAAGTGTCATGGTACCCAAGTGGAAAGTGCACTAAGTGTCATGGTACCTAGTGGAAAGTGCACTAAGTGTCATGGTACCTAGTGGAAAGTGCACTAAGTGTCATGTACCTAGTGGAAAGTGCACTAAGTGTCATGGTACCTAGTGGAAAGTGCACTAAGTGTCATGGTACCTAGTGGAAAGTGCACTAAGTGTCATGGTGCCTAGTGGAAAGTGCACTAAGTGTCATGTTACCCAAGTGGAAAGTGCACTAAGTGTCATGTACCTAGTGGAAAGTGCACTAAGTGTCATGTACCTAGTGGAAAGTGCACTAAGTGTCATGGTACCTAGTGGAAAGTGCACTAAGTGTCATGGTACCTAGTGGAAACTGTACTAAGTGTCATGGTACCTAGTGGAAAGTGCACTAAGTGTCATGGTACCTAGTGGAAAGTGCACTAAGTGTCATGGTACCTAAGTGGAAAGTGCACTAAGTGTCATGGTACCTAGTGGAAAGTGCACTAAGTGTCATGTACCTAGTGGAAAGTGCACTAAGTGTCATGGTACCTAAGTGGAAAGTGCACTAAGTGTCATGGTACCTAGTGGAAAGTGCACTAAGTGTCATGGTACCTAGTGGAAAGTGCACTAAGTGTCATGTACCTAGTGGAAAGTGCACTAAGTGTCATGGTACCTAGTGGAAAGTGCACTAAGTGTCATGGTACCCAAGTGGAAAGTGCACTAAGTGTCATGGTACCTAAGTGGAAAGTGCACTAAGTGTCATGGTACCTAGTGGAAAGTGCACTAAGTGTCATGGTACCTAGTGGAAAGTGTACTAAGTGTCATGGTACCTAGTGGAAAGTGCACTAAGTGTCATGGTACCCAAGTGGAAAGTGCACTAAGTGTCATGGTACCCAAGTGGAAAGTGCACTAAGTGTCATGGTACCTAGTGGAAAGTGCACTAAGTGTCATGGTACCTAGTGGAAAGTGTACTAAGTGTCATGGTACCTAGTGGAAAGTGCACTAAGTGTCATGGTACCTAGTGGAAAGTGCACTAAGTGTCATGGTACCTAGTGGAAAGTGCACTAAGTGTCATGGTACCTAGTGGAAAGTGCATTAAGTGTCATGGTACCTAGTGGAAAGTGCACTAAGTGTCATGGTACCTAGTGGAAAGTGTGCTAAGTGTCATGTACCTAGTGGAAAGTGCACTAAGTGTCATGTACCTAGTGGAAAGTGCACTAAGTGTCATGGTACCTAGTGGAAAGTGCACTAAGTGTCATGGTGCCTAGTGGAAAGTGCACTAAGTGTCATGGTACCTAGTGGAAAGTGCACTAAGTGTCATGGTACCTAGTGGAAAGTGCACTAACTGTCATGGTACCTAAGTGGAAAGTGCACTAAGTGTCATGGTACCTAGTGGAAAGTGCACTAAGTGTCATGTACCTAGTGGAAAGTGTGCTAAGTGTCATGGTACCTAGTGGAAAGTGCACTAAGTGTCATGGTACCCAAGTGGAAAGTGCACTAAGTGTCATGGTACCTAGTGGAAAGTGCACTAAGTGTCATGGTACCTAGTGGAAAGTGCACTAAGTGTCATGGTACCTAAGTGGAAAGTGCACTAAGTGTCATGGTACCTAGTGGAAAGTGCACTAAGTGTCATGGTACCTAAGTGGAAAGTGCACTAAGTGTCATGGTACCTAGTGGAAAGTGCACTAAGTGTCATGGTACCTAGTGGAAAGTGCACTAAGTGTCATGGTACCCAAGTGGAAAGTGCACTAAGTGTCATGGTACCTAGTGGAAAGTGCACTAAGTGTCATGTACCTAGTGGAAAGTGCACTAAGTGTCATGGTACCCAAGTGGAAAGTGCACTAAGTGTCATGGTACCCAAGTGGAAAGTGCACTAAGTGTCATGGTACCTAGTGGAAAGTGCACTAAGTGTCATGGTACCTAGTGGAAAGTGCACTAAGTGTCATGGTACCTAGTGGAAAGTGCACTAAGTGTCATGGTACCTAGTGGAAAGTGCACTAAGTGTCATGTACCTAGTGGAAAGTGTGCTAAGTGTCATGGTACCTAGTGGAAAGTGCACTAAGTGTCATGGTACCCAAGTGGAAAGTGCACTAAGTGTCATGGTACCTAGTGGAAAGTGCACTAAGTGTCATGGTACCTAGTGGAAAGTGCACTAAGTGTCATGGTACCTAAGTGGAAAGTGCACTAAGTGTCATGGTACCTAGTGGAAAGTGCACTAAGTGTCATGGTACCTAAGTGGAAAGTGCACTAAGTGTCATGGTACCTAGTGGAAAGTGCACTAAGTGTCATGGTACCTAGTGGAAAGTGCACTAAGTGTCATGGTACCCAAGTGGAAAGTGCACTAAGTGTCATGGTACCTAGTGGAAAGTGCACTAAGTGTCATGTACCTAGTGGAAAGTGCACTAAGTGTCATGGTACCCAAGTGGAAAGTGCACTAAGTGTCATGGTACCCAAGTGGAAAGTGCACTAAGTGTCATGGTACCTAGTGGAAAGTGCACTAAGTGTCATGGTACCCAAGTGGAAAGTGCACTAAGTGTCATGGTACCTAGTGGAAAGTGCACTAAGTGTCATGGTACCTAGTGGAAAGTGCACTAAGTGTCATGGTACCCAAGTGGAAAGTGCACTAAGTGTCATGGTACCTAGTGGAAAGTGCACTAAGTGTCATGGTACCTAGTGGAAAGTGCACTAAGTGTCATGGTACCTAGTGGAAAGTGCACTAAGTGTCATGTACCTAGTGGAAAGTGCACTAAGTGTCATGGTACCTAGTGGAAAGTGCACTAAGTGTCATGGTACCTAGTGGAAAGTGCACTAAGTGTCATGGTACCTAGTGGAAAGTGCACTAAGTGTCATGGTACCCAAGTGGAAAGTGCACTAAGTGTCATGTACCTAGTGGAAAGTGCACTAAGTGTCATGTACCTAGTGGAAAGTGCACTAAGTGTCATGGTACCCAAGTGGAAAGTGCACTAAGTGTCATGGTACCTAGTGGAAAGTGCACTAAGTGTCATGGTACCCAAGTGGAAAGTGCACTAAGTGTCATGGTACCTAGTGGAAAGTGCACTAAGTGTCATGGTACCTAGTGGAAAGTGCACTAAGTGTCATGGTACCCAAGTGGAAAGTGCACTAAGTGTCATGGTACCTAGTGGAAAGTGTACTAAGTGTCATGGTACCTAGTGGAACGTGCACTAAGTGTCATGGTACCTAGTGGAAAGTGCACTAAGTGTCATGGTACCTAGTGGAAAGTGCATTAAGTGTCATGGTACCTAGTGGAAAGTGCACTAAGTGTCATGTACCTAGTGGAAAGTGCACTAAGTGTCATGGTACCTAGTGGAAAGTGCACTAAGTGTCATGGTACCTAGTGGAAAGTGCACTAAGTGTCATGGTACCTAAGTGGAAAGTGCACTAAGTGTCATGGTACCTAGTGGAAAGTGCACTAAGTGTCATGTACCTAGTGGAAAGTGCACTAAGTGTCATGGTACCTAGTGGAAAGTGCACTAAGTGTCATGGTACCTAGTGGAAAGTGCACTAAGTGTCATGGTACCTAGTGGAAAGTGCACTAAGTGTCATGGTACCTAGTGGAAAGTGCACTAAGTGTCATGTACCTAGTGGAAAGTGCACTAAGTGTCATGGTACCTAGTGGAAAGTGCACTAAGTGTCATGGTACCTAGTGGAAAGTGCACTTAGTGTCATGGTACCTAAGTGGACAGTGCACTAAGTGTCATGGTACCTAGTGGAAAGTGCACTAAGTGTCATGTACCTAGTGGAAAGTGCACTAAGTGTCATGTACCTAGTGGAAAGTGCACTAAGTGTCATGGTACCTAGTGGAAAGTGCACTAAGTGTCATGTACCTAGTGGAAAGTGCACTAAGTGTCATGGTACCTAGTGGAAAGTGCACTAAGTGTCATGTACCTAGTGGAAAGTGCACTAAGTGTCATGTACCTAGTGGAAAGTGCACTAAGTGTCATGTACCTAGTGGAAAGTGCACTAAGTGTCATGTACCTAGTGGAAAGTGCACTAAGTGTCATGTACCTAGTGGAAAGTGCACTAAGTGTCATGGTACCTAGTGGAAAGTGCACTAAGTGTCATGTACCTAGTGGAAAGTGCACTAAGTGTCATGTACCTAGTGGAAAGTGTGCTAAGTGTCATGGTACCTAAGTGGAAAGTGCACTAAGTGTCATGGTACCTAGTGGAAAGTGCACTAAGTGTCATGGCACCTAAGTGGAAAGTGCACTAAGTGTCACGGTACCTAGTGGAAAGTGCACTAAGTGTCATGGTACCTAGTGGAAAGTGCACTAAGTGTCATGGTACCTAGTGGAAAGTGCACTAAGTGTCATGGTACCTAGTGGAAAGTGCACTAAGTGTCATGGTACCCAAGTGGAAAGTGCACTAAGTGTCATGTTACCCAAGTGGAAAGTGCACTAAGTGTCACGGTACCTAGTGGAAAGTGCACTAAGTGTCATGTACCTAGTGGAAAGTGCACTAAGTGTCATGGTACCTAAGTGGAAAGTGCACTAAGTGTCATGGTACCTAGTGGAAAGTGCACTAAGTGTCATGGTACCTAGTGGAAAGTGCACTAAGTGTCATGTACCTAGTGGAAAGTGCACTAAGTGTCATGGTACCTAGTGGAAAGTGCACTAAGTGTCATGGTACCCAAGTGGAAAGTGCACTAAGTGTCATGGTACCTAAGTGGAAAGTGCACTAAGTGTCATGGTACCTAGTGGAAAGTGCACTAAGTGTCATGGTACCTAGTGGAAAGTGTACTAAGTGTCATGGTACCTAGTGGAAAGTGCACTAAGTGTCATGGTACCCAAGTGGAAAGTGCACTAAGTGTCATGGTACCCAAGTGGAAAGTGCACTAAGTGTCATGGTACCTAGTGGAAAGTGCACTAAGTGTCATGGTACCTAGTGGAAAGTGTACTAAGTGTCATGGTACCTAGTGGAAAGTGCACTAAGTGTCATGGTACCTAGTGGAAAGTGCACTAAGTGTCATGGTACCTAGTGGAAAGTGCACTAAGTGTCATGGTACCTAGTGGAAAGTGCATTAAGTGTCATGGTACCTAGTGGAAAGTGCACTAAGTGTCATGGTACCTAGTGGAAAGTGTGCTAAGTGTCATGTACCTAGTGGAAAGTGCACTAAGTGTCATGTACCTAGTGGAAAGTGCACTAAGTGTCATGGTACCTAGTGGAAAGTGCACTAAGTGTCATGGTGCCTAGTGGAAAGTGCACTAAGTGTCATGGTACCTAGTGGAAAGTGCACTAAGTGTCATGGTACCTAGTGGAAAGTGCACTAACTGTCATGGTACCTAAGTGGAAAGTGCACTAAGTGTCATGGTACCTAGTGGAAAGTGCACTAAGTGTCATGTACCTAGTGGAAAGTGTGCTAAGTGTCATGGTACCTAGTGGAAAGTGCACTAAGTGTCATGGTACCCAAGTGGAAAGTGCACTAAGTGTCATGGTACCTAGTGGAAAGTGCACTAAGTGTCATGGTACCTAGTGGAAAGTGCACTAAGTGTCATGGTACCTAAGTGGAAAGTGCACTAAGTGTCATGGTACCTAGTGGAAAGTGCACTAAGTGTCATGGTACCTAAGTGGAAAGTGCACTAAGTGTCATGGTACCTAGTGGAAAGTGCACTAAGTGTCATGGTACCTAGTGGAAAGTGCACTAAGTGTCATGGTACCCAAGTGGAAAGTGCACTAAGTGTCATGGTACCTAGTGGAAAGTGCACTAAGTGTCATGTACCTAGTGGAAAGTGCACTAAGTGTCATGGTACCCAAGTGGAAAGTGCACTAAGTGTCATGGTACCCAAGTGGAAAGTGCACTAAGTGTCATGGTACCTAGTGGAAAGTGCACTAAGTGTCATGGTACCTAGTGGAAAGTGCACTAAGTGTCATGGTACCTAGTGGAAAGTGCACTAAGTGTCATGGTACCTAGTGGAAAGTGCACTAAGTGTCATGTACCTAGTGGAAAGTGTGCTAAGTGTCATGGTACCTAGTGGAAAGTGCACTAAGTGTCATGGTACCCAAGTGGAAAGTGCACTAAGTGTCATGGTACCTAGTGGAAAGTGCACTAAGTGTCATGGTACCTAGTGGAAAGTGCACTAAGTGTCATGGTACCTAAGTGGAAAGTGCACTAAGTGTCATGGTACCTAGTGGAAAGTGCACTAAGTGTCATGGTACCTAAGTGGAAAGTGCACTAAGTGTCATGGTACCTAGTGGAAAGTGCACTAAGTGTCATGGTACCTAGTGGAAAGTGCACTAAGTGTCATGGTACCCAAGTGGAAAGTGCACTAAGTGTCATGGTACCTAGTGGAAAGTGCACTAAGTGTCATGTACCTAGTGGAAAGTGCACTAAGTGTCATGGTACCCAAGTGGAAAGTGCACTAAGTGTCATGGTACCCAAGTGGAAAGTGCACTAAGTGTCATGGTACCTAGTGGAAAGTGCACTAAGTGTCATGGTACCCAAGTGGAAAGTGCACTAAGTGTCATGGTACCTAGTGGAAAGTGCACTAAGTGTCATGGTACCTAGTGGAAAGTGCACTAAGTGTCATGGTACCCAAGTGGAAAGTGCACTAAGTGTCATGGTACCTAGTGGAAAGTGCACTAAGTGTCATGGTACCTAGTGGAAAGTGCACTAAGTGTCATGGTACCTAGTGGAAAGTGCACTAAGTGTCATGTACCTAGTGGAAAGTGCACTAAGTGTCATGGTACCTAGTGGAAAGTGCACTAAGTGTCATGGTACCTAGTGGAAAGTGCACTAAGTGTCATGGTACCTAGTGGAAAGTGCACTAAGTGTCATGGTACCCAAGTGGAAAGTGCACTAAGTGTCATGTACCTAGTGGAAAGTGCACTAAGTGTCATGTACCTAGTGGAAAGTGCACTAAGTGTCATGGTACCCAAGTGGAAAGTGCACTAAGTGTCATGGTACCTAGTGGAAAGTGCACTAAGTGTCATGGTACCCAAGTGGAAAGTGCACTAAGTGTCATGGTACCTAGTGGAAAGTGCACTAAGTGTCATGGTACCTAGTGGAAAGTGCACTAAGTGTCATGGTACCCAAGTGGAAAGTGCACTAAGTGTCATGGTACCTAGTGGAAAGTGTACTAAGTGTCATGGTACCTAGTGGAACGTGCACTAAGTGTCATGGTACCTAGTGGAAAGTGCACTAAGTGTCATGGTACCTAGTGGAAAGTGCATTAAGTGTCATGGTACCTAGTGGAAAGTGCACTAAGTGTCATGTACCTAGTGGAAAGTGCACTAAGTGTCATGGTACCTAGTGGAAAGTGCACTAAGTGTCATGGTACCTAGTGGAAAGTGCACTAAGTGTCATGGTACCTAAGTGGAAAGTGCACTAAGTGTCATGGTACCTAGTGGAAAGTGCACTAAGTGTCATGTACCTAGTGGAAAGTGCACTAAGTGTCATGGTACCTAGTGGAAAGTGCACTAAGTGTCATGGTACCTAGTGGAAAGTGCACTAAGTGTCATGGTACCTAGTGGAAAGTGCACTAAGTGTCATGGTACCTAGTGGAAAGTGCACTAAGTGTCATGTACCTAGTGGAAAGTGCACTAAGTGTCATGGTACCTAGTGGAAAGTGCACTAAGTGTCATGGTACCTAGTGGAAAGTGCACTTAGTGTCATGGTACCTAAGTGGACAGTGCACTAAGTGTCATGGTACCTAGTGGAAAGTGCACTAAGTGTCATGTACCTAGTGGAAAGTGCACTAAGTGTCATGTACCTAGTGGAAAGTGCACTAAGTGTCATGGTACCTAGTGGAAAGTGCACTAAGTGTCATGTACCTAGTGGAAAGTGCACTAAGTGTCATGGTACCTAGTGGAAAGTGCACTAAGTGTCATGTACCTAGTGGAAAGTGCACTAAGTGTCATGTACCTAGTGGAAAGTGCACTAAGTGTCATGTACCTAGTGGAAAGTGCACTAAGTGTCATGTACCTAGTGGAAAGTGCACTAAGTGTCATGTACCTAGTGGAAAGTGCACTAAGTGTCATGGTACCTAGTGGAAAGTGCACTAAGTGTCATGTACCTAGTGGAAAGTGCACTAAGTGTCATGTACCTAGTGGAAAGTGTGCTAAGTGTCATGGTACCTAAGTGGAAAGTGCACTAAGTGTCATGGTACCTAGTGGAAAGTGCACTAAGTGTCATGGCACCTAAGTGGAAAGTGCACTAAGTGTCACGGTACCTAGTGGAAAGTGCACTAAGTGTCATGGTACCTAGTGGAAAGTGCACTAAGTGTCATGGTACCTAGTGGAAAGTGCACTAAGTGTCATGGTACCTAGTGGAAAGTGCACTAAGTGTCATGGTACCCAAGTGGAAAGTGCACTAAGTGTCATGTTACCCAAGTGGAAAGTGCACTAAGTGTCACGGTACCTAGTGGAAAGTGCACTAAGTGTCATGGTACCTAGTGGAAAGTGCACTAAGTGTCATGGTACCTAGTGGAAAGTGCACTAAGTGTCATGGTACCTAGTGGAAAGTGCACTAAGTGTCATGGTACCCAAGTGGAAAGTGCACTAAGTGTCATGTACCTAGTGGAAAGTGTGCTAAGTGTCATGTACCTAGTGGAAAGTGCACTAAGTGTCATGGTACCCAAGTGGAAAGTGCACTAAGTGTCATGGTACCTAAGTGGAAAGTGCACTAAGTGTCATGTACCTAGTGGAAAGTGCACTAAGTGTCATGTACCTAGTGGAAAGTGCACTAAGTGTCATGGTACCTAGTGGAAAGTGCACTAAGTGTCATGTACCTAGTGGAAAGTGCACTAAGTGTCATGTACCTAGTGGAAAGTGCACTAAGTGTCATGGTACCTAGTGGAAAGTGCACTAAGTGTCATGTACCTAGTGGAAAGTGCACTAAGTGTCATGTACCTAGTGGAAAGTGCACTAAGTGTCATGGTACCTAGTGGAAAGTGCACTAAGTGTCATGTACCTAGTGGAAAGTGCACTAACTGTCATGGTACCTAGTGGAAAGTGTACTAAGTGTCATGGTACCCAAGTCCTTCGGAAACTGAAAGGGAGGAGAGATGGCACCAGCAAAGAAATACTACAGTTCAATCACAAATGATTCAAGCTGTAGCTCGTTAAGAGGCAGTCAACCACCGACCATAGGATGTGGGTGTGCCAGCATTCCAAGTGACCAACAACAATCCAATATTTTCAATTTCTGGGCTTTTATTTTAGACTTAAATCTTGAGCATACTTAATTTGTTATCACCACATGAATTTCATAATGATTTCCCAAACTGTAATTATAAGCTTAATACAACCAAGCAAATTAAAAAAAAAAATCTCCCCCATAGAAACATACCTTTTGAATGGAGCTAAGTAAGAATATTGGTGTTTATAAGCAAAAAGAAACCTACCTTATATATGGATTCTTAAACCACAACTATTATATATACATTTTTATTGAACATTCCAAAACCGTTAATATTTCCATAAAGGCACCCGCTAGTCTAACCACAGTTTCCTCTTAAACTATACTTTTCCATAAAATGCCTTTTTTATAAATAAAGTGTCTAAGTAAGTCTTACTTTTAAAAAAAAAAATCAAGCCCTAAAACTACTAGTTGAGTTCTCTCTAAGTTTGGTCAGCTTTCCAAAGAACCCAGGACGCAGTAAACACCTCTCCATCTTCCTAGGTCAGCACTTGCCCAAATCTTTAAAATTAAACGTGACAGAAATGCTTTTATGAAACCTGACTCCTACATAATTCTTGTTGCAATTGTTTAACATACATATCAGCTGTCGTTAAGTTGATTCCTCCACTTATTCTGCCTATTTTTAATGTTTTTTTTTCCCATACCAAACTTCCTGGAAAAGAGCCTATTTGTTACTGATCTTAAAAAATTTTAGGGACTCAAATAGTTTTTTTCATGTTTTATGATTATATAATCTGGAAAGGGCTGCATGATAAAAACATGATTCATTTTAGAACACTCTAATGTGGTCCAAATTCGTGACATTAGGCAGGAAAATGCCCCTCATTGTCACATAAAGAGAAGTAGACTCAGTTTTTAGAAGTTCTGTTCCTTCAGTTAACAGAGACATATTGTTTATCGCGTTTATTGAACTAGCAGTTGTCATTTGCAGATGTGAAAATCAAAAGGAATCAACTCATTAGAGATACTAAATTTTTTTTTTCAAAACCTAATATGGCACGAGCACCAGATTTAACTGTGCTCCTGCCGTTATTATCACAGCTTAGTTATCTTTTCTGTCATAGTGTGCTTAACTAGGACACGCAGGATCTTGAAGTCATACCAAGGCTTGATGTGCAACCCAGACGATTTGCTAGAACAGGTGAATTTTGATACAGAGATTTTTTTCAAAAGTATTTATGCAAAATAAGGGGTGATAATCTGAAAGGTAAATGATGATATTCTTTAGAATACACTCATTTTAGCAACCTCAATAAATAAATCAAGTGGGGTTTTGCTCTCTGGGGTCTTTGTGTGGGAAACTCAGTAAAGTTGAACAGTCTTTCCCAGGATCGCATCATAATCCTAGGAACCTAGGAACTGATAATCTGTCAACAGAAACGTGGCACAGGATTGAGGGGACTGAGAGGGCAAGACCAACCTGGCTTTTCTAGGTAAACCCTACATAGAATCACAAGGTCCCTTAGAAGAAGTCCGGCTAAGTGACAATGGAGAGGAAGGGATGTGTTTCAGGAGAGAAAATTGAAATATAACTAGCAGTCAGGAAATACTGACAGCCCAGACTGGAAAACAAAAAACAAACAAACAAATAAAAAAGCAAAAACAAAAAAACAATGCCCCTCCTAATGTCTTGGCTTTAGCCCTTTAAGGCTGACTTTGAAATTTTTACCTCCAGAACTGCAGGAAGATAAATTTCTGTTGGTACTAAAGTCTAAGTAATTTGTTATAACATCTACAGGAAGCAAGGCTTCTGTGATTTGAGGAAATACACACCCAGGTTTGCAAAATTTCATTTTGAAGCACCCCCGAATAAAATCCACTGAAGGTGATATTCTGTGTTTTAAGAAATTATGCAATCTTGAATGAGAGACCTCAATCACTAGTGAATATATCTTTTCATTTCTTTTACTAAGTTGAAGGGAAACTTCACTTTACTAATTGTTATGTTTGGTAGCCAATGCTTTTGAAATACAAAATGCAAGAATCTTGCAGAAATCAGCTACTAGGTTTATTATCTACCTGAAAGGAAAAAGAGGCAGAAAACAAAAGACTACAAAAAATAAAATTATACAAAAACTTTCATTTTGCTTAAATTTACGAAGCTATATTTTAAATGCTTCCAAATTAAGAAAAGACTTAATGTTTGTTGATGACTTATTTAGTTAATTAAGTCACTACCTATGACAACACAACATTAAGTTGTCCTTAGATATGAAAATACCTTTATTCTTGTGATCCCTTGAAACAGCTCAGGGTCCAGTTCATCTTCTCTGACTGATTAGAACAAGAATATTAAAAAGGCAAAAAGAAAAGAACAATGGAAAAACAAGACTCCTCAATATGATTTACATTTAAATATGCATTTAGAATTTCCTTCTATTTTACCATGTAGCCCAATCACAAACCTCAGCTGTCTGTCCAGTGACTACTTCACTGGTCATTTAGAAAGTCGGTCTCTGTTCTAAGTGTTGGAATGGCTACACGATCATGGTGGTGTCCTAAGTCTTAAGGTGTACTTATCGCCCTGTGAAGGACCACGTAGTACACATGCAGCACAGTCAATGAAATCATGTATACACATACATAGATATCAGAACGTTTCTGGAGGATGTGGATAGTACTGGGTTGGCTGTGTGCAGAGTGAAGTAACTGTCGGTTTAAAGAAAGAACTGTGGCCTGTGGGGCATGGGAGAATGGGTACCGAGGGCTCATCTTCACAAGGTCTTTCTTGTGCTCAGAAATGCTTTCCTAGGCTTATTTAGGCTCTGTGTTTAAGGGTTTTCTAAAAAATAATTATTTTCCTATATATTCTTCACAGAGTTATTCTCCAGAATAGTCAGAGATTGAACACAATTCATTTCCTTTGCTTGGATCTTGAAAGCAGCTACTCAGGGTTAATAAGACACTACTTCCTTATGGTTTTCAGAGTGAATGAACAACACGGCACACCTTCGATGCTATTGTTTTTCAATGTAAAACCAAACAAAATGACAACAAAGGCAACAACTCCGAAACTTTAGATCTTTGAATCTTCTTTCATACAGTCTGATCACATTTACAGGCATGTCCAGGAGACCATGGACTGCATCAGCTGTCACACAGCAACTTCCCGTATTCTTTAACCGTTCATGAACAGCGCTCCAAATCGCCAAAAGTTACACAAGTTCCCAGTTTCCCTTAGCAAGCTGAAGCTCACTCTTCATTTGTCAATGTGCATAAAAGCTGCTTATAGCAAGGCATGGTGTAAGCTATTTCTTAAGCAATAAATGGTTTGAGTCATCTATTTTGTCCTGAAATGCTATCTGTAGTTAACTGCATTGCTTATAAATGGTCATAGTAAATTCAGCATGAAAGAGAATATTACAGAAAAGACAGCAGCAGAAGCATTAGCATTATCTAATATTTATATATGTTATCAACAGAACACAGCCGTGAAACATTTAAATGCATATCAATGGGTACCATGTCTAAAAATTACTATAGTACCTATTTAGTGTAGTGGATATTTTTCTTAAAGAGTGCTTGCTGTAACTAGAACAGCGTAATATGTGATTTAGTACAGTTAATTCTTATTGATTAAATAATGTATTTATGTACTGAAGATAGTGAAAGGAGACAGGTATTTTTTTTCTCTTTTTGCTTCATTGTGATCCCAGATTTAACACTTAAATGAAGATTCCAAAGGATCATGACATGTCATTATTTAACTGAAATGGGCATTGACATATTTAAAAGACAGTATTCGTACTGAAACAGCAAGATGGCACCGGATACATGTAATGCTACTGGCCTATGACTCAATTGGAGCCAGAGTCCAAAATTGTGCCACTCATTTACAGTAACGGTGATTACTCAAATTCAGAAAGAATTGCCCAAATATATGCTTACCCTTCACAAGTCATGTGTAAAGCAAAATGGAACAGAAAGAACAGCAAATGTAATTGCTAAATACTTTGCTTTTTTTACAAGAGCTGCAAAACAGTCATTTCTAACATTAAACTGCCATTTACAGTAGATTTTTTTGTACACCTGCAAAGACTTCAGTAATGATGGGGAAATGCCCAAGGCAAATGGTCTCCAAGTAGATATTTACATATATGAAATCAAATGTACCGTAGATACCGAGAAAATTATCTTATGTTATTATGAATTCGAACAAACATGATATAGCTTCATCATACAGAAAACCCGTAGGACCCCATCCCAAGCCTAAGTAAAAAGGAATCCCCAGTTCCCTCTGCCCATTCGCCCACCATCTTCCTCTAACAAAGAATGAATGTCTAAATTATTCCCACCCACCCTCAAATAAAGTGCGCAGTCCATGGCAGACCATAGAATAATGCAACAGGAAAAGCCCCTTTTTGTATTATTATTTTAAAAATAAAATACAAACAACAAAAATAAAACAAAGATTGAAGAGAATTCGGTGATTCTCTCAATCTTGAAAAACAAAACAGGCGAAGCGCGGGGTGCCCTGCTTGACTGTCTCTCCTTTCAGTACACGTAGCCTTCGTTGTAGGGGTGGGGGTTGCAGCAGCCCCCTTCTGGCATGTAGGCCATGCTTTCGTCAAAGTGAGACAGAGGCACCGTGTCCTCCTCGTTGATGTGACGTTCCATGTCCGTCTTCAGCAGTGGGCGCTGGTTATCCGGAAAGGCCATGGAGAAAAGGGCTTCCGGGTCACACACAAATTTGTAGACATATCTCTCTCCAGCCACCTGAGAATAGCGTGGAAAAGCCCAGCGTCACCGTCCCCACGTGGGCAGGGGAGAGAGAAACAAACACAGATTAAGACAACAGCAGGGATGGAGGGCAAAGGAGAACATTTGACTAAATAACAGATTACATTTTCATGGGGAAACGTTTTAACTTTGTGAAGTAAGCCGTGGTTCAATCAAGGGAATCACGAAATGTTGACCTAGAGTAATAATTAATCTATTCCACAAATAGCTAGGAAACTCAGCAGTTTGCTTTTTACTTTTTAAAATAATGGGGTACTTATGCTGCCATTTGGGGAAGAAAACCAATGTGATGCAGGCAATTCACATTGAAGGGTTTGTCTTAAAGGTAACATCTTTGCTTTTAAAAATGTCTTTAAGGTTTATCTTCCCCTATTATATTTCTACAACTTGCAAGTTTTAAAAAGGAAAATGTGCTTTATTCCTAATAAGATGAAACTAGTGATCACTAATTCCCAAGATGCACTGCTTCTTTCTCCTCCATCTTTCCCCTGGCACCGTGCAGTCTCATCTGAAAAAACCCCAAAGATACATAGCCTTATTTAAATGAAGAATGGAGCAAGAGGACATTATCCTGAGCACATCACTTTTTAAAATGAAGGCAAGATACATTAGATGAAGCTTAAGGATGTGTGTAAAGTGTCAAATTGAAGTAAGAGGCGTAAAAAAAAAGTGAAAGGAGTCTAAAATACACACTGGGAAGGGAGGAAATGAGAAAAGGAAATGTGACAACTGCCTGAAATAAAGGAGGCATAGCATAATTTGTAGAGAAAGACATGCCCCAAACTTAAGTTTTGAAGAGTAATGCTTCTGTAGAAAATGATAAACAATTGAAGGAGACAGATAGATGTACCTGCCACTAATACACAATGCTGAGGAACTCAAGACCCAGATGCGATGGGGAACAAAGGCAGTTCCCTGTGCTAACTTTGGTGTGTGTGTGTTTGTGTGTGTAGTTCACAATTTCAGAAAGCTGAAAAGTATTGACTGTCTTATGTTTCTATGTCCAAAGATCTTGCTAGTTGATTTGTGACATGGGGAAACAGTGTGCTCACAGTTTATAAATTCTCTGTTCATGTTTGGGAGAGGGGGAATGACTGCCAAGGAGCTCTGCTGCTCTAGACTCACAGAGTTAGAATATCTGCTGCCCTGAATTTAAGTAAAAGGATCCACATCAGTGTCCAAATAATCTGGCTATGCAGAGGTTTGAAAGAGCTAACACTAAGCAGTGTTTATGAATCTGGACATGTTTCTTAAACTGCCCTTCAGTTCCTTGTCTTGTGAAACGGAGACAGGAAGGGCTCCCTGGAAAGCCAGCTGTGGCACATGGAGGGAAGTCTCTAGCCCAGCGCAAAGCAGAAGGGGGGCATGGAGCTTAATGCTCTTCCTTTAGTCCTCACTACAAATTAAAAAGACAAACAGGCAAACTAACGAAATGACTGCAAACTGAAAAGCAGGCAGCACCAAACAAACGCTGAGCGATGATACAGCTTAGCTTTGCTTCCTTTCCTCTTTATTTGTCAAAGTATTTTCAGGAAATGAAAGTAAAATAAATGCTTTATTCTGCATGCCTCTGAGTGTTTTATAGCCCACTGTGTTTAGTTTGGGGCTGCAGAAAAAGAATTGTTTGCCTTGGGTACTGGACCTGTCATTTTGCCCGATGTGTTGAGGTTGTCTTTACTGGGAAGCAGTGTAATAAATGAGAAGCATTTCATCATGTGGAATTTAAATGCACAAGATGCCATCGAAATTATAAAATCTCCTAGGGACTTCTGCCTCTGTTTCCTTCTAGTTTTCTCTGAATAAACATTTTTAGTGCTACTACTGTATTTATTGCACTGTTAGATATTGCTGAGTTTAAAATAGGAGCTGACACACAGACAAAGTAAATGATGCCTTCCTTTGTTAGGGATACAATTACAGGGTGAGAAATCCTGCATATTAGGTAAAATCTAAATGTAACAGTGAGATGGAAAAGCACAGGGATTCTGTGAAGGGATGTATCAGAAGGAAATGGGGAGGTGGGTGTGTTGTCAAAGCCTAGAAACATATTTAAATTACACTTCCATTTTTAAAATTTTAAGAAAGCTCAGCAAGTAAGGCACTTGCCTCCAAGTCTGACAACTTGAGTTCCATCCCTGGGTCCCACAGAGGGGCAAGCCAGGCCTGAGGACTGCTAGCTGTCATCTGACTTGCACACATATACTGATGGTACACACACAAAAGCACACAGGAAACATAGTAATTTTTCAAAATTTGAAGGAGAGGGAATGGGGGCATATTTGACCCAAACAAAGCATCTCTGTATACAATTATTAAATAAAATAAATAAAATCGCAAACGTAAATGGTAAAGCAAAGAGAAGCAAATATATCATGGAGAATATAAACATTACTACATTAGTAAATATTTTTATAAGTATTGCTAATTTTTTAACTAGATGTGAAGATATTTTATCTACAAAGTACAAGAATCTTTCTAATACAGCTTATTTCTATTTCATGATTACTGAAATTAATTACAGTTAAAATGTTTTACTTGTATTAATGTTTTCAGTTATTTGTATTTTATTCTCCAGACTTCTAGCTTAATTGTGCTTTACATACATCACAAAGGCTTAATTAAAATTTTAAGCCAGTGAATAAATATCGTCATACAAACTTGGAATTCCCCATTATGTGTTTGTGTGTAATAAGGAGGGGAGTCACAGAGTTCTTCTGAATAAACTATGCTACAGTGTACTTAACCATGAGAAGTGGCTCTTGGAACAGCGGGGAAATGACTGTACATGTTTGAATGTTAGTACTTGCTAACATAAGGGACCCTGGTTTGTTGCTGCGTATATGCAGAGTACAATCTCCACATGCTGGTGTGGTACACAACCTGCCTTTCATGTGCCAAACAGTGGCAACCAAAGAGTCTGTTCTGTGGAGCATTCACACCCACCTGCAAGGCCTAGAGAAGCCATAAAGCACCAACGGCTGGAGGAAATAATAACAAATATTCAAATGTTTTATCTTTATATATTCATTTATTCATGGCCTCCTTTATGTTATATATTAAGAACATTTTATCTTTATCCATGTTTTTGTCTTTTACACCAAACAACTTTTAAATATTAAAAGAAGCTCATTTGAATTAAAATATATTGAACTTTGTTCTACTAACCAAATGAGATGAAACATTTATTACAAGTAAGTGGTTTGGGATATTAAACTGTCAAGTGATGAAATCAGGCAAGATATGGAGCAAGAAAAAAAAGTGTTTTGCTTCTTTTTCTAATAAGAACAAGAGATGTTTTAAGAATCAGAACGAAAAGAAAAAAGAAAAGAAAGAGCCAAGCATTTAAAGAATGTGTGGCTGTAGGCACAGTGAAATTACAACTTCTAGAGACATGGAGATGTACTATTGATACTGAAATAACTTTTTATTACCACGTGTGATAAAGTGGAATCTTCAGAAAGCCTGCCCCTTGATAGATACTACTATACATTTATCTGCAGTGTCCATGACTTTTCAGACAGACCTGTGATGCTCCAAGCAGGAGTCAAGCATCTACGGGTGGAAGATTGGCTGGAGCAAGACAGCGCTACTGTGATTGTAAGGACTGACTTAGAGACCCGTCGGGGGCACATCTCAGTGAGTTTGAACGTAATGTCATCTCACCTTCTGCATGATTCCCTTCTCATAGTAATAGCGGAGAGAACGGCTAAGTTTGTCATAGTTCATAGCTGGCCTGTTCTTCTGAATGCCCCAACGCCGGGCCACCTGCCATCAAAACAGGATCACATTGTTAGTGTTCAGCCTTCATCAGTCGCATTGTTCAGGGTTAGTGGCACGTGTGCACGTGCACACACACACACACACACACACACACACAAACACATTTATCAGTGTATGACATTTCAACCCACAAAACCATGTCCAAATCCAAGGCATAAGTTAAATAGCCTCCTCCATGATCTGAGTTTCCTGGGTCCTGCTTTAAACCAGGCATGCGGTCCTTTTTCCTAAATGTCACAATAGAATTCTTTGACGCCATTGTTTTGAGGAGAAGTTAAATGGAAATAAGGGAATATGTTTACATCAGGAAAGAACAGGCTGCAATTGACCAAAACAAGGCATATTTTCCCTTCTGCAATACACTATCAGTATTTTCCTTCCTGAACTTTCAGACAAAAATTCCAATTAAGAACTGCTTAATAATTCCTTTGTAAAGGTGTTTTATTACATTTGTGACAAGAAGAAGAAGAAGAAGAAGAAGAAGAAGAAGAAGAAGAAGAAGAAGAAGAAGAAGAAGAAGAAGAAGAGAAGGAGGAGGAGGAGGAGGAGGAGGAGGAGGAGGAGGAGGAGGAAGAGGAGGAGGAAGAGGAAGAAGGAAAGCCCCTGCTCAGATTGTGCAGAAGAAAGAACAGCTTGGTAGTGTGGCTGCCGAGGAAACAGTATGCCGATTGTTAAACTAAACTACAAATAATTGTTATTGCGGAAAGTGGCCTCTGAAGACAACTAGAGCTAATTCCAAACTGGAAAATTAAACTCATTTAGGAAACATTAATTGGAAGCTAAAAATAATGTGGAAATGGAAAAAAACACCATATATGCAAGTCTCTCTTTCTTTCTTTCTTTCTTTCTTTCTTTCTTTCTTTCTTTCTTTCTTTCTTTCTTTCTTTCGCAGAATGCCCAGTGTTTAGTAAAGATCTTGGACGTGTTTAATGTGTTGCCGTGGTGGACCACTGGGTCTGGCCAAGGCCGAGCTCTCAGCACAGCTTTGGAAACACTTCTTCCCAGTGGTGGTACCACTCCACCTCCGTGTCACATTGGACTGATAGAGGCATACACAGAGAGAAGTCTGCATCTTTGACTGCAGTAGAAGTCATGAACTCATTAATCCACACTCTTTTGTAGGCTGAGTGAAAGAAACCATGCACAGCCTAAGCAAGCTTAGGAGAGCATTCTCTAACAGACCGTGATCCATTGTTTCCATGAAATTACAAGTTGTTGTGTCCCATACAATAAAAAATATCCTCAAAGCCACCTCTCTGCTCCTCTTCTCTTCATTAGCCACAACCTTTCTGTTGTCCCCTTGCCCCTTTAAAACCAATGATCCTTACTATTCTTTCTATCACTAATTTGTCTTCTTGGAATGAACATAAAATGGTCTTTAATCATATCAGTTGGTATACTATTTTGTGAGTAAAGTTGGGGTGATATTTTTTATGATCTAACAAATAAAGCTTTCTTGAAGACCAGAGTGCAAAAGTAGCCATAGTAGTCAGTCATACAGGTCAGGCAGTGGTGGCACACACCTTTAACCTCATACTAGTTAGCCATAGAGGCCAGGCGGTAGTGGTGCACGCCTTTAATATAACAGCTGACAGAGGACTGATCTGCAAAATATACAAAGAACTCAAGAAACTAGACATCAAAAGAAGAAATCATCTAATAAAAATGGGGTACAGACCTAAAATGAGAACTCTTAACAGATGAATCTCAAATGGACAAAAGACACTTAAACCATCAGGGAAATACAAATCAAAACAACTCTAAGATGCCATCTCATACCTGTCAAAACGGCCAAGATCAAAAACACTGATGACAATTTATGCTGGAGAGGATGTGGAGTAAGCAGGACACTCCCCCGTTGCTAGTGGGAGTGCAAACTTTTACGGCCCCTTTGGAAATCAGTACAGCAATTTCTTAGAAAATTAGAAATCAGTCTACCTCAAGACCTGGCTATACCACTTTTACCCAAAGGATGTTCAATCACACCACAAGGACATTTGCTCAACCATGTTCATAGCAGCATTATTCATAATAGCCAGAACCTGGAAACAACCTAGATGCCCCTCACTTGAAGAATGGATTTAAAAAAATGTGGTACATTTACACAATAGAGTACTACACAGCTAAAAAAAATAAAGACATCTTAAAATTTGAAGGCAAATGAATGGATGTATATATAAAAATTGAGTGAGGTAACCTAAACCCAGAAAAACTAATATGATATGTATTTACTCATAAGTGACTTTTAGACATAAAGTAGCCTACAGTCCACAACCCCAGCAAACCTAGACAACAAAGAAGGCCTTAAGAGAGAAATACATGGAACCACCTAGAAAGGAGAAAAAGACAAGATCTCCTGAGTATAACGGGAGTGTGGGGAATGGGGAGGGGGGGAATGAAGGTGAAAGGCAGTGGCGAAAATATATAGCTCAGTTAAGTACAGTAAAGCATTAAAAAATACCAGCACTAGAGAGGAGTATAAGGCAGGATGAGACAGAAACTCACTCTCTTTTCAGTCTGAAGATTTTGTAGAGGTAAGAGCTCCCTAGTGGATCCTTTGCTTCTGGGATCTTCAGGCAAACTTCATTTGTTAGATCATAACCTCATAAAGTGGCATGATAGAGCAGGAACAGACTGTCCATTCAACTAGCAGCCATGGGGGCAGATACGTCTTAATTTTCCACCAACTTGGCAGTAAATATTCTAAGTAATAGTGAATAGAGTGGGGAAAGGTGGCAATAAGAAGTAAATACAAGCCAGGCATGGGAAGAAATGCCGGTAATTCTAGCACCTGGGATTTGAGTATGAGACGAGGGTGATGGCAGGAGAATCCAGAGTTCCAGCTCACTCCCGGCTATGAAACCCTGAAATGTCAAAGAGAATGGAGAGGAGGGGAAAGCAAAGAAGGGAGGGAGGGAGGGAGGGAGGGAGAGAGGGAGGGAGGGAGGGAGGGAGGGAGGGAGGGAGGGAGGGAGAGTCTTGGTTTTGTTTTTAAAATAAAATCTTTCAAACCTGTAATAGTGGCTGTCAGTGGCTCAATAGAGATGCAACTACACAGCATGTCAATCTCGGGGAATGCGAAAAGTGTTGCTAAGCAACAATGCCTGAAAACATTCATTTACAAATGAGTCTTTTCTAGAGTCTTCCCAGAGTTCACTTCAAAATTAAAATGCAACAAACTTTATGGCAGCATAGTCATCTCTGAGAGAGCCATGTGATAGTTGCAAATCATGTCATAGGGCGTTGTAAGAGCTTACAACCTATAGTGCCGATTAATTCTCAGCACTATGGATTAGTAGTCTAGGATTTAAAAGGTATGCCTTTAAACTTATTCTGGTCATAACCAGTATAAAGTTAAGGGGGAAAATACCAACAATATATCTATACATTTTAGACAAAAGACAGAAAGCATAAATAACTTTCGGGCCACCCGAAAACTGGGAAAGTCAACTTGATCCCCATAAGCACTGATGTTATACACGGCAGCACTCAAAGCCAAGGCATGATTGTCAATATAAAGTCTCAAAGATTAGGCCAAGACTTCCAATAACTTTCTCAGGAAGTTCTTTGAAATGAGCGCTTGCCCTGTTAGGAAGGAGCAGAAGGAGTGTAGCAACATGGCATTCACCCTTCCTGTTAAGTACACTAAGTGAGTCAATGTAGTTGTTTATGCATAACTTCATCCCTTTTATGATATTAGTAAATGTATCTTTGGTGCTGGGTGTTATAACTCAAGGCCCTGTGTGGGCCAGGCAAGCGCTGTATCAGTAACCTAAATCATCCAGCCCACCAACTTTGCAAGGTAATGCTTGGATATGGGACAGTAAAGCTAGAATCAGGATCTGCCTCTCCAACTTCTTGGTATTCAAATAGCTTGAGCATCATCAAGTTGTTGGCATAGAATCTTGTAGGTGTCTTGCTATATTAAAGAATGTTTCTGGGAATAATTCCCTATAATAACTGATAAATTTGGAAATAACAAGCCATTATCTCAGATACCTGAGTTCTGTTTGCTAACGTTATCCAAGCACATTGAGCACATAAGCAGGCTAGAATTAGATGTTCATTCACTATCATTTTCTACTAAGAGATGAAACATGAGAGAATAAAACTTGTGAGCAGCATAACATGGTGGCTTCCAAGACATCATTCACTGACTGCGGGGTCAACACAGAAAGATTTGTATGTAGCGGAGTTTTAGAGAGAGACTGTGAGCCACACAGAGAAGGAAACAATTCACAGACCCTTTCCAAAAGAGAAATCGGAGAGGACAGCACAGTCATTGTCTGGTGGATATGACTGTAAGTGTGAGCTAGGTAACAATCAGAAATAGGACATAAAATTTTTAAAAATTTTAAATTTCTTCTCTCTTTTTTTTTTGGTATGTGTGTATGTGTGTGTGGTTGATGATAGTGTCTTCCTTAATTACTTTCTTGACCTCACCTTTTGAGACAGGGCCTCCCACCAAATCTGGAATATGCCAATTCAGCTAGACTAGCTAACAAGTGTGTCCCTAGGATCTTGCCGTGATTACCTTCAGAGCACTGGGTTTAAAGGTATATGCTGCCACACCTGGCTGTTAGCATGGCTGCTGAGAACAGAAATCAAACCTTCACGCTTGTGCATAAGCGTATTATCTACTGAGCTGTCCTCTGAGGCTGAACAAAAGCTTCGGAGACATGTAGTACCTATTACACAATTCCCACTGAGCTTGTTACCATTTGGAAAGAGTCAACTGGCTGCGTTACTGGGTCCTGCTTTTGACTTCCTGCACCTGTGACAGCAAAGTCGTTGAAACATCAGCTGTATGAAACACGTGATTGCATATCTCCCGTGCATTTAATTAATCACGAAAACTCAGGATGCTGGCACTAAGTGGCCAGCCAGTCAGATCTTCCATTCTTTTATTCAGATTCAAACGTCAAATGTCTAAATGCCACTGATTGCTGTATGAGAAACTTAATCACTTGTACAATGTGGGCTCTTCGGAGTGGCTCAAATGTTCCTGACATCATTTAGTAATGTGTCCTGTCTTAACAAATATGACAAAAGAAAAATGTTCTGTTTCTGCTCGGTTTATTTTAATCACAGGTGGAGGGAAATGGCTGTTTAACTGACATAAATCCCTGTTGAACTTCCCCAGTCCAACTCTTGCTTTGATTATTAAAACCTTCCATGAGGGAGAGCACACATTCCTGTCATGGTAAAGCGCTCTGAGATTATCCTGTTAGGCATCTTTAGTCTTTGTGGCCTGCACCATATTTTGGTGGTTCTTCACTTATATTATTTAAGTACATCAACAGAAAGCCAAAGTTTCTTTAGAGCCAAATGGAGCTTTAAATACACTACAGATTTAAACAACCAAACGTTTAGCAATGGTATTTCCCACTTCTGAGTCCTCTGTGTGTGTTTGGTGTGAAGCCAGGACTCTAGTGCAAAAGCAGCCCTCTGAACAGATGTAAACTGTTGCAAACTGGGAGAGACTACTGCATTCCATGGCTTAACACCGTGAAGCAAATCCGTACTTTCACGTTGTTTTGACCTACTTTCAAATTTAGGATATGTCTATACAGTTTTAAAACTTTTTATATACCTTTCTAGCATATTAACCAAGTCCACTTATAGGAAATTTTGGCTTCCTATTGGAAATCTACTCGACTAACCTCTTCAGGCTCAATCAACTTGAATTCCATGCCTCGTCCAGTCCAGGCAATGAAATGAGAATTTGAAGGATCGTCCAGAAGAGCTACCAAAAACTGCCAAAGCTGAAGGGACCCTCGTCTCTGATACGTGGGTCCTTCCCGGTACATTCCTGGCTCTTGTTTAATGTCCCCTAAATTTAAAAAAATAAGCTATTATCAGCAATATTGTTCTATTTGCATACAATTTACACCAAATCAACCATGAAAACACTCAAACACAGTTACCGTATGGGTTTTGTAACAGTGCCATTAAATACAGATTTAAAATAATCAAATGTTTAAACGGAAACCATCAATCTGCAGACTGTCTAACAGTATGGATTCTCATTAATATAAATGTACACCAGTAAGGAGTAAATGCATAAACATCACTTGTTTATAAAAACCTCATACGATTATCTATCTTTCATTCACATCTTTACAACCATCGTACCTAATCACACTCCTTTGTGTTGTGACTCCAAAGATGTAACCAGCTTTAAGCTCCTGGCGTTTTACTTGTATAAATTAATTTCTACAAAGTGTAATTTGTAAATACCTTACTGACCCATACACGACAGACTACTGAAAAACTCAGAGCACATATTTCGAGGTAAATTTAGTCATGTCATGAAGTCTAAGTGACCTGAACTTTCTATGAATTGGGGAACTCACAGCGAGTTAGAGGAGTCGACAGCTCTGCCATTCCAGCTAATGTGCCTGCTTCTGGAAGCCACTGCTTTTTACTGGGCAACAAAGGAAACAACATTCTTGATGGATACAGCTACCTGCATTTTGTTAATTTAATTTAGTTTCTTGGTCTTTTGTTGTGTTTTGCAAGACAAGAGTTTTTCTATGTACCAGTGGATCTCCTGGAACTCACTCTGTAGACCAGGCTGGCCTGGAACTAAAACATCGATCTGCTTCTGCTGTCTGAGTGCTGGGATTAAAGGTAGTCTCCACTGCCCAGCTTGTTGGTTTTATTTATTTTTTTTTGTAAGAGAATTGTAAGAGCCAGAGAGGTCTCACAGAGCACCAAAAGAACACAGTCCACAGAATCAAGCAAGCAGAGCTCATAGGGGCTCCCAGAGCCTGAGCAATGATAGGTCTACACGGGTTATCTGCAGAAATGCTGTAATAAGTTGAGCTTTGGGGTTTTTATTGGACAGTAGGAGTAGGGGGTCTCTGCCTCTTTTACTTGCTCCTGGGACCCCTTTCCTCCTACTGGGTTGCCTCCATCCTTGATATGAGGGATTTTGCTTAGTTTTATTGCATCTTGTTATGTCATGGTTGGTTGGGAATAATAAAAGAGGTCTGCTCTTTTCTGAAGGGAAGGGAAATGGAGGGGCAGTGGAACTGGGTGGGGAGGACTGGGAGGAGTAGAGAAAGAGATGGCAGTCAGGATGTATTTGTGAGAGAAGAATTAATAATATCAAAATATCATGTATACCAGAACATTTTGTGAAATAAACATTTTAAGAAAATAAAAAGTGAGCTCTCTTTCCCTGGTATGGAAAAGTATAAAACAATCTCATGAGCAAAAGAGTTAACAGTGCTTTTCTTATACAACTTGGCTTTTCAAAGCAAAGAACCAAACCAGGATACTTAGTGTTGTGACTAATAATCCTTCCCTTCTGGCTCCAGCCACACGTCTCAGAACTACATGAGCTGGCGTGATTCACACTGCCTGTCTAATGCCTGCAGATGGATCAGGTATCTTCTTTGTTGAAGAAACAATACAGTTAAATGGCTGTATTCACACTAAGTGTGAACTGCATAATGAACTAAATCACAAGCTCTCTAGAGATTTCCGGCAGAAAGTAAGCAGAACTACACCTCATCACATGACCAGAAAAAACAAACAAAAAAATCATACTCAAACAACAACACAAACACACACAGCTATCCAGTTCAACAGCCACTAAAGAATCATAATATTCTTTTTTTTTTAACCTGGAACATTTATCTTTATTTCAAAGTCAGTTTTATTTATCTCAGATTTTTCCTTGTAATATTACCATTTTTCTTTTTGTGGAGACAAGTGTGCAGCCATACAGACAGTGAAACCTTGTGAAATGAAGCTTCTTTGGTGTTGCCGTCTACAAATGTGACTTATTCAATTAGCTACATGCAAAAAAAAAAAGTAAAAGAAAAAAAAGAAAATCCTCTCTGATGTAATTTTGTTCTCTAATACTTAGAAAGACAAAAGCTAGCTTTAAATATATATGTATAATGAAATTACAGTATTTAAAGTCAAAGAAATCAAACCAGGACAGCGAGTTCCCTAAGGACCAACATCTTATTTTTACCATAGTTTTAAGATAATTTCCCTTCTTATATACCCTTACTAATTTTGAGATTATTTAAAACGTGAAGCTCGCAATAAATGAAAAGAACAAAGAAAGTACATTCCCAAAAGCAAATTTTAAGCCCCAGGTCAACAGAAAAAGCCAAATTTAAGGATTATAATGGCGTGCTCATAGGGGTAGTTAAGACAGCTCGCAGTTCTGAAATAGAGGTATAACTCTCCACTACAGAAGAAAGCCGAAGCAGTGCATCCCTTTGGGGTTTCAGTTCCATGACCTTTAGTAATTTAGCCATCTTAAGAGAGGCCGAGGAAATAGATCTTCCTAAAACTCCCCATGCTTTCCAAAAACTACAAGAACAGCAAGAAGCTTGGCAGTTAAGCCCTCAAGTAACTAATTAGAATAGACTGAGCAGCAATCTGAGCATACACTTCGCTGTTTAAATAATGACAATTAAAAACTCTGAGCGCACCCAGGTCATTACAGCCGAGATCCCCAAAGTTTTTGCAATCAGCTAATCAGAGGGCCCCTGCTCATTTCCTGTTTGACAATCAAAGCAGGAAATATGGAGACCACTCCGAAGAACCAGTAAATGAATTAACCGTTCACTTTTCCTCCCAGCTTCCTTGTAAATGTCAGTTTTTGCCACGCGCATGTCAAGAACAGAAGATTCTATCTGGTTTGACGCTCTCTTCTAATATCTGGGACCCTTTCATTGTACTAGCGAGAGATATTTAAAAGGTAATGCTTCCCTAACTTCCTTTTAAGCAATTACGACATAATGCTACATTAGCAATGGACATCTTCCTTGGTGGGAGTGTGGGGGGCAAGCAATCAGTAAACTCAATGGGCAGTTATGTTGTTCTTGTGCTCCGTAATGCATCTTTTCATGAACAATAAAAAGAAAGGAGGCTGCATTAGTCATCAGTGCATCCCTAGCAGCATGCTTTCTCTTCTGCTTTGTTAATTACAGGATCGGCTTTCAGTAAATCTCAAATAACAAGCTGCATGTGCTCAGCAGGGCAATGGAAAGATGCCTCGCTCTGCACGACGTGGAGTAACAATGACGTTCTTCTGTCCCATCTCCAGAAAAGGAATTTTATGGAACGGAAGAGAAGAGAGAAACAGAGGGAGGGGAAGCAAAGGAACACCCAGTAACCTCACTGGTCCATAGAGGGTGATAGAAGATGTGCACAGACACCTGCAAGTGTAAATGTTAACTGCTTTCAGCAAAGGAAAATGCAATCCGCACTCATAAAAATCAATAATGAACCGGAGAGACACCCACCATCGAACTTCTCTGGGACAACACACGTGTCATCGTAGAACTGCCTGGGGCCCTTTTCAAACATGCAGCCTGTGGGGGGAGAGCAGGACATGGTTATTAAGGATAGAGTATGAAATCAAGCTCCCAAGTGCTTTAATCGCTGACAGAATGAGATTCTTTGAAAACGACTCTGTACTTTTCCAGCTATTCTATATTGTCACCTTTAATTATAAGAAGAAATTTCATGCAATTTAAACATAGTTTTATTTCTAAAATACAATGTTCTGTATGGTAGGTTTATAATATTAATAACACTAGCAATAGTAATTATATGTTTTGCTCTCAAGTATTAAAGATTTTACTGTCTTCTGTTGTCATTTAAACATCTATTAATATCATTCACATAAAGCCAAGTTAGTCCTAACTGAAAAGGTTGTAGCTAAGTGAATTTTACAGAACAAACATGTTGTTTAAGCCATAGTTCAGTGGAGATAATATCCAGATAAAATCATTTCTTGTCTAGTACATTGTAGATGTCAAAATCTATTAGAGCAGGAGAGTTCCACTGTGGCTACCTGAAATAATAATTCCTCTACACTGCTCATTCTGAATCCATTCTGAATAACTACTTTTCCGAAAGGTACAAAATCGAGGACATTGAAAGGCAAAGTCCCACCATGTTTTGCTATAAAACCGTGATTTAAGTTTCTGAGGTCGTAGACAGATATTCTCCATGATATGTGTCGGTAGAGTGAAGTTTGGTGCAAAATCTGCGCAATCACTAAGGAGCAATTTCTAGTTAAAGAGTGCCAGATGCTGGGAGAAAAGAATACAACTGTTTGTATGGACAAGACTCATGCTAACAACCAAGTACAAGCCACCACGATGTCAGAGACTAGCCTTTCATTTTGAAAGGCTAGAGCGTGTTTGTGTTTGTGTTTATTCGCCTTGCTAGGGACTGAACCCAAGGCCTTGGATATACTGGCCAAGCACTCTGCCACTCATCATCCCCTGCCCCCAAAGGGTAATTTTTAAACTAATGTTTTAGAAACATAATGCGTTTTCTCAAAGCACACAATGACTAAGTCGATCCGAATTTGGAATGTGTGGCTATTTTTAATGTTATTTATTAGGAACTTTTAAAAATGGAGAACTTAACTTCTGTTCTGCTTGGGTGAGCCAGGAAGCCTTCTTGCCTCATGTAGATGGAATGGCAGCTAGGCACTTCTGAAAGAAGAAGCAAAACTTGTCAGAGAGAGGCAGGTTAGAGGGCAGGACCGGTGTGGGTAGAGAGAAATGAACAGGGTCACCAAGAGCCCACTTGAGCGAGCCTGTCAGCATACAGTGGGCCTTGCCAGCAAGCCTCCAGAAACGAAAGCTCCATGAATAGCAGGGAAGGCTGGCGCTCTTCAGTCAGAGGTGAACACAGTTTTATCGACTCAGCTTTGCTGCAGCTCAGCAGTAGG
The DNA here is from genome assembly GCF_037038515.1 of Microtus pennsylvanicus. NCBI lineage: Eukaryota > Metazoa > Chordata > Mammalia > Rodentia > Cricetidae > Microtus > Microtus pennsylvanicus. The sequence goes on from NC_134592.1 coordinate 68,668,890, forward strand.
ACACTGATGCCATACCCATGTCCAAGGGTGGCTGGAATTAATTGATATACCCCACACTGTTCGGTCTATGTGCACTGCGAAACTCAAAGGCTTAGTTACAGATGACTTCACCACTACTGAACAGGAATTACTAAGAAAAGATAGAAAAATTAAATCTCATGAACTATCTTGAGCCTTTTAGGGATTTTAGCTGTTTTTCTCAGGTAACAGTATATCTGGTTTTTCATTTTTATTAAGAATTTATAGATTATGTTTAAAGCTAATGAAGAAGCAATGCGCAATAAAGAGTTTTACAATGCCCGTGCTAAGAAAAAACCCCACCTACAGGGCCAAGGGGTCTGGAAGAAAAACCAACATGGCTAACCATGAAGGCTGCTTCACAGTGCTAACTCAGAACTGAACATGTTGGATGATTTTGATACGGAGAAGAAAATAAACATGGCTCAGGAGACATATCTAAATTCAAAACCTAATTACTATGTAAACTACTTAGCTTTGGACAAACCTTTCTTTGCCTGCATAAAGTGTTGAGAGATGATCCCCAACACCTATTACAGTTCACCAGTTCCCCGTGCTGGGTAAGATTCACTCAGAATTCAGAGACCGATGCATGGTAGCCCTTCAAATTAAGTACCTTCCTGTATTTTTGGAGTCCCTTCTGAACCCTACCTATTAGCTATTTAATACTTTATTTTTATTTATTTTTCTTAAAACTACTTCCTAAAAACACAAGTTTCAGATCTCCCAAACAAAGTACTACCCTTGAATGCATAAACACTTGCTTAAGACAATTAGATCCTATGTACATTTTACTAGTTTTTTTCTTAAAGCACATAAAAAAAAGAAAACTAAATTTGTGCCACAAATGCGATACTTAATAAAAAAAAACTTCCTTTCCACTGCTAGTAATTCAAATATACCACCCTTAACAAATGAATCTCAAAGTCCAGTCTCTTCAGATCTATCCATCTAGATACTTGTGGTAACAACAGATAAACCATACCCTATATCTGGCCTGTTTTTTTCCTGGATGTAAAAGTTTTCATTTTGAAGTCAATACTTTTTGTGTGTTTTTTTCTTTGTTTGGTCTGATGACAAGCGATATTTTTTTTGGGCCTAATGATTAATGTCAACAAAGTGAGCAATTTTTAAAATAAAAATATTTTAACCCGTATGGTTCTAATCTAAAGCACTTAAACAGTAAGCCATAATTCTAACAACACACGCCCAATATTCAAGAGGCTTGAGGAAGAAAGATTGAAGATTTGAAATCATTCAGAGTTCCACAGAGGCGGTCTCTCAAAAACAAAAACAACAAAAACACAAAGCCAAAAATGTAAGATGCTGGGAATGTAGTTCAGTAGTACAACCTGGCCGTAGGCAAAATTTCCACCATTAGAAAAATAAAATTTAGCACTTATCTGAGAAAAAAGTACATAAGAAGGCATATAGTCTTTGTGCTGAAGACAGTGGAAAATTTACAATTACACATTTTTCTATAACATGATTTGCACAATTTATTAGATAGTGCATAATTCTGAGTCTATGAAGGTAGAGCGATTCTTTCCTGACAGAATTGATAATAGGCCAAATAGTCACCAATCACTTTATTCCAACCTTAAACAAATGACAAAGCCTAAAATTAATTTTTAATGTTGTTCTGATTTATTGCGAGGCAGAAGGTCCCTCAAAACAGGTGGGCCTGGAAGGGACAGTGTTAATGACTGTAGTCAGTGTAACAGCTGCTCGGAGGCAAGCATTTTGCTGTACCCATGTTGACACCATGCCACAAAAATACTCTTACTGACTGCGGCACACCTGGAGTACGGCTGTAAGAACAGCTGGCGGGCTCGGAGGCTGCTGGAGGAGAAGGCAGAGGGCGACGGTTATTACATATAAGTGTGACTAAATGCTCTTCCCATCCCAGGGTGGGAGAAGAAGAAACACAAGTATTTCTGAGGAACTCAGTATACGAGACTGAAGGACACTTAGAGAAAGTGTTCTGATGTGGTGTAAAATTAGTGTAGCCCTGGAAATCTAGACACAGTCAGAGACCTTTGTGCACAATTTGTCTAATTCTGCATCGAGAAATACAGCTGATGTCTTTATTGCTGTTCTTATACTGTACTGTTCTTTGAAAATTCTAGGTCTCTCTAAATAATTAAAACAGATTGTTCTGAAGTTTATTAAAATATCAGTGGCACATAATAAGACTCAGGCCAGAATTTTCATTACAGTTTTCAACAGACCAACATGTGATTTACATTCTTAGGAAGACAATGGGTAACAATTGATGGAGAGAATTGTGCTTTTCCAATTCCTGCCATTTATTACATGAGAGTAAATCAAATTAGCAACTAGTTTTTAAAAGCAAGGCCTTGGCTATCATTTTAAAATCCAGTCTGCCCTTAAAATAGATGTCATTTATAAAGTAGAGAGAAAACAGAAAAAAATTAAATAAAAGAAAGGGGTAGGAGCTTTATTCACATAGAATAACTAAAGTCATGTTATTCTAAAGTGATATCAGTTAATTTATGACTATCAGAGTGGGTCAGACTCTAATCAAATTGTAGAAACATTTCCAAAGTGATTATTCAATCAAACGACTAACATGGTTAATTAGGGGCCGTAAACATTGCTCTGAAGTTCATCAAAGTAATGACTTGCCCAGAAAAATTACCGCTAATTAAATTGCCTGCTGCTTTCATTTCTACCTTATCTAATAATAAAAAAAAGTCCAACTGGTGAGATCTGGCATTCCATTTGAACTTTTGCTAAATGTCCAGCAAAGACCCAAGCTGGGCTTCACCCAAGCGGTGACTTCAAAGGCCAGTGTCTGGTGACAGACAGTGGAGGTGTCACTGGGAAGATTTCCCTTTCCTGTGGAAGGAAGGACAATGCAATAGCGACAGACAGCCCACTGCAGCTTGGCCATCGCAAACGTGCATGACGGTGGACAGACGTCTTCTAGATACACTATCCTATCTGGCATCCTCAGGCTATGATTTTAGGATGACCAGCACAGTACAGTGATGGCTGACAGCTACTTTGTCACCTACCAGGCACAAATTCAAGTCTAAGGTCTTCTGTTTCACGGGAGTATAGCTTCCGGCAGGTTAGTTAACGGCTCTATCCTCAACCCTCTCCTCTCATAAAACGGGAGTGCTATTGATACTTTTAAAGCTGTAGCCAAGAGGCACATATGGAATAAGTTGTATGTATTATTTCCACTAACATATTCAGACAGAAGGAATTTAGGACCTCTTTCAATAATTTACTTGTATATATTTATTTTGTGTTCTTAAATTCCATGAACTTGTTGATTTGTTGCTTACTGTTGCAGTTATTCTGGAGTAGACTGTGTAAATCTATCTCTTAATCAATGATACCTAAAAATATATTGATTGACCAGTCATGAATTTGATTAAGCCAGAATTTCCCCCAGATATTCTGAATACTTGAGGACCCATCTTTGAACCTCATATTTTTGCCATATTAGCCCTTGTTGTTTGTTCTGAAATCACACTGGCTTAAGAAGTTTAAAAGTCAGTCTATAAATTGGATTATGTAAATTGAATTTAGGACAAAGGGTTTTTTATTGATGTAGAAACTTGTGGATCAAAGCGTTCTAAAACTCGATATTAGTGCTGACCAAATCAACGCAGAGAAATCACAGCGCCTGTAATTTGTTACAGATGAGCTCTTGTGGTGATGAAAGCTGATCTAATATGCTGGAAAAATTCAAAGCAGTGAAGTGTGCTGGCCTCTCCGGGCTTCCATGCATGGAGGTGGAATCAAGAACAAAGCAGTCTCCAACCTGCCCGCTTGGGCTCAGCTTCATGGAGGGTCACTACTGAAGGAATCAGATTTCGGTGTGATTCAGAAAGTATCACTTCATATCAAGATACATGTGCAAGAAACTTTTTAAAAAAGTGCTTTATCCCTCTTTGCCTTACTATGCAATACTGTGCTGGAAAATACAATGATGACGTGGGAAGGTTTTCCAAAAGTTTTAGCACAGAATGCAGCTTTGAATTTGCACATCTAATATGCCAGGCACTTCTTTGATTTGCATATTTGCTGCTCAGTTGTACAAAATGAAAATTCCCCTTTAGGGTATCATTTGTGTAAGCTTCCAAAAGCCATGCCTGACCCAGAGAGGAAAGATTAGTCATGATTGGTTAGGTGGGTTTTAGTGGTTGTTGAAACTAGTTTGTTACCAAGTAATGTGTAAACCCGGGATTATCTCATATAACAAACCTAACAAGGAGGTTGAAAAAGAAGTCTCTCCTTCATTTGATGCTCCTAGCTGGATTTCTGCAGTAATAATCAATGTATAACTTAATTCAGCTTTCAAATGTCTTAAGGTAAATGAGAAATCCCAGGAAAGTAGATGTAGCTCAAGACGGTGCCTTTGCTTACATTTGAATTAAAATGCAGAAGTTGACTGGCTGTACACGTTGACTTCCTGTAGGAGCAATGGGACTAAGTAAAATCCACAGGGAGCTACTCGTTCATTCATTCATTCACTCTTAAGATAGGGTTCGTTGTGTCTTTTTGACTGACTGTACCCACTACTGGGACCACGAGCATGAACCACCATGCTAGCTAAGCTCTCTTCAGTATATTTGGATGATGGAAGAAAGTTTAAAATGCTAAATATACAGAGTCAAAATAATGGATTCTGTTAAACATGCATCTGAAAGTAGCATGTACTTTGTAAGGGGTGTGTGTGCGTGTGCTCCCGTGCGTGCACGCACACACATGCATAATGCAAACCTGGAAGATTTAACCACTTTTTGTTAGTACTACTATTTAACAAATTTCTGAAAATCTATGTATTAAATCCTGGTGTAGCTGGGGATATACACAGCGGTAGAGTGCTTGCTTAGAAATGCAGGAAGTAGTTGGTTCAAGACCAAGCACCAAAAGTAAGTAAGTAAGTAAATAAATAAATCCTGGCATGAGCTCTTTTAACAAGCAATGACACCAACTTTAGAAAAAAAAAGAAAAATATTAGAACATTGTTGTTTTCAATCCCTTCAGCTCCTCGAGTCCTGGCTTCACTAGGTTAGACTTGTTTGCTTCCTCTCACTCCTAATCTCACACGTTATGAAATCCCAAAGGGGTGTCTAGGGCATAAATGACACAGCGTGGTGAAGATAGGAATAAATGCTAACACAGAAGCACCCACGCTACCCTCTAACTCTGCTTTTACATTTGACGCATGAGTGCACTCGGTTCTAGTTAATCAGGAAAACTACATTTTATAGTTTCCTAAAAGACACAAGTCATGGAAAAGATGTTTTTGTACCCATAATGTACTCCATATTGGAGAAATCTGCAAGTTATTAAGTCGAAAATAAGTTCCATCAGTTGTATGTTAGACTCTCATGAGAAAGAGGACAAACAAAGAGTTAAAACAGAGAAGTTCTATGAACCGCTGGTTCTCAGCCACATAAATCTGTGTGGAAGGGCTGAAGGGATGTCATGGTGGGTGGTTAGGAGCACCTTTTCTTCTTTTGGAAAACCTAGGTTGCATTCCCAGTATGCACATGGAGGCTCACAACCACCCATAATTCTAATTTTAGGGGACCCAGGTTCCTCTTCTGATCTCGCTGGGCACCAGGCAACACACGTGATATACAAACATACACAAAAACAAAACATCCACGCACATATTATAAAATAAGTGATGGATTTGGAGATGACTTAAGTTTTGAGAAGGGAGTGATGAGTTTAGTATTGCTTCATCCATACTTGGGATATTTCTCAGCAAATGAAAGGAAATAGAGCAAATCTACACTACAGTGAACCAGGAAAGAAAGAGGGAAGTCATGCAGTTAAGTGAATTCAGTATTTCTGAGACATAACAGCAGCATAGTGACAAACAATAGCATATAATTTTCCCTCTGAAACCAAAAATCTTACTCATAAGCTTCTGAGATACATTGTGGACAGTATCACCCACAAAACATGAGCAGGCCTAAACAGTATATGGACATTCTGAACTCAGGATACCATACGTTTCACAAGCTGGTGATTTTGATTAAACTAGAATAAAAAATAAAGTCAAAGAGCCGAAGGTACAGGCATTATCGTGACCTGGGATATCTATTAGAAATCACCATGCCCTGGCAGTTGAGACAGAGCTCAAAGTAAATGTGAGAACCAATGCCATTAGCTGACCCCATGGTTCACAGCAGCACTTTGCGTTGGAGGATTTAGAGCTGGGTACCCAGTCCATCCTAATGTGTTTCCTGTTGGAATCTGTGATTTGAAAGAAAAGTATACTTGGTTTCATCTTTCCTGTGATTCTTACCTTATTCGGCTGTAATATAATATGCATATAACTTGTTCTGCTTGCCTCCAACAAAAATGAAACTAGTAATCAAGTCTAGCATGAACTGGGTCAGACATAGCATACTAGATTTGCATATGTTGACTTTAGTAGAATATTTCAGATACGTCGTCTTATCCTCTAACCTAAATATGAGTTTGACACCTTGTTAAAGGGCTCATAATCTTTGAAGGAATCTGCAGAGATCGTGATAAAGTCATGCCAATGAATGGCCAGCATCATTGTCGGGCCCTGCATATGTGTCAGTCGCTGTGCCGGGCACTTCCGAGCCTTAACCATACTTTATCTTTACAAAAGCACTACCCCCCCCCCCCCGTAAATAAGTAAATGGAGAGCCAAAGGAAATCACAAAGTTTGCTCCATCTGATACAAATATCAGGCCCAGGAGTTAGTATTTTTTGAATGTCAGAGAAGCTAGGTGGTTTTATTGTTTAATGTTGGGCATAAATAAAGAGCAGATTATGTAGATAAAGCAATAAATTAATCAAGGTTCACACACAAAGAGGAGTCAGAGTTCAAAACTCAGAGTTAAAGAGGTCTGTGAAATAATCACAGCCATAGGACTGCTGACTTTTCAGTCTCTGGTTGCTCTGTGGTTATTTTTCTATGTTTTGAAATACCTGTCCATATACAATGTCACGGGCACTATTAAAATCAATTAAATAGAGATATTCACACACATAGTGAAAATGGTAAGCATCTGATTAACCCAACACAAATTGTTTGACAAATATTTCAAGTTATTTGCATCTTACCTAGAAGAAATATTTATGAAACCCATTCCTCCTCTTGCCTAGCTCTTACCTCTTGCCATCCATACTGGCATTTGAATATGAAACTCCTTGAGTACCAAAATATTTTATAAGAATATTTAAAATCCAAAAATATTCACTCCAATAAGCATGCACATGCATGCACTCGTGCACACACAGAGATAGATAGATAATAGATAGATAGTTAGATAAAAGATAGATAGATAGATGATAGATAGTTAGATGATAGATAGATAGATAGATAGATGATAGATAGATAGATAGATAGATAGATAGATAGATAGATAGATAGAGATAGATAGAAAGATAGATAGATGATAGATAGATAAATAGATGATAGATGATAGATAGATAGATAGATAGATAGATAGATAGATAGATAGATAGATAGATGATAGATAGATAGATAGATGATAGAGTTTTGAAAAGAAGGTGATCCTTTCTTTGCCTCTTTTGTTCATCTTTGCTAGCACAGAGAGACAAGGTCAGCGGTCTTTAAAGTGTTTCACTTAATTTCAAATCTCAGCTCCACTTAAAAGAACAGTTACACGCTCATTTCACCCACTTGGGGTAAGCAACTCAAAGCCTGTGTCCTGGCTGCTTTGTTCGAAAAGAAACCATAAATTACACACTATGAAAGTGTACTCCACCCCCTTTTCCAAGCCAGTTCAACTAACAAGCACATTATCCCTTCCCTTCCCCCTTTCCTGCCTGTAAAATCCAACTTAGACAAACACAGTCGGGCTGAGATGACATATTTGAATGGAATTCAGACCCACCAGTTCCTGTTTATGTTTCTGATTTGAGAATGTTGTCTTCTCGTTCACCATACATTAGGGACTCTGGAAGGCCATAAGCAGTGTCAGGTTACACACAGGCAGGACCAATGAGCATTAATCATTACTTCCAGTCAACTGGCAAAAGCAGCAGCTGATGGAACACTAGACCCTCCAGCTCTGTATAAATGACATTCCAGAGAGCCAGGCTGTGTGTGTGTCTCTGTGTGTGTGCATGTGTGTGTGTTTCCTTTCAGTCTCCATTTTATGAATGAAACTCCAGGCTCTATGGAGTCCATTCATGGAATAGAAATGCTTACAAGGCTAGGCCCCTAGGGATCAATCAGTCATGGGCAAAACTGATATGATTGGTTTAAGACAGCCTTCAGCCTTCCATTACTGACTTAAAATGCAGTCCCTGTCCATTTGACCTGTGTTAATGCATAAAGAGTAAATCCAGACTGTAGTCTCAATTCTCAAATCAAATCACTCGCCAAGGCCACTTACAGTAACTGTAGATTTAGAGTATACTGAAGCATTTCTTAGAAAAACTGATAGCATAAAGCCATATCCTGGCTTGGTAGAATTGCTATTTTAACCAGAAACCCACATAAGGAAGGTAGACAATTAAAAGCAGTCAAATTGTGAGGCTGACCCATGAAGACAATTATAATAATGAGATCAATTAGATAAATACCACTCTCAGTTTTCACAGTTGAAGTACCTAAAACATCATCCTGCTTGTCCACAAATCCCTGGTTGAGTGAGAGAAAATTGTCTTTGGGATGCTAGAGAAACAGATAGGAGGTTACCATCTCCCACAGAATCAATAGCTCATTCTTTAAAATTCCCAAGTGATTCTCAACCTGCATTTCTTCAAGCAACAGTGTTAAAAGTTAAAAAAGAGGGAAAAACAAGCCACAGCCTTATATGAAAGAAAATGTGGCCTTAAGTAAGAATATTTCATATGGAACAGGGCCAGAGCTCAGCCTGTGGGAGTGTTACATCTCAGGTACAAAAAGCCAGAGTTCATGGAACCATAATCGTAGTTGTAACAGAAATTACCAAAAATGGCAATGTTCAAAATTATCTAATCTAAGCAATTACAGGCGATGAACTGGAAAGAGCCAGTGCTAACCCAAATAGTGTTACATGGGTTTTATGTGCAATCTGTAACTTGGGCTTTGCCTATTGAGGGAAGAAAGCATATCTATCTTCTGGTGACTTGAGGCCAAATGGGAACATAGCTACAATCAACAGGCCCCGAGTTCACACCTGGGCAGTTAGCTGGGGAAGCATGGCATGCCCAGGGAGGGCAGAGGAGAAAGTCAGAAGCAGTAAAGTTCAGTATGTTTTAAATCTGTTTCCACTGTGGCATTGTGGCAGTTCAGCATTTAAATAAGAACCTCCAGCATCAGCAAATCAATGCTAGGAAACATTACAGCCTTATCTTGTATGCTCCAAATTTAAATAATTGAAGAATCACATGGGAAGAGGAGTGGTAACCCACCATATAAGGCACCACTATAAATATAAATATAAGGCAGATAAATATACGCCTTTTTATGTGGTGTTTGTTTAAAAGACAGGATCTCACTATGTATCCTTCGTTGGCCTGAGGTTTCCTTTATAGACCAAGCTGACCTCAAACACATGAGGTTGTGCTTGTCTTTGCCTCCAGAGTGCTGGAATTAGAAGCAAGTGCCACCAGTGCCAACATCATCTCATATTTTTAAGAATTTAATGTGCTACATAACCTCTATGACTTAATACATTTGAAACCCAACTTGAACAGCCCATGGAATATAGCCTAGCAGCAATTTGAGGATAGATATTAAAATATTTCTTTGTTGATTGGTGATTTAGATTCTGTTCTGGTACTGAAATGCAGATAGCCTCCTACTTAACTTTAACTTTGTGATAGCACAAGAGCAGTATGCATTTAGTAGGAGCTGTAATTCAAAATTTGAAGTCTGGTCATTTCCATGGTTGGGCAGTGGTAGTTTGCTGCAGTTCCTTCTCAGTCACATGACCACAAAGATAGACAAACTATAAGGCTATACTAGTCTTAAGTTACACTGCTATGGAAGTTAAACATATTAAACATATTTTATGTATATTTTTCTAAATGCACTAAGAAGTATAATTTCATCATCCATGAAGGATGCTTCACAGTTTTTTTTTTGAAGAGTTCAACAGGTCTAGATATCGCGGCTTTTCCTATTTTAGGTGTTCCATTCTACCGACAGGAGGTGAACTGAAATAATGAGTGGACGAGCAGAGAAGGTGTACGTTAGGAAGGATGCGGTGGCTCTCACAGCTGCCTTAGGGATTTCAAGCAGAAAAATGTATCCCACCTCTTTGTCCACTTCACTGTCTAAATAGAGCCTAGTTCTGATTACATTTTTAAGATAAGTAAAAACAGAAAAATGGTTTTATCAGTATGAAATCACTGAATTGATGATGGTATAAAAATATTTACCAAATAGAAATTACACATCTCTTGCATTTTGAGAATAATGAAGGCCGAGATTTTATGACGTCTTAGAATATTCCAAAAGATGCCAAAAACCTTTGCTTGCAATGTCCTGTGTTTTACCTGACTCTACTAGACTTTCAATAACTTTTTTTTTATCATTGAATTTGTTGTATTTCCTGGACAATATTTTTTTCTTCCCGAAAACACCCAATCGTTGAGAATTCATGAAATGGTATCTTTGAAGCTAACTTTGCTAGGATATATGTCTCCTGCTGTAAGCAAATACTAAGTTGTTTTGTAAAGATGGTTGGAGTATGCATCTTCCCTATGGACTCCAGAACTGAAGACTTGGTCGCCCACTGTTAGTGCTGTTCAGGAGATGGTGGAAATTAGGAGTTGGAGGAAATCAGTCCACAGAGGAAACTTCAAAGGTCCTATTTGGTCTCCTTCCCTGTCCCTATCTTTGGTTGTATAGGTCAGCAGAGTTAGGACGCAATTTCACTTCCATACATTTAGATCAGTGGTTCTCAACCTGTGGGTCTTGACCCCTTAGGGAGTTGAACAACCTAAGACCATCAGGAAACACAGATGTCTACATTACAATTCAGAACAGTAAAAAGAAAACTGTTATGTTTTGGACTAGCAAGGAAAAATAATTTTATGCTTGGGGGGGCACCACACCATGAAGAACTGTATTAAAGGTCATAGCATCAGGAAGGTCGAGGACCACTGATCTAGGTGTTTAGGATGATGGTCCACCAACACAGAAAAACACAGAACAGTACTTATAATATTGGAATATTCCACTAGACACACTTCTGAAACTGAAGAGGACTCAGAACTCTTATTAAAGTATTGACCAAGGCCCACAGGAATAGCAGACATATCCATCACCTCTGACAGTAGAAACTTAAAACATACTTTAGTTTTAACATATTTAACATGAGGTAAATATTTTAGAAGTATTTATTTTCCCATTTCTCTGCCTACATATCATATTTTTTTTAACCAGCTAATAACAGAAAATCTAAGTCTTTATGTTTTTCTAAGGTGATAAAAGATATCCGTGTGGAAAAATGAGAGAGGTTGTGTAGGTGAAAAATAGATGGACTGAAGAATAATTTGCAATGAAGACTAAAAAGAGGGATGTGCAATTCCACTAAGAGCTTCCTTGCATCTGTTTTAGGTGCTGCAGTACCTCACAAGCTTCCGCAAGTAAAGTGAACATAGCTGACCGGAAGTTACGAGTCTTCTGCTCTGCTTTAAGGGTATGCATCGCACATCAGGATATTCAAATAAAAGTGTGAAGTCTGATAAGAGAACCCATCTCATACAATGGACTTGTAGCTAGTGGGCTATGGATTTGCTTCTCTTCCTTCTAATTATTATTGAGCTTTTGCCAGAAGAGCTTTATCAAGAACCACCTCCTTGATAAACTCAGTTATTTTTCTTCAAGGTTTGTTTGTATTTCACGTGTAGGAGAATTTGCCTCCATGTTTGTACATTCACCACATGTGCACCTGGTAACAACAGAGCTCATCAGCCAACCTTAGGGCCCCTAGAACTGGAGCTACTGACAATTGTGAACTGCCACATAGGTGCTGGGAATCAAATTCAGGTTCGCTGCAAGAGCACTCTCAACAGCTGAGCTCTCTCTCCAGCCATTGAGAAACTCAGTTCGTAAAAATGTTTGAGGAGCTAGACAAGGTGTTGTGTGCCTTTAATCCCAGCAATTTGAACAGAAATATCTGTAAATTCACTGACTGCTAGGTCCACATAGTGAACTCCAAGCAAGATAGAGCTACACCATGAGGGCCTGTCTCAAAAGGAAACAGGAAGTTTGAAAGAAATTTCCTAGAAATGAAAAGGAACGAAAAGAATACAACCTAATCTTTTACAGGGATTGAGGCCTGACAATTCATTCCCTCAAAGCAGTGAGCACCTAAAATTGGAGTAAAATTTGACCACGGGCCCATGTGAGCTACACTCTTCACTAAATTAGGGAAGCTCATAGCCAAAAGCTGAAAGCAGCTGATGCTATTCGAGCCCATGGATCTCATAGAGAGCCTTCAGCTGTACAGATTCTTAATCCACAAGGAGGAAAATTATAATAGTACATGCAAAAATCTGTGGCACACTCCCCTTTATTCTGAACAAATACAATGAAAGACATGGGTTGAGCAATAAGCTAAGAACTACAAATAAAACTCTTAGATATGCTCTGGTTTAGGATGGAACCAATGCTTCTGCAGAGGTTATATACATAAGTGGATGTATATCTGTATACATCTGCTGTATATCTAGGGATGGTGGTCATGCACCAAGAGTAACAAGTACAGAGGCTGAGCAGGAGAGAGTCTGAAAACCCCAAGGTTTACTTTGTCAACACAGTGAGAAGCAGGCCAACTGAAGTTACATAGGAAGACCATCACAAAAATATAAATAAATGGTGAATAATAAAGTGCCTGTACCACTGGAATTCGGAGGTGACATGGGGAGTTAAAACCTGGGCAAAGAAGCTCATACAAGTGGGACGCTGCCTAAAGTAATTGCTTTACATGCTGCAGACGAGGCACTCCACATGTCCTAGCTGTGTGTGCTCACTTGGCCAATGAGTGCAGCACACACACTGAATTTTAGAAGGCAACTGACTAATAAACAAAAATCGGTGTGGTGCTCTACACAGCACTAACTGGCTCGTGGACAGAAACAAACCATCAGAGTCGACATTGTGTTAGCTTCCGAACACAGTACCATGGTGTAACTGCCTAAAAAACTGGCTCCTTGAATAGCTAATTCTTTTTTCTTCTCTGTCTTCTGATCCAAGACATTCCCCCCTCTCATCCCTTGAATAAAGATTTCTCCTCTAATAACATAATATTTTGAATTTTTATCTTAAATATTCGGCAGTTGAAATTGCATTCCTGTAATTATAATTATAACTAATAGACCTTCCATTTCCCATGTCATAATTAATGTCAGGTTTTATTAGAGCACAATCATGCTGTCTTTTCTCTTTGAAGACATCTTTTATTGTCACAACATTTATAGTACATTGAATTAACCAATAAAGTACCCTAGAATCCCTCTGAAGGGTAACTTTCTATCACAAATTCTAGTTTACTTGCTGAGAAAACCTCACTGCTTGTGTTGCTTGAAAATCACTTGTGATGTGTTTCCTGATGTGCTACTGGTTCAAACCCAACAGGAAAAAGAGAGAGTGGTGATTCAATGATAAATACATTAGAGTTCCTAAAGGGTTGTTTAATGTGCTCTTGGGAAAGATGAATGAGCTAATGACAACAAACAGAATATCCAGAGATCACCCCTGTTGGTTGCAACATACGACATACACAACGGATCAACTTCATACCAGCAAAATGTACTTTGATACCAGCAGATTAGTGATTTTTTTCTAAATCATATCCCAAAGTGCTTTCTTTTAAATTACACTCAACAGTCCAACCTTTATTGTGAAACTATTCAAATGAAGCTGAACCTTACAGGCAAAACTGAAATTAGAATTAAGAAATGTTGTACAACTGTGTCGATTTAAAATGTAACGGGGTAGCATGAAATTAATGGCTTCTCAGAAGTTAAGTAGCACTTTATAAGTCAACTGCAAGATACAAGGCACACCTAGGAGAGGCACCCACAGTTATGGCATGGAGCTGGAACTTACATGGAACTAATAAGGGGCAAACATTGTGCTTGTGAGGCACACACAATGGCCAACTAACATCCACACTGTATTTGACCCACAGGTACTGCTGTTATCTCTTACAGACCCACCCATTAATGTTTTGCTTCATTAGAATCATTAAATCTCTTCCTGCTTAGTCACATGGTATAAATGATCAATTCCACCCTATACATGCATGTGTTTTCAATATAAACATCAGGAGACACATGTGGAACAAATCACAGAAGGTTTGATGATTCTCATTTTGGCCACTCTAGATTTAAAAACACATAGTAAAAACACAAAATTTTCAACATATTGCACAAGTCCCATTGATTGGCTATTTGAGCTAATTCATATAATTTCCATCTGTACTTTTCTAAAATTCAGTGATGAATTCAACTGTACTGTAGCAAATGAAATACAGTTAGAGATAAGCCTAATAGCAGTTAAGAGAATTTGATATTCACGGACAGAAAATGTTTCCTACCTGCAGTAAAGTCCATTGGCTTGCAAAGTATTTAATTATGGAGATCCAATAGCAGATGTGAAACATCTCTAAACTCAAATCACTAGGAAGAATTTCAAGTTCCCAAGACGCCCACCCTCACTCAACAGGCAATTTTTCTAAATTGTAAACCATACAAAATAGATATCTATTATTTTCTCTTCTTTGAAAACATATCTGGAAAACAATCCAAAATTCCAGATCAAATTTAGCTATCAATAAAGCCTCTTAGTTCTGAAATAGAATGGAGCCAATGTTTCTACCAAGACTATCCCACCTACCTTCTTACTGTCCCTCAACCTAATGTTTCCCCAGACCTAGAAGGATTGACATACAGACTTAAGGAACCTTCTGATCCTGTGCCCTCTTAACCAGCTAACCCTGGGAGATCCTCTGAACCTAGATGGAGTCCCAAACAGATGCTCTGCCCTCAAGAAACCAAGCCTGGGATGAATCTACTCAAGACCTAGGAGGGTCAGTTGGACAGGTAACTCAGTGTTATTGGGAAATTACTGTGTTTTCAGGATGCTGAGGCATGCTTTAGAGTGGCCAGTGCCCTCAGCCATTTATCTTCCTGTCCTTTGAGGATGAGGCAGAACCTCTAAGTCACAGGGCTGTCTTGTGTTACACTCTGAGGGACATTCACATTTATTCAACTTAAAACCTGAAGGCAGTTTTCTGTTCCCCTGAGCAGAACTGAGCAGTTATTAGCAGGGGTGCAATAGTTCTTTCATAAAGGATGTCCATACACTTGCATCCAGGTGGAAGGAAATTGCAGCGTACTTAAGTATCTCCACATCTAACAGCTACAATAATGTTAGTAATAAAAATTTACAGGTGTGTGGTGTTCTTATAAAAATTACCCTTTACTTCACATGTTATTTCAAAATACCTAGAAATATAAAAAGCTTATGTCCTGATTTCAGAGATGGATAGCAGGAAAAACTCAATAGAGAAAAGTTTAAGTAACTGTTTGAGTTTAAAAATTAAATGTTGGTCAAATTAGGGAGTAACATTTAACTTCAGGATGACCACTTTCCTCTGAAACATGATATGTAGAATTTTCTAGCTCTCTAAGACAAAGCTAAACCCCATGAAAAAAGCTTAAATCTGCTCTTCTTAAATGTTCCCTTTCTAGGTAAGAATTCTTACTTTAGGGCCACTGGAGTATTGACGCCAACATTTTTTTTAAGTTACCTAATATAAATGCCTAGCATAAAAGACTATTACTTTGTAAGCATTGTTTCTAAATAATGCTAACATAGAAAAGAAAAACACAGGAACAAGAAGGAAATTATAATTTGCTACTCTAGGTTGAGTATGTGGCATTTTATACATTGCACTCTCTTTGAACTGGTTTCATTTTCAGACATGATTTTGTCACATGACTAAGTCATTTGATAACCATATGGGATAAAAATCAGAAAGATGCCACTTACAAATCAATGGTCAGAAGCCACCCAGTCTGACGACACTAATCAAATCAACAAGGGAGGAGAGAAGATGGTTTACATATAGTTCCATCCGAGGATAGGCCTACCTGAATCATATGCAAAATCTCTGGGTTCCTGTTTGATCATCAAAGGAGGGGGGAAGCTTTGGCTGGCTGCACCTCCAACCATGGTGTTGTGTTCATAGACTGGGTCGTGGTATTCCTGCTTAAAGCCTTGTGGTGGGAAGGGGATGTTTGGCTCAGACATCTGGCGTTGGTACATAGGACGCCCTTCCCTTGGCAATGTCGGCAGAGGAGGAAAAGAATTACAGGGTTCAGAAAGCTGGCGACGAAACCTGGAGAAGAGAGGAGTGTTTCAGATGAGATGGTAACACAGAACTGCTTTAAAGGGTGGATATGGTGCATAACTGCAGGAGTTTAATACCAACCGGCCCAATGTGCACAGATCTAAGGAACCTGAGAATTCTCCTTCTAGAACTGTAGTGCTATGGCTTTTAAATCACATGATGACGTGTGCTCCCCTTTTAATCCATCCATTGCAAACACTTCAACAGATGATACAATTAAAGGTGTACTGCCAGTAGCTGTAGAACAATAAACTGTTTTGAATAAATATGGGCCCTAACAGCTAAAATGACCAATTTTAAGCTAATTGGATCATTTACATAACTTCTGGAAGAAAAGGTTCTCAAATACTTACATACAAGAAAAAGCAGGAACAACAGGATCTGATCTCAAATGGCATTCTTTCTCTTTAGAGTCTGTCACCAAACTAATCAGCAGCCAGACAAAAACCCATTTACTGGCTTTCCTTCCACAGCCATCAGTAATACAGGAAGCATGAGAAGACTGAATCTTCTCAAAATCAGCATGCCCTTAAATTACTCAGCAGTTAAATTAACAATATGTTCTTGTAGCAAATTTTGGCATTCTGGGGTTTATGTTTCTTTTTCTAAAGACTACCTCTGTCCTGTCAAACAGCACCACAGGACACACACCTGCTTTCACGAGCTCCAAACTATTGAGTTGATCAAACACTAAGCCTATGTACACAGTCGGCCGCCGAAGATGATGATACTAATAATATAAAGAGGATGCGCTGGTCTGGGGTCAGCCAGGCAGGCTGGGAGAGTGCCAGGATGCTCGAGGGTCTAGGCACAGGTGAGGTCCATGCTCCTTCATTCTTGGTAACGATTGGCTAATCACATAATTGTGTATCTCATCTGTAATTTCATTGACACACCACAAAGATGTGAACTAATTAAAGATTTACAAGTGCTCTAAAAATGCTTGAGTGCTTAAAAAATAACCTATAAAACATATCCATAAGCAAATATTAGCCTATTAACCCCCCCACACTAAAACATTCCTGAACCTTTAATTTTGAAAGTTAGCATTTAATTTCAGCAATGTTAAATGAAAATAAGGTAAAAGCCAAGGCATGGCAAAGCGATTGCTTTAGCATTTCGAAGCATACTCCATGCCAGGGCTTAACTCTAGGTATACCAGTCTCTTCCATGGAAAGCATGGAAATTCCACTTACACCTGCACAAAATAAACTTAGAAACTCGGATATTGTGAAACAGCTAGGCTGGCTGGCGCTGCATTCATTTCCCTTCTCTTGCTTATTTCATTAGCCAAAAAAAGAAACAGAAATTATCATTAAGAACTGTCAAGGAGTGAATCAGAAAATTGTAACTTGAAGATAAAATAAGAAGCTGGCTCACTTGTGAAGCCTTAAAAGGAAGCTAATAATGCCTGCGCTGAAAGCTTTGTAAGGAAGCAAGTCATTTGCTCTTACGAGTCAACCTGATTTGTACTTCTTCTTGCTGGAGGCCACTTAGGTGGCAGTGACAAGCTGCCCAGCAAAATGCACAGTCTTGGCGTCATTCTGGTTAGCCACTGACCAATGGGAAAGAAATGGACAAAAGAGTTTGGTGGCCGAGGACAGTGTGTTAATGCACCAGTGGGTAAAAAGAATCCAGGTAGGCATTTGGGGCACCGCTGAGGAAAACAGGCAGGTCTCTTGCACAGTGGGTTAAAGACAAGGTGCCAAAGGGCTGGCCTGAGGTGTGCAGGGAGGCCTAGGGAAGGAAGTGGAGCGCAGGCCAGCTGGCCACAAACCGTTCCCAGAGTGAGGTGGGGTGCCGAGGCTGGGGGTGGCTATCTAGGGGAGGGATATGTTCCCACAGCAAATTTGCCATTTATAACCAAGGGACTGCCATTTGTTGGCCAGAGCCCTCTAAGAAATCCTCATCAGAAACATAAGGTTTCAGAGATTTTCCTGGGACTGGCCAGCTGGTGCGATCCTCAAAACTCAGTCGGGGGGCAGTGGGAAAAGACCCCGAGCTTCCCTCCTGTAGTTCCGGGCCGGCTGTTCTCAGTCTCAAGTACTTGACTTCAAGTTGAGATACCAAAATGGATTTGGCTAAAGCATCTCCAGTTAGGTCATCTAAAAACAAGCACACCACTTACTCAGCAGTCACTGTGCCTTACAAAGAGCCAGCCTGCGCCTGCGCGGAAGGCACAGGGCATAACCCATAATCCAGTGCTCATTTGAATTGCGGGTTGGGGACGGGAGAGGGGGGTACATGTGTGACAAATTAGGGAAAGGCTGCAGAAGTGAAGGAAAGCAACCTTGACAGTGTTTTATCTCCCCTGCTTTTTCTTTCTGGTCCTGCGCAATGTGCTTCTGTTTAATGGCCCACCCTGCAATAGGCATTGTTTCCGTAGGTATTTTCAAAACTGTTTACACAGAAGCAGGCAACATTCTACTCTAAAGAAGCCTCATGTCTATGGGGGTGAGAAGGGAAAGACAATAGGTGGCATTCAGTAGCTAAAGCATGGCAGAACTGGGTGATGGGAACAAAGGTAGAAGATGACTCAGTTCCCTGGGAACACTAGGATTTCATCCTATTCCTTTAAAGCAAGGGAGGGACTGGATTTGCGGCTGTGACGTAACGCGCGTCTTTAGGTATCCAGATTTGCCTGTGGCACACCTGCTTCCTCTGCTATCCAGGCGTCCTTTCGACCAGCTATTTTCACAGTGATGTTTCTCCACCAGCTATGGTTATAGCTCGTGTATAATGCTTGGCATTTCGGGGAGTCTGATTGTTTATGTAATCCTATATTAAGAATTTAGTTGTACAACTTTTCAATTAAAAGGCAGATTGAAAACAGAAAGGCAATAGAAACTGTGCTCTCTGAGTCCCCTAATGATTTCCTCCTTCTGCTTGTGGTCTTGGACAAACGCAGGCTACACACGCCGCAGAACCGAGTGTGATGTGCATCTCAGTTCAGACTCAGGGTTCTCGTGGAGATAGTCACACACGGCCACATTTTGTCATCAGCTCAGGGCACACTTCAGATAAAGTCTTTTTCTCCCGTGGAGACTATTGTTAAAGATTTTCCAGGACAACACTTGTTATGGGGATGGGGGGAAGAGGGAGGAATAGGAACTTAGCTGGGTAGGGGGATCCTGTGTTCTAAATCACTTATTAAGACAGTAGTTCCCCCAGTATTGTACTGATACATGGATTTCATCTCTACCGGTCAGTGATTTTCTACCACAGCCCTCTCACTTGTGCCACATGCATGTTCTTCCCGTGCTCATTTCTAAGTGAGAATCATTTGACTGCTGTTGTAGCTGTTGAAGCACATGTCATGAGTGTGCTGATATGGGTCATTGGAAAGGAAAGCAAAGAGATTAATCAAATAAGTTATACTCCGTAAGACTATGCAGAACCAAATAAATAATTCAGTGTAAGATAATGAATCTAATTTCATAAGTCACCTACTAAAATGAGCCTGCTAACTGTGGGGAGCAAGTGCACGTGCGTGCTCACCTGCTAACTGTGGGGAGCAACACGCGTGTGCTCAGGGAGAAGCATGGCTGCACGTGAAGATGAAGTGAAGCGATTTAAGAAGTGAAGGAAAAATGTTCAAATGTCAGTCTACAGGTTGATTTTCCATTTTAGCAGCCCCTTTAAATGTTTATAAAAAGAAATGCTTGCAAATGATCCCCATGAATTATTTTTAGACAGACAGAACAAGCCTTACTGGAACTATTCTGTAGAGATGTGCAAAAGTAATAGGCTTGTCTAAAAACACTGTAGATCTTCAGAGCACCTAAGGGGGATGTCCTCCACGAAAGCCTTAACTGAAAGAGGTTTGTTTGGGTTAGTTTTGTCTGAAATGACATCTTCAGCTTACCTGTGGTCCATGGGGTAGGTGCTGTCTGGTATGGACTGAGAAGGAGGGAGGTGAGCTGGGAAGGCCCGGTCAGGTTTCGGAGTATGAGCTGTATTTGGAGATGCATGATGTAGTGGAGACACTGGAGTACTGGATGGTGTCGGGGGGTTGGAGGGCCTCATTCCCACGTGTGGCTTCTGATCATAGGCACTACCCAGAGAACAAGAGAAAGTACGGGTTGCTTTGGAAAACGTATCTTAGCCATAAGTGATAAGGGAGCAAAAACCTTTGGATTTTGTTTTTTAATTCTATAACTTATAAACTTCAAAGTCCCTATGCCATTAAACAGAAATTAGAATATGAAATCATAGATGACATGAACATTTGTAACATAAATTTCGTACACAGACAACTTAGTTAAGGAAGACCCTATGACGGAGAGACATCACCACCTCCATCTATTCTCACCAGACAGCTTTCAGTAAGCTGGGCAGATCCTTCCTACATAACTAAGACTTCATCATGACTTTCAGTAAGCTGGGCAGATCTTTCCTACATAACTAAGACCTCATCATGACTTTCAGTAAGCTGGGCAGATCCTTCCTACATAACTAAGACTTCATCATGACTTTCAGTAAGCTGGGCAGATCTTTCCTACATAACTAAGACCTCATCATGACTTTCAGTAAGCTGGGCAGATCCTTCCTACATAACTAAGCACCTCATCATGGCTCTCCCTCTATACTATTTTTGAAAATAAGTCCTAATATTAGTTTAATAAGAGAGACCATATTGGATTTGCTTTTATTTGTGGTAGAATTTTCAGGCAATGCTATTGCCTTTGTAGATGCTTTATATTAAATAAATGATGTTTGGCTTTGAATTCCTCACTTGGGGTAATAAAGATTAATGGGGAAAATTAAAATGTCTTGGATATATTTAAAGTTTCTTTAATTATGAGTGCAAAATAAAATTATTAAGAATAAAATCCTATTATCTTAGACTAACTTCCACTCTCAATTACAAAAGAAAAAAGTAAGCTGTTTGTTTTATATTATGAACTTAAATTGCTTCCCAATGTGTGGCTTTCTGGAATATGACTGAACTACTGTTTCCAATCTAGACAATATCTTACTGAAATCAGATTTTACTTTCTGAACGACAACAAAAACATATTTCCATGCAAAGTGTCTAGATTTACTCTTCAAATATAAAAACTGATGTGAGCTGAGTAAGGCAGTGTGTGCCTTTAACCACAGCAGAGGCAGGCAGTCTGCTGTGAGCCGACCAGATCTATAGACTGTGGTGCACAACCCAGACAATGCTACCCCATGAGATCCCATCTCATATACACCTCTTCCCCCATCTCTCTCTCTCTCTCTCTCTCTCTCTCTCTCTCTCTCTCTCACACACACACACACACACACACACACATATCACACTGATATCAGTGGTATCAGTGATAGACATTTTGAAAGGAATACTTCTAGTCACATTAATGTATAATAACTTCCAGTTTCTCTATTAGTACAATAGAATCATATCCAAGTTCAAATACTCTTTTCAGAAGGGCAGGGGCATGTGCTATGTACATCTAGATCGGCTTTAAAGCAATCTGTACTCATATAAAGAACACTGGGAATGGAAATTGTGGAGGAGAAAAGAGAGGAACTGGGAGGAAATAGGGAAATAGAGGTAACTGAATATATTATACACATGCATGAAATTCCTATGTGTTGAGTTCTACAAGTGTTTTTATTGATATTTCTGAACAAAAACATATTCTTTCTTAAAGTGGTTTGGTCAAGTCTTTCCCATAAAAAAAGAAACAAATGACTACTTAACCTAAGATATTGCTTTCATTTCCTGTAAGGTGTTTTATTAAATCTTATCATTTAGACAAAGATGGAAGTACTAGAATGTTTTGTATACACCACATATGCTGAGAGAGATGTTTGTTTCCAGAAAACTTCTCCAAATTGTTGCCTCATTCCTCAACTGTTAATTTGTGGGTCAGAGACACACTGCATCAAACAGTGTTTTTATGATCACTGTAATAATCAGGGCTGACTTGCAAAGAGAATCCTATATCTAACTTGTTCAGATTGTATCTTGACATTGAAATCATCCAATGTCAAGATAACTGTGATGGGAATACATGCCTTAAGAAGAAAATACAAACAACACAACCAAATTGTCAAACATGTATTAGTGTCTTATATGAACTCATCACGCGGTCTTAGCTCACTTTTACAATAGGTCTGCTTTATAAAACTTTGTAGTTCAACTGAGCTGCCCCCTCGTTTCAGGCTCCCATGAGTTTCTTAGGAAGTAAGACATAAAACAATAAATTTCAAGAAGAAACAGGAACAAAGGACTCTAACATTGTCAGTTGCCACGAGATGGTACAATTTAATTTTCTTGAGTCTTAGACCCCACAGATGCGAAAGAGGGTGCGTGGTGGACATATTTGCAGCCACACAGGATTCCTCAGGATCCCAGGGCACTATGAGCTTGAGCTGACACACCTGATAAAGGAGTGCACATATTTGGAATCGTTTTTCAAATATTCTCACACCACCTCCCTTTAAGAACTAAGTTTCTACTGTAATCAAGAGGAATAGTCAATAGCCAGAGCCAACTTTTTAGAATGCAATTAGAGGCCAAGATGAAGAGTAAGAGCGTGCAATTCACTGCAAAGAGTTTTTAATGAACATATGTGTTATCAAATTTTCTAGCAAATGAACAATGTACTTAGAATGCACCACCCTTTAGTATCATTTCAAGAACAACTGGCTTTTTAATAGATAATTGCCTTGGTTAGGCATTATGAAATTCTAGTTTTATTGCAATTGTCCATGAATGTATCTTATAGATCATCAGTAAGGCCTATCAGATAACTAATGTACTGCTTTTGCTTGCCAAATGTTGTAGTTTTTTCTGATAAACTCTTTACCTAAAGTAGATAATGCATTCATTCTGATGGGAACCTTCGAAAGCTGCTTGTGCCAAATAAGACCCTCTTTTCAAACCCAAGACGCATCAATACAGTAGGAAAACAACTGATGATTGAGATGAGAATTATTACTTTTAAATGATGCTAAAGTGTGCGATGGCATGGCAAATGGGCCTTCAGAGTTCTGCTGCATACATTACCTAATTAGCTTATTATATCATAAAGATGTAACCCATAAAGCTGACTGGAGATTGTTGGATCGTTTCGTACTTTCTGTTCTGCACGGCATATCGCTGCTCTCCCTGAGAGCAGCACTGCTTACCTGATGCTGTACAGGCACTTTTCTCCATAGCTGAATTTAAAAGGTTGCTCTTGACTGCAGGCAGACCCGAGTTCTGAACAGGGGCTGTGGGGTTCTTTCTTGATTTTCAGTGGTAGTCCATGAAAAGCCACTAAAAACAGAACAAAAGTACCCGTCAAGATTCAATTCCATTAGGAACTAAGTCTACTAGTCTCTTTTACTTCTCTTATTTAAAGTATCATTAACATTTCATAGTAACTTATGCTTGCAAGAATAGTAGAATTTGATAATCCATGAGGCAGAAAGGATTCTGGGAGTTTTCTTGGCTCTGCCACCTCCTTTTCTACTTGTAGTGTGTAACAAAATGTATGCCTGTAATTTTTCTCTGCTTAAAGTAAATCAAATCAGTAGTAATTCACTTTGCTGATATTAACAATTCTACAAGCTCGCTTTTCAGAAAGGAAGCTTTGAAAACATGTCATAAAGATTTTGAATGACTACACAGGGGCGGGGAGGACTGGAACTCTTATTCAAGGCTGGAGCACAGCTTTGGGCATTGTTCAGTACCAATGCTTCAGTGTCAAGGATGTTATGGCACGTGACAAAGAAAATCCATGTGTAAGTCCAAAGGAAAGCCATAATACTGCAGAGAAGATGAAAACCAACCTATTTAATATTGGTGGTTATTTTTAAAACAGAAACGAAAGTACTTGCTTATCTATTTACCAAAACTATGAAGATTAAAATACAATGCATGGAAATTCTTTATCGCATGAAATTCTCAATAAAAGTTACTCTCCATCAAATGATGCTCTCCTTTTTTATATAATTTACTTTGTAGCTATGTTTAAGGAAGGTTGCAGTTCATGTGCATTCATTTGTGCTTAATTTAATATAGATTATGTCATAAAATACACAGCATAAGAAATCTATGCCGGGCGGTGGTGGCACACGCCTTTAATCCCAACACCCGGGAGGCAGAGGCAGGTGGATCTCTGGGAGTTTGAGGCCAGCCTGATCTACAAGAGCTAGTTCTAGGACCGGCACCAAAACTACAGAGAAAGCCTGTCTCGAAAAACCAAAAAAAAAAAAAAATTAAATTAAAAAAATTTAAAAAAAGAAATCTATATACATATATTCACATAAGTGTGTTTATTTTATGACTATAAAACCAACTAATAAATTTCACTGTACTTTCCAAAATTTGATGAGCACTCAAGGGTTCACTATATAATTATTTCACTATTAAATGTCCGCAATAAAAAATCTGATACCTGGGGAAAAATACCACAAAAGCACTCACATGTTCATCCAGTATACATGAGTGATATACGTGTGTTCGTCATTTCACTAAGTCATAGAATAACAAATATGTATGTTGCAACATATTTATTTGAACCCTGGCAAAACTTTTTAATTATTTACTAGTTCTTTGAATACAGATAGAAAATGTAGGCACTCAATTTCTAACACTGTGAATTAAAACTTAGGTTTTACATATTCTTAAATCAATTTGCCCTCAGAGAAGTAACGTTAAGATCTGTGAACTCAGATTTAATCTCCATGAAAAAAAATGTGAAGACCTAAGATATTATATTTCTACATTTTTCATACAAAACATATAAAAATAGTAATCAGCTTACAAAATACACTTAACCCAAAATAAAAAATTAACACATTAAGTTTTACTAAAATTAAAACGGTCTCTTTAAAGGCAACATTAGAAGAACAAAGGACAAGCCATGAGCTCCATGATGCTCACACCAGAAAGATCTGACAAATAATGCTCATTTTACACGAAAGGAATTGTTGCTTAGCAATACAAATCTCTAACTGGAATGGACAAAAGACTTGGACAAGTGGTTCACACACACACACACACAAATGGAGTAGTAACAAACAAGTGAAAATGTAATCAAATATTTCTCAAGCAGGAAATTGCTAATAAAACCACAATTATCACCAGATACTCATTAGAAAAACTAAACTATGAAAGTTGACAATACTGATTTTTAAATAAAGAAAATAATGGGAACTCCCATTCATGCTGCTAAGGAGATGGGTTGGTATAATCATCTAAGAAAAGGGTGTGACTACCTGCTAAGGTTCAACATGAATATACCTTATGATCTGGTAATTACACTAATATATATTCTCATATGTGTGTATATGCATATAGGAAAAAGGAATGCACGTGTTCCCCAAAATATGTATGTAGGACTGTTTGTGGGAATTTTATTCATGAAAAGAAAACTAAAAAATGCTTTAAATATTCACTGGTGGAGGTAAGTCAGTAACCAATGGCATCTGCAGGGAAATAACATTCTGAAATAGCAGGGAACCAAGTACCTTTCGTCAGGTCCACAAACACAGATGCTCTCACAGCTATGGAGTTAAGCCCTGTAATTTCCAAAACAAAGCTAACTGAGAGGGGAAAGGTTTGCTTTCGTGTTTAGTGTGTGGTTTTGTTCAGAGGCTCAGCTAAATTACGTCTCTAAGGTGATCTGTAACTCCATGGCTAGCATCTTCACTCAAAGGGGAGAAGTGGACGAGACATATAGGTTTGGGAGAACAACACGTGTAGGCAGAGATCAAGTTGAGGATTTTGCAAACCAAGAAATGTCAAAGACTGGCAAGAAAGTGACATAGATTAGGGGAAGAACTGTGGTGTGGATCCTTTCCCTTATTTCTCAAAACCCTTTCTACACATCTCTCTGCCTCTGTAGCCTCTGAAAATCAAGAGAAGTCACACCTGCCTTTAAGTCACACAAAACATGGCTTTTTGTTTTTACAGTCCAACCAAATTACTGCCCCATTCCCAGTCATTTTTGTAAGCAAGCTGGCTCTGTAATGATTTTATGTTACAAAAATTTCTAGGGTATTATCATCACTGGACAAACGCTGACTCCAAAGTGAGCCTTGGCAACACCAGAGTACCCTGCCTTCAAATAGATCCAGCACTTGAGAAATGCGCTGTAGGTCAGCTCTAGCAGTGGCGGGCTTCGATTCCAACTCTCTTTAAGGCTTCATTTTATGCGTGTGGAGCTGTTAGTCATTACAGACCAGGAATTGATTTTGTCTTTACTAGTCATATGCCAAATGACTAATCGGAGAGATCTAAGGTACCCAAGAATTTTTGTTTGTTTGGTTACGCTTGTTTTGGTTTTTTGTTTGTTTGTTCTGTTTTTTTTTTTTTTTGTCCTTTTAATTTTTGCCAGTGAGGAATAAAACTTAAATCCAAACTGAAGCCTTCAATTTTCTGCGCAGGAACGTGGGGTTTCTCTTAAGTTCTTCACTTTAGCTTGCCTGCCTGCCTACTGGGGATCCCACCTATGACTTCATATACACGATTTTTAAAATTTATCTGAGAGATGCAGAGACTCCCAGTAAAGAAGGCTGAGCTAGAGGCTGGCTAGGAATATTTCATCACAGGACTCGAGGCTTCGTGTCTGCTAATAGGAGGTTTTTCCAGATCATTGGCACCAGCGCAAGAGAAAGCAGCACATTCATTTCGTGCAATTTGCTGTACCTTCCCACACGGAGTCGGTGCATGTAAAAGGCTGTTAAGTACTAAATTATTCCTTATCAAATCACCATCATCTGGAGTCATGATCAACACTAATTAAATTACTTTCACTGAACTCGGCTCCAGCCTGCTGCTAAGACTGCTTCCATTCCGCTTGCAGTGCGGTCCTCCCTGGGTCTGGAACACAGAGCTGCAGGCATCGGCATTGTTTGTAGTTTAATTAAAGTGAATCTTTCCTTTTTCAAGTGAATTAAATCAAGCGAGTTAGCCTCTTCATTTCATTGACAAAGAAATGATGTTTCAAAATGATACTTTATTTCCTGACTTCATAGAGGTCCAGTCATTGATCTAGGTCTGAAATTCACAGCTCACCTCTGCTGTTCTCAAACACGGTTCCCAAGAAACCCTGCAGCTCTAGCAATCAGTTCTTCTAGGGAGAGGCAATCTGAACACTCAAGAGATGAGCCTTGCATTCTCTGCTTTGATGGAAGTTTGACCTTTGAAACCACATCTTAAGTCTGACTAATGATGGCTGAGTTTATCTGATGGCTCAATTTAAGAGTTCCAAAATATCGGAACTTAAAAATACACACTTCCAAAATAAATTTAACTACTTCTTAATCTGACAGTTTACCAGGGATTGTGGTATTCATTAGCAAGTGACTGGTAATTTAGTAACTGTTTTCATTTTAGAAGTGTGAACTGTGAAACATGGCTTACTTCCTTTTATTTTCTACCTACATCCTAGAAAGGCAAACAATTCGATCACAACACTAAAGAAGTAGCAAGAGTGGGAATACCACTCTAAAAATGTATCTTCGAGTGTGCAAAAACACAATATAAAATGACATGGTGGTAGAGAGAGTGGATTAAATTATCTCAGGAGAGTACTTTCCTAATCATGACAATACGACATCCTCGTAACCTTCCGCTGAGAACAGACTGTATGTGGTATAGTTATTGGCTAAATGCTCATCCACAAATAGACGGAGTTAATGTGGACGGCTCACTTTAGAATCCTGATGGGAAGCAGCATCCACGTTTGAAAATAACTCAAATGTATGTAGTATTTTATGCTCTTCAAAGAACCACTACAACAGATTCTATTAGGGCCATTCTGGTTTGGTAGATTTGGTTGCTGCTGTGGTTTTAAGGTTGGGAGTGCTCAGATGGTGAAGGCCTAGTGCCCAGTTTGGGGCATTATGGTAAAGGGAGGGGGCCTTTAGGTGGTGAGGCATGGTAGAAGGGTTGCTAGAGCGGGACTTCGAGGCACTGGTGCTTCTTATTCCAAGATGTAAGAAGTCTCTGTGACATGATGCATTGTGCACCGCAAATAAGAGAAGCATAGCCAGCTGCCTAAAGTCTCTCAAGCCATTAGCCAAAATAAATCTTTCTACTTTTTAAGTTGATTTTATTGGGTATTTAGTCACAGAAATGGAAAGCTAACATTGTCGTAAAGAAGCTAAGCAAGCCGTCTCGGTAAAGATCTAAGACTCCACGGCAGCAGGTTAAGACTTAGAGCCTTGTGCTGGAGTGATGACTCAGTGATGAAGAGAACCTGTTAGTCTTAGGGGACCTGGATTCGATTCCCACCGTCTACAGGGTCTTTCATGACCATTTGCAGTGGACCACACGTCCTCTTCTGACCTTCCCAGGCACCAAGCATCTGTGTTCACAGACATAAAGGAAGCACAATATTCACACAAAAAGCACAATGAATAAATCTAATTTAAAAATTTAGCTATTATTATATGCCTGTAATCCCAGCACTGGGAAGTAGATGTGAAAGATCATATATTTAAGGTCCTCAAGGCCAGCCTGGGCTGCAAAAAAACCCTGATAATGATAATGAAAAATGATAACGAATAAACAATTGTTTTAAAGAACCATGGGATTTGGGTTGCAATAAAATTCAAATTTGTTTATACTTTCACTTACAATGTTTCTTGTTCACACATACACTATAACATTATATAAAATCACATCAGGTATTCCCGAAACTTTTATTTCTTCAGTAATTACTGCATCTACCAGGCCACAGATGCTACAGTCAGTGCCGAGAACTAGAAAGCAATATTGAGCTACGGGGTGCAGGTGCTGAGCGAGATGACTTCATAGCATCAAGCGCATATATGGGTCCAACCAGAGTCTTATTTAGATTTCTAAAATACATTTACTCTAGTAAAGATCTTAGCCTGTTCTCTATGCCTTACGCTTGATTAATTCACATGTGTGTGATACACACAGCTGTACGCATGACCTTACTAACATATTTCTGGCACTTATATCGAAATGCAAAAAGTTCTCAGAGCATTTGTGTTTCTTTTGGGCATTCTGCCTTCTTTCTATTTGTTCCTGAGACCGAAGACATTGAGAACTTCACACTGCTCACCTCGTACTGGAGCAAAGGTGGTACTCTCCTACAAGGAAAGCTTGCCCTACCCTGGGACAACCAAAACATCCCAAGCGACAGACAAGTCTCCTTCTAGACATGGATACAAAATGTAAGTAAGCAGTACTTGGCTTGACTGAGACCTTTCCCTTTTTTTTTTTACTCGTTAATTATTATAAGAATAAAACAGAATAGTAATTTCTATGAATACAAAGCATTTGCCCTAGGAGAAGAAACCTTTATTTTTGGTTCTTCTGAAAGGGCAAGCAGGTCTTTGAAACAAATCTACAATTTTCAAGAGCTTTAAGCCAAGACTGCAGACTTCCCATGAGTATCCTTACATTGGTACTGAGATTTCTGGCCTACTACGAAAATAAAACCCAAACCAAAACAAGATGTTTAGGATAATAATCTACTATATGGTTCTTGAGTTCTTAAATGAGAGGCTGTAGCCACCTGTTTTTATAAATGTGGGGATTTGTTTGTTTGCTTAATTGGTTGGTTTGTTTTTGTTTTATTTATTTATTGCTTTTGTTGTTGTTCTTGGTTTTGGTTTGTTTTTTTAAGCCTGGGTTTTTCTGTGTAACAGCCCTAGATGTCCTGGAAAACTGTGTAGACCAAGCTGGCCTCGAATTCATAGAGATCCACCTGCATTTTTAGCAGAACTCTTTCCCATCCCATTCCTTGGTGGACAGTCTGGGGCTAGTTTGAGCCATGGTGGCTAACTTGAGTAGTCCTGACGAGAGGGCCTCCAATGTCTAAACATTTACCATCTGACTCTTTCCAGAGAACAGCTTGCTGACCCTCATCTCAGATCATAATCTATAGTGATAAGAGAGAAAGCAAACACAAGAGAAGCTGGCAGAATGACGTGCGCTCATGTCCACTGTTAACCCAGTCAACAAAGGCCACCATCATCCGTTAACACTTTGTGTGGCCTCACGTAATCTGTTCACGGTGCTATACAAACAAGCTGGTGAAAAATGGCACAAAATTGAGACTCAGAAGCTGCAAATTTATAAGGCATGAGGAATTTCAAAGCACTTACTCGGACCAGGGGGGACATATAAGATGAAGAATTTTCTACACCTTTCTAGAAAATATAACCAAAAAAGTCAAAATAAAATCAAATCATGTTGTGAACATCAAAGTGCTTTATGGGGGAAAAAATGCTTGGCTGTAGAAGTGGTTTGGAGAAGGGAAAACCTCTGTAAAAGGTGAAAAAAATAAATGGTATACATAAATTAGATTATTTAAGACCACACCATGAAAAATGCATGCAGCCTTTTATTCAAATCTATGTAGTTAAGAGTACACTCAGTAGATGAAGCACTCACTTTCAATTGGTATCGCTTCAAGTTCAGGTGATAAATCGATGGCAACGGCCTCAATTAGTGCTCCGTTAAATTTCAGAAGCAAAGGGGAAGGCTTGTGTACAAGTAAGGACAATAAGCAAGGCAGCAAGGCTCAGAGCGTCCTCAAGCTCCATCTGTGACTCTCCAAAGATTCCTTCTCAGTACATTTACTTCAAGCTCTCCCCACCCTCCCGGCACACACACACACACACATACATACACTGACAGCCATTACTAAAGAGCCCAATCTCAGCTATCAGCAGAGTGCCTTTATGGGGCCATTAAGCCATTTCTCTTGTTTACAGTGCCTGAAGAAAGATGTGAATTATGTCTGTGACAAAGCAAGTGATAACATTTCTAAACTGCTATCAAAATGCAAACTGAAACACATCGAAGGGCAGGAACCCTGATTTGAGTTTTCATGATTTTCCATTGTTTGCAGCATCTGGACTTATATTCCCCTATAATATCTCTGAGGCAGAAATTCAGAGCCTCGCACGGCAACATGATATCCATTTCTTTCTTCAATAGGATTCTTTAAGACATGCTAAGAAAGATGCCACAGAAATGTGAAGGGGATGTTGCTGGATGCTGCAGAGAAATTCGCTGTGTAGAGGCCCCCTTGATGTTTCACGACTTAAAAGACTTTTGAGTCATCATGAAAAACAACCATTGTTTTCTGGACCTCAAAATTTTTTGATTCAAGATGTTGTTACATATAGTCAAAGTTTTGAGACTGAGCTAGTGTTGGTTTAATCTTCAGAATACTCTGAATACAGGAATACTAAGAGAAAGCAGGGCACCTTGGGGACACCCGACACCTGCTATCCCCAGGGAACTTTAGTGGAATCATGCATTTCCTAAGAGAGGAACCTAAGCCCCCAAAGTCTCCTGGCAGTAACAGTGAGTGTCCTCTCTCGTGCATGGATTTCAGAATAATTCTGTCAGAGGCACACTTCAACAAAGGGGAGATCACACGTGAGAAAGTACTGGAGGTGACAGTGACCCTGGAACTCACATCCACATCTAGCCTCACTTGTCCACAGACTTGGCACCTGAAGGCAAAGCTGAACTAGAAACCCCGAATCCTTCCAGTCTGCAGAATGGACCTCTTGGAGCTGTCACTTTGGGTACATTACAAAGCACCACTATAACGTCATAACGCAATACAGGGGACATGCGTTTTGGGTTTAGGGTGTCAACCCTCTCCTCAGAAGGCAGTGGGGGTCAAAATGACTTCTTTCACTTGACTTTTCCCACCAGCTCTGACGATATTGATCAGAGGTTGCCAGCATTTCATTGGCTTCAACTACATTTGCTTACTTGTGATAATTTTCACGTATCAGATTCAAATTAACTTTATGCTTTAAAGATTCAGACTTGAGAATTCTCAAGAAAGGAATGAAAGCAACAAAGCAATGCCACTAGATGTGGTCAACATTCCATCATGAAATACAGGTCAGTGGTTGACTGAGCCATGTTCGGCTGGCCCCTCCCACCAAGACCTGGGTTTTCATACTTGACATATTCTCTTCTGCCTCCATCCTAATCTCTAGCAAAATCTGCATTGATGTCACTTTAGCGCTTATCTGCTAGGCATGTGAGTGCCTTGTCCCTTATATAACATAGTCATCATGTCGCCACTTGTAGGCATGAGTGTACATGCCCACTATCTATCTATCTATCTATCTATCTATCTATCTATCTATCTATCTATCTATCTATCTATCTATCTATCTATCTATCATCTATCTATCTATCATCTATCTATCATCTATCTATCTATCTATCTATCTATCTATCTATCATCTATCTATCATCTATCTATCTATCTATCTATCTATCTATCTATCATCTATCTATCTATCTATCTACCTATCTATTCTATTATCCACTCATCTATATCTATCTATATTTCTACCTGTCTTATTCACACACACACACACACACACATCACAATCAACTCTAATCATAAATGCTATATTGATGGCTTACATCTGTAAGGCCGATCTCAGGCAACAATGACAAGATGCAGAGTTACCACTGAATAGACATAAGAGAAGAAAGGCAAAGATCTGATATAAGACTTTGGGGCACATGTTTCTGGGCCCATATTATGAAAATAGGCATTGAACTCCACTCCAGGCATTTTGGCACTGTGGAAATCATAGTAACTCACATTGGCAATGGCCCTTAATGATTATGAAAAAGTAAAATCAGGTATAAATGGTATAAATACCGTATTAAAGCAAGGAGGGCACATAATGCACATTAAAAAGCTGTGCAGGCAATGTGGTTGACATTTTAAGGTACTCACTGCTTTAAAAGGTGTTTTAAACCTCTTTTAAATTCAATTACATGGACCACCTACTTCCTAGTTGAGATGGGAAAGGACAATATTAGTATATTAATAAAACAAAAAGAAATACCAAAACCAGAAAGTTATTAACCTAATTTTAAAAGCATCATCAATTGAAAATTGATGCACAATGTGTGGATTCACTTCTCGAAGCTAAAGTCCAGGTCTCATATAATGGCTGTTCAGCTTAGAAGTACTAAATGCTCCTCACCTTCCCGGGCTAATCGTCAATAAGAGCATGCTGGGAGGAATGGGTTCTTCTTTCTGGAAAAGGGCAGGAACGGGGAAACGAAGCTCTAATGGAGGAATGATCCAAATTGAATCCCTTTTGCGTCTTGCCTTGGCTTCGAGACAGATCTTCCTACCCCTCCTGGTCCAGTAGATGAAAAGCAGCACGACACTTTTTTTTGGAAACAAATTCTGTGCCGTGAGCCCAAACATACAGCACTTCACATCCAACTGGCAAGAACAAAACAGAGCAAGCTGCAGCTATTTGAGAAACAGAGCTAATCAATCGAAATGAAGTTCCCAAATGAGAAAATCCATCCAAATTCATATCTCTCTAGAGCTGTCCTATTTAATGAAGTCCTAACCCTAACCTTTCTGAGCCCAGAACCCACTTTCCCAATGAATCTGTCCCACTGTGCACTGATACGGGTACTCTTTAAGACCTGGAAAATCCCCAAAAGAAAGATGACTTCTCTCCACCCTCATCTGTGTCAAATGATGGGTACCAGGTATAGGAAATGACTAGGAAGAAAGTTATCACTCTTAGCAGGGCATAGCCAGGCAGACTCTGATACTTCTTGGTGTCTCTTAATCCCACGTAAAGAATCTCTGAGGAATGTTGTGGAGCACAGGGGCCTGTGTATCCAGGCATGAGGAGCAGTCTTCTCTGGCCATTATCTAAGCATGAAGACCACTTCCTTGCACTGAATGAAGCCAGCACTCCAACCTCCTCTAGCATCCAGTACAAATCATAGGGTGCTGCCCTCAGAAGGTGATGAGGACAGATCTCTAACAAATAGCTTAAGAAAAGTGTGGTAAATTTGTCCTTCTAAATACACTGCTGAAAAAGAACAAAGGAAGGAAGGAGGGAGGAAGGCAGAGAAGAAGGGGGGAAGGAAAGGAGAGATAAAAGAAAGCAGATCATAAACAAAGAAAACCCCAAATACAAATGATATCAAAACTGTGTCACTTAAGAGTGACAAGATACAACTGTGACCTTCAATTTTCCTTTTTAATTAGCTCATGAGCACGGAAAATCAAACCCAAAGTTTCACGGTAATTACTTTAACTATCGGCCACAGTAATATGCAAAACAAAATTAAGACAATATTACATTGCTTCAGAAGCCTGCCAAATACTAACATGCCTGTCCCTGTGGAATAAATACCAAACAACAGTCATTGTGGCTTGTGAGTTTAGCTCACATAAAAACAAGAACTCAGGCTGAGCAAGACGATCCACTTCTTAAAGGCACTTCCCACCAAGCCTGAGGATCTGAGTTCAAGCCTCAAGTCTCACAAAGAGCAGAGCACATCCATGTATGCAGTGGCATGGGTACACTCACACACACACACACACACACACACACACACACACACACACACACACTCACACACACACACAAATAAATAAGTGTAAAAAATGTTTAACAGGCACTCAATTTTTTTATGAAGGAAAACAAACTAGTTTTCAATTTTAAGTTCAATAATAAGTAGTGAAACAAATATGTTTGACAGAATTCACTAAGTTAAGTTTTCAGAAGTAGAGCAATATGATTGTAATTTTAGAAATCATCTCACATATATTAGCACGACTTGGACCAGGCCTCAAATACACACAGGGGAAAGAGACAGGGTATATGGCCCAGAGAGGCGGAGGCGACGAGGGGGAAAACTGGACTAGAGTGCTGACATTTCACTTTATAATATATAGCATACCCAAGTCTAACAAGACTTTATCATTCTGCTACTTTAGATGATGATTTTTGCACTGACTATTTTTTTATGTACCTCCTCAAAATGATCTTTCGGTTACTTGGTAACTCATTACTACTTGCATAATTCCACTTCCTTGTAAGTTACTGAATCCTTGTGTTTGATTAATAATTTCACATACTTTTCATCTGTTTGGGGGAAAAATAAAGCCTGCAATTTTCATAGTCTTA
Source organism: Microtus pennsylvanicus (assembly GCF_037038515.1). NCBI lineage: Eukaryota > Metazoa > Chordata > Mammalia > Rodentia > Cricetidae > Microtus > Microtus pennsylvanicus. Next base: position 68,704,175 of record NC_134592.1, read on the forward strand.
AACTGACCATTTTAGCACCAAAATAATACATAGCGTAAGTACGGAGCAGGTCCCCCTAGGGCAGCGGCACACCTGCCGCATCTCTGCGCGACCCTACAAAGGGCATGATTGACATCAATTCAAACATTATTAGCCACTTGGCACCGTGTTCAAAAAGACCCCGACAGTAGACAATCAAAGCTGGAAACGTGTTCTCAATACCAGAGCTAGGAAAGTTTGCCCGGAAAAAAGAAAGCCAGCTGGCTAGAGCTAAAAAAAAAAAAAAAAGTACCTTTCAGTAAATACCAATAAAACTTTACAGGCTGCCAAAATAACAAAGATACGGTGATCACAAAGGAAACCCGGCGATTTCCCTGACGAGAAACACCTTCTTCAGAAATGGCCTGTCACCTGGCCATATTACAGCTGTTTAATGGCAACTCGGGTGAATACTCAGACTGCATTTCACTTAACATAACGTCTGGACAATTTGTATCCTAAAATAAATTTGAGAAGGTCCTTCAGAATGCCCCGTAATGGGACGGATGAGATGGCTCAGCTGGTAAAGGCTTCTTGCACCAGAGCTGATGATCTCGGTGTTGTAGGGGACTGGGGAGTGAAAAGAGAAGACTGACTTCTGACCTCCACACACGTGCCATGGCATACACATGCGCACAGATTAAATAACAGGAACAATAAGAGTGAATAAAATACAATGCTTCATAATGTTTAAGGCGCTGCTACCTGAGTGTGTTAGAGAACTGCTTTTATGGGAAGTAGTTAGCACCTTGAAAATCTTCATGCACTTTATCAGACTGAGAACTGCCCAGCAGGGCTACAGAGGGGGCTTAGCATTTCCACACACTGGCTGCCCTAGAAGACCTGGGTTTGGATCCCAGCAGCCAGAGAGTGCTCACAACTTCCTGTAACATCGATTCCATGGGTTCTGATGCCCCTCTTCTGGTCCCTACAGACGCCCAAGTATGCAAGTGGAACACAGACATCCATGTACAGAAAACATCCACACATAAAATAAAATAAAAAATAAATCTTTAAAAAAAACGAACACTCATAGAAGAGAGCAGGAAGTATGCTTGAACTCATTGACACAGGAGACCATGTCCTAAATATAATCCCAGTAGCCCAGACACTGAAAGAAACAATTAATAAATGGGACCTCCTAAAACTGAAAAGCTTCTGTAAAGCAAAGGACACAGTCTACAAGACAAAACGACAGCCTACAGAATGGAAAAAGATCTTCACTAACCCCACATCAGACAGAGGTCTGATCTCCAAAATATACAAAGAACTCAAGAAATTCGTCATCAAAAGAACAAATAATTTAATAAAATAAATGGAGTACAGACCTAAACAGATAACTCTCAACAGAGGAATCTAAAATGGCTGAAAGACACTTATGGAAATGCTCAACATGCTTAGTCATCAGAGAAATGCAAATCAAAACAACTCTGAGATTCCATCTTACACCTGTAAGAATGGGCAAGATCAAAAACACTGATGACAACTTATGCTGGAGAGTTTGTGGGGTAAAGGGAACACTTCTGCATTGCTGGTGGGAGTGCAAGCTGGTACAGCCTCTTTGGATGTCAGTGAGGAAATTTCTCAGAAAATTAGGAAACGGCCTTCCTAAAGACCCAGCAATACCACTTTGGGGTATATACCCAAAGGATGTTCAATCATCCACAAAGGCATGTGCTCAACTATGTTCATAGTAACATTGTTTGTCATAGCCAGAACCTGGAAACAATCTAATTGCCCCTCATCAGAAGGATGGATAAGGAAAATGTGATACATTTACACAATGGAGTACTACACAGCAAAAAAAAAAAAAAATAATAATAATAATGCCATCTTGAATTTTGCAGGCAAATGGATGGAGCTAGAAAATATCATTTTGAGTGAGGTAACCCAGACCCAGAAAGACAATTATCACATGTACTCACTCATTGCTGTTTTTTAAACATAAAGCAAAGAAAACCAACCCACAAATCACAATTCCAGAGAACCTAGACAACAATGAGGACCCTAAGAGAGACAGACATAGATCTAATCTACATGGGAAATAGAAAAGACAAGATCTTCTGAGTAAATTGGGAGCAAGGGGACTTTGGGAGAGGGTTGAAGGAGAGGGGAGAGGCAGGGAGGGGAGCAGAGAAAAATGCAGAGATCAATAAAAATCAACTAAAAAAATCCTGGGCAGGTGGCATGCGCTGTTATAATCTTTTTGCCTCATACCCCCACCCCTCATCCACACCCCCACACCCTTCATCACCACCCCTACCAAAGCTGAAACAGCAGGGCTGAGTATCTGAGGCCAGCACAGCTAAATATCAAGTGTGTGTCTTAAACACACAACTATAGAGTAGTTTCACAAAAACTTGAGAAATAAGAGACAGGTAAAAAAAAATAGAAGGGTTGGAAGGGCAACATTCTTTGTAGTACTTTTTATTAACAAATGGTAATAAAACATATTCACAGCAAACAGGGGAATCCCACATCATCTCCCCTTTTCTGTATAAATAAAAGGGATGGTTTTAGCTTTAACATAGTAAAATTACATATAACTAAACAGGTATCAAGCAAGATTTACAATTAAAATATTTTTATTATTGATTTTATTGAGCTCTACATTTTTCTCTGCTCCCCTCCTTTCCTCTCCCCTCCTCTTCAACCCTCCCCCATGGTACCCACACTCCTGATTTACCCAGGGGATCTTGTCTTTTTCTACTTTCCATATAGATTAGATCCATGTAAGGACTCTTAGGGTCCTCATTGTTGTCTGATTGTGATTTGTAGGCTTGTTTTCTTTGCTTTATGTTTAAAAACCACGTATGAGTGAGTACATATGATAATCCACAGACTTGCTAACACATGATTCTTGACAAAAAAGCAAAAAATATATAAAATAGAAAAAAGAAAGCATATTTAACAAATGGTGCTGGCATAACTGAATATCAACACGTAGAAGAATGAAAATAGATCCGTATCTATTACCATGCACAAAACTCAAGTCTGAACGGATCAAAGACCTCAAGATGGAGGCAGCCACATTGCCCATTTTGTCATTTTTAATCATATACAATATCATCTACTGTACAAGAGTGACACCAAAATACTAAGTTTAAGTCTCTGCTGACAAGTCCAGCCTATGCAAATGAAGCAGGAAGCAAACAAGCCAAACACAATGATAAAGAAAATCAAATGAGAAAGACTTAGATCTGCTTAGCTATAACCCGGAAATCAGCAGTAGGCAGACACTGTGGTAAGACGCTTACATAAGAATTTGACTTTGCAAGCATTGTAAGAACAAACTGCAAACATGCAGCTCACATTTCCATAGCTAAAGGACACATTAGGCTCCAAGAAAACTGATACTTAAATAGATAATTTCAGAACTCTCTTATATTTTTGTAAGCAGCTTTTGCAACTGCTTTGACATATACTCTATCATCTACCTATCTATCTATCTATCTATCTATCTATCTATCTATCTATCTATCTATCATCTCTCATTTTAAAGTTGAGAGTTACAATCATAAATGAGCCAGGTCACATTACAGGGGAGATTTAAGAGGGAACTCTCATTCACCTTCACAATCTTGAGAATGAACAGTTACTGAGAAGCCCTCTAGACACAGATATTTAGCTTACTAAATCAGATTTCATTACCTTACAGCAATCAATAACAAGGCATTATACAAAATTATAATTATATTTGACTGAGATGATATAATAGTTGGAACAGCTGGAATTTATAATCAATAGTTATCCAAATGCTCATAATTGCCAATGCTTATGACATATGAGATATTCTCAATTCATGCTCTGCTCATATACTAAGAGAGTCTTCTACAAAATATATAGAAAATCACTTTTAGAATTTTATTATTTTTTACTGATACAGATTCTCAGTGGCCAGATCAAAGGATCCCTGCCTCTTCTCTTCTGCTCCAAAACCTTCCTGCCACAATGCCCACAAATCTCCTAAGGCTTCAGTACGGGACAACACCACAGTGTAAGATCCAGCAGGAATGGAGCCAGATCCGAGAGGAACAGAGGCATCTCACCTGCCACTCATTTAACTCCACAGAAAAAGTGTCATGGCAACACTCCAGTGGAGATTTTTTACTTTGACTTGCTAACTACAAAGCAGAATAAATTAAATTACAGCATATGACACAAACGGCAGAGCATAAAGCACAGTAATATAACCATGGTGTCCAGGAACGGTCGAAAATGGAAAATCATAGCACAGAATGATATTTAAATATTACCAATATTTTTCCTTTGATCTTGACTGGCACATTTTGTTGTAACATGAAAACACACACAGTAGTAATCCTTCTACAGAGCAAGATTTTCTGTTATTCAGTGTACACAGGGGCACTAACCGGAAAGTAACTTCTATATTTGGTGTTATTGCTTTACAAAATGTTCACTCAAATAAATATTAGTTACCAATAGCTACTAAATTTTTAAATGCAAAGATGTGTTTGTTATTTGATAAGGTCTAAGTGACATATCTAAGCAATAAAGTATTTTAATGTCTAGCTGCTTTCTTTAAAACTGTCGAAATTTTATTTATTGCTATGTTGACCTACTTAAACTTCAATTTGTCCTTTTGGGACTCTTCTATACTAGATGAGACAGAATAATGATGAAAGCAGGTCATGACTCCAGGCATATCGCTTTCCTATAATTTAGTGACCAAAGAGTGACAGTGACCATTAGCCTTCTTGTTTACACAATATAGGAGGTTGCGATAGAATGGATTTCCCCCCACATTTCCCTTTCAGTTTCCCCCCAGAATCATAATCTCATACTTTGGCGAATCCTTTGCTGTCTCCAGATATAAGGGGCCATGAGGTGCATTAAATGCTGGAAGCAGGTGACAGATCCAGCAACTTATACTAGCACTTTAAGGTGTGTGTGTGTGTGTGTGTGTGCTATAGCCCTTGTTGTGATTGATAGTTCCAAGAAACTCAAAAAATATGAAGATGAAAGCATACTGCTCTGCTTCCAAGTGTGCTAAAAAGGATGGACTGATAAGCTTGGAAAAAGCACAGGGATACCAACTGCAAAATGATCACAGGATCGCAAACATAATAGGCTGTTTTGCATTCTCCTCCTGGCCCCTTCGAGGTAAACAGAGCTTTGTAAATTGAGGGTGTGCAGATGACGGGCCTGGTTCTCCTCTTCCCCCACTACACATCAGACTCCAAAAAAATTATAAAATTATCAAAGTATATTCATTATTTAGTATGTATTGTTCTAAGTATACTAAGTATAGTTAATTGAGACGAGTGTGCAGATATGCTAAAATATACACTTGAAACAAACTCTTTGGTTTTTATCTTTCCTCTTTCTCTTTCTCAATGCAGTGTTAGCTAACTTCACCCTGAGAAATTTCCACGTTCACTTGTTCACCAGATAAATCCTAAGTGCGTCTGATGTACTTTCACTAGTCCACAGAATTTTACTAGTTCCCACCTACGAACCTTACACGTGGGAAATGGGAAAGCCCCATTGTATAATGTCCATCTCTGGATTCGAACACTGGGCCTAGTCTCTCTGAAATACAACAAATGCACTTGCCTATCAGCAGCATTAACACCTGGGCTTCATCCACCCCAAAGACCTACACTTCATTAACAAAATGAGTAGCAAACACAAATATTTGGGAAATTCTCTGCAGAGAGATGTCTGCCACTATTTTTAGCTACTTTGGTCTACGTTTGTCCCTATTACCTGACCAAACTGTTTACTTAAAAAAAACTTCAGTTTTGGCACAGCTCCACCTGATGGGCACTGGTTACAAGGAATTCTTGAGGAAACTATCTGTAGTTGGTCATAGTGTGCCCACACTTAACTTCTCTGGAACATAATTTTATCCCTTGAAAGAACATAAAATACAAAAGGACATGGTAGTTTCTACTAAATTAGGTTGTCGTGAAAAATCAGATGTCTTAGGACATAGTGTGCTTAGAAGAAGTTTCAGCACTCTGTGAGCCCTAGGCAAGAACTGTTAGGGTCCAACAAAGCACAGGCATAATGTTGAGAAATCTCTAGGTTCATGTCATCTTTATTTGTCTATAAGCCTGGTTTGTGGTTGAAGGGCATGTTTCAATTTCTTCATGCAGCTTGTTTTCAATTCCTCCAAATTATACTGACAAGGAGAAACAAAAATCAAGCAAGTAGAGAATTTAGGGTGTATGCCAGCAATCTGTCTGGGTTTCATTGTGAATATCATAGAGATTGTGTTAATAATAAATGCTCTGGACAAACTTCTCCTCATTCTATCTTTACTCTCCTCACCTTTTGGAAGATGCAGAAGTGGAAGGAATGGAGCAGTTAGTGACTTGCCTGGATTATAGTTAACAGAAGGGAGACTGACATGATGGCTTAGCTTGCTCTCATGTCTGAAAAACTTGAGTTCAATCTCTATAATCAGCATAGTAGAGACAAAAACTGATGCCCTCTGAACTCCATTTGTGGGTCACGGCACACCCACACATGTACACGTACACACAGACAAAACTAAAAGAAAGAAGGAGAGGGGAAATTGAGCCTGACGTGTAGGACTTGCCAGCTCTCTGAACTTATCGTACATTACTGTTATTAAAATATTTTGAGCATTCCTCCCTTCTTTCTCTAAGCTTCTCAGAATTCTTTCTGAAGGCAAGAATCAGGTTTTTTTTTTACATAAAAACTAGTTCTCATATAAAAGAATAGCCATTATCTTGACATTCTAATCATACAAGTAAACCTTCTTAAATACAATACTTAAAACTAGCTTTAAAATGGTGAGCACTTAAGGAAACAAAATGATTGTTGTTGGTGGTATTCATTTGGCAACCGTGAATATAGTAAACACAACACTTAGAACACTGTGCTCAGAAAACACTGCTGCACAAACCAGAGAACAAGCAAGGTTTGCCATAAATTTGGAATGTACTTGATAGACCTGTAGTGTTTGTTCCCCTTCACGGGGAGTGGGACTGATCGATCTCTAATGAGAACTGCAACAACCTAGGAATACATGCTTCTTACATGTGTATCAGGAATGACATCACAAAACCTTGTCTTTGCTTGCTACATGAATCAGACACAGTCACCTCACATTTTTTTCAACTGTACTATTGGCGTTGTTTTCTAATTTTTCATTCCTATTCACTTATCTTATAAACTTCTCTGGGTAACTGATATTGTCAAATTTGCACAGAGCTGCTGAGTTTTTCCAGACTGGGTGTTAAAATCTTGACAAAATACAGCTCCTTCACACATTATATTCAACCAACTCCCCTCAACATTTATTTAGAAAACTGGAAAAAAGTGGCAAGTCCAGATGTAAGCTGCACTGCCAGATATGCAGGGTGTGTGCATGTTTTACTGCCAGGTGTGCAGGGTGTGTGCATGTTTTACTGCCAGGTGTGCAGGGTGTGTGCATGCAGTAGTGCCAGGTGTGCAGGGTGTCTGCATGATGTACTGCCAGGTGTGCAGGGTGTCTGCATGATGTACTGCCAGGTGTGCAGGGTGTGTGCATGATGTACTGCCAGGTGTGCAGGGTGTCTGCATGATGTACTGCCAGGTGAGCAGGGTGTGTGCATGCAGTATTGACAGGTGTGCAGGGTGTGTGCATGATGTACTGCTAAGTGTGCAGGGTGTGTGCATGATGTACTGCCAGGTGTGCAGGGTGTCTGCATGATGTACTGCCAGGTGTGCAGGGTGTGTGCATGATGTACTGCCAGGTGTGCAGGGTGTCTGCATGATGTACTGCCAGGTGTGCAGGGTGTCTGCATGATGTACTGCCAGGTGTGCAGGGTGTGTGCATGCAGTACTGCCAGGTGTGCAGGGTGTGTGCATGATGTACTGCTAAGTGTGCAGGGTGTGTGCATGATGTACTGCCAGGTGTGCAGGGTGTCTGCATGATGTACTGCCAGGTGTGCAGGGTATCTGCATGATGTACTGCCAGGTGTGCAGGGTGTGTGCATGCAGTAGTGCCAGGTGTGCAGGGTGTCTGCATGATGTACTGCCAGGTGTGCAGGGTGTCTGCATGATGTACTGCCAGGTGTGCAGGGTGTGTGCATGATGTACTGCCAGGTGTGCAGGGTGTCTGCATGATGTACTGCCAGGTGAGCAGGGTGTGTGCATGCAGTATTGACAGGTGTGCAGGGTGTCTGCATGATGTACTGCTAAGTGTGCAGGGTGTGTACATGATGTACTGCCAGGTGTGCAGGGTGTCTGCATGATGTACTGCCAGGTGTGCAGGGTATCTGCATGATGTACTGCCAGGTGTGCAGGGTATCTGCATGATGTACTGCCAGGTGTGCAGGGTGTGTGCATGATGTACTGCCAGGTGTGCAGGGTGTGTGCATGATGTACTGCCAGGTGTGCAGGGTGTCTGCATGATGTACTGCCAGGTGTGCAGGGTGTCTGCATGATGTACTGCCAGGTGTGCAGGGTATCTGCATGATGTACTGCCAGGTGTGCAGGGTGTCTGCATGATGTACTGCCAGGTGTGCAGGGTGTGTGCATGATGTACTGCCAGGTGTGCAGGGTGTGTGCATGATGTACTGCCAGGTGTGCAGGGTGTCTGCATGATGTACTGCCAGGTGTGCAGGGTGTCTGCATGATGTACTGCCAGGTGTGCAGGGTGTCTGCATGATGTACTGCCAGGTGTGCAGGGTGTGTGCATGATGTACTGCCAGGTGTGCAGGGTGTGTGCATGATGTACTGCCAGGTGTGCAGGGTGTGTGCATGATGTACTGCCAGGTGTGCAGGGTGTGTGCATGATGTACTGCCAGGTGTGCAGGGTGCCTGCATGATGTACTGCCAGGTGTGCAGGGTGTGTGCATGATGTACTGCCAGGTGTGCAGGGTGTGTGCATGATGTACTGCCAGGTGTGCAGGGTTTGTGCATGCAGTACTGCCAGGTGTGCAGGATGTGTGCATGCAGTACTGCCAGGTGTGCAGGGTGTGTGCATGATGTACTGCCAGGTGTGCAGGGTGTGTGCATGATGTACTGCCAGGTATGCAGGGTGTGTGCATGCAGTACTGCCAGGTGTGCAGGGTGTGTGCATGATGTACTGCCAGGTGTGCAGGGTGTGTGCATGATGTACTGCCAGGTGTGCAGGGTGTGTGCATGATGTACTGCCAGGTATGCAGGGTGTGTGCATGCAGTACTGCCAGGTGTGCAGGGTGTGTGCATGATGTACTGCCAGGTGTGCAGGGTGTGTGCATGATGTACTGCCAGGTGTGCAGGGTGTGTGCATGCAGTACTGCCAGGTGTGCAGGGTGTGTGCATGTTTTACTGCCAGGTGTGCAGGGTGTGTGCATGTTTTACTGCCAGGTGTGCAGGGTGTCTGCATGCTGTACTGCCAGGTGTGCAGGGTGTGTGCATGATGTACTGCTAAGTGTGCAGGGTGTCTGCATGCAGTACTGCCAGGTGTGCAGGGTGTCTGCATGATGTACTGCCAGGTGTGCAGGGTGTGTGCATGCAGTACTGCCAGGTGTGCAGGGTTTGTGCATGCAGTACTGCCAGGTGTGCAGGGTGTGTGCATGCAGTACTGCCAGGTGTGCAGGGTGTGTGCATGCAGTACTGCCAGGTGTACAGGGTGTCTGCATGCAGTACTGCCAGGTGTGCAGGGTGTCTGCATGTTGTACAGCCAGGTGTGCAGGGTGTCTGCATGAAGTACTGCCAGGTATGCAGGGTGTCTGCATGTTGTACAGCCAGGTGTGCAGGGTGTGTGCATGCAGTACTGCCAGGTGTGCAGGGTGTGTGCATGCAGTACTGCCAGGTGTACAGGGTGTCTGCATGCAGTACTGCCAGGTGTGCATGGTGTGTGCATGCAGTACTGCCAGGTGTGCAGGGTGTGTGCATGCAGTACTGCCAGGTGTGCAGGGTGTCTGCGTGTTGTACTCCCAGCTTTATTGTTGCCTTCTAAGCTGGTAGCTGTTTCAAGATCTTCCTTCGAAGCTAAATAGTCCTCGAATGCTAGCCTTCCATTCAGTGGGCAGGAAACCTAGCATCTACTCCTAAAAATGTTCAGCACAGTGATGTCAACTAACTGTTAGAATGTCAGTCTAAGTTGCTTTTCTGTGATTGGCATTCCTTGCTAAGACAGTTAAGAACCCTCACTGACAATTTTGTCAAACTCCTAAAGTCCTGTTGGAGCACAGTGCCTCTTTTGCAGCTTAATAGAAAGTTATCTATTTTACATGGGTGATCTTTGGCCACCCACAGTGTCAACAGCCAATTGCTTTTAAGAGGATTTCCTGGAGCCTGCATGTAAAGTGGAGTACTGACCCCAATGGATTAGAACCAATAGCAAAGGTCCTGTGGGTATTTTATTATTAAGTAAAGATAATCATAGAATTAACACCCTTCTGATGTAGTTCTCATCCTAATTATTACTATTTAACTGGTAATTTTTTTCTTCAGGCTGAGTGAATACTATAATTATTATGCATTGCATTGTAAAGGTTACATCTTAATTGAAAAATCACACTTTTTTTCCCTCAATGAATATATCAACTTCAAAATCAACAAAACACTGAAGATGTAGGCAATTTTACTAGAATCACAAATTAGCATATTCTTGATCAACCAAGGTTCATAACCTGATGCATAAAATGCTAGCAGAGCCTATAACTGTGTCTCTATTACAAGAATTGGAACAGTCTAGCTGAACTTTCTATTCATGCAGTCCAATGATCTGCATGTCAACAGGCTTGAAACAATATTTCTGAGTTTCCTCTCAGGGTCCTTGCGACTGTCCCCTGAGCTCTTTGGTGTGATCAACTGAAAGGGTCCCTGTTCTGGCCTCCATTTTACAGTATGTGTGTGTGTGACCCAAAGGTTAGGAGTTGTCCATGCAAGTGCCAAGCACGTGGCCAAGCAAACAAACAAATTATATGACACAAAGTGGTAAGTGGATCACAATGAACACGTCATAACACGAATAATAAGATTGAGATAGTTGTTGCCCATGCAACAGCACAGAAACACACAGATACATTCTCATGTTATACCTGGGCCACCCACCATATGGTAGTATCTAGTCCTTTGTACACATGGGATAATTAAGACACCATGATCTTAAGCTGCTTGTACCAGGTCACATATCTAGTCAAATGATGTGAGAGTGTCATATATCAATCTGTTGATTTCATTGGTTAAGCAATAAAGAAACTGCTTGGCCCTCATAGGTTAAAACATAGGTGGGTGGAGAACAGAAGGCTGAGAGAAAGAAGCTGAGTCAGGCAGTCGCCATGATTCTCCCACTCCAGGCAGATGCAGGTTAAGATCATTCCTGGTAAGCCAGCTCATGGGCTACACAGATTATAAGAAATGGGCTAGTCCAGTTGAGAGAGTTAGCCGAGAAAAGGCCAGATATAATGGGCCAAGCGGTGTTTAAAAGAATACAGTTTCTGTGTAATTATTTCAGGGCATAAGCTAAAGCTAGCCATGTGGGCGGCCGGGTGCCGGGGACGCAGCCCCGCCGCTCTTATTACTACAGTCAAACACAGAGATTTGAACTTAGATGTGCAGGTACAGGACACTGAATTCGGATCCTTTGGTGAAAACCATGATGATTATAATACATAGCTCCAGTAACTGCAGCATCGTCACTACATGTAGCAGAAAGGGGGTTTTTTAAAGTAATATAAGATAAAATATAACAAATGAGGCATCAATTAATTTCAGCAGATATTAGCAAACGTTTTGCTGTCATTATACATTCCCAAAGATAAACAATGCCCAAAATAAAATGTTAAAATTTCCTTTGGGAGCATCATTATTTTGTTAAGCAAACGTTCAGAATTCCTGACTCTGAAGTCATGTATACACAGGACTTAACCACATTTCTCCAAGTCAAAGCACAAGGACTGACATTTCCATAGGTTAATAAGGAACTCAGGATGCTGCCCACTCCACGCTTGCTTTCTGTCTATGCACTGTTTTGTCCATTCAGGATAAATTAGATGAATCCTATAAATAAGAAAATGCATATTTTGTTTTTCATTTCCTTACTGCATTTTATGAGCATGTAAATGTATACATGCATACATGCATGTGCCAAAAATACTTACATAGAACCCACTCCCTTAAACAGTAACAGCTCAGTGAATGCCAGTCTAGCAATTTGCTGCAAAGAACAGAACAAAAAATGCTACAAGGTGCGTCTTGATGATGTCATACACATAGCCATGAAAATCTGAGAGCCACTGAACTTGTGTGAGTCTTGAAAGGTATGCCTACCTACCAAGGTAATGCTGCTAAAAAAATTAGGTGTGGAATGGGAAAATGGCCCATGAACACTAAGATGTCAAGGAGCTGCCAAAGATCAGTGTTAATTACTAGTATAGTATTTAGTTCCTAGCACCTAGCTCAACTCCTGGCACCGTGAAGGGGCTTTGGCTTAAGTTATTTCTCTTTACATAAAAGGACAGTACAGATGGAATTAAAAGGATAAACTGAATATGGTCAAAGCAAAGATGATAAATTTTGTTAAAATCCACATTCGCTTAACGATCTAATTCTCATGAGCAAAAGCATATCTTCAAGTTTTGTGATGGCTGTAGGCTTAGAAGATATTACAATACTACATTTAAATACAAACAATATTGTTATGTTCCTGTATGTATGTGAAGGTTTTGCCTCTTCCTCTCCCTCTCTCTCTCCTTCCCCCTTCCTCCGCCTCATTTTCCTCCTCATCTTGCTCTGCAAACACACACACACACATACACACACACACACAATTATACATTCAAAGAGTTGGTGATGATTAATATGTAACAAAATATTAAGAGATATGAGTATAATTTATGTAGCATGCAAGTAGAGGCATTTATATACAGGTTTGTATATGTTATATACATGCATAAATTCAGCCCAACTTCTACGCATAAATACTGGGATAGTCCTATATGTCCCACAAAAATTCTCTCTTAACCTTCTGAAATTGCCATTTAAAAGCCCAGGGCCTAAATTTGCACTTTGATCAATGGATACCTTAGTCACAGAATGGCATGACTGAAGCTTATTGATTAACTGATAACCTTCTAATGCACCATCCTTTAATCTGCAATACAACAGTGAGTGAAAGCAGAGCTTTCAGAAAGGAAAACACTGATTATCCTGAAAGAAAGCGCTGCAAGAGACATCTGAGGCTGTCAGAAACATCCAGAACAACAGAGCCACATCCTCTAGTTCCTTGGCTTTCTGCGCAGGCCTGGGACAACTGCTTCACCTGACGGTCTGGCCCCATGCCAACGAATAGAAAGTAGTCAAATGAAATCAACATCGAGAGGCTGCTGTGTCCATGAAGACAGAGGAAACAACCTCTACCAGCAATAAAAGTTCACGTCATAGCAGGACCACTGTTTGAAAGGAACAGCCAAACCTGTTCCGAGTTGACTTCAGTGCTCCTCATACATCTTCTAGGAAGGGGTCATTGTATGGGAGCCCTACGGTCTTGATAGTGTTTGACAGAACTTTTGCTAGCAAGTCTACAGCTAGAGGAAATTCTCAAAACAGCTTCTTAAGCTTCAACTCTAAACGTCAGTGTCAAAAAGTTCAGTGCAAAAAGTGGAGAAAAGGGGATGCATGCTTCTAATCCAAGTTTATCTACAGCTTTATAGATCCTTGATGGCAGCTAATGTAAACCATCTAAATAACAGTAAAATGAGAATTACATATATGTATGTATGGTATATATATTATATGTATAATACATATAGATATAGAATTGAAGTAGATGAAAAAGTTGAGCATAGCATAAACTGCATGATTCATCTTTTCATCTATTCTGTTTTTGTGCTCATAAGGCAGAAGGATATAAAAATAAATTTTAAACAAGGAAATGTACACTATTATATTCTAATATTACAAACAGACAATTTTGATTTAAAGAAGTTTCACAAGTTTTTTTTTATTTTGGATTATAGTTTGTTTTTTATTTTCTATTTTCCTGGCACACAATCTTCTTGTAAAAGCAGGGAGAGCCCAAGACCTCGTTTGGACTTCAGTATTTCAACTCTAACTTTAAAATGTGGGTGTCATTCACTTGCAGTATCATTTCAAACCAAAGCTCTGGGCTCCGGTGAAAATGGATTGGCTGCATGCTAGGAACTCATGACTGCTACAGTACTCCCAGCAGGCTTGCTGGTCCCTCTCCCTGTCTTCTCTCTCCCTCAGTTTCTGTTTTGGAGTCTTGCTTGTTTGCTTCTGATTCAGGGTCTTGCCAAAACATAAAACCCAGAGTAGTCTTGAACTTGTGGTCCTCCTGCCTCAGCTTCCACAGTAGTTGGGATCACAACCCTGTGCCCTCTAGCATTCTGCTTAATGCCTCTGCTGCTGTGGCCGATACGTCCATGGCCCACACAGGTCTCCCGAGCTCCAGAAACAAATACCTCTGCATTAGGAGCAGACAAATGCACAGGGCCTTCATAAACATCCTTCTCATTTAAATAAACAAGAAAACAAATCTTCAATACAGTGAAAGCTAAGCACACCTCCCCTGATGATAGTTGGAGCTTGCAAACACCAAGCTTGCTATCTTGTTTGCGCAATTAAACCAAATGAGTTTCCCAGTGAATATTTCAGAGCCTATCACTTGCTAGAAGATTTCTTTTGCTTTACCTAAGTCTCTTTTAATTCTTTGGACCTTAATGAGAAAAATTTTCATAAGTATCAGTGCCCTATATGAACAATCTTTATTAATCATAAATGTCTTGTTGTGTGTGTTTTGCCAGAACTCAAATATATATGTATCTTACTCTACCACTGATCAATTTTCATAGCCTTTCTTTTGTTTTATTTTGTTTTTTTCTCAAGGTAGAAATAGTTTTGATGTTTGTAGGTGGTCTAAGGACCAAGAAGGAAGATTACCTCAAACTAAGCAACTGGGAGCCAAGAGCCAAACTGCATGACGTCATGCATCCCATGCTTTACTCCTTTGGTTATATTATGCTCTCTGGATTTCTCTTTCAATAAAACAAGAACAATGCCAAATAGTTTCTCAGTATTGTACTAGATAGAGATCACTGGGAAACGTATTTTGAAATAGAAGTATAAATTAATGCTTATCAGAAGGCTCTAATCTGATAACTAGGTCTAGTTCCAATGCTGCATGCTTACAGTTTCCATAATTCCTCAAAGGAAAGTGAAACAGCGAAACAAAGCACATGTTTACATTAGCTTTCTGACAAAGCCACCTATGCGTGAAGGTTTAAAAAAATAATTCTAACTACCCAAGACGTTAGTCATTCAATCAGTCGATACCCAGTGAAGACCTACTGCGTGTGATTCAGACAAAGATGAATGGGACATGACCCATTGAAAGCCAATGGAAAGAGGCATAGAATCAGGGAGTAGATGAAGCCACACCAACACACAGGAGCTACTAAGTCTAAGACATTAATGAATAAGTGCTATCTGAAGTGGATCAAAAGGAACAATTATGGTCTCAAAGCACAGAGAGGAGAATTCTGTACATGGCAATAATTAACATTTAAACAGAGAGCTGGTGTGTAGCTCGGGGATAAAACATTTGCCAAGCATACAGCAAGCACAAGGTCTCAGTCTGATGTCCATCACTGAAGAACAAAACTACCCCAAAACAAAAAGCCATAAACAGTAAACTACAGCATATAATCTTTACTATATTAAAGTCAGGATAATGACTGGTGTGAGACAAAGAGAGATAGGATTACAAACACTGAGCTGTTGCCTGGGAGACCCAGGGAGTACACCCATGTGCAAGGTTTACCTTGTGGAAATAAATGTAAAATTAAAGGGACAAGACTTAGCCACTTTTTTCTGCATATAGTAATAGAACCAAATTGAAATATATAATAATGATTGTGCATAGATAGACAGTTTACCTCACAGGACTTAAAACAAACGGGACTGGGTCTGATCCACATTTGTCTACAAGGTGAAGCAAGACTGGACGTGCTGTAATTGCTGAGATCTTTTGTCTGGTTGCTTACCACATACCAGGCACAGAATAGGGCTTCCAATCATGTTTGCCGCACAACTAAGTTTGCAGTCTTATAAACTGATTGTACTTCTGTATTTGACTGTACAGGTATATACTCAATACAAGGAACGGTAACGTTAACAGGGTGGTGAGGCCTGGGCTCACGGGTTCTTGTTGCATGTTCCAAAGCATTCCCAATTCTCTCAAGAAGACTAAACTGACATATATATCCAGTTTGTCTTTAATCCCAGAACTAGCATTTGGGAGATGAACGTGACAAGACCATCCTCAGTTTTAAGGTCATCCTCAGCTACATATCAAATTCAAAGTCAGACCGGTTACACGGCATTCTAACAAGAAATTTGAGAATTGTTTCATTATTAAAATGTATTATTCCTATTTTAAAGTCACAGGACGACAGACTATGAATACAGACTGCACTTGTAAGAACATAATTATCTCAATATTGCTAAGAAAAATATAGGCATAGATTCTGGTTTGAAGTTCAAAGGTGACTGCTAGCGTGCACAAGATGCCAAGCTCAAACTTCAGTAAGATAACAATGTCAAATATAAATATATAGATATAATGTTTATAAAATAATATTTATAAAAATATAAATATTTATACAGGATCCAAAATCATTTGTGCCACAATTGAAGAGTATAACTGTAGGCAACTGTGAAATACATATTGTTTAAATGGCCTGACATGCCGTCTATAGCATAAAGGGGTTTTTGTTAAACTAGTTTTTAAATGATATTTGAGCGAGGCATGGTGGCATTAATCCCCTTATCCCATCCTTTATTAATGCCTCTAATGCTAGCTCTTAGGAAGCAGAGGCAGGTGAATCTATGTGTGTTCCAGACCAGCCTGATCTACACAGTGAGTTCTGTGACAACCAGGACTACAGAGGGATATTTGATATCAATAGAATAAAACAGTATTTAAAAGCTTGTACACAAAAACATTTCACCTGAGCATTTATTTCTGTTAAAAATTTCACCAGACAAATGGGAGTTTTTCTTTAGTCATTTACAATATTTTATGAATAATTATATCGATAATTAATAGTATCCCCTGCTATTGCCAAATGCAAATCATACTTGCGGGAGTAAAGCTTGTTATATTTTAAAAGCAACAATATTAAACTAACATTCTAACTTCATGAGACACAGCACAAAGTCTCAGTTTAAAAAAAAACTCAACAACAGACAAAAGCAAGTAATGAGCTATGGGTCTAATGGAAGCAAGGGCAAGAAATGCAGACATAAAACTCCTTAAGAAACAGCACATGCACAAAACTGCAAAAATGTGTCCTTGATATCTGATTTCATGATTATGTATGTTTACAAATCCTAATGAATGTCATATCCTGGACCAAGCAGTGAATAGGACTGCAAAGGATACTGTGTGTACACGACGAAACTCTGGGACAAGGACTACGGTCATTTTCCACCCTCTCCCTCCACCCAGATTATTTTATCCATAATAAGTCCAGTCACTGCCTAACAACCTGACTATTTAATACTGAGTGGACTTCAACCAAAGAGGTCAACAGATCACTCATCTTAAAGTAATTTGTTACAATTATAGGCAGGAAGCATGGAAAGCACTTGTTACCACACTTCTTTTGAACATGTTTTAGAAGTAAGTTTCCAGGGCTGCTGCTGCATCGGGGCAAGCTGAAGGTGCAGGGCATTGGGAAAGACAAAGCTAACCACTTGGGCTGAAATAAGCACTTTCAGCCTTTATCTATATTGGTATAACAAACCTTAGGGCTGTTAGGCTGATAGTCTTGCTTTGATTTTTGGTTTTTCCCTTGGGATTATGTCTAACTTACCTACCTTAGTAAGAAGATACTGACAAAAAAATAAAATGTTTTTGCTAAAGTACAGAGAATGCATTAAAACCAAGACTACAGAAATTTTCTAGTTATGACTATATAGCCCTTTGTAGTAATTTCTTTTTCTATAGTAATCGCATATCTATTTTTTCCCTAAAGTCTACCTTTAAATTCCAGCATATATTTCCCCACATTTAGGTGTTAGCCTTTCTCTTGTTCTTTAGCATGGAGAAACTGACAAGAACAAAATGTGACCTGTGACTAAGCCAGCTCTTTCCCATCCCATAGTTAAGCCAAGTTTGAGTGACATACCCAAGGTAGGTAGCTGACTTTTATTTCTTCTCTTGGACTAGTGAATTTCGATATCACTTAAAACAAAAATGCTAGCAAGGCAGAGTTAGTGTTGGATTTTTCCCCATCTAAGTACTAGGCCCAGCCTAGCTCAGCTTCTGAGAGTGGAGGAGATAAGGCGCCAGCATCACAATGCTGTGTCTGGAGATCTGTCACTGGGTTTCTACCTTGATTAGAAAATACAGTTCTTGTGAAACCAGCAAGGACCAAACGAAGATCTCTGCTTTCTTCCACATGTGCCAGGTGGGCTGTCTGTAGAGTCAGACACAGGACACACCTACACAGACAGCCAACAGAACTTTTAATGGATAAGAATCCTGGCTAGAAAAGCTCGCATTTGGGTAGAGACAGCCTTGCTCCTCTCTAAGTAAGAGAGAGCGTTCGTTCACTGTTGAACTACTCATGGTTCTATACTGGAGTCAGCAATAACTCTCAACACTCAAAGCAAAAGTAGAAAATAGGCTTTGGGGTTGGAAAGTAAATATTAACTGTATCATAGATTTCAAGAGAGAAACATGTTTGGCAGGAGGATCTCTGTGAGTTCAAGGCCAGCCTAGTTCAGAGAAACTGTCTTGAAAAGCTGATATGGGATGTCCTTCTGTATATGTGTTACTTTTCTTGGTTAATGAATAAAGCTGCTTGGGCCTATAACAGGGCAGAATAGAGAGGTAGGTGGAAAAGCTAAGCTGAATGCTGGGATAAAAAAAGGCGGGGTCAGGGAGATGCAATGTGGCTGATGAAGGAGATAGAAGCCAGAACTTTACCTGGTAAAGCACAGCCTTGTAGCAATACACAGAATAATAGAAGTGGGTTAATTCAAGATCTAAGAGCTAGTTAGAAATATGCTAGAGTCATTGGTCAAGCAGTGTTGCAATTAATACAGTTTCTGTGTGATTATTTTAAGTATTATTATGTAGTCTCTGACTACAAAAAAAAACAAAATAGAAAACATTTTAAAGAGACTTCATTTTGTAATTCCCTAGTGTGCTTAAATAATAAAAGGATGCTACGTTTAGATAATATTGTTAGAAACTGGCCCTGTTGTTGGATAATGTGTAGATACACACACAATCTGGAATCAGGTACCATCAGCTCTGCAGAGACCACTGCTGCTGTCTCTACTCTGAGTAAGCAAATGGCAGGGTAGGTAAAATGTCTAACCTTACACTCCATGCTAGGCCTACATGGGAATCACTTAACAACCCTTAGAGATTCTGAGTCCAGGATCTATGATTTTCTAGCTCTTACAAGATAAAATAATTAAAATTTAGCCAAAACACCTCTTTGTCTCTATCTTAACAGGCGAGAGATGAAATCTAGAATTGGCCATGGTAGTTACTGTCTCTAATCCTAGCAGCTGGAAGGTAGAGGCAGAGGTTTATGATTTAAGGTCTTCTTTGACTACATAGCAAGTTTAA
Source organism: Microtus pennsylvanicus (assembly GCF_037038515.1). NCBI lineage: Eukaryota > Metazoa > Chordata > Mammalia > Rodentia > Cricetidae > Microtus > Microtus pennsylvanicus. The sequence continues at coordinate 68,723,775 of NC_134592.1, forward strand.
GTCCAACACAGGCTACACAAGATCCTGTCTCAAACTCTTAAAAAATTGAAAAAAGAAGGGAAAGAGAACGGAGCTAGCTGACCCTCCTCTCTAGTCCTTGATGGGCTCAGAACAGATCAGCAGTTCCCTGCTCCTTCCATCCTACCTTCTCTACCATAGCAAACTATGCCATCTCAAAACTATAAACCATCATAAAACACCCTCCATCAAAACAGAAATGTATAAAATGGAGTTGGGAGCTGAACCAATGGCTAGAAAGTTAAAAAGCACTACCTGGTTTTCCAAAGGACCCAGGTTGAATTCCCAACACCCACATGGCTCCTCACAACCATCTGTAACTCCAATCCCAGGGGATCCAATGCCCTCTTTAACCACAACAGGCACTGCACACGCACATGGATGCACAGAAAGACATTCAGGTAAAACACTAGACATGTAAAATTTTAAAAAGAAAACAAGAACTATGATCAAATGTGGTTAAATGGAGAAGGTAATATCTGCTTATAATCAGAAACGTGAGACAGCTAGAAAGGAGAAAAATGCATGTTTATATCTAGAAAGGACAGTGAAATCAAAAACTGTAGGGACACAGAATGGTTTTATGTATGCCCAACACTGCATATATATTGCCTATTTCCTTAGTAAAACATTTGAATTGTGAAAAAGGAAAAAAGAAGCAACGACAATAACCAATGAACAGCAACAAACCATAGATAAAGAGGAGGCAGACTTCTCCAGAAAACTGGGATTCAGACCTCAGACATGGAGTCTCATGTGAAGAAAGACAAGACTATGAAAATGAGTCTTACTAGGGCAATATGCTTAATGTTGCCTCAAAAATTTTAGAAAAGCAGAGATGGTGAGATCTCATTGAGTTCACAACCATGCTGGTCTTCACAGAAATTTCTAGTTCAGGCAGAGCCTCACAATGAGATGCTGTCCCTCTACAATAACATTTAGAGAAAGGAATGGGGTAGAGAAAAAGGAAGGAGGTGGGGTTAGAAAGAAAGGAGAAGAAACACTAACAGCACACTAACAACCTCAGTAACAAACTCATGGTCTACAATGGTAGCCATGGAACTGCTCTGGGAATGCCCCTCTCTCTGGCCAAGCCAGAGAGAGGGGGAGAGAGAGAGAGAGAGAGAGAGAGAGAGAGAGAGAGAGAGAGAGAGAGAAGACCACAAAGTCCTCTTGGCCAATCAAACCCCCAGATTTAGTCTAGGGAGAAGGTGTTAGGACTAACACTGAGAACCAAGCTTTCAACAAGGTCTCACACTGTACTAAAAAAGAAACAGGTGCTGGAAGATGTAGATTACTAGAAAGGTGAAAAGTTAAGAAAAAAGTTAATACAAACCACAAGTGGAGTTTTCCAAAATAACTTAGTTAGTGAAAGCCTGCATAGAACCATTACAAAATAGATCTACAGGGCATACAACACAGCTCTGTGAAAAAGTGTGTGCTCAGCTTATGTAAGGCACTGGCTACTCCCCAGTATCTGCCCTTCAAAAAAAAAAAAAAGACTGGACAAGAATCGCATTTCTTACAGGAAGTTTTAAGTGTAGCTCCTCTACTGCCCCAAAATTCGACATAGGTGTTGTTCCTAATTAAAATAACAAAACAAAACAAAAAACTTGAGAGAATTTCATTCTGGCTTTTATTTCCTTAAAGGTATCACCATGTAGTAACTGCGTTTAGAAGACCGATTCCCTATACACTGGCTTGTCTTGACTAATAATAGATGCCCTGCTAGTACTGTATTATGCATGTCAGATAGAGTGAAGTGTTTGAAAATAATCAGTTTAGAAAACACGTGAGGATATTCCTCCAAGGCCATCATTCTAAATGCTTTGCATTCTGCTGTCCCTTTGAGAGAAAGACAGGTTAGAGCTCCAAGGTGTGCCCTGCTGGGAATGCTGCAGAACTCCTGAGAACATCCTGAACTTGGAAGTGCCCATGAACATTGACCATCCTGCGGATTCCTACAGAGAAAGACCAAAGTGACTAAAGTAGCCTAAGGAAACAAATTAGTTATGAAGATAATGTATAGCTGTAGGATGCACAAAATTTAGGATGGATTTTCAGACTATTGTGATACAACTGCATTTAAAATGTTAATTGATAAATGATTGATAACATTTTTAACATACTTATAAAAAATTCAGTTCATTTACCATCCTTTATGAACTTCAGAAAAACTCATCTATGTAGTTTTACTCTTTGGAACTCCTGGAAATCACTCTGTAGACCATGCTAGCCTTGAACTCACAGAGATCCTCCTGCTTCTGTTTACTGAGTGCTGGGATTAAAGTTGTGTGCCACCACCTTTTACCTTTGTGCCCAGCTTACCTTTTCAAATGATATTCTCTCTCTCTCTCTCTCTCTCTCTCTCTCTCTCTCTCTCTCTCTCTCTCTCTCTCTGTGTGTGTGGTGTGTGTGTGTGTGTGTGTGCCCACGCACACTCATGCATACATATGGAGGTCCTTTCAGAAGTCAGTTCTCTCCTTCCACTGTGTGTCCTGAGAATAGAACTCAGGGCATTAGACCAGGCAGCAAGTGTCTTCGTACACTGAGACATCTTGCTAACCATACATTCCCATGTTAAAATGACCTTTGAAGTCCCTTTTCTAAAGAGATACTCTATTAGTTCCTCACTAAAGTTACAATATATCATAAAGTGATTAAGTGTTTCCACAACATGTCTAAGTTATGAAAATGTATAGGCACAAAACAAACAATGTCTACAAACGATTTTGTTTTCTTGGAATGAATGAATTAAAAGTCATTTGCCATTATTTGTTTTATTTTGTCTATCCTTGCTTTAAAAAATAGACATTCTCAAAACTTAGCCAGCAATAGTATAACATTGCATTCCAGATTTTTAATTCAAATAGTTTTTCAATAAAAATAAGAAATGTTAGCTGGGCAGTGGTGGCACATGCCTCTAATCCCAGAATTGGGGAAGCAGAGTCAGACAGATTTCTATGAGTTTGAGGCCAGTCTGGTCTACAATGTGAGTTCCAGGACAGCTAGGGCTGATACACAGAGAAACCTTGTTTCATCGAAAAACCAATAAAGAAAAGAAAAGAAAGAAAGAGAAAAAGAAATGTTAAGAAACTATTTTAGAAATTCCCAGCTGTTGTAGTTTTATATCTGTTTAGTTTTAAAATGTCTTTAAGTACGGCAGAGATCCATAGGTTCTCTGAGTATAGCTAAAGTGTTGAAGGAAGCTTTGCTGTTAACTTCACTAATCTTACTTTACCAGAGGACTGTAGCAATAAAGACATACGGAAATGTCTTGTTTTGTGGCAGTCTGTAAGGAAATACAATTACCTATGCTCATCTTGGAGAAATGTAGAAATGATTGGCCGCATTTGGGGTGAACAGTTTCTTCTTTCCCTAACAGTAAAATCCTTCTGTCCCACTAAGCGTCCCCAGACAGAAAGCCCTTCAGAAACCACACTGCCTCTCCAGTCTAGTTTCAGAGAACTACTTCATGAAAAAAGCCTTCCTTCCTTCACTCCCAGCCCAAACACTCTACTACTTTCTTCCAATCATTCTTTTATTCTCTCCTTAGTACCATGATGTAGGAGTCCCCTCTTTTGTGTGAATACCACTGGTTTATAAAGGAACTGTCTTGGGCCTTCACAGGGAATAGAGGAAAGGGGGAAACTAAACTGAATGCTGGGAGAAAGAAGGAGGAGTTAGAGAGAAGCCATGTAGCCCCTGTTGGAGATCTTTACCGGGTAAGCCATAGCCACTTGACGATACACAGATTGATAGAGATGGGTTAGCTTAGGAAATGAGTTACCCAGAAATACACTCAAGCTATTAGCCAAATAGTATTGCAAATAATATGGTTTCTGTGTGATTATTTCAAGCCTGAGCAGTGGGGAAACAAACAAGCGACCTCCTTACAACAGTACCAAGTGAATTTAGCTGGGTAGCATCAGCTGAATAGTTTGGCAAGGCAGTTAAAATTTGAAATAGGCTTTGCCTTAAATGAGTTTTATGAGACCATTTTAGAATTATGCTTACCCGTTGCTTATGCTTCTTTTATAAAGAAAGATGTTTCACTTATAAGTCTCAAGGTATCATTACCTTGTCAATACTCGGTGGTGAAAATGACATTGCGATGATTAGGATAACTGTCTTACTTCCAGTACATCTGTAACAGGCCAGTAGTGTTGAATATGACCCTCACTCTTCAGAAATTCACAGTCTCTGGGCCAGGTATGAGGATTCACCCCTTTCCTGCCAGCACAAGGAAGGCAAAGAAGATAGATGCACACTCTCTGAGTCTGAAAATAGTCTGTTCTACATACTAAGTTTCCAACCGTCACAGAATGACTAGTGAGACAATGTCTCCAAAAAAAAAAAAAAGAAAAGAAAAGAAAAGAAAAGAAAAGAAAAGAAAAGAAAGAAAGAAAGAAAGAAAATCTATAATTCTCTAATACAATAGATACTAGAAACACAGTGCTGTAGGGTAAACTCTGTAAGATGGGGCAGCAAGAAAAAGCCAAGAAAGAAAAGCAAGATGTAGTCTGAAACGAGTGTGGAATAAGACTGCCAAAAGGTCACAGTAAAATCTTTTAAAGCAATATGAGGCATAAAAAGTGTGTCATGCTTGAAGAATTGAAAAGTGAAAAAGACTAAGGTATAGAAAGAGCTGGAAGGGACGGAGTACCAGAGGCACAAGAGTCAAACAGTTGAGTTGAAGAGAAGGCCAAGGCCTGGGTTACAGAACAATTTTCTGCAGAGCTCAAACCTAAGGACTTTGTCCAGCAAGAGGAGCAAGGAAAAATTAACAAGGCCAGAAAACTGTGTGGATGCAAAGGGCAGACTTGAAGGAGAAAGGATCGCAGGCAAGAAAACCAACCTCAAAACCTAGTCCCGACCTCTTTGGCATCAGCCTAAGGAGGCAGGGACAGAGGGAACAGGGATGGAACAGGTCAGAAATTTGAGATGCTTCTGAGAGGCAGAATGAACAACTCAGTAAGTGCAGGGTTTTGCAAAGAGCTAAAGGGACAGTGTAAATCAAGGATTTCCAGCTGGGTCAGCAAGGTCTTCATTCAGGACAACAGAACCTAAGAGACAGAATTTGCTTCAACCAGGCACATTGGTGCATGCCTATAATCCCAGCATTTGGGAGTGGAGGAAAAACGAGAAATTTGAGATCATTTGTGATCATCCATGATAGTGAGTTTGAGGCCTGCTTGGAAATTTATAAGACCCACCACAAAAATATAAAGAAAAAGGGAACAACTGTTGATCTGGAAAAACACTGATCTTTCTGATGTGAATTCTCGATAGAGTTTCAGGCTGAAAATCTAAACGCTTTTACTCCACCACACAGTGGAGGCTGCAGGGAGATTCTAGAGGGATCCTCCAGACGATCCTTGTGGGATGGGGACGTTAGGCAAGAAGATGGAGGAGACAGCAGAGAAGAGACCAACGATAGAAATAATGGCATGGTGGGTGTGGTTGCTCAGAGCCCTGCTGGTCAGAAAATAACCATCACTCACGTGAGCCTCCAATGATAGAAATCAAATTTAACTGAAAGCAAAACTTCATTTCTGTGGTCCCGCTAACCACATATCATCAGCTTAATAGATGAACAGTGGATGGAGTCAGAAGGGGAATCAGAGTGGGGGAAACAGAGAAGTGGGGTCACACTGCTGTGACTCAGAGTTTGGGGGGTGAAACCCTGGAGCAGAAAAGTTGATAAAGATAGCGAATAAGAAGAGAAGTGAAAATCCCCATGGAGTGTTGTTTGCTACCCTGACAGCTGGAGCAATAGTACCTAGTACTGGAGCTCTCGCCAACTTAGTCGAATGTGAAGTGACTCAACAAGGCTTCATTCATTCTCTAAGAGGACAGGATGAGCTTGCAGTGCAAAAGAAAAGTACCTTCATAGGAAAGGAAAGAGTGGATGTGACTGTTCCCTTCCCATGCTTTGATCAGTAAGAGTGGGCCTTGCATAGCTCTGGCCCTGAGTCACTGTCCTTCTGAGAGTTCTGAAGGTCTCTAGTTGAAATCTCAGGACTAAATTTCAGAGATACATGGAATACTTGTATCCGCATACCAAACAGCACATCACGCTCACTTCTTTGATCAAAATTAAGGAGACCGAACAATGTTTGCAGGGCTGGGGAGACAGAGGCTGTTGCTTTGTGAGTATAGGGTTTCAGGCCTAATTGAAAACTCTGAATGCCTTGATGATGGTCTGGCAATCAGAACGTATTTAATGCCATTGAAAACTATATGTAAGATAATTTAAAATGAAAGAATTTGTTTTAGGTGCGTTTTACTCCAAGGCTTTTAAACATCAAGCTATAATTTGTCATCTGGTGGATGAAACTTGGCTGAGTCATTTCACATCCGAAGACACTGGTGCAAATTCTGCCAGCCTTCAGGGCCGAACCCCCATCGGGAGGGCACATTTTTACACCTTTTCTTCTTTTGACCTCTTAGGTGGCTTTTGATTCTTGAGGAAGTTCTAGCTACTCTCTACGTCTGGGAAGTTTAGGATAACAGACACTGGAAGCAGACACCTGCAGCAAACAGGTGTGTGGGAGACCAAGGTCGAGAGCATGCGTTTCACGAGGTGTATGCTGGTAAGAAGCTCTTGTCCCTGTCCATGTCCACTCGTCTGATACGATCAACAGTCTGGATGCACAAAACAGGTTAGTGCTTCAAACAGCACTTAGAGGAAAGAGAAAGCACCACACAGGTTTCAGACTGCAGAGCCGCTTTCACTTTCTACAAATGTAGTTGACTGTGGCCTGCCACAGGCCGGGTATTCAAAGGAAAGTTCAAAAAAGAATTAACTTATACAGCCTTAAAGATAGAGTTTTGTTAATATCGTTCTAGCTTATTATTACCACCGTTGATTTCTTGCTGTGACTAATATATAAACTAAGCTTTCTTGTGTATGTATACATATATGTATAATGAGAAAATAGCCTCTAGAAGACAAGATCCAAGGCTCTTCCTGGAGACATGAATCCACCAGCTAGACTGAAGCATGTCCCTGGTGGATGAGGAGTAACTATGCTTCTTCTTCGGATTTACTTCACAGGTCAGTAGCTTCGGTTAACGCTAGAATTGCAGAGTATAAATATCAGCAGTAAACCCTGGGGCAAGAATGTTTGTGCAGGCAAAATGCTCACTCTGCAATTAGGGGAGGGCAAGCATCCATGAATCACTCTTCCTGCGTTTTGAAGGGCCCTGGAGCAAGGCTCCGGGGTAGGAACACAAAAGCAAAGCGATGCTGCAAGAAGCCAGTGGCTACTTCCATTGGTGCTACTGTAACCTGGAAGCTGAAAACGTCGGGCTAAGAATTAAATCAAAGCAGGATAACGTGTACGAAGATAGAGTAATACAGTTAACCAACGCATGTCCGAGCCAAGATCTTTTTACAACTTTTGGGATAACTAATTTCACGTGGGTTTTCACTCTGCCTCCCGTCAGCCTCCAGACATTTCCTTGTGAAGGCTTTGGCAAAACTGAAGTAAACACTTGCACATTCGCACAACACACCCTGTTTCCTCTCCAAGGAAATGTACTGAGTATGGAGAACGGGGCCAGCATTTCAACACTTCAGCTTTCCTCGCCCATCCCTGGAAGCTTTGTCCAGCTCGTGCACAGATTCTGCTGATGTCATGACCTGACAAATAAAAACACCTCACAACTAGAAGCCAAATACAGCACTGGCATAATGCGAAGACAGGCTCTAGAAGTTGAAACCAACTAAGGAGAATGAATGAAAGAGACAGGACAGACATAGGGAAACGTGAGAGATGGGACAAGCTGTACTCACCACTTTCAGCCTGATAGTCTGGCACGGACTGCTCGTCATTGTCAGGTACCTGAGCTGAAGAAGAAAAGAGAAAGATTTTGAAAATTAAGAGAGGAACAGCCAAGGCATAAGGAATGTCAAGTCGGACGTGACAAGCAAGGCCTATTTTGAGGGAGCTCAGTCCTGTGATTATTTGCCAATAATCTCCTGTAAAACAGTCTTGACAGCCTAGGAAAGGAAACGAAGAAGTCCATTGATGGAGCTGGAAAACATGGGTGTGGCAGAAATAGCGCAGTAGCAGGTGGGGTCCCTCTGAATTTCACCTGCCAGATGGAGATGGCGAATAAAAGGTACAGGGTTCCTACATCCTGCAAGGATGCATCTTGCAGAAGTTGCCCATTCACCCACTGCCGGTGCTTAAGACCTCACGGTGAACTACAAGGATTTTTTTTTAAGCGATGTGTAACTATCACACAAATCCCCTACATTTTTTTGAAATGACTTCTTCGGGTAAATGCTGTCTCCTGCAAACAGGACTGCCATAATTGAAAACATTTGTCCTAAGTTTATTCAAAGCAAGCCATCAAGCTTTAAAAATGAAAGAAACATCATTGACTTGCGCTACGTGCAACAAAGCAATCTATCTTAACAATAATTGTATTCATAATAAAAATGAACAATAAAGCAAATGTCATCTTCTCATGCAAAATATTTTCCTGGCCATGCTAGTCAGCACTGAGGAAAGAGTTTCACCATTTGTCAGACCCTAGGGTGGACTGACTTCCCGCTTTGTTAAAGGAGAAGGACTAACTGGGAGGCTGTAAAGCATTTGGCTCCAGTTGAAGCCAAGTCCATCCTTTCACCTTGAAATGTTTATTACCTTTGATGTGGACATCGAAATAACCCTACTCAGTCTCGCTGGATATTACTCAGTTTTCAAACGCAAACAGATATGCATACCTTTTGTGTAAACAAATGACGCAAAACAGAAATCAGGCTACTTGTAACTTGGTGAGCATATAATAAACTGTCGTCATCCTTATTAACTTTCATTGTGATCTCATTAGCAAGAATTATCTTACTAATATTGTATAATACTGTAAAATTTTATCCGATCAAGTCTCATTAAAGCAGATGTCAATCAGATTTCTTTTGAATGAACTTATTCTGTGTGGGGAATGTTAATTGAAATAATCAGCCTGAGCCAGGCGTGTAATTCCTGGATTTGGAAGGCTGGGCTAGCATGAGGCACACAGGGAGCTCCAGGCTAGTTGAGGCTGCAAGCTGGGACTCTGTCTCAAAAATCAAATATCAACGACAACAACGCCAACAATAACAATCACTCTCCATTGAAATGGTTCATACTGATGAGTGAATTAAGAAAAAAATCCATACCAAAAAAAAAAGGAAGAATTTCATGATCTAATTCCATGTAAAAACTGAAGACAGCCTCAGTGGGCTTTTCTTTTCTGTGTTCATCTTTTCAAATGGAAACATTTTCATGAGTAAAGCATACGTTACCTTAGTCAAGAATATAACTATCCCAGGACAGTCTTGACTGGGATTAAAATGTATATATCACAGAGTTGTTCTATAATGATTTTCCCTCATCCCAATACTTTATGGAGGACAGACCATTCCCTACCGCCAAAGAGACGAGATTAACCAGCAGTAATTCCAAGTCATAACTGGTACTAACTTGATCAGCTTGTACGAGGAGCAAGTCTGTTTTCTTATTCCACCAGTGTTTGATGCTGCGCTTAACAATTTTCAAGGCCGACAAATTTCACCTCACAAACTCATAACTTGCCACCTATAGGTAAATTATTTAATTTCCTTAAATGTCACCCACCGCCCCCTCCATTGAAACTTAATGAAATAATAAGGGAATTCTTAAAACCAGTAAATCAAGTAGTCTAAACACAATCCCAGATAGTTGGATATGTTCTCCTTTACAACTGTCTATCACCCGCTTCTTAAAAGTCACACACAAATGCACTTAGGAGCATTATTGTGGCCAGCTTAGTGTTTTTATAGTTTTACATCTAACATACATGACCGGACAAGATGGGTGGTGGGGTGCACACCTTTGGTTCCAGCACTTGGGAGGCAGAGGCAGGCAGATCTCTGTGAATTTGAGATCAGCCTCGTCTACAGAGTGAGTTCCAAGACAGCCAGAGCTGCACAGAAAAACCCTGTCTGAAAAAAAAAAAAAAGACTGGAGGCGGGAAAAATGAGGATGAGTTTGCATTCTCTTAGCTTTTGACAACGTATTTTTGCTATTGACAACATAGTTTTTGATTTTCTGCTCAGACTGATGAATCACATGTACTTTATAACGTGTTTTTACATCTAAAATAATTAAAAATCTGGTAATACATATTTAATGTAACAAATAAATAATTAAATCCTGGACTTAAAAACCACATCCATATTTTACTTTTCCCTCTAAACAGATACAGGCCAGGTGTGGCCTTTACTCCTAGCACCTGAGAGACAAGGCAGGTTGATTTCTGAGCTTTAGGGCATGTTGGTCTACAGAATGAGTTCCAGGACATCCTGGGCTACACAGCGTAACCAAAACCAAAAAAGCTAAACAGATAAAAAAATTGAGATATAAAATATGCTATTAAAAAGGCTGCACTTGGGACTGGAGAGATGGCTCAGTGGTTAAGACCACTTTCTGCTCTTTCAAAGGATCCAGGTTCAATCCCCAGCACATAGCACCCAAAATAGTGGCTCAAACTCTCTGCAGTTGCAGTTCCGTGGGAACTAGGTGCACACATGGCGCACAGACATACTTGCAGTCAAAGTATTCATACCCATGAAATAATCTTTCATTCAAAGTCAACCTTCATTCCAGTGTTGTGACACAAAGGAGACAAATAAAATAAAATATCATTTGCAATAATCCAATGAAGATGTAACGCTTGTTTATAGGAATGGCTGAAAACAGGTAGTGAGTTATTTGCCACTTAATATGCTTGCATGGATATGCTCAACCAGACATTTTCCTTAGTTTCATAAGACCTGCAGCTTCATAGAACACATGATACAAGGAACAGAGTCCAAGGCCCCGCTGGGAGTGTGGCATGTACTGGGTGTTGGCCTGTGTGTGGAGCTGGGGCCGAAGAATCTAGAAGGTAGACCTCACAAGTACAGAGAAAATAGCTCCAAACTAACAATTTGTAAAAAGAGTATGGATGAAGGATGCTATTTCTGTTCTAACTCCTTAACATACTGAATAAGTACTTCACACTTATGCTTGAACATATTACAGAATTTTAACAAAAAACATATGACTCACATTTTCGCAGAAGCTAATCTTAAGAAGCTGAATAGGCTGAACGAGGCAGCACGCTATTTAAATAGACAAAGGCTTAAGCCTACCCCTAACTTCAAGTTGGAGTAAAAGGAAAGCATTTAACCAAAAACACAACTTGGATTTGGGAAAGAAACTACGACACAGTCTCATCACACTTGTATCATGCGTTTTCTTCCTTAATTCACAAAAATTCTATGAAGGAGCAGACTACAGCTGCCGGAAACATTGTTGCAAGCCGTACCAATCCTCCCCCAAATTTGAAAATTAACAATATAAGTCAACCTAATTTTTTAAATGTTTTTTATTACATTACTGTCTACTCTAAAATATGCTTGAAGTGATCATCTTTGGGGAATAAAACTGTGTCTCTACACAATGTAATGAAAGAGGAAGGAGAAAAGGAATGGAGAAGGAGAGAAAATATATACCAAAGACCAGGAAAAGGCTGGCATGAACACTGAGTGTGTAGATTTGACTGGCAATAGCAGAATCAGTTCATTGCACATTAATAGACCAGTTGCAACTGAATCTCTGAATCTTTGCTTTAAAGGGCTAGCAGCCACTCTCTCTGCTTCTGGCTTTATCTAGTGTCCCATCCAAGGCTGCTTTAATACTCTTCCCTGCTAGGACATAGCAGCACTGTAGGAAAGAAATTCATAAAAGTATTCATCGCAACCAAAATGTCACAGAATCAATGCCCATTTTTAAACTTTAGTATCGGTTCCTAAACATCAGTGCCTTAGGGAAGGGTAGTTTTAAATACAGCTTGCTTTGGCTTTATGCTGGTTTCCAGGTTTTAAATAAAACAATATTCATTACTTAAGAAGTGATGGACATTTAAAATATTTTTCAAATTTAGCTGCAGGCAAGAAAAAATCCCTCTTATTCTTACAAACAGCTGTCTGATGAGTTTTTTTTTAAGCAAAGGGGGGCGGAGGGAGTGGGAAAATTACAAATGAAACAAATGTCAAGTATTAAAGGGGTTAATATTTAATTAAAACCAGTTCTATCCACTGTAACAATGACCTGGAGCCAAACAAGGCGGAAGATGTATGACTCACTCTTTCTACCCGTGAATGAGACAGCTGATCTCCTCAGCATTTCCTCAAGACAAGCAGGCAGAACTGGATTTCTGCCTCCATTCACAAAAACACAGTCCAGCACGAGCCATGTGGCCCAACCGCAATCTCTTGGTGTCACACCCTTCCAGAGAACTAAAGCAAGTAAGCCGAACTTGCAGGGTAAACACGCCACTTTTATTGCTCTGTCTCAAACAGACCCATTAAGAAACCCATGAGAATAAATGACATATAGAGAGAGGAGGTGGGAGCGGGAGAAGGAGAAAGCAAAGCAAGATGTACAAACGCATATTTAATCTGTCGTATTTTACAGAGAACCTTGGCCCAAAACCACGGATATACGGAATTTAGGAAAGAAAGTGGAAAATAAGGAAAGGTGACGAAAGAAGGAAGAAAGAAAAGGGAGGAGAGGAGAAGAGGGGAGGGATGGGGAGAAGGAAGGGCCACAAAATGGGGTAGCATCTACCTAAAGTGACAAAGCACTGGCTGAGCTTGTGAGAATCCCTAAGTTTGATTCCCAGCAGCAAAATAATACTAGTAATAAAATAAACAGATGGCCTTTTTCGCTTGTCTATCACTCAAGTTTTGAGTTATAAAAAATAATGTAACATATTATTGCTGAGGTTTGTAGCACAGGGATCATTCTTTACCTGAAGAAATCTAAATTTTATTTCAAGTAAAACAGGAAAATCAACATTTTCACTGTGGTACTCCTTCTAATCCTAAAATGAGACTTCAGTCCATGGAACAAAATAACCATGAGCTCACTAAGCCGAGTTTTGTACCGCATCCGGTTTTAACATTAAAATGATTGCAAAGTAAAAGCATTAATTAGTGTAGAAATATAAACATATTTAAGTAGAAAGGGGAGGAGACTTCCCTAGACAGAAGGCCTTTAATGCTGGACACACTCTTTGTGTATGCAGGAAAAGCAGAAAACAGGAAGGTCTCAAGTCAGCTTCGGTTTCTAACTAAACTGACCTGCAGTGACTTGAAAGCATAAAAGGGAAGCCCAGAGCCAGGCAGCAGCCGTCTGCAGCCAGATTTTTCTCCCTCTGCTTCGAGAGAGGCCTGGCTCTATCATTATTCTTATTATTTTTAATTACAAAGTTGTGCACAAATCAAAGACATAAAGTTGTACTGCAACATGCAAGAGATTACGCATTCTCTGTAACTCGACTGCAAAAGTTCAGCAACATTTTACTTGTCGGCAGGCTGAGAAAACTACTCTCTGCTCCACCACACCCAATTTTTCTATTTAAACATAATGTCTCTTCTTTTGTAAGTAGATCACAGCTAAGTCACACTTACATTTAAAAGTAAGATACATGTGCTCTACCTGCTACCTTTACTCCAAAAGAGGGCCCTTTCACATCTTACAGAGCTGTCTGATACAACAAAAATGGGATGGTAGCAGCCACTACTCCAGTACACCACACACACACACACACACACACACACACACACACACACACACACACACACGAATCATCTCCCATCTAATTCTAAGGACCTCTCTGGACTTTCTTAAATGCTGAACTATCAGACCCTATTTTATATAACCATATAAAGCACTGCAGTTATAAAAAGTGCACCAAATAAGAAAAAGAAGTCTGAGCACAACCAGTGCCAACACATATTCTATTTTCTTTTTAAAGTAGAGAGCTTGTGCAATCACAATGAGTGCCCCAAGAGCACTGTGGACGGCGGAGGTCACTGTGGAGAACAACAGCAGCTCATATTCCCACTCAGTATCATCAAAACATAATTTGAACATGAATTTTGTACCGGAAGCAAACTGAGAAAAAAGTAGTAACGTCTCTATTCCTAGGCCAACATGGCCATTATTTGTCAATTTTATAAAGGCAAAAGGCAGTCCCCTTGTTGGTAAGATAATAATAATGAAGTTTGGTGTAGAACATTGTTCTTGGTGATAAACCTCTAAGGTGTAGCTGTGGCTGCATCCTGAAATTTGACTTCACTGTTACAGAAAACCTTTTTACCCTGGTGGTGGCCAATCCACCGTTGGTGACTTTCTCCTCAAGCTCATCACAGAGAGCCTCAAGACACCCAGACCACAACAACATAGGACAAAAGTAGTCATGTTTCACACGAGATGTATAGTGAAATAAATTCTTGTCCTATAAGCTGTACTAGTAGGTAAATGTTGATAGAGCACTTTTAGAAAAATGCAATGCTTTCTTGACTTCATTTCTTGCCCTTTTCTATTTCTGTCCCCCAAAATAAGAAGTTTAGAACAGCACTTACTATGTATAGCTTTCGAAACAAGTTAAGAACAAAAAGTTGCTACAATGCTGATAGGAGTGACATTTGAACAAGTTATTTCAAGGGATCAAATAATTCCAGTTGCCTGTCAGTAGCAATATAATTCAAAGGACTGAGGATCAATAAATTGTCCACAGTGACGTTCAGTCTAAAATTGCTATGGTAACATTTAAAATAAACATAGACTCTTCCTTTCACCTGGTACTGTAGTCACTGAAAACATTAGCTTTAAACTTTTCTTCGGAATGGGATGATTTTACATTGTGGCATGTTTGTTATAAGCTTTTAAATTGCAGCATTAGTGCTTGGAAAGTGCTTCTAATGTGAAGTTGCATTCAACAGACATGTTTTACATCTCTGTATGTGGATGAGGCTGCAGGGAGGCGTGCAATCATACGTGCTCAGAGGGGACTTTAGCAGACTGAATACAGGAACTCTATGATTTCCCTCCAAGAGTTCTGCCTTATCTAACTCAACTGCCTTTTGCAGATCAAGCCTATTTTATAATCCACAATAATTTACTCATGACTAATCAACATGCTGTTCTTGATGTAATTTAAAAAATTTTTATAGGAAAATATTTAAAATTCCAAGAGGCATCATTTCTATTTAGGGATTTTGAGGATTTTCTTTTTTCAAATGTGACTATCATGTGACACTTTGTAGCAAACTTGACTCTCAGGTCTGAAAAATTTTTAGAGACCTGTTATACTTCCTAGAGGGACTCTAGCTCACAGGAGAAACTTGATAAATTGTCAATGATCTCTTTTTAAAAGATCACACTGCCTTAAAATCCTATAGTCATTTTCTTGACTATGGAGCACTAAGAAAAAGGATAAATTCATAGCTTGCCAGTTTAGCAATCCATTCATTTCTGCTTATCTATTATAACAGAAATGAACAAAACTAGCAACACATTAAGTAGTCTAGTTCTGAGACTCTCTTATTGTTCAAGTCATAAGATAAGTCAAATTAAAATATATAAGCACAGTACTTATATTTAATTGCTAAGGATGAAAATTAAATGTGTAGTCTATTACCATAAAAAACTGCCTTACTATTAGATTTTTTAAATTACCTTAATAAATATTGCTTACTGCATAACTGGATAAATTAATGTAACTACTTTGGAAAAGTTTATATTATTCTAAAGTGCAATATGTAAATAGTAACACACCTGGATATTCAATAGAGATCTCCAGCCTAATTTCTGAATTTACTAAGCTCATGAATTCTTTTCTAAGTAAAAGCCGGTGTTCCTCCAAATACATTAGCCCTTATCTAGGTTTACGTTATGTAAAGATGAATCTCAGGGCTAATTTACAGGTAGTGAAGAGCTAAGAATATTTCATACTGTTGTAGAAGGCAAACTCGGATAAATTATTCAACTCTCTTATCTGAGGAATAAGACACAAATAAAACAAGGAAAAAATAAGAAGTGAGAGAAAGAAAAATGTACTGAAGATGATAAAAGTCTGCCCCAGATCCACATTTTAAAATTCTAGAAACAGCTGCTATGCACATTCAAAATCTGCCAGCCAGTGCACTGACTTGGATTCAGTTTTCAAATCTAAACATCGCAAGAACCAATAAACCCTCCGCAACAATTAAGGTAAGTATGGTAACTTATTTTGGATAAATGAATAAACTATTAAATAAACAAAAATCCACATAACCTTCAACTTGGCAAAACCGACAGATAAAAGTTAATGCAAGAGCCTCTGCAATTTTTCATGAAAAGGCTATTTGAATATATGATTTATGTTGCAATAATAAGTAATCTATTGCAGTAAGTTTCATTTAGCGATGAGAAAAGAAATGACCTTACATTTTTTAAAAAAACAAAACTTTCACTAATACTTACCATTCATTAACATATAAATGCATCCACCCTTTCAAAGGATAATTAAGAGCTATTTAACTTAAATGATTTTGAATCATTTAAGATTGTAAAAGCCTTTTGAAGAACTAGAGTTATCAGCAAGACTAAGAAACCTGTTTACATGCTAACAACAACTTGATCAAGTGCACAGAAGACCATAGCTAAAACTAGCTCATCTGTCTACCACAGTGCTGCTACAGCAGCCCTGGGTTCCACTTGGAGACCCTCCCTTCACTTTTAACCAGAATCAAATTCCCCTCAGAAAGCATATGCACATATATATATATATATATATATATATATATATATATATATACATAAATATATATTATATAATATACCAAATATTTAACAAAACATACTAAATATTTAAATATTGGAAATTTCTCATGTCACACAAACACACACACACACACACCACAATTGTAAAATAACATCTCACAAATATTGCAATTCCAAGAGAAAAAACTGAAATTGTAAATATTAACAAAAAAAAACCTTCCACCTTAAGCATATCTGAACATATGTCAAGCTTTACCGAAGCTACATCTTATTGTTTCTATAAACAAAGTTGCACAAAATAAAGGATATAATAGGTTGTAGCATAAAGTTTTTTAAGAAATCCAAAATGCCATTACATGTCTCCACATTAAATTCTAATAAAAGTGATAAGATGTCAAAAGTCAAACTTTAACAACCATTACATGCATCATAACACACAAAACAATTTTAAAATCTTCACTCCCACTAAAAGATTTACTTTAAATCCCCCAGATTTCCTAGCTGTGAGATACACACCTAATGTTCTGTGTTGTGAGCAAGGAGGAAAGAAGACCCCTGCACTTAAATCTTGAAGCATCCCGTACTGATGAGCCCAGAGAAACTAATTTCTGCCATCAGAAAGTCCCCCACCAGAACACCAAATAATCAGATGCGCTGCTCAAAAGGAAACAGCAAGCCAGCCGGTTCTGGCTCGAGGTCTCCCGAGGTACAATAATATAAACCTGATCAATTGCAATTAAAATCCGAACAGAGACTTAGAACCTGAAGTCTTGGTGCATTAGCTCTTGCCAAAAGCAGATGTGATTGTGAGCTGGAAGCAATTTCTCCTGGTAATTTGTGATGACACTGGGTAGTGCAGCCCCAGAGTCCCCAAAGACAAGCTCATCAGAGGCTCTAATGTATGCATGACACATGAGGTGGCTCTTTTAGAGCTCAATTAATTGGGTTGAACATTAAGACAGCAAGTTCAGGACTCCCTCCACCCCCTTCTAGAGTTGCTTTTCCCCTTCAAAGCCATTTTTTTTTCTTTTTGCCTTACCTTCAGCAAGCCATGTTTCTTGTAACTGACTCAGATCTTGAAAGAGTTCTGAAAAGCAAGTCAAAGACACAAACATCAGACTCAACCGTCTGCGGTCTTCATTAACTGAAAATGTTTGTCATGATGCTGGCATTCAGCTTGATTGTAACTTAGAGAGCATCAAGTAAATACAGTATGCGCCTCCGAAGTAGCTGAATAATCCTGCTTACTTATGACATCAGTTAGATGACACTTTATGAGATTTCTTTAGACAAATAAGTGTCAGCTATCTTCCTTTTCTGTTTTAGCATATAATTCAGAGGTAAGCTCATAGAGAATGGAAAACATGCCTGCATTGAAATTCACCGTGGTGCTGAACTAAAGATCAATCATACAGAAACCTTTTTTCAGTACACTTAACTCCTGCTAAAATAGGACCAGGGCAAAGAACAGAAAGACAAAACATTTACATCTTCTAAGTTTAGACACAAAATACCAACAGAACTCGAGTTAACTTCCAAGTTGTAATTTCCAGTCAAATACCTCAACACTAACAGGGGTGACTTCACAATCAGGCATTTAAAGAAAAACTTCTACGTTAGCACACTTATAAAAGTCAAAGACAGATAGTACCCTGGTTATGGTTTATTAGCAATTTCAAACTGTATTCTGGCATGGGGTGTGGGGAAAAGAATGAAAATGTGATGAAGCTGTAGAATTCTGTACATTTAATTGAAATTCAAACTGAACTTTGGTAACTGAGCCTAAGTTTCTTCAGTCCATTATGAATGCCCAGCAGGTTGAAATAATTGCTAATTTATTGACTTTTTACCAACAGTTTATAGAAAAATCTGCAGCCTCATTTACCAAATAATATATAACTACTCATTAAGCCTGAAGTTTGATCTCGTGAACACTTCAAGGCCTATTAACAAGATGTTATGACTTCACAATACAGTCATCAAACTCACTCATAAAATTTCAACAGTAGTATATGGCTTCATTTATGTTGTTTAGCTTGTAATAAAGTTGAAAGAAAAACGTAAGCAGTGTGAATAACTACTGGCTTTGTTCAAGGGTGTTAGATAGTTTTAAATTGTTAGCTCGGGGTAGGGAATTTGTTACATGCCATATGGACAAGAATAAACATGAAATAGTGTTTAAAAGAAGAAGGTCACTGTTAGGTGTTAATTTACTTCTTTCATTAGTAAGTGACAAGACCGTAAAATAGTCTCTAAGGCAAACTCTGTTGGAATGGGTGCATGTAAAGTCCATGTTAAGTTCAGGAGTCCCAATGTTTGTTATTTTTTAGATGAGCTTGAGATGGACCCCTTCTTTGGAGGTCAGAGGGTGTCAGGAAGAGGGGTTCAGCTCAGAGTCAAACCTCACCTTCTGAATCATGAGCCAGATCTCTGTTAATGACTTTTCTTTTCCTGACATTTGTTGGTTTCTCGTTACAATTTCTCCCACGCTGACTCTACAAAAGGGAAAGATAAAATCCTTTAAAAGAACGGAAACCTCAGATGTCACACATAAAAAAAAAACCATGCATACATAACAAAAGCCTACTGGATCCTCTCTGAGTTGGAAAAAAAAATAAAAGTTCACAGGAGAACTCCAATATGTATTGTCTGACTTTGACAGCGAAAGCTCACGCTGAGAGTTCAACAGCAAGGGAGACTGGCTTCCCAGATCCTTCCACTCCTGTTTATTCAGAGCCCACGTAATCTCAGCAGCGAAACATTAAGCTAAAACACTTATTTTTTTTTTACTTAATCAACTAGATTAAAACACTGATTCCACTCTATCTCAGACAACACCCCCACCCGCAGTAAGAGAAGCCAAAGGAGTGGAAAACTGGAAAAAGCGAGAAAATGAAGGAGGAAAACCAGCACCACCCCCCGCCCCCCAGACACCCCATGTAAATGAAAAGTGTCAGCGTTTGTCTCAACTTCGTTCTTTTCAGTGTGGCAGACAAACCCAGCCACAAACTTTGAGGGCAGCTGCAGTTGCCCTCCGTCTCCTGTTCCACTCATGGTGGACACTTCAACCAGAAGGGGTCTTAAAACAAAACTATGCCTTCTCCAAATCACTCAGAGGTAAGCTCATTTCGTAGATGGGTCTTCGAGAAGCAGAGTCGCCCTACAGTGGCAACAAAGCAGAAAAAGTGTCTCCAGTCCCAACCCCCTGCCCCCTCCCTCTGCATCTCTCGCTCTCCCCACCCCCGTCAGAGCCAACTTTATAAACAGCAACTTTCGAACTGATCACTCACGTTGGTGACCACGTAAGGCACTTGCTGGTCATAAAATCCATCCATTCTGCTGCTCTTCGCAAATATTAGCTCAGTGGTTTATATTTTGAGCATTTAGCTGGAGATTTCCTCGGGGTCTGGACTTCTATCAACCTAGAGGGGAACAAGATGGCTTTTAGGCTTAAAAAAAAATCATGAATGAAGCTCTTGCATTTGCATAGCTAATTACCCTCGACAGTCCCATTCACAAAAAATAACCCTCCCCTACGCCGCCTTCTTCACCTGGATCCAAGAGAGCTAAGAGAGTTCACAATTTACATATTTTCGGTCATATAAAAAATCCTAACAAGAGACAGTGTATTTATTACACTCTGGACGTTCCCCGTTCGCTCAGTGTACCAGGCAGCTCTGATTCGCAAACGTGTGCAAAACTAGCAATGGCGATCAACGAGACTTGCTTTTCACCTAACGGGACTAAAGAGAAGGAGACACCTCTTTCATAAGGATAGTTTTTGCAACCCACAACCATGCAATTATCTGGAGAGACATAAAAAGTTGTTGGAAAGACCCACCTGAAGGCCACGCTAGGCGAACGGCTGCAAAAAATTCCCTCCAGATTTAATAAAAACATTAATTATTGCCCAGCACTTCCCCTTGGAAGCCGAAAGCGCCTCTGACAGAGCTCAATTCGGTGGTTTTTCCTCTACTTCTCCTCCAGGGGCCTCCAATCCAAACTGATGGATCGCTGCCTCCCATTGGCTCCACGTCTCTTTCACAAGATCCGATTTCGGGCTGTCAATCAGGCGGCTTTCGGCCCCTTCTCTTGGGTCTCTTGCGCCCCTCTTGCCTACACGACTGCTCTACGGGGAGGCTCAGAGTCCGCACCCAGGAAAGGCACCCAGGAAAGCTTCCTAACTCACTGTTTTGGTCAAGACCCGAGGGATACTGAAACCTAGAGCACCGAGTCTACCAGTTGTCATTCCTAGCGTGTTTGATCCATTATTAGGCAGATGTCCTTAAAGCCCGGTTGTGAGGTTCAGGTACAGAGCTACAAAGCGGACGTCCCTAGTCCTTCTTTACGTCTGACCCCGAGCCCACCGCGCGCTCCAGGCTCACTCCCCACCAGCTTTTGGCCCAAGCAATTTTCTCATTTTTTCGACACTAACCAACACTATAGGGCTTATTGGACCTTTAAAAAATTACATCCTCCACTCAAACGATCTCCTTTTGTCCGTGGGATTTAAAAATACTGTTAGGAAAGCAAATGGGAGAAGCTGCTTCTTAGGAGAGCTGGGACCGGGAGGGAGGACCCGAAACGAGTACGGAGCAGAGAAGGCGAGGAAAAGTATAAAAATCAGATTCACCCCTAGCGAGTGCTGAAGGAACAGAAACCCCCTGCGGGCCACAGAGGGGTGGGGGAGGACTGGGTGGTTCAGATGTCCCCCCTCCCCATACACACACGCACACACCCGCCGTTTCCGGAGCTTTTGTTATGTATACAGAAAGGCGGAGAGTGTCACTTACTGTACTTGAGGATTTCACTTCCTCCACCGAGGAGGGGTGGGAAGAGCGGGGAAAGCTCGGGTTACAAGGACGATGATGGGACCTTTGGCAGCGAGGTCGTCACCGAAGCTGCCTGCCCACGGGGCTTGGTTCAGACTTCCCTTTCGTGGCCGCTATCCTACCCGGGATGGGAGGCTGGGAGGAGGGGACCAGGAGCTTCAGGGTATGAAAGTCAGTTGAGATGGACTAGGGCTAGTGACTGAAGGACTTTTCCAGCAGCTGCTTCTCAGGCGGTGCTCATTTCTATTTGAAAGTTTCTTCCTTAAATGGTGGAGACATTAACATGGGAGCAGCGTGCGCGCCTGGCCTTCCAGACCCGCCGAGGAAGAGAAAGGTCTATGACAAAAACACTTTGCGTTTCACCCCGAGGGAAGTGTGGTCTTGGAGGGCACACACAATGCTTGCCCCGAGACTTGTCAGAGCACCGCGCGCGTCCCCCTTCGCGCAGAGAACTGCAAGAGAGCCTGGGCGAGGGCTGCGTTCGCGGCGCCGCAAAACTGGAGTCGGGGAGCTCTGCAGTGCTTTGTGAGGGTGCAACCAGGACAGGGGACAATAGCGCGGGTGCCCAGGCGACCTGCAAACCCCGGGACAAGACAGCAACAGTTTCCAAAGCCCTTCTTAGAGGCCAGAACCGGACAGGTATCCAGGGCAACCGGGAGAGGGCGGAGCTTCTCCAAAGGCCCCGCGAGCCTATCCCTGCAGCCAATGAAGAACCGTAGATTTCCAGTCCATTGTTGTTTATTGCTGACCCCGCAGCGCTCCGCCAGCGGATTGGCTGTTTATGAGCAGGGGGCGTTGCCCGTGTCTTCCCCTCCTGAACCACCTTTCAGCTCCATTCACAAAATCCCAACCTCTCTGGGTCACGTGGTTGGGGGCGTGGAGAGAGAAGGAAAAAAAAAAGACACAACAAAGACCCAAGTTCCTAAAACCACTAAAGTTTATATTCGTCGCTACCTCCCCAATGCACCCTAGAAAGCAGATGAGGGAAAGTACCTTTTATCTGAGCAGGGGTAGAGAGTGAGGAACGAAGTCCTGGTTAAAGGAACGCTCACAGAGGATAATTCCAGGGTGCCCTGCCTCGGAGAAAATCCTGCCAAAGAACAGAGACATGAGAGAGGGGAGAGAGCTTAGAAAGGACTAGAAACTCTTGCTTGCTCTTCTGCAAGAAGCTGTTTAAAAGTGCCAGCCGTCTCTATAGAAAGGAGAAAGTTCTCTTCTGAAGCTCTCTTGTTATCTCAGTGTCGTTTTCTCTCCAGGTTCTTTCAGTGCAAGTTTTCACTGGCTGACCATTTTGGTTTCAGCTTCCAAAGTCCATCAGCCCTCCGCCCCCTTCTTCTCTGATGGTCATCATGATGCTGGGCTCCGCATTTCCGCTTTCCAGCCCTGAGTCTCACAGTAGTTGAAACTGGTTTTCTTCTCTGACTAAACAACCATTCTCTCTACAGCTCTTCTAAGCAGCCTAAACTGCTGAACCAAGTGTACTTTTGGTGAGCAGACAGCTATCTGAACCAGAATACCTTCTCTTCGGCTTTCTCTTTCTCTGGCTTCTTAGTCAATGAGACATTTTCTCTCTTGATTGTTCTGCTCCTAGTTATTCATGAAATACTAGCATCTAGCCTGGAACCTATCTCTGGTCTACCCTTGTCACTGAGAAAAAGAACAATAGATCTCATAGCAGAAGGTAACAAAAGGGCTGAGAATTTAATTTTCAGTAGTGTTACGGAGATGGAAAGTGGCTTCAGACGCAGCTGTACACATAGGAAGAGCGCTTTGGAGTCGCACAAGTTCCCGCCACTTTTGGAGACTGTCTTTTTAAATCAGCTTAGTGCATTTCAGGCCTTCGTGAATGGAAAATTTCATTTTGGCACGATTTCAAACACAGAGTGGCAGTGAAGAGGCCAAGAGGCTTTGACATTTATTTACTTGTATTTTGAAATCCCAATTGGGTTTTGAAATAAGAGCTCTTGAAGGAACATAGACCCTCCCCACCCCTGCTTTTTTTTCTGAAAGTTTTTTTTTAACTTGCATATAAAGCTATTTAAAGCTTTATAGTTCCTTTGCTATTTTGTTAGTGAAACAATATACATTAGTGGCTTTCCTGCAGTTGACTTTATGACATTGAAAATGCATGTTAAGTAATTTAATTTCTAAAAGTTGCCCAGAAAAATACAAACTAGTGTGTTCCCACTTTTTAAGAATGGTTAATACAGCAGGCAGGGTGCCCATGCCTGTACTCCCGGCACTCGGGAGGTAGAAACAAGAGAATTACTGCAGGTTTGAAGCTACTCTTGTCTATGAAGCAAGTTCCAGTTAAGGATACAGAAAGACACATATCTCTACTCTGGAAAAAAAAAACAGTAAGGAAATTAAATTATTAGCACAATTAAAATTAAAAAATATTCTTAAAAATTGTATGATTAAGTAAACTAACATTTTTTTTTTGTTTTACTAAAATACTATATAAGGGAACTGATGATGAACTAATCCCCCCCCTTCCATAGGACTATATCAAATAATCATGATAAGATGTACTATTATCCAGGATTATGAGCAATGCAAAAATAACTCAAGGGGAAATTTGGTGTCTCACCTGCATGCTGAAAGATAGCTGATAACCTCATGCAGATGTCCTCGACAAGGGAACCAGGACGTTGAGATGATGGATAAGATTATCAAAGAAAAGACAGAGTAGGCGACATTCTCATCCCTACAAGTGGCACTGCCACTACCATCTAGAGGAAGTCTGTTCACCATGAAGTCGAAAAGTGGCTCCTAATGCCCAGAAATGTGGATGGCAGACTGAAGTAATTCACAGACACTGAAGTTTGGAAGTTGAATACCTGTGTTCAAGGTCAGTGAGTTCAAGGAAGAGGGTGGGGTATGGTATTATCTCCTGGTCCATGACTGGCTACCTGGAAATTTCCTCCTAAACTCAAAGTAAGAGCCAATAATCCTGACTTGAAAAATCCCACAAAAGCCACAAAAGTATTTATTAGAAGAAAAACTCTAGATTCAATCCATTCCCACCAATAAAGCAACAGGGTTAACGAATTACACTGCTTCAGAATTCAATTGCGATTACGTACCTCTTTTCTTTTCTTTTCTTTTCTTTTTTCTAACTAGGTGATTTTCCTGATTCGCAAATGAAATCACATAAGAAATACCCCAAGAATTCAAGTTCCTAGATGTGTTTGGTCTTGGGCACTGTGGGCTGGAGCTAAGCTGCAGGGACCTGAACTCAGGGCAAAAGCTCAGTTCAAGGAAATTATCTCAGGCTAGCCCCTAGGCTGGAGAGTTTAGGGGAGAGGGTAGGGTATAACAGCCACTCAGTAACAGTTAGGGACTAAGGGATGCTAGAAGAACCTGGAGGCCAGGTTTCTTTGATATGTTAACTAGGCACCTTAGCCTTTTGTCCCAGGTTTGTAAGTTAACAGGTGAGAATTCCTAACTCTGTTGTATTGCAAAGGAAAATTGTGGAATAGTCCTTTACACTGTAGGAATGGTTTAAGAAAGAAACTGACTGGCCAATAGTTAGACAGAATAAGGTTGGGCAGGAGAGTCAAACTGAGAATACTGGGTAGAAGGGTGGAGTCTCACGAGGATCAAGCAGACACAGAAGAAACAAGAGGAACATGCCATACTGAGAAGAGGGACCAAGCTCTTGGTAAAACATAGATAAGAAATATGGGCCAATTTAACATTTAAACTACCTAGCAACAAGCCTGAGCTTTTGCCCGAGCATTTATAATTAATATTGAGTCTCGCTGTCAGTTAATTGGAAGTGACCTGTGGGACAAAATCTTCCACCTACAGAAAATAACTTGTTTGAGGGCAGAAACTACCAACAGGCAGTGATATTTAAGGGAGCTAACATTAGAAGGGACGTGGGCTCTCAGTTTTGCCCTTCTGCACTTTTGTAATTTCTGTTTGTCTGGTTTCCTTTGCCTCTCACACCTTCATAGTGACTTTGAAATGTTGCTGTAGAATAATTTTCTTGTACATTGAAAAGATTTATCACTCGAATTATTTTAATAAAACACTGATTGGCCAGTAGCCAGGTAGGAAGGGAAGAGTTAGGAGTCACCAATTAGACACAGAGGGAGCAGGAGATGAATGTGCCATGCTGATAAAGGTACCATCATGTGGCAGAGCACAAATAGAAATATGGGTTAATTTAGGTGTAAGAGTTAGCTGGTAATAAGGCTGAGCTATAGGCTGAGAATTTTCAAATATTATTAAGCCTCCGATTCAATTACATGGGAAGTGGCTGCCAGGCATTTGAGACAAGGTGGTAGGGACAGGAAATGTTTTATTACAATGTGCCACCCATGATTTTAGCGGTGTGTGTGTGCATGTCTATGTTTTCAAGTATCTTTGTGACTTACTTCTGAAAGAAGTAGCAAAGAAAACAAACTAGGGAACACAATTTATGGTACCACATATTGTATTTTTTGTTTCTTTTAAAAGAAGACAGTGTGAGTAAAGGCAGATGTTTCTGTGTACGGAACACATTTTCTGAAACATATTTTTCTAGATCTTGTTCTGAACACCATGAGAGCATTGGAGAGATCTGCACTCTCTTCTCTGAGCTCTGTGTTCTGTGTTAATGTTTGTCACAGTCTATTCACTGATAAACTCCTCAGAACTCAAGCATTTACCTGGATTGTCCTATTGTGAGTAAAAGCTCAAGAATCAGATATTGACGTAAAAACCTGATAGGTCAAGAAAGCAGGGGAGGAGTGACTAGCTGAGCCTCTCCCATAAAGTAGAACATCTTTTGACTAAAATTTTGAAGTCAAGGTATTTCTAAATATATAGGTTGGTTGACTCTAGCAGTTTTCATAATCCAGTGTCTCTGCAGACAAAAAATTCAAACAAAACACAATAACATGCAGAATCAAGATTCTCTGTGTATTTCCCATCTTTATATGGCTTGCTGTGGGACAATGATCTATACCCTGTCATTTATATTTTAAATAAACACTGATTGGCCAGTATCCAGACAGGAAGTATAGGTGGGACAACCATGCAGGAAGTAGAGGCTGGGCAATGAGAACAGGAGAATTCTGGAAAGAGGAAAGTTTTTTCCAGTTGTGACCCAGCCTCAGAGGATTTGACTTCCTAATCAAAAAAGGTACCAAGCCACATGGCTAATGCAGACAAGAATTATGGGCTAATACAAGTTATAAGAATTAGTTAATAAGAAGCCTGAGGTAGTGGGCCAATCAGTTTATAACGAATGTAGACCTCTGTGTGATATCTTTGGGACTGAATGGCTGTAGGACCTGGTGGGACAGAAAACCTCAGTCAACAATGGCTTTTTTATTTTATATTACTTTATTCACTTTTTAAGGACTTGATTATTTTAAAACTTTTTTTAATCGAAGACTGTATATACTTTTCCTCTGCTCTCTCCCAAGCCTATGTATATGTTTAAACACACACACTGTACCCATTTAGAGGTCTTTCCTGTCTAAATCTGTCTTTATTGAATATCTGTATTGTTTTTTGAATGCACAAGAGAAATCTTAAACTTCTATGTCATTCTTCCTGAAAATGACCTTAGCTTGAGTTAAGTTGAAAAAACAAAAACCAAAAAAACAAGGGACACACAGTCCAAACCTTGTGTGGGTGATGGTGTTTTGAAAGCACACAAGACAAGAAAGTATAAAATCCAGAACTGTCCATTAAAGAACTAAGAGGGGCCAAATATCTGCACAGAAAATTGCCTAAGATAAAAGTTTGTTCTTGCAGGCATGAATTCCAGACCTGTCGGACTACATAGACAGATAACAGTGTCAAGAAAAACAATGATGTCGTTGATTTTCACAGTAGATTTCAAATGGTCCCAACATGAAGGGATGTATACATGCATGTGTGTATTACAGCTATATGTATTAATGGCTGTGTAGTTTGATGTAACAATCATTTCACAGTGTACATACGTATCAAAACTGTTAATTTCATCTGATTTAGCAGACCTGTAATCCTGGCTACTTGGGAACTGAGGGAGGAAGATCACAATTTCAAGGCTACTCTTGGCAATCCAGTAAAACTGATTCAAATATAAGAAGTTGAGCCAGACATGGTGCTGTATTGTTGTGTGAAGTTTTACACCTTCAGCTGTTGAGGGGCACCACCCAGCTCCCAAATAACTCTCACATAGAGAAGGCTTGTTCTTAGTTAGGAATGCCTAGCCTTAGCTTGGCTTGTTTCTTGCCAGCTTTTCTTTTTTTTTTTCTTTTTTTTATTAAAAATTTCTGCCTCCCTTTTCCCTCCCCTCTCCCCCTCCCCACCCCCACTCACCTCCCTCTCCCCCTCCATCTCCAGTCCGAAGAACAGTCAGGGTTCCCTGCCCTGTGGGAAGTCTAAGGTCCTCCCCCATCCATCCAGGTCTAGGAAGGTGAGCATCCAAACAGGCTAGGCTCCCAGCTATTCTTAAAGTATCCTGACTACCTTTTGCCTCCAGGCTTTTATCGTTTTCTTCTGTGTACCTTATTGATAAATAAAGGAACTGCTTTGGGCCTATAGCAGAGCTATAGGGAAACAGAGCTAGGTGGAGAAAACTAAACGGAATTCTGGGAGAAAGGAGGTAGAGTCAGAGAGAAGCCATGTAGCTTCTGCCAGAGACAAACACTGGGTACTTTACCGGGTAAACCACAGCAACATGGTCATACACAGATTAATGGAGATGGGTTAAATTAAGATATGAGAGTTAGCCAATAAGAAGCTAGAGCTAATGGGCCAAGCAGTGATTTAAATTATATAGTTTCTGTGTGATTATTTTGGTGCTAAGCAGCCAGGAACCAACAAACAGCCTCCTTACTACACCTTATTTCTTTCTTAGTCCTTGGCTGGCTGAGTGGCTGGCCTCTAGTGTCCTCCTCTCCTTGTTCCCTCTCTCCTCCTCTCCCTCTTTCAGATTTCTTCTATGTATAGCCTTTGCCTGCCAGCCCTGCCTATCTTTCTCCTGCCTTGCTGTTGACTATTCAGCTCTTTATTAGAGCCATCAGGTGTTTTAGATAGGCAAAGAATCACAGCTCCACAGAACTGAACAAATGAAGCATGAACAAAAATTATACACTTTAATATTCCCCAATAGTGTACACCTTTAATCTTAGCACTTGTGAGGCAGAGGCAGGTGGATCTCTGAGTTCAAAGTCACTGTGATCTACAAAGTTAGTTACAGAACAATCAGGGCTACACAGACAAACCTTGTCTCAAATGATGATGATGATAAATGAATAAAATGTTTAAAATAAGAAAGTAGAAGGGAGAGGAGGAAGAGGAGAAGGAAGAGGTGAGGAATATGCCTCAATGGGAGACACTTGGCTAATGTGTATTAAGTCCCAAGTTTCAACCATAATATTGAAAGCAAAATTCATGAATGCATCTTTTGCATTCTCCAATCTCACTTCAACAAAGGTGGAAAATAAAATCTTGCTCTAATAATTATAAATGATGATTTAGAATTGATATAGAGCTTAATTTATTTCTCAAAATGTGCAGGTTTATCTCCTTTTCTTTTTTTGGCACAGAAACATTCATTCTCTGGTTTTTCTAGACATGTGATATGATATGTGTAACAACAGGTGTCTGGAGTTGATGATTCATAACCTCAGCTGCACTAGGACCTCTTTTGATTTCCTATGTATTAAATAAAAGGCTTGGGATAGATGTTCTTGAACCCCCATTAAAGTAGTTCCTTGATTTTTTATTTAATCTTTGCAGCACTTGGGGGTACATTTTTTGAATTTTAATTTATTTTTTTAAATAAAACAAACTATCTTTTTTCATTTTACATACCAACCCCAGTTCCCACTGCCTTCCCTCCTTCCATTCCCTCTACCCCCTTACCCCCATCTATTCCTCAGAGAGGGTAAGGCACATTGCTTTGGGGAAGGTCCAAGGACCTCCTTACTATATCTAGGCTGAGCAAGGTATCCATCCAAAGAGAATGTATCCCAAAGAGCCAGTACAAGCAGTAGAGATAAATCCTGGTGCCACTGCCCCACAGTCTGCCCCAGCCATACAACTGTCACCCACATTCAGAGGATCAGCAATAGAGGAGAGAGAAGCCTGAACTGGCCTTGTCCTATAGTCAGATTGATGAATATCTTAAATGTCACAATAAAACCTTCATCTGCAGGCAGAGTCTTGCAGCAGAGCACTAACTGGACTGAGCTTCCGAAGTCCAGTTGAAGAGTGGGAGGAGTGAGATTATGAGCAAAGAGGTCAAGACCATGATCAGGACACCCACTGAAACAGTTTACCTGTGCTAATGGGAGTTCACCAACTACAGTCAGACAGGGAAAGAACCAGCATAGGATCAAATCAGTTCCAAGATTTTTATATTCCTTATAAATGGCTTTGCTGAGCATGCCAGTATGGAGAAAATGAAACACACACACACACACACACACACACACACACCACACACACACACACACACACACACACACCACACCACACACACGCACGCACGCACGCACACACACACACACACACACACACACACACACACACACACACACATCACCTCCACCAGAGTAATGGAAAGATAGCATTCACAAATCATTACCAGAAAGGAAGTTTAGCTCCAGTGCAGGTCAGATTACTTTCTCCAAGAATCAGCTTGCAAATTTGCAAATTGCACCTAAAGATTATTTTCCAAAATTTATGTAAGGATGAAATAAACCAATAAACTGAATTGCCTAGCAGAAGAGGAGTTTCACATAAATTGCCATTCATGTACATTTAGAAAGTTTTCTAACAGTCAATGGTGATGTCTCCTCTTGGCAAGTCTTCCTTGGGATCGACCCATACAATCTTATGGAGGTTTACAGCCCTATCCTAAACACAAGAAGCAGCCTGCCTTCCTGTCACTCTGAAAACAAATCTCTGGCCCTCATTCATTCAGGGGCCAATTCTTGATCGCTAACAGAGACGAAAGATTGTCTACTGTTCAGAGTCCTCTCCGTCTCTCTGGCGGCTAGCTGACTTGGTGCCTGTCACAATACATCAATTATCTTGCAGTTAAGATCTCCTTCCTAAGTTCAAAAGTCTGACACAACAGAAGGCTTGGCTGCAAGAAAGTACAACAAAATAGTGGTCCAAACCGAAGGAGTTTCTAAAAGGGGGCAAAGAGTGGCCTTGTGTCCATCATTTTCTTAAATCCTAGAAAGTCTCCCCTGAATAAGGGTCACCAGTGATATTTAAGTCAGCGCCTTGATATTTGAAGAACAATGTGTCTTTGAACTTTGTAATAGTGATTTTACTTCTTTGTGATCTTCCCGAATTCCCTTTTATATTTAAAATGTTCCTTTTGTCCCGAGTTTCTTCTCAAGTTTAAAAATAGCCGTTTGACTACAGGCATTTCATGTGAGCACATCAAAGGATGCCGCAAATCTTCCTTGTATCTATGTGACACACTCTAAATAAAGCTCAGGGTTTTGTTCTTGGTTCACTTTTAGATCGCAGACTGCCTTGTAGGCAGGGTGTCAAATAATATCAGTGCTCCTTGGTTTATCATATGCATCTGGGAGCGACACAGTCTACTTAGAAAAATGCTGTTTATGAATGAAGCCTTATCTTCCTGAGGGCAGATTTACATGTGATACTTCCAGCACCATTTGGGATCATAAAGGAAAGCTGTATTATCAGAATGGTCTTCCAGAAGGAATCCCATTGTTTCAGGAATTTACATTCCAAGTTATAACATGGATATTATGCTTTGAGCTTGCACACATTGTCAGCCACTCCTAGTGACATCTTACCTCTATCTCCCTCTCCCTTTCCCCTCCCCTCCTTTTCTCTTCCTCCCACTCCTTCTCCTCCCTCCCCCTGCCTGTTTTTTCCACCCTCTTTTTTTATTGATTTTATTTTTATAAAAAAATTTTATGGTGTAGCCCAAGCTAACACTGAGTTACCTATGTAGTAGAGGTTAGTCCTGAACTCCTGATCCTCCTACTTCCACCTCCTGAGCACTGAGATTATAGCCATATACCACCATAGCCTGTATGGTTCTTAAAAATAACTTGTGTTATTAATTGAAATGTAGGAAAAGGTCATGGGATTTATTAAACAGCTATAAATGGTTCTTTCCTAATGCAACGTGGGATATTCATTATATGAATCAATCTTACAAAAGGAAGATGCATCATTCATACACCCAGTTTGATATCACCATCATCAATGGCATAATTACTTTTATCTTTTAGCAGACGGGTTCATACTCAGCAATATCTTGCCCATTTTATGTAAGCTTTCTGTTCCTGATCACTGGTTGAAACTACTCTAAATTATTGATTTTCAAATTATCTGCACTGAAAAGGCAAATGTTAATTATCTACTCTTGGGTCAGGTTAGGGTGAAGTTTAGAAACTCAGATAAGTCTACACTCATTATTACCACATTACTTTGACTAAAGAATCCTGAAGCACCCTCTCTGACATACATTATTATAGCATATGCCACCAGACAGGACCCTAAAATAAGAAGAGAGACATAAACTAGAAAAACGCCTTTCAGGGGAGCTTCCAGAATATCTGTCCTGTTTCCCTGTTAAAGAAAAGACAATGGACTTAAAAGATGATAGGCTCGCTTGTGTTAAGGCTCCATGTCACTTACCAATCCACAAATTGTTTATTTCTAAGGTGTAATTTCATGAGTTATAAAGATCACCAGAGAACCTCTCCAGCAATGAGTCTTTTGTGTCCTCATTGGAAAGTGACCAGTCTGCTGTCAGTGGCCCCCTTATTTGTTCATTTTATTTCCCTACTCCTCAAAGTTGCCTATAGGATTCAACTCACCGATATCCTTTTCCACTTAGAAGACTTAGATGTTACTGGGTTTGTGAATAGTAAATAAAAAGCTAATTAAATCATTCATATCTACATTGGAGAAGTTTTGTCCATAAACATTTGTGCCAGTTTGAAACAAAATCCCCCCACAGGGAGTGGCGCTATTAGGAGGTGTGGCTTTGTTGGAGTAGGTATAGCCTTGCTGAAATAAGTGTGTCACTGTGGGGTGGGCTTTGAGGTCTCCTATGCTCAAGCTACTCCTAGTGGTACAGTTTACTTCCTGTTGCCTTTGAGTCAAGATGTAGAAATCTCAGCTCCTTCTCCAGAACCGTTTCTGCCTGCATGCCATCAGGTTCTACCATGATGATGATGGACTGAACCGCTAAACCTGTAAGGAAGCCCAACTAAAAGTTTTTCTTAAAAAGAGT
Organism: Microtus pennsylvanicus; assembly: GCF_037038515.1. Lineage (NCBI taxonomy): Eukaryota > Metazoa > Chordata > Mammalia > Rodentia > Cricetidae > Microtus > Microtus pennsylvanicus. The sequence continues at coordinate 68,756,489 of NC_134592.1, forward strand.
TAGCATGGTCATGGTGTCTCTTCACTATAATATAAACTCGAATTAAGGCAACCCTCCTAACACAGACATTCTGTCACACGTTAATCTATGTAGGTCACTAGAGACCTTAGCATGTTCAAGGCAAGGTAAATAAAATCTGTTTCTCTTTTCTTCAAACCCTGTTTCTCCTAAACTGAATTAAATCGTTATTCTTTTGGGTTGTCATCATCTGGGGCTAGGAACTTGTCCAGTCAGCTCACTCATGGTAATTGACAAGTCTCAATTTCTTATTGACTGTTTGGTCACATAATTTCAGCTTTTTTTTTGCTTGTTTGCAACTTGATATGCTGATTTTCTGAACACATTTAAGAGGACACAGTACCCTTTCATTAGAGAGGAAAAGAAGAGGCTTTACTCTAGCACAGATTCAAGGCCAAGGTAACCACAGACAAAGCACACTTGGGTGTACACTGTGCAAAAATCTCAGCTTTTTGAATGTGGGTTTCTTTGTAAGGCTGCTTCTCCCTTGGCCCTCTGTGTGAGTCCAAAGAGAAAGCTCAGAATGGAGTCTTTTAAACCTTACCTGAGAAGTGACTCATTGTCACTTCCTTCGTATGCTTTTTTGTATATACCAACCTACTTGATTACGACAAAGGGCGAAGGAGGCTGTAACTGCTAGTGATCATTATACAAGTGTTAGTGTTATGGAAAGCCCATTGTCTTAGGGTTTCTACTGTTGTGAAGAGACACTATGACCATGGCAACTCTTTTTTTTCTTTTTAATCTAAAATAAAATTCTACTCTATGTGTTTTTCTCATCATGTGCCTTGATTCCCTTCATTCCTTACTCCTTCACATCTATCTTCCACCCCTGAGCCCTCCCCCCAAATAAAACAAAATTCAAGAGGAAAAAAAATGAAGGAAACAATGAGATGGGGGAAGGAATTAAAAATATCTCTGTGGAATCTGCAGTGACACACAACAAGCCACACTATATACTCCATGATCCACACTTCTCTACTTGCAAGGGTTCATTGCAAAGAGTCATTGGTCTGGTTTGAGATCCCTTCTCTCCACTACACATTCAATGCTGGGCCCCCACTAGGACTCTTCTTGGACATCCTGCTGGTGCCCTGTGTTATGGAGGTTCTATAGCTTTGAGTCCGCAGATAACTATGGCAACTCTTATAAAGGAAAACATTTAACTGAAGTGGCAACTTGGAGTTTCAGAGGTTTAGCCCATTATCATCATGACAGGGAGCATGGTGGCGTATAAGCAGACATGGTACTGGTTACATCTTGATCAGAAGGCCAATAGGAAGTTAATTGTGACACTAGGTGAAGCTTAATCAAGAGACCTCTAAGTCCGCCCCCACAGTGACACACATCCTGCAACAAGACCACACCTCCCAATACTGCCACTCCCTATGCGTTTATGGGGGCCAATTACATTCAAACCACCATACTCAATAAGGCTAAGCTATTACTTCTGGTCAAAAGCCTATACTCTATCCAGGGTCCAGGAATGAGTTTGCCTATTCTGTTAAGAGTTAATACTATTGGGCAGGCCAGTCACCTGGCAAAAGGACTGCTCCCCAGGAAAGCTGTTTCATCTTAAGACATGGAAAAAGATGGAAGAAATACTTACCCCTATAATGAGTTTATATACTTCTTAACAGAATCTCTGCTGTCCTCATGAGGTTCTGGTCTGTCTGCCTCCAGATTGGTGGCATTTTTCCCCTTTCTTCTGTCTTGTTCTTTTGGTTGTTGGTCAACACACAAGTCTACTTTCTTTAGTCCTGTGGACTCTTCTCTAAAGCTCTCTTCCCCATGGTTTGGCTGCATGTCCACCATGTAGTTGCTTCTAAATCGCATTGTTTTCTCTCTTTCTCCTCTCTATCTCCCTCCTTCAGGCAGCTGTTAAGGTTTATATCCTGGCTGGCCTAGGATTTTTCTCTCAAACACTAATAAATTGTCCTGGAACTCTCTTTTGAATCATCATGACTAAGAACCCTTAGAGGTGTCTCTGATTATCTCAGTAATACAAACTGATAAAAGAATCATTTTTGTCTTGTTTTGTTTATAATATGTGAAATCAACACATTCTATATTGAAGAAATTTTTCCCTCCTTAGGTTCACATGCTGTTCACAAAGAAACACAACCACAACACTATTAAGATTTTGGGTTTATTTATTTTCAGTGATGAAGGTGTTTTTAATTTTCTCAGAAACTAGGTAATTCTGAAGCTTGAACGACTATTGAGTAAATTATAAAGAAAATAGACAAAAAAATGCAAGATAGTAATTTAGTTGGCCTGCGTACTGTGTGCTGAATGGCTACACATAGGGAGTTTGAGCTCTTACGACTTAAATTAACCCATAGTTTTATCTACCTCTGTCATGTGGCAGGACCTTCTTTCAGCATGGCATGTGCCACTGTAATCTATGGGCAAAGCTGTTTAAGTACATCATAATTCTCTTCTATCCTCCCACATTATTTTTTGTTTTGTTTTGTTTTTTCAAGACAGAGTTTCACCGTAGCTTTGGAGCCTGTCCTGGAACCAGCTCTTGTAGACCAGGCTGACCTCAAACTCACAGAGATCCGCCTGCCTCTGCATCCCGAGTGCTGGGATTAAAGGAGTGCACCACCATTGGCCGACTCCCTCCCACATTTTTAATAACCAACTATTTTCTTGGTTATTTCAGGTTCTTGGTTATTTTAGGTATGTTTCTTGGAAGAAGCTGATCAGCTGGACCAGCAGCAACAACAAGCCCCAGGGTCAGCAAGAGAGCAATCTGTGGAGACACCACTGTTAGCCGTGGGCCTCCGCATGGATGTGTACACATGTGCAATGTCCACCTCCACACACACGTGCAGGAGCTTACACATGTAACACACAATAATAAAAAAACAATCCGGGTATTGGCCAACATCCATCTCCTTTCTAAGACTAGACCAAAACTCAAGAGTTTCATAGCGTAACTTGAGCTCCCTCAAAATTCAGATTTACTTATTGCTTTTTTGAGACAGCACCCCACACTGTGTAGCATCGGCCGATCATTAACTCTAGACAGTCCTCTTGCTTTAGCTCCTCAAAGGTTTGGGATTAGGTTTGCGAGGAATGATACCTGGATTTTTTTTATTAATGCTGTTGTTTTATTAAATTGTCTTTTCTGTTTCAGAAAATATGCTGAGAGGGGAGGCAGTTTTCTCAGAGTCCTAGCACACACTAGTAATATTATTTGTGGTTCACTGTGTGATTTAAGCTTTATTAATGTTTGTTTTACAAATGTGGATGTCCTTACGTTTGGGGCATAGATTTTTCATAATTGACAAGTCATCTTGGTGATTTTTTCCTTTGATAAATATGAAATGTCTTTTCCAGTATCTTGATTAATTTTGGTTGGAAGTCTATTTCATTAGCTATTAGAACAACTACAACACCTTGCTTCTTTGGTCCATTTTCTTGGAAAATATTTTTCTAACCCTTTATTCTAAAGTAGTATTATTTTTGATATTGATATTGAGGTGTTTCTTGGATGCAGCAGAAGGATTCTGTTTGTGTATTTTTTTTGAATTGAGACCATTTACATTGAAGATATCAATGACCAATCATTGTCAATTCCTATTATTTTCTTGTTGGTGGTGGTAGTGTGTGTGTATGTGTGTTTCCCTTCTTTTGATTTTGCTGGTGTCAGATTATTTGCTGTATTTTCATGGATTTAATTAGCATCCTTGGGATGGAGTTTTCATTTTTGTGCCTTCTATAGGGCTGGGTTTGCTGATAGATATTGTTTAAATTTGTTTTTGACATAGTGTTGTAGGATATTGCTTTAAGATGTGTTACTTTCATTTATTTGTTAAATGAGGCATTTTTATGTTGCATTTGTTTAACTGTGTGAAACTGTGTTACTTTACATGCCTAACACACCCGGTTGATCTAATAAAGAACTGATTGGCCAATAGCTATGCAAGAGAGAGGATAGGTGGAGCTGGCACCCAGAGAGAGCCATATTTTCACAAAATTATTGAATGCTGGTATTCTATATAATTGATATAATTTTAACATAGAGATAATCTTAAATGGGTAAAACATGCTTCAATATATTCATTCAGACCTGCCATATGATATTTTATTTAAGGTGGAATTTAAGGAATTTGTCATCTTTGTTACCATATACCAGAGTCAGTTAACCAAGGCAAGTACATTAAACATGTAAGCAATGTTTTCATTATTATCATCACTGGTGATTAGATATATACATTCTTCTGTTTAGTGCACATAGAAAATAATGCTGAGACACACTATTTTTTTTTAACATCAGTTTGACTCAATAGACTACTGTAGGAATGAAAGTTTTAGATTTTTCTAACACTAGTGCAGCTTTGAGAAATAAGGAATAACCTGGATAAGCAGGAATATAGACAGCTTTTTAAGAATACAGTTAGGACAGTATTATTTTTTATTTCATAGTATGTCAGTAGAAGACATCTATGTGACTGATTTTGTTCATTTTCCTACAGGTTACATGTAAGCTAATATGGTGTGTGTGTGTCTTTAGAAAAAGTTGAGATATGTTTATTTTATATATCAAATATAATTGTCTCAAGCATGATGAGGTTACAGCAGTCCCTGTGTCATATTGATCACTGTCCTCAGGTCATTTGTCTTTGCCATGCTTCCATGTATCTGGCCGTGTGACTTAGGATTTCATTCTGAAAGCAAAATTGATGGATTTGGTCAAATTATCTCTGTAAACTTGTAAAACATAGACAAGAATGGCAACATGAGTTCAATCTATTTTTTGTTTACTTGTTTATTTCAGTATCACATCAACCAATACAAATCAGGTCATAGGTCATTGCTATCTGGTTAGTTTGGTCCCCAGATCAGGATCAAATACATAAATTAGTTTTCACTTGGTGTGGCCTATAATGCCAGTACTGAAGAGACTGAGGCAGGAGGATCTCAATTAAAGGACTGTCTAGGCTACAAATGCAGATCACCTAAAAAATATGGGAGCTGGAGATAGTCTTAAATTTCTTTCTGTTGAAATCATGTCCACTAAGATCAGCCTCAAATGTCCCCTCCTCTCAAGGTGCTTCCTGATGTGCACATCTGGAGATGATAATCCTGATGTGCACATCTGGAGATGATAATCTTAAAGCGCTTTGTCCGCCAAGCTCTCATAACTCTCATGTGCTTCTTGGTTGAGCATTTGTTGCCTGCAGGAAGAACATGGAAGTGGGGACAAATCTACTTATTTAAAGAGGAAGGGAAGATTTTCTATTTTGGTGGGATATTCTGCATCAGAGACTGTTTTTATTTTTATTTTTTAAATTCAGGAATGGCTGCTGCAAGATTCTGAAGAGTTCCTAAGGATTATTTTGGGGAGGATCCACTGCTCATGTGCAGAGTAAGGAAGGAATTAGGAGCTTGGACGATGAAGACACTTTTGCCAGGCCGCAGCTATGAGGAAGAAGCTTCCTAATGCTGTGAGATTATAAGACAGTATTTTAAAGGTGAAATGAGGGTGTGCAATTGAGCTATGGAATTTTAATGTGCATAAGAATCACCTGGGGTTCTTACAAAAGCTACAGATGTCCAGGATTCAACCTTAGAGAATTTAAAGTAATGACTGTTGAAAAATACCCAGTAAGCTATAGTTCAATAAGTTTCTTGTGTGATAAGAAAGTTGGTGGTCTATGGATCAGACTTTGGCCCTGGCTGGGGATCATAGCAGCAACCTTAAAGGGAAATGCTGGCTGCCCACTTCCCATTTGTCTGGTGCTGGTTAAGCACACATTCATTATCTCCTTCATACAGTACCTTCAGTTTTAGTTATTGATACTATTTTCCAGTTTAGTGAAAGCCTAAGGTGGGGAGATAAAGCAATCCCAGTGTCCGTGAAGGGCACAATCAGAGAAGAAACAAAGACGATCTGACTTCAGAATTCACACTGGAGAAATCCGTGATATTAAAATCTGTAGCTTTTGTCTTTCCTCTTGTCTTCCTCTTTTCAAAAGTTTCAACTGATTGGGCCCAGTGCCACATTTAACAAGATTGCCTGATTAAATTTACTCCAGTAAAAAATTTCATTCCTAAGTAGAGAAAGACCAGCTGGAACATAATCAGCCATCATAGTGGGATGCCCTAGATATGAAGATGCCCATCCTACCAAGAATAATACATATGCACATAGCAGTAATTCCAAAATAAATATAGAAAACTTCCACAGCATGTGTTATTATAACCATTTAAGCAAAAACATAAGAACTTTAAAGTGGGACATTATCATTGCCTTGAACACTTTTTTTTTCACTCTGTCTCAAAATTGACATCTCAAAATAAATCCATGATCATGAAGCCTAAGTACTAATTGTCTAAAGGAATGGTCTGTAATAAAACATAATTACAGTCAGATTTAACTTTATTTTTTCCAACTACTTCTTGGCCAAAATAGCTATATTGTTTTAGATGGACAAGACACCTCCATTTCCTATAACATTGGAAGCAGAGATAACTTATGCTCCTTGATAAAAAGGAAAGATATAAAAGAAGCTTTGGGTTATATTCAAAGTCCAGTGAACCTACTATAAATGCTAACTCTGTCCATATGAAGAACCAGGTTTAAAGAGGTAATAATGAGGCTAGAGAAGACTTAGTCACAAGAGTGCTTCCCTAGTCTACACCATAACAGCCAAATGTGTTAGCTATGACACAAAAAGTCACCAAATGAAGACAGAAGGTCATTCAAGGTCATTCTTGGCCATACCAAGTTGGAGGAAAGTTTGAGCTATCAGTCTTGGAGCAGGGGAGATATTGTTGAATATTTTTCCCCATAAAACTTCAGAAAAAATGAAAAGTTTTCATGTGTTGAATTTGGAGTTGATATCTACCTTATGGTTTCTTTTTCCTTTCAAATGTAGTAACTATCCTTTGTGATTAGGTTTGTTCTTAAAGATGAGGGCTGAAGAAAACATGGTGGCAGTATGTTTTCCCTGGTTAAAGGGGTAACACATTTCTTCTGCTAGAGAAGTACAATGTCAGTATTAGATAAAGTTACCTTTAATTTCAGACTAAGTAATAACTACCAGCTTGTCAAGTTATTTTTCTCTAGATCATTGGAGACGGCTTTTGTTTGAACTTGACTCAGAATCACCTATGTTCCTAAACAATATGTGGGCATCATGACCACTGATTTGTTTTTCTTTTCCATTTGTATCAGCTTGCTGTGAGCCCTTTTGCACCTTTAAGGGGCTTATTAACCCCAAATTAGAGGGGAAAAAGAGCCTATGTAGTGCTGTTAACACTGTTATTGTAAAGCAAGTAGAGGTATAAGCTTAGACTGATGCAAAGTTCTCTTCTCACCAACCTCAGAAGGCTTTCACACTAAACTTCTAACTCCTTGGCTTCCAACAAAAGACTATCAAGCCTGGCCATTCAGATTTGACCTCTGGAACCCAATGAGAAAAACTGAATGCTGTGGCAAACCTCTATCTTGGCGGTCCTATAGTGAAATGGGAGGCAGAGATGGGAGAATCCTCAGAAAGCTGGCAGACCTGTAGCCTTGAAAAAACAGCACGGCAGAGACGGGAACAATTCTGCGTTAGTACTCAGGAAGGAAAGAACTAACTCTCCCAATTTCCCATTGTCCTCTGGTTCCATACTCGTGCTATAGTACGTGTGTACCTTCACACACACACACACACACACACACACACACACACACACACACACAGAGAGAGAGAGGGGGGGGGGCGAGGTGAGGAGAGGCTACAAACCTCCAAAGCCTGCTCTGTGCTGGGTGATGTACTTTCTCCAATGAAGTTCAATCACCTAAAGATTCCAGAATTTGCATGACTAATGTACAACCAAGTATTAAGTATGTGAGCCTGTGGAGAATATTTTATAGAATCAAGGTTCTAGTCTCAAAGAAGCTTTCTCAATTTACACCTTAGGATAAGCTGGTTTCCTCCCTAATTTTCCCCAGACTGTTGTGTGCTGCTCCAGTAATGCATTTAGCAAATCATACAGCAGCTGGAATTATAGTTTTAGGTACATAGTTTCCAGAAATTGGGAACTCTGAAGACACATGCTCTAATATTCTGTCCCTAGCATGGCACCTCCAGACAAAGGATGCCAGTAAGTTTTGTTGTTGCTGTGTTGCTCCTTCCCACTTGTCACTGATAAGGTGTTTACGTCTATTGCAGGTCCCCACCTGATAAACCAGTATAATTCTATTGACAAATGCTGATTACACGCTCATTTCTGCAGGACCAACTGTGTTCTCCTATTCCTAATATTCAGTTCTGAAAATATAAACCAAAAAGGATTGTAACTGTTTGATCTTGAGCAATTTGCTTTTATGCTTGCTGTATTTGTACTTTGCTTCAATGCTAAGTTGACTGTTCCCGTGCATAAAATGTATAGGAGATGAAAGGAATGTGGGCATTGTACAAATCAGGCAAGTTGTTCTGAACATTTGCAAATCACCTACTTAACACGAGTGAACCTCCACCTACTAAGAGTAAACACTTGTGGTGTCACAAAGTATTTTAAACTTCTGTTGGCAAAGATAGTTCCTATTTATTTAGGCACAAGATACAAATTGAAGTCCCACTAGTAATTCTCTGGTTTTAGTTAAGATCCAACTAGTTAATATTTCTTGGTGTTCAGTGGATATCCTAAATAAGTCAAAGAAACAGTGAACTGGCACATAAAATAGGCACGTTTTCATGTGTTGTCTGAGTCTGGAGAAGTGAGAGCCATTTCCAACTGTCCACTTGGTCATCTAGTTCTTAGACATTCATTCAGTCTGCATAAATGTGACCTTTTAAACTTAAAGACCTATATTGATGAGTATATCTGTATCCAGAATTCCCACCAAATTTATCCATGTTTACGTAATGCTAACTACTTGGACACTGGATTAAACTCGTATAGTCTTTGGAGCCATACCAAGCCTATTGAATCCCTTTTAGGACTTGTGAATTATCAATTTTCAGTGTGGACCAGCTTTCCAGAATCGTTTATCTTCCCTGCCCCCTCCACTAGATCTCTATAGCTATAGGAGAGAAAAACAAACAAACAAACAAACAAAAAACAAAACTACAAAATCAAAAGCACTAAGCCATGCCACAGAATTAAAGATTATGGAAAATGAAAAATGGCATCCTTTGCACAAACTGAATAATGAAGAATGACACCATTTGTTAAACAACTATCAAATAAAATATGTTTCATGAATAGATTTTAAAATAAAGAGATGGTAGAGGGAGAAAGGCAAGGGGGGAGGGAGAAAGACAGGGAGAGAGGACAGGGGCTTAAGAACAAAGAGTTTTATTCCTTTTCTATCAGGCTGTGTTCCTGCTTGAATTGTTTCTCATTCCACACTGTGAGTAGAATTCAAAAAATCTGTTCTTTTAGCCTAAAAATTAATTATGACAGACTAGTTTCTTCCTTGAAATTTGTGTGTGTGTGTGTGTTATTTTTTCTTGAAATGACTTCTTCCTTCCAACTTTTGCTTCATTTTCTTACAACTATTTATATTCTTTAAATGAATTATCAGCATGTAAACCTCCTGTTTTTCTTTATTATTATTATTTTTTCATTTATTTTATATATCAACCATTTCCCCTCCCTCCTCTCTCCCCATTCCATCCGCCCACAACCCATCTACACACTCATCCAATCCTAATCCATCAGAAAGGGCAGGCCTCCCAAAGGAGTCAATAAAGCATGTCATATTAAGTTGAGACAGGACCATGTTCTTCCCCCTCCATCAAAGGCTGGGTGAGGCATCCCTGCATGAGGAATAGGTTCCAAAAAGCCAGCTCATGCACCAGGGACAGGTCCTGATCCCACTGTTAGGAGTCCCACAAACAGACCAAGCAATACAACTGTCACCCACATGCGGAGGGTCTAGATCAATTCCATGTAGGCTCCCTAGTTGTAGGTCCAGAGTCTGTGAGCTCCCACTAGCTCAGGTCAGCTGTCTTTGTGGATTTCCCTGTCATGATCTTGACCCCGCTGGCTCGTATAAGTTTTCCTCGTATAAGTTTCTCTCTTCAACTGTACTCCTTATTTTTACCAGTTTAAAAAAATCCTTTTTCATGTATTCCTTAGGCTAATACTTCCCCCCTATTTCTTCTTTACAGTAGAACTCTATTGGATATTTGTCAACACCGACTTAAGTGTTTTTCCATCTATCCATTGTTCCTTTAATTCCATTGATGCTCCACCTGGTGCATCCTATTGCCACAAACAAGTTCCATGTTGATGAAGCAAATGTTGCATTTTCTTGCCTACTTCCATTTAATCTATTAGCAGCCCTGGACTGAGCACATACATGGTTACGTCTTTCTCTTGATTTATAGGGCATGTACTTTGCTTATCTTCTTAGTTATTTATAGCTATTGTTTCTCAGTGTCCATGTTAAGGATATCTCTGAACTCCAGTCTTTAGGGTGCCTCCTGGGCTGATGCTTGTATTCTTCTATTGCTGTGTTGCTCTCAATGGTCTGATGCTAGTTTTTCTTCTATTGATGTGTTCCTCTCAATGGTCTCACAGACTCAGCTCAAGACTTTAAACGCTTCCTATATTCTGAATATTTCTAAAGTCATATTTACAGCTTGGAGCTCTGCCCTGAGCATTTGACTCATACATGAGCTAATCACTTGGAACTTCACAAGGATATCTTACATAGATATTAAATGGAACAGCCTTCACACCAAGCTACTCCACATCTTTCACCTTTAACCTTGTTCTGGCAAAGCTTTCACTGACTCTGAGACTGAAGTTTCTTTGAATATTTTGAAAACACTTTTGAGTTCTTCCTTCTTTCACTTGCTTTACTGTATTATATTATCAACATCTCTTGGCTCTTTCTCCAAGTGTATTAGATTCCGATCATTTCTCATTTTCACAGCATCTGCTTTAGTACAGCCCTGAATCATCTATCACCTGAACTAGGGCAATGGCTTCTTAATGTTTCTTAATACATTTGCCTTTGTGCTCCTGAAAGTGTGCCCACCGGTTTGACAGTACGAGAGCAGCAGCAATCTCCTTTTCCCTGCTGTTTTGATGCAGGTTCTGTGAAGTTCAGGTTTAGTCTGAACTCATGATCCTCTTATGTCAGTGTTGAGTGCGGACTTTGCAGGTGTGTATACCCTGCCTCAAGATCATTTCAAAATGCTCTTCCATTTCCCACATCATCCAATGGTTTTTCCTTTCATTCAGACAGATGAATGAAACCCACCACAGTGCAATGCAAAATCCAAAGGACTGTATGCTGTCACACATGGAAACACATATATTCACATGTTCTATAATAATTTGCCCTATAACCTGAAGATTTCAGACAAGAAACATTGGGCCAGGATCTGGATGCATACTAACTAGTTCCTCTGGCTTAGGGTTTTGTACAAGGTATCAACTGGGGTTGTCTGATAAAAGGATCCAGTTGTACAAGGCTCTTTTTGATACTTCTAATGTGGTTTGTAGGAGTCTCCAGTTGCCTGTTGGTCACTGAATGGGGGACTCAGTTCTTTTCATGGGAATCTCTGTAGGTCAGCTCACATTGTGGCAGCTGACTTCACTCAGAAAGTGTGGGCAAATGGTCAGAGAAGGTGATAAACGTGAGCCAGCCATTTTTACAAAGGAATCTGAGGAGTGACCTTTTCTCAGAGCATTTCCCTGGGTCCAGCCCGTCAGCACCACTCAAGAGAGGCACTAAAATGTTAAGGTCAGGAGGCAGGCAACATCATGAGCCACAAGAAAAGCTACTTACCATAAAATCCCCCCCCCTTTCCCATTACATATCTGACTTTATTTCCTCTCATCACCTTCTACTTGGTCTCTGGGCTTCCATTTCGCCAGCTTCTTTGATTTTCCATATGTGAGTCATACCCTTCCATGACACTAGGGCTAAACAGGTGAAGTAGCTTTTGATTTTTGAAAAGTTACACTCAAGTCCTGAGAAGGTATCTGAAGTCACTGGGATGGAAGTGACCTCATGGGAATGTCACAGTGGTCTATTGTCTTGAGGTCAGTAATGTGTTTAAAGCTGTTGCTGAGGGAATGGACTTCAAGGCATTACTTCGAGTTTTCACCATTGTGCACAAAGGAAAAGACTTCTGAGTTAGAAGGACCTGGCTTGCGGGTGCTTCGGTCTAGTCATAACTGTATTAACGGGTGGCGAGTTATCTCAATTGTCTCCAGACTTGTTCATTGCTTAACTTAAAACGTCATGGTGGCCACAGTGCTAGACTGATCAAAGAAGAAATACCAAATAGACATTAAAGTACAAACTCAGAAAGAATTTATATGTATAGCTGCACATTTTTAAAAGACGAAAATATAAGAACTGCAAAAGTTACCTAGATTGAGTTTCACAGGAATTTGTAGCAAGGACCACACCCCTTATAAATTTGCCTTACAAATGGCTGTAGTGTGGCAATGCAGGAGTGTGATCCCTGTGTCTGGGATGAGACCAGGGAGTCCAAGGCCTTGTACTGTGAATCTGAAGCTAGTTTGGGGAACATGCGGCAATGTCTTAGGAGACAAAGTAAACAAAGACACAAACACACACACACACACTTTACGAACAATGCTCGAAGCTTAATTTAAACGGCACAGGTAAAATACACCATTACTAAGGAAGAAAAGACAAAGATATGCCTTTGAGTTGTCACATTAAAACAATAGTCTGTTTTGATGGAATGTCAACAGAAGCTGAGGTCAAAGGAGAAAAGTGTTGTCAGGAGTCTCTTTTGATAAGGTATTTGTTCTCCCTGCTCTCTCATTAGCAAGCCCCTTTTAAAGGTTGCTTGTGTTAGCGTACACTTCTTCAGACAAAGATCAGGCTTTATGGGTTCCAGTGAACTTCATAGATGCTTCATAAATATGAAATAATCAATTTCAACTCAGCAAACAATGACAGGATCTTCAACCAAAGCCCTACACTTTCCCAATCATTACATTATATACAGATAAATGCATTTAAAAAAATTGATTTAGTAGTATGTTTATTTAAAGTACTTTTTAAAATTAATTTACAATCTCTTACAAACATGCATAGCTCATATTATAGATAATCACATTTTTCTGATGAAATATCAACATAATTTTGAGTACTTTAATTAACAGCATAAATATCAAATGTTAAGGATGAATATTTAAAAAAGAAGTAATTTTATCCCATTTTAAAAGGTCCAGACCTTTAAAAAAATTCACATTAAAAATGTTACTGTAAGTTGGATTATTAAGGCAAACATTCTCAATTCCTATGCATTACAAAACAGCAAGGATTTTAATATATTAATAGATGGGGGTCATGGTTTTATTTAATATATCTAATGCTTGCTAATCACATTGTAAGTTCTTTTTACTCAACAGTATTTACCTGACATTTAAAAATTAAATGGAAAGAAATGCATTTAAACCTATACTATACATTTGAAATTGATAGTTTATATTTGGTATAAAAGGGATAAAATTTATAGTCCTGGCTGACAATTTTATGTAACAAGACATGAGAATGTAAAATTCCATTCAAATTCCTTTCTTATCACTATTCATGAAAACAGCATTTCTCAGCTGGGAAAGCTAACAGTGATATTACATGGTGACATTATTTCAGAAGAGTTGTCTACGATGCAGAATATCTAATTTTTTCACACATGAGTAAGGACTATGTAGAATTTAGCATTTAATTTGCATTTTCTGTGCAGAATTCTAAAGGGCAGGGTTAAGTATTTTTTTGAATTATTGTAATAACCTAAAATTAATTTTGAAGCAAGAATTTAGTATTTATGCATCTTTTTTTGGTCCAAATCATTCCAAATAGCTTTGCCAAAAGAATAGTATATCTTGATACACTAAAGACACAAACACTGTTATTGCTGCTTTAGAGAAAAGGAAACTAGAGCATGGAATTGCATAAATGATTTTCCTAAGGCAATCCAAATAAAGAATAGGCACCTAACACATCTACAGTTTCAGGATTCCTCAGTTTAATGGCTGATGCTTTTCTGTTAAATATTAAAATAAGCAGAACACTGGATCACTTCGCACAGGAGAGGAGACACTGTTACCTGCTGTCTGTAACCTTACAGGATCATAGACAGTGCAATCCGGTGCAGTTTAACACACTGCCTCAGCGGAGAAGAAAACTGAAATCCAAGGGATCCAGGATTTGCCCAAGGCTTTGGTGTTTGTAAACAATACATACTGGAAACAAACCCAGGTGTCTGTCTGTTTTATGTTTTTTTTTTTAATATACTGCTATGTCTTCTGAGGTGATGGTAAAGAAATTATATCAAACTCCCACTCCCAGATCCATTGTTCCTTTATGTAGTTAAACAATGAAAGATGGGGTTTGTTACAAGAGAATCTGGGTTTAATGTGCTTCAAATATAGTGCATCCTAGACACTCTCATTCACCTTTATACTTAAATAACATCATTAAAAATATTTCTTAGCTCAGGATACTAGAATTTTCAACTCATTTATCCTTACCTTTGATTACTTACTTTATTTGATTTATTTCTCATTTAATAACAACATTACTTGTCTATTCCTGAAGTGTAACCATAAACAGGACCAACAAGCTGACTAGTCCTACCAAATCATAAGCATGCAAGTTGATAGAGCTGAGGAAGGGTAGAAGTTGGAGAAAAAGTGATTGCAAGAAGTTCAGAAAGGCAGGGAGAAAGTGAATGGGAAATTCACCACTATGCAGTTGGTACCTTACAAGTCAATAAGTAGTAGAAAGTTGATTTCTGTATGCAGAAGCATGAATTGTTTTTAGAATTTATCATTTGATAATCTCATACATGTATATAATATATTCTGGTCACAGTCATTTCTCTACTCTCTCTGACCGTCTTCTCTCCCACCAAAGTCACCATCCTTAGGGATTCTCAGTGTAGGTTGTGGTCAGCTGAGCCACTCTGCTAAACAACTGCTGTCACATAATCATTCTGGAACTGGATGCCTCCTCTCGTTCAGAGACTAGTGCTGAGTGACAGTTGAGTTATAGTCACCATGGTAAGGTTAGTTTCAGTTTCTTATGTATCAAGAGAGTGACAATGTCATTACAAGCTCATGTTTAAAACGCTAAGAAAAGTCATCTCTGATATGTCCCCTGGTCAAAACAAGCCACAAGACCAACCCATATTCAAAACTGTTGTACATGGCTGAACTATATCCCCTTATTCCTGGAACACGATATAAATACACGTAAACAAAGAATGAGAGAATGTGACTATTATTGTACAGTCTATTGTATTGCTACCCTCAAACTATGTCATATGAAGAACATTTGATTTAAAAAAAAAGGCTTGATTAATCTGTAAACAACAGCAAAGGAGCTATGGTAGACACTTTCTTTGACAGTGTGGAGTGACATTTTATTTTCTATTCCTCCAAGCCAAATGAAATATGAAAGAGACTTCAGAGTTAAATTATACCCAACATAAAGAGGAAGTCTTTAAAATAATGGTGAGATTCGCAGTCCTGGGAGGCATTAGGTATGTGTTGGAGCACATTTCCTGTGGGTATGTTGAAAGGCTGTAAGCATGGAAGGAGTTTAGCATGGTTGTATTATCTCTTCCAGTCCTGAATCTCCATGTATCTACATAATTCTTAGAGAGTGTAAGTCAGGGGCCAGGATCCAGTATCATGTTTGGGGTGGGCCTGGGAATGAATGACAACCTCAACTACCAGCTTACCATGACAACAGAGTAAAAGACAGGGAGATCAGAACCTTAAAGAGATTTGAGACCCTGGAAAAGAAATAAGAAACAGAGTCTAGCAGAGGAATGGAAAGAAAGCCAGAGTCACTGATTTTGCATGGGCCACCTCAGCACTTAGCTATGCATGGAAAATGTGATTCTTCATTTAGAATACCCGTCTTACCCCATTCCTCTCTGACTTGTAAATCTTTTTCACCTGGAATTCCTATTTGTGAAGTTATTACTTGGTCAGAGTTATGGGGGCTCAAAGGCCCCCTCCCATCTGAGTTTCTCATCTATAATAGCATCCAAACTAGTATATCTTTCCTGAGAGGATAAATTACTGCAGCTGTGGGTTTAAAATCTACAGTTACTTCCACCCTCCTGCATTTTTAACTGAGTGTATATTCAGGCACTTCAGAGAGAAATATGACAAAGCAAGCAGGAGAACGCTGCATTACCTAATCCAACTCTACATTAGTGGCAGGATGAAGGCGAAAATCCAGGCCCAATAACCAAGGTAGACAGTTCTCAGGGGACTCTTTGGACTCCTCCCTCTCTATTTAGCTTTTACCTGGGTCTAACTTCAGTCTGATAACAAAGAGACACCTACATTTCTACAAATGTTTCCCTGTTTGCAGAAAAACAATAACTTTGTATGATAAATTTAGTATACAGTGTACAAGGAGAATAAATATCAAACTGGCAATTAAAGATGAAGTTGGTCGTTTTTTGGTTTTTTGTTTTTTTCTGAGACAGGGTTTGTCTTTGTAGCAGTCCTGGTTATCCTGGAACTCTCTTTGTAGACCAGGATGACCTCAAACTCACAGAGATCCACCTACTTCTATCTACCTCCTAAATGCTGAAATTAAAGGCATGTCCCACAAGATGTGCCTTTACAGCTTAACTTTTAGAAAGAAATTTTCAAATGGAGTCCAACAGACTGCAGGCTCAACTCAAAACAGATAAATTCAGTACAAACAGGAGAACTTAGGATTAAATAGGTCCCTAGTAGAATTTCTTCTATAATAAAGTGTAGAATATAGATAGATAGATAGATAGATAGATAGATAGATAGATAGATAGATAGATAGATAGATAGATAGATATAGATATGGCTTGAATTGAGAAGTTGGACTGAAGAGGAAACTATTGTTGGTCCTTGACAAGATGGTTTGGCTGATTCTCCTGTATTCCTCAGACATCACTAAGCCATGAAGCAGCGATGTCCATGGACGGTGTTGACATTTTTCTACATGGAGGTTCTTTGAGTTTCATAGTTGGCACTATTTTCTTGGGGCACTTTAGTTAATAGAGATGTCTAGTCTCCTATACCCCTAGTAGTATTTCTCCATTCCATCTAGCTTTCTAAGGAATTCACAGTCTTATTTCCAAGTTACTTGTGAATTTTATGATGACAACATTCGGATAGAAATAAGATTGTTTTCCTTTCCCATGTCTTAGGAGGATTTGGAAAGTCACAACAAATCTTTTATGATTGATACTCATATTTTACTCTTCTTTGTTTGTTTTTTGAGACAGAGTTTTTCTGTGTAACAGATCTAGCTGTCCTGGAACTAGCTCTTGTAGAGCAGACTGGCCTTGAACTCAGAGACCCACCTGCCTCTGTTTCCAGAGTGTTGGGATTAAAAGCATGTGTGATCACTTCCCAGCTTCATTTTCCCTTTTAACTTTGCTCAACCTTGGTCTTTATCCTTAGTTACCAACAGTCAGGATCTCCTGAATCTTATTCGTACCCATAAAACTGAATACAATATTGAATCTTAATCACCTTTAACTCTCTAGGAGTGGGATTTTACTGCTTGTTTTCTGTATTCCTTGCTTCCTCAACCCCTTTGTCATTGAGGACTGAATCTAGGGCTCATATGGAAGCCTGTTCTTAACTCTGAGCTGTATGTACCTCCAACCAGGCAAATGCTTTCCCATTGAGGTGCACTCCTTTTTAAATCTTTTAAACATACATATTAGTGAGCATAATCTCCGTGTTGTCTCATGGGTTTTAAACATACATCCTTCTGTCTAACTGTGATGCTTGGCCCTTTGCACAGTCTCTCTCCATTCTGCCCCACTTCTATGTTTGTTTCTGGTTAGCTACTGTATCCTTTGCTGCAGAGTTTAACTTCTGTAAGTTCTGCAGGTAAATGAAACCATGTGGTATTTAAATATTTTTTTATTGATTTTTATTGAGCTCTGCATTTTTCTCCTCCCTGCCTCTCCCCTCCCCCAAGGTCCACATGCTTCCAATTTACTCAGGAGATCTTGTCTTTTTCTACTTTCTACTTCCCATGTAGATTATTCTATGTAAGTCTCTCTTAGTGTCCTCATTGTTGTCTAAATTCTCTGGGATTGTGGTTTGTTGGCTGGTTTTTCTATGTATTAAAGTTTTAAGCCTGGTTGGTTTCACTTTGCTGTGTGTCCTCTAGGTTCATACATTCTATAGGAAAGGCAACATTTCCTTCTTTCGTAAGAAGGAATGGCATCCCACTACAGGTCCATAACACATTTTCTTCTTTCATCCGCTGTGGTCGTGTAGGTTTATTTTGTATTTTATCTAATGTTAATAGTAATGAAATGAACATCAGGATGTTGGTGTCTTTTAAACGACAGACTTTACTTCTTTGGGCCACCTACCCCATTGTGGGATTTCCAGGACATACGCAGCTGTATTTTTTTTCTAAAGCACCCTTATACTGTTTCATGTTCTAATCAATGATGTACAAAGGTTGCCTTTTGCCACAGGTTCACCAACATTTATCACCCTTTGATCCTAGCTATTTAGACACCTGTGGGGCACCTACGAGGCAATAGCCTATTGTAGTTTTGGTTTGCATCTCCCTGATGACTACTGATGTTGAATGTTTTTCAGATACCTGCCACACATTTGCGTGTCTCCATCATACATATTTTTAAGGTCATTGCCCTATTTTTATTTGGGTTATTTATTTGTTTATTATTTTGCTATTGAGTTGCTTGAGGTCTCTGTGTATTTAGGGGTAATAACAGTTTATCAGTTGTATGAGTAAATTGTCCCCCAAAATATTTTACTAAACAGTGTCATTCACTTTTACTTTATAAATTCCATTGGTCTGTTTTGTTCTTAAGGCAACCACAATAAAAGTGTGACTGTTAAAAATATATTGGAGTACAGTTAAAAGGAAATAAAGTCAACCATTAGGTTCACTCAGAAGTTAAAGAATGTCACTTGTTAAAAAAGTCCGCTCACATGTGTTATACTATAGCTATTTATTTAGTGGACATAACAGTAGGTTGAAAACCAGGTTGCCATGTTGCTATGTGTTTATGATACTAATCATTTTTATCTATGAAAAGAAAGATTGTGGGGATTAAGTAAACCATTCAGAGGAGCTCAGGGATAAAATGAATTTGAAAAGTTCATAGTCTAGTTTTCCCTTAAAGGTTTTACCAGATGATTGCAATGTTATGAGCTCCCCCAGGGCAACAATGAAGTTATTGTCACTTTTCATCCTTAAAAATTGTAGTAAATGATCAATGCCCATGCATCTGATGGATGTAAAGTGACCCTCGGGGGAAAGGAAATGCAATTACAGTCCAAAACACAATAGAAATGGGACTAGTAAAGCTGTGATTGTAAAGGTGAATGGCAGACCCCGCGCAGGAATTGGTACACAGAAGCATCCTAACTCCGGAAGCAGAGGTCGCAGCAGCACTGGGCTAGGATGCAGGCACATGGGAAGACTGGCTGAGTGCTAGGCTCTGCTATCCAAACAGCTGTCCTTCTTCCTCAGTCTTGGTGCCAGCTTGGCGCTCTCCCCAATTCTTTGAAACTATGAAGATTCTACAAGAATCTGAGGAATATTTTTCTTTTATGGCTTTGAATCTTTAAATCATATTTGGTTGATACTTGACATACTTGTTGACAGCCCAAATGGACTTTTTAATAACGTAGCTTAGATAAATCTTTCTCATGCTGTAGGGGAGCCAAAAATGTTTTTATGGCTAACTCGAGCTTAATACTCAGCCAGAGTTTTTCTTTTCTTTTTTCATGCAACCGCTTAATTTTTAATATGGATTGGTTCTTTTTGGTAATTAAAAACAAACATTTTTGTAAAACTGCCAACATATTAATCAAAATAATGTAGGGTTTCTTACATCAGGCATTTAAATATATTTTAAACCTACTGGGATGAAGTAATAAATAAAATTAAAACAGATTGAAATAGATTCTTTCGTTGCTTGTGTTCTGTGTAAAGCAAAAGTCATGTATAAAGTTCAACAGGGGCCATATTAATTTCAATAGATTCCAAATTTTATTAGGGGAATGCATGTAAGAATGTTTATATCACCATAATAACATACTTCACCAGGAAATAAAAAACTGTGTGTTCCCTTGGTTTTATATGAGTATGTGTGAAGATTTTGTCCCTAGCCAGTCATGTTCAAGGATGAACTAAATTCCCTGCTATTTTCATTGGTGTTCATCATCTGTTCTTAAATCAAAATTTGGCTAAATATTTTTTTTTGTCAATCATTGCTAGTAAGTCTCTAGATTAGTCAGGCAATAAATAAATAATCAGGAAAAATTTATGTATTTGTTTATTTATATGTTGATCTATCTACCTACCTACCTGTCTGCTGTCTATCTATATCTATCTATCTATCTATCTATCTATCTATCTATCTATCTATCTATCTATCTATCTATCTATCATCTATCATCTATCTATCTTATTTATCTATCTATCATCTATCTATCTTATCTATCTATCTATCATCTATCTATCTATCATCTATCTATCTATCTATCATCTATCTATCTTATCTATCTACCTATCATCTATCTATCATCTATCTATCTATCTATCTATCTATCTATCTATCTATCTATCTATCTATCTATCTATCATGTATTTCTGCACCAAAGACAACAACTCCAGTATATTCTCAGGCACCAGGTTTTATAACATATTCATCCCAAGGGTCCTGAAGTGGTCCTCACTGCCTTCTGTCTTTCTGTTTCAGGACCTGCACATGGATTTCCCTCACTTCTATTGTTCTTATTCTAATATATTTCTGGATTTCTTTTGTTAGAGACTTTATCAAGTTTTGTAATGGAGATCAAGTACAAGTTTTGTTTTGTTTTTTTACCTTGTCTTGTAAGAAAAGTCAGCATATTCATAGTCATAACATTAAATGCCATGTGTTTCATTATTTTACAAATATCTTATTTAATTGTCCACCTTTACTTGGAGACTATATAAAATATATTAATTTACATATCTTTGCAAAAGAAAACATTTTAAAATTATTTCTATTGAGTTATATATTTTTCTCCACTCTACTCCCTTCTTCTTCTCTCTGCTTCTACCCTCTTCTATGGTCCTTATGTTCACAATTTACTCAGAAGATTTTGTCTTTTTCTACTTCCCATGTGGATTAGCCCCATTTATGTCTCTCTTAGGGTCCTCTTTGCAGTCTATGTTCTCTGGGATATTGAATTGTAGGCTGTATATTTGCTTTATGTCTAAAAGACACTTATGAATAAATACATATGATATTTGTCTTTCTGGATCTGTGTTACCTCACTCAATATGATGTTTTCTAGATCTATCCATTTGCCTGCAAATTTCAAGATGTCATTATTTTTTTCCGTTGTGTAAACATATTACATTTTCCTTATCCATTCTTTGCTCGAGGGGCATTTAGGTTATTTCTAGTTCCTGGCTATGAAAAATAATGCTGCTATGAACATAGTTGAGCACATATCCTTGTGGTATGATTGAGCATCTGTAGGTGAAGGCTGCCCATTCATTTCCCAGCCTCCCAGACATACCCAAAATCATTACATAGAAACTATATTATTTAAAACACTGCTTGGCCAATAGCTTAAGTGTATTGCTAGTTAGCTCTGATATCTCAAATTAACCCATCTCTATTAATCTGTGCATCACCACGTAGCCTACAGGCAGGGATCCATCTGGTGTCTGTCTCCTGCTATGGTTACATGGTGTCTTACTGTCTTACTGATTCTGCCTTCTTTCCTCCTCTGTCTGCTTGGAATTCCCACCTTGTTCTATTCTGCTAAGTGACTAGTGAGTCAAAACAACTTTATTCATTAACCAATAAAAACAACACATACACAGAAGGAGTAGTGGTATTGCTGGGTCTTGAGCTATGTTGTTTCCTAATTTTCTGAGGGATTGCCATACTGGTATCTAAAGTGGCTGTACCAGTTTGCACTCCCACCAGCAACGGAAGAGTGTTTCCTTTACCACACATCCTCTCCAGCATAAATTGTCACCAGTGCTTTTGTATTTGGCCATTCTTACAGGTGTAAGATGGAATCTCAGAGTTGTTTTGATTTGCATTTCTCTGATGGCTAATGATTTTGAGCATTCCTTAAGCGTCTTTCAGTCATCAATAGAATAAATAACCCAACAACAACAACAAAAAATGGCATACAGACCTAAACAGAGAACTTTCTACAGAGGAATCTAATTTACATTTTGGAACGGGGCCTTGTATGGATCCCTGACTGGCCTGGATCTTGGTGTGCAGACCAGGCTGGCCTCGAATAGATGTTCTATCATGATGGCACGCCTGGCAGTTCCTTTGATTTTCTCAGAATGGTAGAGTATTAACATATTAAATAATTAGCTGCATTCTGACTGCATCACTTCAGCTTTTTTTCCAGAAGGATAAGATGAAACCTAAAGATTCTTAATTCTGAACTTCACTTCACCTCAAAAATAAAGCTAGTTCAGTGATAGTAAATGATCATCGTCAGTAAAACAATGAGCCTCGGTGAACTTAGTCTGACTAACTGAATTCTAAAGAACATTCCCTCTGCTCAAAGAAAGTACCACATCATTAATTGTTAGAGACCTAATATATTCAAAACCTGATAGTTTGGCATGAACTGCCTAGAAGTTTGAAATAGCATGCAAGTGTATGTGGGGTTGAAAGCTGAACTGCCCTATAGATCTGTCTGCTTCCTCCCGATCGTCACATTTTCCAAGTATTTTTACAGCGATGCAAAGGTAAAGATCATCATACTCTCATTTTCTTTATGTTGATGGAGCCACTGAAAGCTCCAAACCACCACAAAGTCAGGAAATGCAAAGTGTGGTCACTTTCCACAACCTATTATGAAACAAAATTGCTTAATATTCTTGCGCTATATTATTGATCTGAGCATACATCATCACCAGCAAGCAAGAGAGTGTGTGTCTCTTCTGCCTTTGTGTGCTGTAAAGAGTCAGCCAGCTGCAGCCACCTGCATATTTTTCTGGTATCCCCAAAACATTGGTATAAATGTGCTGCAAACAGTAATCTGCGTCTTCCTATATTTCATAGTCTATCTGTATTTCAGACGAGATACTAAAAGTACTTTATAAAAAGGTAATGATATTTCTGTATTTAGGAAGTATAAATATATTTCTATAAAGAAATAATTCAATTGAAATATGCTGTACTAAAATTTTGTCTCTGAGGGTATGAGTCAGTTTCATAAATGCCTCTGACCTGAATTAATTTTAATTTTTACTAACTAAAAGGTAATTTAAGTGCTATGTTTTTCTGATTCATGCAATTCTCTTGTGAAAATGGGTAGACTAAGATGGACTTTGTTGTAAAATAATTTTCCTATATAATATGAAGCAAATATATTCTTTCAGCTTATATTTTGGTACTTTCTTTGGAAAAAGAAAGTTTCATCAATTTCCCCTTACAATGATCTATATCTGTAAAAATGAACTGAGACCATTAAAGAAATTTGTAAGCATCAACAGCTTATGCAAGTTCATCAAAGTCTATGATTCAAAATATGACAGTACTTATATTTGATCTTTGTTTCTGTACCACTACCAATCTCTCCATCTCTCTCTGTCTCTTTCTCTCTTTCATGTGTGTGTACATGTGTGTTTGTGTGTGTGAAAGAGGGATAGAGAAAGAAAGCAAGAGAGAGAAAGATGAAAGATAGAGAGAGAAAGTGATTGAGTTTAAGTAGGGTTGTTTTCCCAAGAGTGTGGGTTGAAAATTATCTCCTGGAGCAAGGGAAATTTACCAGTAGCTACTGGACTGAAGGAAATGATCACCATCCCCCAGCAACCTTCAACTTCTAATCACAAGTCCCTCTCCCACATCCATTATGAACTGTAGACTTGTACAGATCTTGTATGGGTAAAAAGAGGTACTGTGAGTTATAAGTACAAAAGCCATGTCTTGTCTAGCAGATTTATTTACCAACACACATTCATATCTTTTTGAAATGACATTCTTTCTGTCCCATTTCCTGTGAAGTAACACTTTTTAAAATCTGTCTATCTATTTATTTATCTATCTATCGTCTATCTATAACATCTGCTTATATCTTTCTGTCATTTCATCTATCACTTATCTGTCTATCTATATCAACCATCCATTGGGTCTCTATGTGCACTTACATGTACATGTGTAGGTAAATTCCTTGGCACAAGTGTGGAGGTCAGAAGACACACTGTAGAACTTGGTTCTGTTCTTCTATTGTGTGAATCATACCAAGTGGCATCTCAATGGCCTCATTACCAACCACAAAGTGCTCACATTTTTTCTAGGATGAAAAAATTACCCTCCATCCAAATCTATCTCTATTTATAATGTTGTTGCTGATCCTATTTAATTTGAAAATAGGTGCAGTTGTTATCTTGGACAAATTTTCTAAGTTTCAAAAATGTTTTGCTTTCAGTTTTATTTTTGTGTTTGAGACAGGATTTCTCTGTTCAGCTCTGGTTGTTCTGGAACATGCTCTGTAGACAAGGCTGACCTCAAATTCAGAGATCCACCTACTTGTCTCTGCCTTCCCAGTGACAGAATAAAAAGCTTGGGCCTCCATGTCTAGATACATATTAATTTTTCTATGTGAAGTTGCAGGCAGTGCTTGGATTCATCTTACAAGATCCTTGTGATGATTTTATAATCTGGTTTGTTTGACTGAGCACCAGCCACAAAGATGATGACGATTGTCAGGCAAGTGTTTGATGGCTTTTCCTGCCATGGAGACCTGATCTTGGTCCCTTCAGGGTTCGTATGTGGAGCTGTTTATTCTCAGTAATCCCCAATATAGCTATACTTGGAGGTAGGACATTTGAAGTAACAGAATGTGGCCATAAAATAATGCAGTGTGCCTGATGTCTTGGAAAAGATTCAGATTCCTTGAAAGTGAGTTACAGACCTTTGTGAGCCGCTGTGCAGGTACTGGGAATTGTATCTTGGTCCTCTGCAAGAGCAGCCAGTGCCCTTAGCCTCTGAGGCACCTATATATAGCTCCAGTTCATCTTCTACTTTTATTAGACCTTATCCTATGTTTTATTAAAAGTTTGATATTCAGTCCATCTTATTATTGGGAGGTGGGTGGTTGAAACTTCAAAAGGAGGATCTTTTGGAACCTTCTGGATTCTAGGAGCACACATTGAGGAGGGAACTGGGGTCCTAGTCCAAACTCTCCCTCTTCTATACTTCATGACCTTGGCACGGATGGCTTTTATGTTTGAAAAACATATAAAAAACATATTATCCCTGTCATAAATATTTGGGATAAATAAGCTTATAAGCAAGAAGGGTTTATTCTGGATGATGATTTCAAAAGTTTGTTGCCAGGATCATCCAGCTCCCCAGTTTCTGGAGCCAGGCTGTGTAAACATAGTAGAGGAATAGGCTCACATCGTGAATGTCAGGGACTAAAAGAAATGAACAAACCTGGCCCCAATGTCTTCTTCAAGGACACACTTTAATAACAGAACCCCTCTTAAAGGGTTCACTATCTCCCCTTATTGCTACAGGCTGGCAACCAAGTGGTAATGTGTGAAACTGGTAGACATTTTCTGATCTGAACTCTGGACACTTTGCTTTGCCACACACTTCAGCCTTGAGTGCTGCCTCACACGTACCCCAGAATAATGGGGACAATCAACCATGGGATTTAAACTGTATACAGTAGGCAAATGCACCATAACTCATGAAAAATTGTTTTCTTGAGTGTTTAACACACACAAGTATGCACCTGTGAAAAAGCCAGTAAATCAAGCTTAGCAATGTCTAAGAGTGCTGGACACACTCTCGTTAAACCAAGCATCCTCAGCAAAGGCATACGTTCCTGACCTCAATTTCTGTTTTAGCTTCTTTCATGTAGCTCAGTAGAAACCATCATGGTACCTCTTCATGGAGGCGCACTCCTATCTCCAGGCCTTTTGACGCTGTTGCTGTAGCCTTCACACCCTCCACAGGCAGAATTGAAGGCCCCTCTTTAAAAGTCACTATATATGCACTACTTTTTCAGAGGCGTGCTGTCCTAATTGGCTTGCCAATGCAGTAATAAAGCAGTGTCCAAACCCAACAAGACAAAGAAAGGCTGTATTTCATGTCATGATTCCCAGGTCATAATCCCTGACTGAGTGAGTCAGGGTAGGAAATTAAGGCAGGCACTCGGAAGTAGAATCTGAAGCTGACTGCATAGGAATGCCTCCTGTTGGCTTGTTGTGAATGACTCATTCCCCTTGCTTAGCTTAGCTTGCTTTACAATATGACCCAGGACAACCTGCCCAGGGCTGGTACTGCCCAAAGAGGGCTGGGGCCTCCAACGTAATCATTAATCAAGAAAATTCCTGACAGTCTTTTCACAAGTCCAATCCGACAGGCAATTATTCAGTTGAGGTCTCCTCTACTAAGGTGACTCAAATTGGTATCAAATTGGTGAAAACTGACAAGCACAAGTCCATCTTGGTAGAACCTCACTTCCCCTTTAATTCCTCATCCTTTTTACTGGTGTTAATTTTCATGGCACAAATCAACATCCAATATTATGCATTCGTTGTCTATTTGTAATCTGTTTTTGTGCTTGAGTGAAGCTACTTAGAGAAGAATGAGAGAATTCTACAATCTCTGCTTTAAGAAAACTCTCATAATGCACGTGCTAACGTTGCTGCTAAATAAATGAGTCAATCATTTTAAGTTTGTAAATGACAGACATCATTTCATATTACATTTTATACTACTAATTATCTATCATATTGGCTCACTGTTGTTGCGTAACAGTTTCCTCTGTGATAAAAACCCTCCATCTTCTGACAAAACTTAGACCAATATTGTAAAAGGGAGGTGAAAGAACAGGATATTTCAAGACAAAATATTTACAGGAAGATGAAACAACTGGATGCAAAAAGGAGGTAAAACATTCCATATTTTAGGGAAGCTCATTGAGACAGGAAGTGAACAAAATGGCCTCAGGAAGTCCCTGAAACTGAGATTCATTAGGAGCCTCCCTCTTCTATACACAACAGAGAGTGCTGAAAGGCACTCTCAGACAAGGCAAAGAAGACTCAGGGACAAGCAGAGCTGCAAAGACTCTCTGACAAGACAAGTTGCAAAGTGGCCTCTCAAACACATGGATTTGCTTAGATGACACTCTGAAAAAAGCAGCTGGAAAGAAGCAGAGGCCAGCTGAACTGCCCAGAAGAAACAGAGACCAACTGAGTTTCCTACAAGAGGCTCAGATCAACCAATCACTGGGAAAAGATACCTGTTAATCCACTGAGCTTCCTTTAGGTTGTGCAGTGTGCTCCAGGGTTCCAGCTTTCCTGCACTGTCACACATAGTAGGGTGGGCTTTGGTGATGCAAATATCTAATGTTCATTTCTGCTCCTGTAAGTTATCCCTCATACATATTCCTATAAGTAACCCCAATAATACTTATAGCTTCACTATTTGGACTTTGGTGATGCCCATAGTTTTGTATGACATTGATTCCCTGTCTAGTAATGAGTAGACATTTGCTCATGTCTTCCTGGTAACAGCGTCACACAACAAATATCAGACATTATCTGTTGAACTGGCATTCATATGATGGCTTTTATCATGAGTAAGTGGTAGAAACAGCAAATAGGTCCTGTCTGACTATGTGAAGTGACAGGCTGCCTTTAAAATATTCATTCTGAATTTAGTGTTTTATTTTTCTGCTTTTTTTCTTTTTCCTGGTATGGTTTTACTATGTAGCTATGACTATCCTGGAACTCACACTGTAGACCAGACTGACCTGCCTCTCTTTTCTGAGTGTTGGGATTAAAATATTGCACCACCACTGCCCAGCTTGTTTTTCTGCTCTTAAATGTTTTCATCTCGTTCCTCTCTTTTATTCTGGGTTTTCAATTTTCAACATTCTAGAATTTACTTGTGTGGCATAATCAAAGAATGGGCATGTTCAGGTCTGTTCTAGACCAAAGTCTTGTACCTTGAACACCTCTAAACACTGAAAGATGTTAAAAGTGCTGCAAGTCATTTAAAAAGGATCATAGCACACAAGTTACGTAGAACGAAAATAAGATTACAACCTTGTGGACCATTACGACGTTTTATAATGAACAAATGGAAATCACAATAAACTAGTTTTTTGAAATACCAAATAGATGATAAATACCAATATCTTGCCAGAAAAGAAAAATGTACAATTTTATTAAAACGTTTATGCTTGGGAAATATTTTAGAAAACATTTTGTATAAATGACTGAGCACAAGTGTCCCTCAGCTGAATCTCAGAAAATCGGATTGAGGTTTAACTGCATAATAATTGTAATTCAGTTATAAATGACTTAAACGCTTAGCATTTCAGCTTTCTTATTACTGTCTTCAAAGTAGTTCATCAAGAAAAACGAAGTAGAGAGCCTTGTTCATCATGTCTACAAGCAAGGTCTCATGTATGCTTGCACGGCAGGTTTCAGCCCTGTTTATAAAACGAAAATCCTATGGCACAGTCTGACCAGGGAAGTTGTTGGACTTCCTGCAGTGAAAAGTTGTCTACATTGAGTTGTGTCAGCTTGGGCACAGTAGGAAAGTCACGCTGGGATTACTTTATTTAACCTGTGTCTGGTCATGCCATGGTGGAGGAATGAGCTTGCTTTTCATTTTTAATTCCTTTTTAATTTTCTAAGCTACTAATATTTGGAGATTATTTCCTTTGAATAAAGTATATTACTAGCTAAAGAAATGAAGAAAGAGAAGGAAGAAACCAACGTAGCAATCACTATAAAAGAAATCCAAATAAGCAAGCAAACAAACAAACAAACAAAAAACAAAGCTAAGTAAACATGAGATTGATGCTTCAGATTGCCTCTTTATCTTTAGTGGGGTCCAGTGGCCCCCAAATGTCCATCTACTGACAGCTTGATTGCCATACAGTGATATGCTGGGGGAAGTTGGGGTCCTTGTGAGGAAAGGCTAGTGGAAAGAAGACAGACTGTTGGGCATGTGATTAAAGGGGATATTGGGGCCTTGCCCTCCTATCTTTGTTCATTTACAGCTACTGTGAGGTTAAGGGAATCTTGCCAGGACATATTATGTCACCAACAGATGACCAACTAGCTGTAGACTGTACCTTCCAAATGGTGAGCCAAGATTCTTCTTTGTTTGTCCCAAACGGTTGTAGAATGACGGAAAAATAACTAATAAAAGATACGGTAAAGAAAGCATTTGTTGTTAAATACGAAATTCTATATTAGAATGTTAATATCTGTGGTATATCAAACCCAGGGTCCATAATCAATTTCTAGGAATTTGTGAAATTCAACAGAGAAAGTTAAAGCTTTATCCTCATTAGCTTCCAATATAAAGCTAGTCTTTCTTCCAAATACAAATGTGGCTCGCAACGTAAAAGGACTAACTGTAATTTATCAGAAGAACTGCAAAGTCATGCTTCTTAGTGGAGTCACAACTGATTGTGGACGGTCCATGCTGGTGGTTTCAAAGAATGGCAGATGTTGATATTCAATGAGTTAATGGAGCTTGCAATGGAAAATGTCATCAGCATCCACATTTCTTTATAATTAGTTTCCTTTATAAACACATGTATCTTGTTTTGGGCATTTCAAAATATTTTTCTGAAATTTTATTCTGTAATAGGGTAAGTATTCCAAAAGGTCCATTGCATAAAAATCACTTAAGAATCTGACAGTTTTGGGTTTTGATAGATGTCACTTTGTTTTGCTAAGATTTATTTTTTTAAAGGCAATTTAAAGGACAAGACAAAATTAGTTTTGGAGGCAGTTTCTTGAATACCCTAAAACTAACATTGCACCCAGTTTGCAATGCTTAAGTTAATGTCTACTTTGACAGGACCCAGATTCTTGGGGGTATAGGCCTTTAGGCATTCCTGCATTAAGTGTGTCTGTGGGGGAGTGCCTTGATCAGTTTGATTGATGTGGGAAACCCCATCTTAACCTTGGACGGGACATTTTGAATGCTGACACTGGAACAAAAAGGAGAGTGGAGTTGAGCACAAATATCGATTGTTTAAAAACAATTTATTAGTGTGAGTGTGCTTGTGTGTGCCGTGGTACACATGCAGACCTTAAAGAACTTCGGAGTCATTTTTTTCCTTGTTCCTTTATGTGGCTTCCAGGACTGGAATTTCTTGTTTACTTAGGTAATATTATATCTTTCTGGAGTCTTTGATGCAGTTGAAGAATAGATAGTTAAATTGTTTTCCTTTGTTATGATAAAGATAAAATAGATGTAAATATTGTAATTTTTACTTGGTAATTTTGTTATATGTAATTTTGCTATGTTAAAGTTAAAGCCTTCCTTTTTTGTTTAAACAGAAAAAGGGGAAATGATGGAGGAAGGTCGTTGGTTAATTAAATAAAGAAACTGCTTGCCCTGATAGGTTAGAACGTAGGTGGGTGGAGTAAACAGAACAGAATGCTGGGAGGAAGAGGAAGTGAGCTCAGTGATGCCATGCTCCCCTCTCCCGGGCAGACATGATAGCTCTGCTCTCTGAAGCAGATGCATGAAGCTCAGACCCAGGATGGACATAGGCTAGAATCTTTCCCAGTAAGACTGATGCTACACATATTATTAGAGATGGGTTGATTGGGATATGAGAATTAGCCTGTAAGGGCTAGAGTCAATGGGCCAAGCAGTGTTTAAAAGAATACAGTATCCATGTAATTATTTCGAGGCATAAGCTAGCCGGCGGCCGGGGTGCTGGGGACGCAGCCCGGCTGCTCATATTACTACAGGAATTCACATGAAAGGCTCTACAGCAAACGTTTTCCCAATGAGCCTTGCTGCACTCCGGAATTCTGCTCCTTGACCAGAGATGGAATGTGACCAGCTCTCTCAGACTCCCTCCCCTATGATTTCCCTGCCACGATGAACGGGAACCAGAAACTGAGCCAGACAAATCCAGCAAGCTGCTTTTGAAATAGTGTTTATCACAGCAGCAGAGAAAGACATTTAAACAGAGATCAACTGAAAAAAAAATAGATTGAAAGCAATACAAATTAAATTATAAGGTAAAGCAACTCTCTCCCTCTCAGGTGTAGCAGCCCAGTCCTGAATGCTGTTCCCCTGGCAGGAAAAAGGGATTGGACCTGGTGCTATTCACCTCTAATCTTGGGACTCTGGAGGCTGCGGGTGAAAATTCTGAGTTCAAGGTCAACCTGAGCCAGGTAGGGACAGACTGTCTGTCTCAGAAACTGAAGACAAGAAAGGAGAACCATGTCCTGCAGTTCTGGATGTGGGCCTGGGGAGGACAGACAGTGAGACTTTACGTCGCCTTTGAAGTTAGTTACATGTGCAGCGGTTTCCCAGGGCAAGATTAGAGCCCTTGTCCAATTTTAACCTCAGTACTTCATGACACCTTTGCTAAGAAATGTCCTAGATAACTTTGCTTCTGTGATTCTTTTTAGAAATCTTAAGAAAAATGGTGAAGTTTGCACTGGATTTGAGGCCCTTGGATATCCTACCTGTATTGATTATTTCTGTGTTTCAGGATACTGTCTTTACGTTTAGAAAAAAAAGTAACTGGAAAAAAATTCACATTCTTTCTTAACTCCTGGGGAATTATTGAGGCACTGTTTCTTTCTTCAAGCTTTTGATTTTGTATAAATTTTTATCCTTATGTTTTAGTGGCGAGTCCCTGAAATCAAACCCAGGACATCACACACAGCTTCAAGTTCCTTGGTGTTCTGAGCCATCTCACTGGGCAAAGCTATAATTTTGGGTGCAAGGACAGTCTTTTTTTAACTATTGTATTTTAAAATGCTTTATAGGGACTATGAAATTAACACATGATGGGTATGAAAATCAAAGAGAAACATAGGAAAACAAAAATAAGACCACCACTACTAACCACAGCTCAAGAAATCATCAACCTAAATTTTACAATAATCTAGAAGTAGTCTGACTTCAAGTGCCTTCTGTAGTTGCGTTCCTGGGAAGTCATTTGTATGTAGGTTAAGTGTGGGGCATGATGTGACCCAGGCTCTTCAGGTTTTTTTTTTTCTTGTGTTTATCTTTCCTCAACTTACAGCCTAGGCAAAGGCATGAGGAGAAGAGAAGGAATTGAGGAGGAGATATTTAAAAAGGTGCCCTTTAATCTTGCCTGAAAAATTTATGGTACAGTAGATGCCACTTCTCTCTAACCACAATCTATTTACTAAAATAGGTATTATCATGCCCTTCGATTTCCCCATGGGGATTTCTCTTAAAGGTGCATTTTAAATAAACTAAAAATAAAGAGGCTTTCAAAAATAGAGCAAATATATTTAGAAGGTATAAAGCTACATATATTAAATGACCTTCCAGTTTATATATATTCTTTCATTTTGATGAAATGAAAGCATAAGAAACACAGCTGGCAATAAAATCAGAGTTCATCAAAGTTAACAATGGCCCATATAGAGGCATGGAGAAAAGGTCCGATGCTCGTAGCTAGTACTCAATAGAAGATGTGGCTGTATGTGGTGCTGAGAATCAAACCTAGGACCTAGTAGTCATAGGCAAACACTCTACCACTCAGTGAAAGCCTAGCCCTGAAAAACACGGTTCTCAAGATTCCACAGTTTAATATCTCAAAACTTAGAGGCTTTTTTTTTTGTTTTTGTGAAGAATGTCTTGAGCCTGGGTCTTTGAAATAGCACCAATTGGCCTTTAACTCACTGTGTAAGATGAACTCAGGTGAGATTCTTAATTCTCATGTCTTCATTTCTGAGTTCTGGAATAACAGGCATATACTGCCATACCCAGCTACATTAAAAAATGTACTTTTAATATTAACTGCTGCATAGACACATAGAGCTTGTATATACAGGAGCTATTTATTGTATAATGTTTGCTGTATGAGCGCATTGTGCAATGCTTAAATCAGATTAAAGATATTGATCACCTTAAAGAGTTTTTCATTTCTTTATGTCAAAAATCTTAGGAATTTTTTCTTTTGGGTTCTTTTGTTTTGTTTTGTTTTAATGTGTGTGGGTGTTTTGTCTGCATAGGTACCTGTAGATGGAGAATGCATATTTGCTTCCCAACTGCTCAGTCCCAAATAATCACACAAATACTATATTAATAACAACATTCTTTGGTCAATAACTTAGGCATATTTTAGCTAACTCTTACATCATAAATTAACCCATTTCTATTAATCTGTGTATCATCACAAGGCTGTAGCCCACTGGTAAGGTTTTGGCTGGTGTCTGGCATGTGTCTACTTTGGAAGCTACATAATATCTCCTTGACTCCACCTACTATCTTTGTACATCTCTTCTAGCCTGGCTATATTCTGCTGTGCTATAGGTCAAAGAAGCTTCTTTATTAACTAATGGTAATGAAACATATTTATGGCATACAAAGAGTACCCCATGTCATCTCCCCCTTTTTGTCTAAATAAAAAGGAAGGTTTTAACTTTAACATAGTAAAATTACATTTAACGAAACAGGTATCAAGCAAGAATTATAGTTACAATATTTATATCTACTTTTTCTTTTATCATAACTAAGGAAAATTATAACTATCTATTCTTCAACTCCATTAAAGCCCCTGGAAGGATGTGATATTACCTAAGTTTAAAGAAAGTGCATTGTAAGCATCTTCCCAAACTTTAGAATTGACAGAGACAACTTGATGCCTGGACAGTCATCCAAAGTTATTCTGTAACATTGGGACATCCATCTTCAGGCCCATAGTATCCGGTAGACTTTTCCATAAAGCAGGGAATTTGAAAGACTGTTCAGCCTCTATTGGCAGTTCGTTAGTTTTTTTTATTCTATGTCCTGCAGAATGTCTGGCAGACTCTTTCATGAAGCAGGAAATCTGACAGATGGTCTCACCTTTTCTAGGCAATTTCAGCATTCATTTTTCTATGGGTCCTGCTTGTCCAGTTTATATAGCATACTTTGCTCACCACCACAACTCTGGGAAGCAGCTGGCCCATGCTGCTATGGAGTAACTTGTAGGCCCCATTCAAGTGCTTGGCCTTCCGAAAGATCCAGAGCTGTTTGTGCAACTAGCAGCCTTCTTAAAGTTTTGTTGCTACTACTGAGGCAGGAAGCCTTCTCTTAAAGAACCATGTCATTGTTTCTTTTAGTAAACAAAGCAAATCTTAAAAAAAAAATAGTACCTGCACACTACTTTCATGGATGATGGTAAAGGAGGCCAAAAGAGGAAGTCAGACATCCTGGGACTGGAGTTGCAGATGGTTGTGAGCTGCAGATGGTTGTGAGCTGCCTGTGGACACTGGGAAACTTTTGAAGTGTTTGCTTGACTTTTCTAGGTTTACAAGCAACAGTGTGAAAGCAGTAAACCAGCAAAATGAAGTAAACACCAGTTTTCTAGACAAACAGTGCGCAGAGGGTTCAAATCTTCTTCCATATTTTAAATCAGAGTGCTTTCTGTCTCATCTGGTGAAGTGAGGCATTGAACCTGTCCCTTAACTACATAATTAACTTTTTATTCTCTTCTGGGTGTAAAATGTAAATTCTACCTCAGATAAGGCAGATACTACTGTTTCTTTTCCTTCAGTTTCTAAGGATTTATTTTATTTTGAATTATGTTTCTCTCTTTCTCCCTCCCTCAGTGTGTGTGTGTGTGTGTGTGTGCTGTCGAGTTCAAAAGTTGGTGTCAGATCCACTGGAGGTAGACTTACAGGTGGTTGTCAATCATCATCAGATTTAGGTGCCTGGAAATGATCTTGGGTTCCTTGGAAGACCAGCAAGTGTTCCTAAGCACTGCAAAGCCTCTAAAAACCTCCCTTCTCTACTTAAGATTTATTAATTTTTAGTTTACGTGCAGCATAAGTTTCTGCATGTATGTATATCCACCACTTTGACACTCAGGACATTGCTTAAAATGTGGCATGGCTAAAACAATCATCTGATATGTCAGGTCACAAATATAAACATGAGACACATAATCTGTGTAGTGAGAGTCAGTTTCTCATGAAAAGGAAACTCAGCTGTTAGGAAGCAATTATGAGTACATAAGTAGGAAAATAAGAAATTTGAGATTTATACCATTGTAACTCCAAGTTAGTGCAGGGGTCTTCATCAGTCAGAGATGTAGGCTGTATGAATACAAGACATCAACTTAACTTAGCAAATCTGGTGGGTCTTGTGTTTTATGCCACTCAGTCTGTGCCATCTGCCTTTTATGGATTATTATCTCTATGTCTCACACTTGAATCCACCCTCTAGGGTTTGCTCTGCACTCTTGCTTCTGCCTTGCATGAACTCTGAGCTTCAGTTCCTGCCACTCTCTGCTTTTGTTTCCTTACATGGAAATGATATGAGATAGCATCTTCTTTAGTGAACATTTTCACAGCTGAGCTGATTGGCTAGTCTAAGACTTGGCTGTCTTCAGACATACGCCCATCACACCATCTGTGACAATGACAGTAGTGTCTCATGCATTACATAATGGTTCCTATGGACTGGACTACAATTTAGTAGTCCATCAGCAGGACATGACTAATTAGAGTCGTGGGCAAATTATGGCATCAAAATTGCTATATTGAGTAGAGCACAATGATATGAGAAATATCACAATTATCATATTGCACAGTAAGGTGACCACTCATTTTCTACACATTGATTGAGCAATGTCACAGAAAAGAACACACAAACAAGCTATTTTCTGGCAGTAAACTTGAAAGAGAATATTTAAAAAAGAAACTCTCATAGCAGAATAAATGTCATATGCACAATTAAAATTAGATGCCAGGTGCTGTTTTTGGTTGGGAAAGACAGTCACTCTTAGATGGGGATTACTGAGGCAAACATGAAAGAATAATATTAGTAAGTGAATATTTGGGGCACACAATACAGGTTACTTCAGTAATTGTAAGAACTTGCAAAAACGTGATATCTGGTTACAGGATACTGGCTGTTGTGCAGAGGGTATTTATTTCTTGGAACACAGTCCAAGAATGGAGTTTCGTGAGGATTCTCAGTGCTTGTGAGAAAATTCCAAGAAAACAAGAACCAGGGTCTTGAGACCTCAGTTTCTTTAAAACACAGAACTGTCTTGCAATGTGTTTCCATGCTCCTCCCAGGTATATGGGGAGGAGTGAGTTTACCTCAGCTGTTGTTATTCATGGGCCTCTATGGAAAACAGGCTTTTGCCACGTGTAGCTTGTCCTTGTGGCTGAACACTTTACTCCTGTGATTCTTCTTAACCTTCAGAGTAGAAATTGCCTGGTGCTCTGAATAAAGTCGACAATTGCAGGAGATTTAGTTTGCCTCATTTTTAGACCTTGCTTTCCTGGATTCCTGGCACCAACTACAGTAGAAAACATTTCCAGAGAGCTAAGCTTCTACAGTGACAGCCATGGAGTTTAACCTAGGTGGGGTGGTGATTGACTGCTCAGAAAATTCTTAAAAGGAGAAACCATATGACCTAATTTACATGAAAAAGGATTTATGCTAAGCATGGTGGTTCACATCTTTAATCTCAGGTTAAAGAAGCAGGCAGTTATCTGTTGTTTCCAAGTTCGAGACCAGTGTGGTCTATCTACATAATGAATTCCAGGACAGCCAGGGCCACAGAGAATGATCCTGTTTTAGAAACAAACAAAACAAAACAGAAAAAGTTCTTTACAATTGTCTTTAGTTACATGTATGGGGCTGTGTCTTCATGCAAGTATATGCATGTGAATTTAGGTGCTCATGATAAATTGGTGGTGTGCGGTGGAGCTGGAGGGATGATATCTGAGGTTGACCTCTGGCCTCCACACACATGCAGGCATGTAAGTCATATACATATGTACACTCATGAGCACACGTGTAAGAGACATTGATATTAAAATTAGCTTTGAGCAGCCAGATATGCAACAATATTAATTAGCAAGTAGAACACACCAGTATGTAAGAACCTTACTGCCATGCTCCCTTCCATGATAATACACTAAATTTTTGAAACTGGAATTTCTGCCAGCTCCAATTGAATCGTTTCTTTCAAAAGAGTTGCCATGGCCATGGTGTCTCTTCAGAGCAATAGAGCACTGAGACACAGAGGAGAGAGCAAAGGGGTAGATAGATCATTAAGGTTGGAGATAGAAATTCCTAGAGCCATTAGTGGTCAGATAAAAAAAAAAAAAGTATCAGAATGAGGCAGGGTGGTTCTCCATAGAGAGCAATGAGAAATAAGAGAGTCCTGGAGATTCAAACCAAGGGAGTGAGCGACTGATGGAAAGAGGGTGGTGAGTGAGGTAGGAATAGGAAGGGAGCAGAGGAGAATATTCGAGAAGAGTGCCTGCCAGGCAGAAGAGTTCTGTGACTCTAAGTAGATGCCAAGGAAAGAAAGTGTTTCTAAAAGGAGGACGGCACAGAGGATGAGGTAGTATGTTAAGGAAAATCAGTTGAGGAAAAGTTATTTGGAAATGTGAGTAAATTTTAGAATAGAAAGAAACAACCATCAAGCTACTTAATGGGGAATAATTACAACATCGTTTTGCACATGGAACAGAAGTGCTAACGCATATTGGGGTTGTTTTATGTGGACTAGTTTGAAAAGATAGTAAGATAAGCATTGAAAAGGCCCAAAATGTTCAACTTGGAGGTGTCTTCAAGGCTAATCAAAGATGTTCATGGTCTTTTTTTTTCTTTGTTCAGCAACTAATGAGAGTCTCCAGACTTTAGAGACGAGACGTTTCTGAATTCATAGAAATTTAAGATGAATCGACAGTATAAAACTAAAAGAAGAAAGTATAAAGTTGAGGCAAACAAAATATATTTTGATAAAAGACATTTAGCAGGTTAGGCTTGGCTGATTTATTAAATGTTAATACAAAATACATAATTTCTATCAATTTTGGGTTGAACTGGTTAAAAGCAGATAAAATTATTGATCAAAAGGGGAAGTCAAACGGGGAAGATGATTTTGTCTGTTCTGTTGAGGAGGCATTTTAAATTAAATATATAATTTTTGTTAGTTGCTTAAGCATTTCATTTACCTATACAATGTATTTTGCTCACCCTTTCTACTGACTCCTTCCAGATCTGCTTTCCTTGACCCAATCCCTTTACTTCCCTACCGACCCAGAGTCTAATTTGTGCTGGCTATGTCGTCATGGGTGTGGGGCCATTTAATGAAGCATTATCTGCCCATATCTTTAAGCTGACAATCCTTCTTTGGAAACCATCAACTGTCAATGACTCCTTAGGTAGAGATCCAGGCTTGTCAGCTCCTCCTGTCGGATGTACTTTGTAAAAGCAGAATAAATCACTCAATGGAAGAGTTTAAAGTTATTTAATAAAAATATTATTTGTAAATAAATTCCTCTATAATTATTGTTGTTACTATTATTATTAATACTATTATTACTAAAATTATCAGTAGTGTCTTGTTTCATCAGAGATTCATCTATTTCTTTTTAACTTTTGCATAATATTAAGGCTAAATCCAGTCATTCTCTGTTTACTCTCTAAGCATTTTAGTAGATGTCTTCAAACAAGAGGTTTAAAACACCACAGCCATAATGACATACATACTAAAATTAATATTCCTGTAACATTATTGAATGTTGCTTAGAGTTTCTGCCTCACGTATGTCCTAATATTTTTGTATGCTTGTAGGAATTAATGTTTAAATTACACAGCCAATTCCTTTTTTTAAAGCTTGTGATATGGTGTAGCGCACATAGAAAGAGACATAGGATATATGGAAGACATGAGGCACAATTATGAAGAAATACTGGCACCCATAAACACAGCTCCAGAGCTGAAACTGATCGGTGCTGGCAATTCACCTTCTTTGATTTTGTTGTTGTTATTTGGTTCTTTTGTTTAGTGTTTCTCTCTCTCTCTCTCTCTCTCTCTCTCTCTCTCTCTCTCTCTCTC
Organism: Microtus pennsylvanicus; assembly: GCF_037038515.1. Classification (NCBI taxonomy): domain Eukaryota; kingdom Metazoa; phylum Chordata; class Mammalia; order Rodentia; family Cricetidae; genus Microtus; species Microtus pennsylvanicus. Next base: position 68,795,347 of record NC_134592.1, read on the forward strand.
TCTCTCTTTTTTTGCTTGAGAGAAGATTTTTCTAAATTTTTTTGTTTACTCTTTGACAATTTTTGTGCATGCTTATAATGTATTTTGATCATTTTCCTCCCTCCTTCTCAGCCTCCCTCACTATTTCATCCTGTTGAACCCTGATTCCTTTTGACAAACCTCCCAAATATTTTCATTTGTTTTTGCTTTGTGCCCCACTGAGTGTAGTTCTGGTTGCTTGTGCATGTATGAGTGAGAATATTTACAGGAATATGGGCAACTATCCACTGGCTACACCTCTGAAGAAAATGCCTCATAGGAAAGGGTCATTGTAAACAGCATCTCAATAGTTTTCAGGAACTGACTTTGTAACTTGATAATCATGAACTTGAATCCATCTTCCTGCCCTGATATCTTGAATATATGGATTTGCGTCTGAGTTGCCATGCCCTGGAGGTCTATCTTCTTGCTGCCCCTGTCCAATTCGTGTGGTTTTTCTGTGAAAAGCTAACACCACACTGGCTTTGTACTTATTATTCTCTTGCTTTCTTTTCTTATTTTTTAAATACAGTTTTACCACATATGCATGTGTCCTTAAACAATATGTTGTTTACTTTTGCTTGTTTTGAAGCTTTAGAAAAATAACACATAATGTGTTCTGCTTCCTTTTCCCTCAACATAATGCATCTAAAGTTCATCCATATTGTTGGTGTGGCTGCAGTAAGCTCTTTTTTACTGCTATATAATCTTTCCCAGAATGCTTTCATTGTTTGCCAGTTTTACTCATGGGTAGCAGGTTCTAATGGACAATTCTTAAGAATAATGGATTTCCTGTAACGTAGTATGAAAGTTCAGACGGTTGGAGCCTAGGAATGGACTTGCTTCAATATTTGCCAACTTTAGCTTTTCATAATGATGTCAAAATGCTTTAAAAAGCAATTACATCAATTAATGTTGCCACTGAGAGTTTATTAGAATCTTCAGAGGTCAGTGTATTTTTGCCAGAGTAACTTTTCTCATATCCTGTCCATTTTATTGGTAAGATAGTATGACTAGTAAAAAGTGTGTTTCTAATGTGCTTTCCCCCCTTGAGAACTAGTGAGATTTAACATTGTAACACACAAACATTTAACATTAAACCTTTCGTATACTATGAAATTTTGAGAACAGTTAGGGGTACAGAGTGAGATTCTATCTCAGAAAACCAACAAATGAAGGATAGATAGATGATAGACATAGATTATAGATACAAGATAGATAAATGATTGCTATTTGATAAATAATAGATAATAGCCACCATGTGGCTCCTACTATCCTTGAATCCATAATATTCCTGATTACTCTCCAGAGTGCTGATATTACATATATCATGTAGGTTTTCTCATGCTGGTGATGCTGGTTTTGTTTTTTTGAAATAGTCCTGGCTGTCACCATCTGAAACTTGGAACTCACTGTGTAGAACTGTGTAGATCAGGTTGGCTTAGAACTCACAGAGATCCACCTGTCTCGATTTTCTTAGTTCCAGAATTAAAACTGGAAACTACCATGCCCACCTTTCAAGATTTTTGGCTGATATGATGAATATTTCTATCACCTCACTCTCTTTTTTTGGAGACTGCACCAGATATGCCATCTACTTATTAGTTGCATAGTACTCACCCTTCCTATCAGACTGGCTCTATTAGTGACAGGTGATGGTTAATGAAACACTTACTTTACATAAAAATAATCCCAAAGTGAATGAATAGCGATGTAAAGGAGGTACCAGAAGCTAAATAAGGAATAAGTATCTATATGCGTGTAGCCGTATATCCATATATATCTCTCTGTGTGTATACACACACACACACACACACACGGGAAAGAAGAGGCAGGGAGATTGAAGTACTAGCAGGAGTTTCAGGTACCTACTTGGGACATATCTGCCATGAATGATGGGAACAACCATGTAGCACCAATTGAGGCAGGTCTTAGACCACCCACCAGTGTCTTTATGTAGACTGCCGTAGAGGCTATGACTACAAACAAGCAGAAGGCTGACACAGTTTGGGGGAGGAACTGAAGTCTACACCTTCAGTGGATAAGATCAGTGGAAAAAATGATTCCTGTTAGAGGGAGTTTGAGCAACAGGTAATCTAGCATAATGAGTTCATGAAATAATCTAGAATATAGCCATTCTATATCTTCAGTCACAGCAGAGTGTTACAAATATCCATTCTATATCCTCGGTAACAGCAGATTGTTACATAGTCTGCATCCAGTGCATATCTGATGAGACAAGAAGCAGAACACAGTGAGGAAATATTTCTTCCCCTAAATTGCTTTAATCTATGCATTAAACAATTAACAGCATCTCATTAACTAGACCTTGTATAAATCTATGCTTGATCATCTTAATTGGTTATTATCCTATTAATTCTTCTGTGTATTGGCTTTTTCCTTTCCAAGTTTCCCTTCATTAGAGAAAGACAATAAAATAAACAAAATATGGTCATTAGCATATCAATCTAATCATTATTGAAAAAAGTGAGCTTTTTTTCTTAACTACCTTAAAAAAAGACTTGGTAGGGATTTGGCTGTGTTTACTCACACAACTTTTAACCATCATACATGGTTGTTCAATGGGCAACACACTCTGTAGAAGCCTGACTTATGTACTTCTCAAAGGAGCTCTGGAAGCAGGTATCACCTTAGAGCAGTTAACTACACATGCAAAACACCTCACATCCCTGCAATAACATCACACGAAATAAACACTGTGGTGTGCATTTCTCAAGTCAGTAAAAGCGTCCATTCATCACATTCCAATCACATGGACTGAAGGCAGTGCCCACTGCATTCTAGACAGGAGAGCCTAACATTTCCACTTCACTCCAGTTACATCATGTTCTGTTGGTTATGGGATGGAATTGGGCCTCCATCTGTTGTAATCAAAGGAGTGAGGCCTAATATAATTGCTGTTTTCCCCAAGAATCTCTATAGAGAAACCAGATTTTGTTCTAAATGCCAAGTACAATCTCTACTGGTACTGGCAGTCTGGGACACTGTGTTGAGTCAAATGATTATATGGAGGGGGGAAAAGTTCAGTCATGTAGAATAGAGCTTCAAGCTCTGGTGAAATCTACATTTAGAGCCAGGTATTATTTGTTGTTAAATGTTGCAGGAGGCCACTTGTACTTTCTACTGGGCACAGTAAACCTGTGGAGCTCCCTCTTCATGTTTATAGCTACACCTTTATCACCATTTAGTAATTCTTCCTATTACAATTTTCTTGTTCAGATCACTGTAGTTTCTTTCTCCTTTTGTTTTGGTTCAGTTGGATATATTCTGTTTATGAGTGAGATTTCTTCCACATTAGTTTGGATAAACATCTTGCCCGTGGTCATAAGAGCTAGCTGCACACAAGTAGGGTGCATCCCAAGACTTTCTTCATTTGAGATTCTGGTGTTTCGGAGCTTATCGTTCCCCTCAGAACTTCGTGAAACTAATGTAAAGATCTACAACTGCCTGCATTTGCCAATATGCAGGACACTTAGATCAGTTTGGATGAGCACAAGGTTTGACATATTTGTCAATAATCCCAGGAATAATTTTGCATAGTATAACGTTTAGCAGCCACAGGAGAAGGGCAAACCAAGATAATTAAGGTTAAGGGTATGTGGAACAACTGACTCAGAGAAACTTAATGTGTCGCTATTTCTATTTTAGCTTTGCTCATGAATCAATGAGCTCTGGCAAAGGTATGTAAAGGAATGTATTTTAAAATAAGATTTGGCTGTTTGGCTTGAGGAATTTTTAGCCTTGCTGGTTAACCTGTCCATCTGGAAAACTTGCTATTTTTCTTGTGTACAGCATAAAATCTGGGAATGTCATTCAATTTCTTAGGAAAAAATGTCACAAAATAGTATTCGTGTTTATTCAGTTACTGATTCTGTTAAAAAGAATGTCCAACAAATTCTGCAGAGTCACTCATGGAAATTAGACTATTTTAGTATCAAAAAGTATAAAACATGGGAAGTATGCATGGAAGTGTTATACCCCTTTTCTATTACCTCTATAAACGTACCCAGTCACTAAGCACAACAATGGCATGTTCAAAATACACTGCACCATTTACTTTTTGGTACATACAGACCAAATTTTCTTTTTTTAAAAAAGGACATAATGGACCACATCAGGGAAAATTTAATACAATAAAATTTTAAATTATGCAGATTGTGTTAACAATAAAGAATTAAACGCAGTCTGACAATAAATAATTATGTTGCAATACTAGAGAGCCAAGCACAATAATTTTCTGTAGCTGACTCTTTACAGATAAGCGTCTTGCAGAAAATAGAGATGAAGAGGAGCTAGGCTTAGAAGAGCTGATTAAATAGCATAGAAAGGAATCAATATAGTATTTACAGGGATCAGAAAATTAGTAGCTAAATATTAACCTCCTCAAGAAAATGTGGCTAGCTCATGCCACGTTAGAGAAGGACTTTGAATGGAGATAGACATACAAAATTACAGATTAGTAATTTTCTCCTTTTATACTTAAAAATTTCAAGATCAGAAGATCAGATTGTGAATAAATAATCAAATATGAGTAAATCTTTTAAAATGACTGAAATGTAGTCTTGAAAAAGCATTCAAGCAAAGTCTGTGCTGGCATTATGTGGAGGTGAGAAGAGTAACGGCCTGAGTAATTTTGGTCGGGAGAAGTGGGGAACCAATTTGGGTGACCACAGAAATGCTTTCTCCTGAATTAAGTCAATAGTTTTCAACTGTGTTCTTTATATGGCTTAATGATTTTCTAAATCTATGCTAATTCTAACAAAATGCTCTTAAAGCAGTATATTTTGAACATTTACTTTATTTTCAACACATTATTTATAAGTACCGTGATACAATTAAAGTACAAGCTACAGGAGTTTAAAATCCCAACAGTTCATCCAAAGTGAAATACAAAGAAAGTGTGAATATTCCTCATAGATTTTTGGTGGAAAATGGAGGTTAAGAAAAGATGCCAGGAGAAAATTCTAACATCTAACATAGGGCCTACATAAAGAAACTTCTGGGAACAGCACAAGAATGCATACATCAAAGTGACGTCTTGGTTAGTAATGTAGCAGGTGGCAGGCTGCTTACTAGCATACAGGAAGTCCTGGCTTTAATCTCCTACAAGAAATAAAACCAGGCATAGTGCTGCATGTTTGTAATCCCAGTCCTCAGTGATTGGAAGCTGGAGGATCAGGAGTTCAATGTCATCCTCACCTACACAGAGAATGTGACGGCTATCCTTTGCTGTACAGGACCCTGTTTTAAGTAATAAGAACAAAATGAAGACCCACTAACATTATTATGCCTTGCATTTATTAATAATAAAGTTCCTCTGTATATTTCTATAACCAGTAGATAGTGTTGCACAAAGAATTCAGTTATTCCTTAGGAAAATTGGGCCGAAATTTGAAACATAATAAATGAATTCAAATGTTATCTACTCCCACTTTTGTTCTAAATCTCAGGAAGCCATGTCTCCCTAGCATAGCACACAGCATGGACTGAAGATACACTTCCATTGTGCTCCACGTCTCATTGCCAGCAGTGACTTGGATGATTCTCTTAGCTTGCTGCCCCTCAGTTACCGTTTATAAAAGGAAGAAGCGATGTTTATCTCATAGGATTATGTGAGGATCAAATCAGCATGTAGGAAGTGCTTGACTCATCATCCTAACTGGAATTAGACTGGAATTTTGTCTATTCAGTAAACTTTCAAGAAGAGTCGTTTAGGTATGGTGGGCATCATTGACTATCATAAGTATTATTGTAATTTTTTGGGTTACTCATACCTACCAGATTAAGTTATATTTTAACCTTTTATGTAATTATATTAAATGCTCAAAACTTATGACTGCTCTCTGATGATTAGGCCTTCAGAAATAGTTGGATCTGGATTCTCTCAGTCTTCATACTTATTTGAGCCCCTTCACTGTTTATACCAGTGTTTATCCCATGGGTTTCTCCTGAGAGACTCATCTTTGCTGCACCTGTTTCTCTATCCACCTGGCTCAGGAAAACTTTTAAATTTTCCAGTATTTTAGAGACAGTTCTAAAAAGTTCTTCAAGAACGTTTGCACTCAAAAAATAACTTTTTGATTCTTTAATCAGAAATATTGATTTCCATTCCTAATTAGGCATATCAATCAGTAGATATTGTTCTTGTTGTTGACTTCACATGGAAGAGGGAGGTGACATAAACAAAGCACAATTAGTCTGCCTGGACGGGGCTTCCCTAAGCTTTCAAATGACCAGCTCGATCTCATCATTCATATCTCAGTTCTGGTGTTGCCTTCTGTAGATGCTGCTTTGACCAGTCCATTTAAAAGCAGTACGTACCCTGTTACATTGCACATCAACTATTTTTCATAACATGTACTTTTATTTGAGAGTATCTTTTCCATGGCTAAGTTTATTTATAAAGATGCCTGCATCACTTTTCCCCTTTCCCAGCCTCTATGACATTGGCAAAACGCTTACCTGGCAGTGATATTTTCTCATTTCCAATACGAGCCTGAAGGGCTCCAACACATCAGAGTAATTGTTGTGCTCTTGATACAGTAAGTACTTTAGGAAAGCCTTCTCTTCTGAGGGCCATTGGACTATATGACTTTTGGATTCTGAAACTAAATCTGTTTGTCAAGAAGGAAATAAAAGTTTGAAGGGAATGGAATTAGCACAAAAGAACCAGAGAGAGAACTTGGGGGAAACATCTAAAAAATATAATGAGAGAATTTTATAACTTGCTAAATTATTTTGATATCAGATAGAGATGAGAGACTTGAGTCAGTGACCTGGAGACTAATCAGGGAAGTTTGTCTCCTTTGAACAACAAAAAGGAAGGAAGACACCTGGGGAAATGAACAGAATGTCAGAGATACATATGTGTGAAGAAGAATATGATATTCACGTTGATGAAATCCCAGAGCAGGAGAAATACAATAAGACTGAATGAGTTCTCAAAGAAATAATGAATGGAAATTTTCCAATCAGGGGAAGAGACCCAAACTCTCAGATCAAAGAACTGAAGTGAACCCCAACAAGCGTAAAATGGAAGCAGTACATACAAAGACAACCATAATTAATCTTTAACAGCCAGAGGGAGATGAACTTATTTCAAGGACTTTCTTTCCACCTTTTACCATGAAGGTCAGAGTTAGTCGTGCAGTATATGTCAAGTGGGGAAAAAAAAAGTTGTCAATGGTGAATTGCATATTCAGAAAAATTAACCTTCAGAATTAAAGGGAAGAACACATCCTCAGAAAAAAGAAAACCTAAGACATTGTGGTATTGATATTCATTCAAACAGAAAAGCAGTGATTTAAAATTAAATCTTGGGGTGTTAGGGTTGAACAAAGAACAAGAGACAAAATGAGAAAAAGAGTACATGGGTCAGGCTGCCCTTTCATCATGAATGCTTATGTCTGTGCTTGCTGACTGAAACAAAGTTAAGTCATCTGTTTGAGCCAATCACTGCTGCTGTAACAAAAACAGTCTACGTCTGGACATTTATAAAAATTTACTTCTCGGGTTCTGGAGGCTGGAAATATCTATAGTAAAGTTCTGTAGAACTGTCATCTGTTAAGAGCTTGCTCTCTGCTCCCAAGAGAGACTTTGCAGCAACATAGATGCTTTATCCCCTAATAGTGCAAGCCACAAGTGATCTCCCTTTCACAAGTCTGGTGAGGGTGCTACCACATTGGGCAATGATCTTACCGCATTGATTTCAATATATGAGTTAGGGAAAACATGTTAATACCAGAGAACTAGTGTAACTACATAAGACTGATATAAACACACACACTCACACACACACAGACAGACACACACACACTCACACACGCACACATACAGATACACACACAGATACACACACACACAGATACACACACACAGATACACACACACAGACACACACACACAGACACACACACAGACACACACACAGATACACACACAGAGACACACACAGAGACACACGCACACACACAGACACACACACAGATACACACACAGATACACACACAGATACACACACAGACACACACACAGACACACACAGATACACACACAGATATACACACACAGAGACACACGCACACACACACAGACACACACACAGACACACACACAGACATACACACAGACACACACACAGACACACACACACACAGATACACACACAGACACACACACAGACACACACAGAGATACACACACAGATACACACACAGACACAGACACACACAGACACACACAGATACACACACAGATACACATACACACGCACGCACATACAGACACACGCACAAACACACGCACGCACACACAGACACATGCACACACAGACACACGCACACACACACACACATTTACATGTGTAGATATGCATATATCAGCAGCCTCCAAAGGACATTTGGAAACAAGTGGTTGTGTTAATGAATAAAAATCTTTCCTTTTTATGACCACAGTAACACTTCCTCAGGAGTTTCTTACTACTATGACTAAATGAGCATTGTTTTGAAACAATTGCTTAAGAATGCCTTATAATTGGCGTAAATCACAGAGCAGTTATAGAAGCAAGAGTGGAAACTTGGTGTGACAATCAGCTATTCTATATCCAGTTCATAGTAAAATATTTGATAAACTTTGGTCTGTTTTCCTTACACCGATAGAACTAGAGACCAATAACCATATTTGAATCGGTACCGTCTCTTAGACTTTTCATTTATTTTAGAAAAGGAGCTAAATAGAGCATAAAGGGACCCTATGTGGGTGTATATCTCTTTGAAAATCTCTATGGGAATTCTGAGAGAAAAATCAAAGACTTCGTGGTGCACAGCAAGGCAAGCTTAGGCCAATGTCTGAGGTGATGAAATTTAAGAAACGGATTTTCTGGTTGATTCTCAAAGTGGTGGTGACTTTGGTCTGTAACATGAATGAACATAACAGAATTCAAATCATTCAATGATGTGTCAAATGACAGTATACAGTAGCGGCTTCCCCCAAAGCCCAAACTGTTCATAAAAATGACCTGGTATGCCAAACAAAAAGACAGAGTATGCATCTAAGTCTTGCCAAAAGCCTTTTACCTTTGCTGAGGGAAGTAGAAAAAAAATAAAAGTCTTAAATGGCTCTTGACAAAACTTAATACATATTTTTGGTTTAAATTCCAATGCTTACCAGCTGTAGCTAGGGCCACTAATGCTGTCAGTTTTCTTGGATAAAGTATATAGAATCAGTTTGATCCTCCAACTGAATTTCATCAGAACAAAGTACTAACTTGTATCCATAGCTGAAGATACAGAGACATCACTCTCAACAAAGATTTTATATTTCTCATTACACTAAATAGAAGTGGGCTAATAGAAATTGAATGAATGAGAAATGACAACAGCTGTTTTAAAAGATGCAAGTCACTTGGGACTGTAAATCTGCATTCTAAACTTATGTTTTATGAGAAACACTCAAGGACTGACAAGTAGTTTCCATTAGACACATTGTTATGGGTTTGTGCTGAAATTGGGTAACAGGAGAAATGTTGTGAGTCAGGGACAGACACACACACATCTGTCTACATATACACATATATGTATGTATATATATGCACACACATAAATATATATTTACACACACACACACACACACACACACACACACATATATATATATATATATATATATATATATATATATATATATATGTATACACACACACACACATATATTCTATGTAATCATTTTCTTTTCAATGCTGGACTCAATGGTCCCTAGACTATAGATACTTTTCTGAAGGTTGATGAGGCAAACATAAACAAACAAACAAACAAACAAACAATGTTTATTAATAACCTGAACTTAACTGAAAGAATTCTGAAGAGTTCAGTAAAGTGGATGAATCCTCCAGGTCTCCATAAGTCGGATCTGACAACAGCAAATATTTTGTTGCCTAGTTGATATGATCCCATTTCTGTATCCTCAGAGAAATTTGATGTCATTGGGACTGGAGTAAAGTAGAGAATCTCTAGCCTCTGTCATCTCAGTGAGAAAATTTTGTATTAATAAAAGATGGGAGGAAGGTGAGATAGTTATTGAGACTGTACAGTGAGTTAAGAGTGTTATGAAAGGAAAAAATGCTAATATACTTTCTCCCTAATGACGGTTTGTGGCAAGAACATAGAGTTCTTTTAGCGTTGCTTCCGATGCTCTAGGGGTGAGGCAGTGTGCTAAGAACTCATGCTCTTCTGAAGAACTAAAATCATGGTAGCAGCAGTCATCACAATACACAGGCATTCGTGAATGTTAATAAATAACCATGCCCCCAGTAGTTGCAGTAAGAAGAGGTATGATGACCACTGAATCAAACAACATTTATATGACTATGTTTTTAGGTTCCTTCTTACCAGTGTGAATCTGTTAAGAAAGACTCATGGAGAGTAGAAGCTTAGAGGAAATGTTTACTGAAGTTCAGGGAGCACAGATGCACAGGATTCTGAATGATAATTTTGTGACTATTATAACTAAACAAATGGTTAAACAAATAAGTGCTACTATAGTAGAAGAATACATGCTGATTGTCCCATTTGTCATTGTAAATGGAGATTGCTCATTCATTTCCTGGCTGCCCAGACCCCAAAAAAAAAAACACACACACAGAAACTGTATTAATTACAACACTGTTCAGCCAATGACTCAGGCATATTTCCAGCTAGCTCTTACATCTTGAATTAACCCATTTCTATTAATCGTGTATTGCCACGAGGATGTAGCTTATGGGAAAGGTTCTGAGGTGTAGGTGGTTCTTCTCTCTATGTGTTATTTTGATTGGTTAATGAATAAAGGAACTGCTTTGGGCCTATAGCAGAGCAATAGGGAAACAGAGCTAGGCAGAGAAAACTAAATGGAATGCTGGGAAGAAGAGGGTATAATCAGGGAGATGCCATAGATTCGTAGCCAGAGGTAGACGTGCTGAAACTTTGCTGGTAAGAAACCACCTCATGGTGGTATACAGATTAATAGAAATGGGTTAAATTAAGATTTAAGAGTTATCCAATAAAAAGCTAGAGCTAATGAACCAAACAGTGATTTAATTAATACAGTTACTGTGTGGGTATTTAGGGGCTAAGCTAGCCAGGCAACCGGAATGAACAAGCAGCTCCTTCTCTTGCAACAGTTCTGGGTCCTTCTCCTTTGGCAGCTACAAGACATCTTATTGATTCCACCTACTCTCTATATCTCTTCCAACCTGGCTATATTCTGCCCTGCCATAGGCCAAATCAGCTTTATTCACTAGCTTTATTCATAAGAGAAACACATATACAAAAGGACATTCTACAACATCTTCTCTTTTCTGTCTAAATAAAAAGGAAGGTTTTAACTTTAACATAGAAAAATTACATATAACAAAACAGGTATCAAGGAAGAATTACACCTACAATATTTAATCTATTTATAAAAGTTTTACATCTAATTTATTTTTTATCATAACTAAGGAAAAAACTATAACTCTATCTGTCTTTAACTCTTCAAAGACCCCATAAAGGTACAATATTACCTAAATAAATAGGAAGTGCAGTGTAAGCAACTAACAAAGTTCTAGAATTGACAGAGCCATCTTGCTGCCTGTACAGTCACTCAATGTTCTTCTGTAATGTTGGGGCATCCATCTTCAGCCTACAGACCCATAGTATCCAACAAACTTTTCCATGAATCAGGAAATTTGAAAGACTCTTTTGACTATTGACAGTTTGTTAGTCACTTTCTTCTTCATCCTATAGAATGTCTGGCAGACTCTTTCATGATGTAGGAATCCTAAAGGACTGTTTTAGCTGCAGGCTGTTGTAAAAAGGTCATTAGTTTGTTTCTTGGCCACTCGGCAACTCAGACCAGAAATAATCACATCAAAACTATATTATTTAAAACACTGCTTGGCCCATTAACTCTAGCTTCTTTTTAGCTAACACTTGTATCTTAATTTAATCAATTTCTAGTAATCTGTGTATTGCCATATGGCTGTGGTTTGGCAGATAAAGTTCTGGTGTCTGTCTCTGGTAGGGTTACATGCTTCTCCTCACTCTTCCCTTCTTTCTCCCAGCATTCAGTTTATTTTTCCCCGTCTACCTAAGTTCTGCCATATCAATAGGCCAAGGCAGTTTCTCAGCACATCTGTCTCACTGCTTGGCCGATTAACTCTAGCTTCTTTTTGGCTAGCATTTATATCTTAATTTAACCCATTTCTAGTAATCTGTGTATCACCATGTTGCTGTGGCTTACTGGGTAAAGTTCCCAGCATCTGTCTCTAGTAGGGCTACATGGTTTCTCTCCAACTCTGCCTCCTTTCTCTCAGCATTCAGTTTAGTTTTCCCCACCTAGCTCCATTCTACCATATCAGGCCAAGCCAGTGTTTTAAATAATATAGTTTCTGTGTGATTATTTAGAGTCTGAGCTGATGGGCATCCAGGAAAAAACACTAATGGCCTTTTTACAACAAATTGGTACCCGCATGGCCAACTAAAATCCACTTAGCTTCCAGGTGGTTGGGAAAGTAGCTAGTGGCCTCCTCACAATAGTAGGCAAGTTCAGCAGTCATTTCTGTGGGTGCTACATGTTCAGTTCATGCAACATACCAACAAGCAGTCAAGGCAAGAACAGTTTTTACCCAAATGGTTAGAAAACTCCATAAGGAGCCTTTCCAGTGCCTATCATCCTCTTGAAGTAGTTGGTGCTGCCAAGAACAGGCACTGTTGAGAAAAGTCTAAGTTCTTAGAACCTTTTAATACTAAATTTCATAGGTCTTTGAAGTGATGAAGATTATCTATCTAACTGAAATACTTTGCTGTATAACTAGAAAACCTAACTAATATGACTAGAAGTTTGGCTATTATAAATGACTATTAATCGGTATTTCTTAATTACATATTACATTTTTGAAAGACCTGGACAAACACAATGCTTTAAACAAGAGCAGGAAAACATATACACAGTGTAGCAAATTGACCTTAAGTTTGTATCAATAGACCAATGTCCATACCAGTGTCATCATCTCTATATATCATATCCCCCTTTAGATGAAATCAAACATTTATAAGGAACCATTTTGGGAATTTGGGCATTGTTTTCTCCAAACTGTTTCATGCTTGTTTGCTGTATGAAGTATTTTTAGGATTCATGAAGACCTTTCTAGGGGTCCCACAGGTTATCACCTTCCATGAAAATAAAAGCAGAACCTCTTTTCCAAAGTAACATACACTTAGACTCAAATTTTGAAGTCAAAATACCTTTAAAATATATGTGTTGGTTTAGTTTAACAGTACCCAGAATCAAAAGTCTCTCTGCAGTCAAAAAAATTCTAAGAAAGCACAATAATATGCACAATCCAGATTCTCTGTGTATACTCCAACTTTCATTGGCTTATTTTTTAATCTATTACTTTTTAATATTTACTTTATTATCTCTACTCCTTTAATCTATGACTGTCTTTACTCTCTCCTCTCTCTCCAAGTCCTTGTAAATTTATCTAACACTGTGATCCATTAAGAGGTCTTCTTTTTCAGTCTGACTCTGTCTTTATTGAGTATCTGTAATCCTTTCCTGACCAGAAGTGCTTCTTAAAATGCTAAGCAGCATGGATAGGACTAATATGGCTTTGCTATTGCCTCTGCCGCATCCAATATGGTGGAGGTATGTTTATTGCCTGTTGACTGAGGTTTCTGTCCTGCCCAGCAGAGCAGCCTGAGCTCTTTGCCACTGAGGGATCATCTCTCTAGCCCTATCAGAATGTTCTTTGAGTGATGACTATTCAGGAGCCATTTGTTGTCTCATTTTCCACAGGGATTTCTGCTTGGGAATTCCAGTCTTCCTTTTAAATACAGTGAGTGATGATGAGTTTGCTTAACAGACTTATGGAATATGGGTGAAAGGTTTATTACTTTTTTTACACTCAATGATTAAAAGATCTATATGACATTTACAAAAATCTGAGATTTCTTTCCACTCATACTATATTTATGACTTCAAAGGTGAAATAATAATAGAATATTATGCTGTCACTTAAGGAGTCCTCTGTTCGTCAGTCTTTATGCTGTTAAGTCCCAAAGAAATCACAGAGAGGGCTACATTAGTCATAAACTGATTGGCCCAGTAGCTCAGGCTTCTTATCAATTAATTCTTATAACTTATATCACACCACTTACACACGTATATGCACACAAAAGAATGATAATGATTTGAGCTAGTTTAGTGTATATGTAGTTATTCAGATAGTTTTAAAGACTATGGAGTCATAATAATATGAAGCCTTTTCTTTCTATCATGAAGCACCTGAGGCAGGCTAGTTATGAAGTAAAGGAAATTATTGAGCTTAGAGTTTTGGAATTTCAAGGTTAATATTAGTAATACTCCTGTCTATTATTGTGTTCCGTAGTGGCAAGAGTGTATAGAAGAACAGATGACTCCTCTTTGAATCAGGAAGAAAGAAGAAAGATGCGCAAGGGCTTCCCCTTAGTGCACACCTCTTTAAGGTTCTTTCTCCTTGAAAAGGTATAATGATCTCTAATGATTATTTCCTCAGAGAACATGTTTACCTACAGTGATCAGTTATAGGGCAGGGATAATTTTCTACAGTGGTCAGCCAATCTGCTCTTTAAAACCTATATGCTATTTAAAAGGCTGTAAATCTTTTAAATGATATAATTTAAATGATACAACAAATGATTTCTTCTTTTGGACTGTTTGCCTGCTTGTATATTTTAGATAGTCCTTCACTTGTTCCAAGTTTTAAAAAATCATAAAATAAGGCAACATGTTAGCAAAGTTCTTATGAGATAGCTGTGAATTCACCTCTGCGGCATATACATACTCATGATAGCACTGAGCTTTCAAAAAAATTTCTTTTAAATTGAAATAGAATTATATCATTCCTTCTTTCCCTTTTCTCCCTCCAGTCCTTCCCTGTTATCCTTTCACCAATAGCTCCTGAAAGGACTCTAGCCAGCTCCAACATGTTAAACATGGCTCTGGCTGGCCTTGTCCTTCCCCCATTCCCTCTACTGTGTTTTACCATTAGATTACAGTCACCAAGGTCTGTTTTCTTATTTGGTCACTTCCTCCTCCTGGGGCTGAATACTGAAGCCCAGCTATCAAAGTATTGAAGTCCAGCAATCAAAAGCCTCCTTTTGGCTCACCTAATTAACACACTTAATTAAAATTAAACACCTCATCCTAGCCCAGGGTTTCCCTTTTTATCTTATAGACCACTATTTGCCTATGGGCCATGTCTTTCCCTTTTCTATCCAGAGGTAGTTCTTTGCCCCCATCCCGTCTCCCTTGTTCCCTTCCCTTTCTCCCTCATCTTCTTTCTCATACTTTGCCTCTTATTCACTGCCCTCTGTCTCTCTGGAGTAAATAAAT
The DNA here is from genome assembly GCF_037038515.1 of Microtus pennsylvanicus. NCBI lineage: Eukaryota > Metazoa > Chordata > Mammalia > Rodentia > Cricetidae > Microtus > Microtus pennsylvanicus. The sequence continues at coordinate 68,810,776 of NC_134592.1, forward strand.
CTCCTTTGTGCTGAGAACTTGGTCTTTGGGTGGCCTGAGCAGATATTTGACCTTAAACCTCCCATACCTGTCAAATCTGTCAGTTATTTTCTTTGATTGCTTTACTTTATTGATCAATTTATTACTGTTATAATAATAAATAATTTATATAAATATTTGAGACATGTTTTCACTGTGTGGCCCTGATGGTCTATGACTCTCTTTGTAGATTAGCTTGGAATTGAACTCACCGAGAAAAGCATGGCTCTGCCTCCCTAGTGCTGGCATAAAAAGCACGTATCACTAGGCCTGGCACAGCACTGAGGTTTAATTAATTTTTTTAGTTGTGAAACATTTACTCAAATCAAGTCATTAAAAAAACTTAATGTGAAAAGGAGATAGGAGTCAAACTTCTCCGATAAGGACCCTGTCTCACAGGAACCCAATTTACTCAGTTATTTATGGTCTCCATACTCTTGTTTCAATAAAATCTGTGTCTAAAAAGGCTTTCAAATTGCTAGAAATTCATTTAGCGCAATTAAAAACAAAACAAAACTGTGGAATCAACAATTTCCAATTTTATTTACTGACCCAAATTTCTAAGTAGAAAACTTGGTTTACATTTATTTAAACAATCTCCCTAAAAGCCTAGTCAACACTCTAGAGAATTTCTAATTAATCACTTAAAGGAATTAAATAAAAGGTCTTCTGTGTGTTGTCCTGGCAAATCTTAAGGGTAAAGTGACATAAAAATAAAGCAACCGAGGGTAGGGAGGTGACTTATTTGGCAAAATGCTTGTCATGCAATCAAGAGGGCCTGAGTTTGGTCCCAGCACCCTCCTCACTCCTCCCCTCCCCTTCAACCCTCTCCCATGGTCCCCATGCTCCCATGCTCAGGAGAGCTTGTCTTTTACTTTTTATTACTTCCCATTTATATTAGATCCATGGTACATCTTTCTTAGGGTCCTCATTTTTGTCTAGGTTCTCTGGGATTGTGATCTGTAGGCTGGTTTTCTTTGCTTTATGTTTAAAAACCACTTATGAGTGAGTGCATATATGATAGTTGTCTTTCTGGGTCTGGGTTACCTCACTCAATCCAGATTTCTTGGTAAAGCAGGGAACTTTTTCCAGGAACCTGCAGGTATCTGTAAGACAACTGGAACAGACTTACATCTTGGTGTCATAGAGTAAAGCTATCGCTTTAGGTTTAAAGGCATGGACATTTTAGAAGACAATTAAAGGGAATTGGAATCTCTGGATCTTTGAAGACACATCTGAAACCTGTTAATCCTAGACTATGAAGCCTGTGAAAGAGATACACCTGTGTGTATTTTTAGCAGAAAACAAATGAAAAGAGTAATGACCTACCACTACCTTAAGTCATCAAATGCCATTAGACGAATCTAAGAGTGATAAATGAGCAGAAATGAGATAATTCTTTTAGCTACACAGGCAATCCGAAGTTTCACCATACTAGTCTTTGGCGAACACCAGTCTTAGAAACAGCAGCCTTTAGCTGCTGAGTCCAGGAGCCCCAAACATTTTCCCTTGAAGGAGGGTTTAGTCTACCTGCTTTGGCAAGATGAGAGGATTCATCCTCCATGTATAGTGTCTAGGAAACTGGTGAGGTAGAAGGCAGCTTTTTGCTGTGTGAGTGGCTTTGCCATACCCAAAGGCAAGCCTCCAGGTGGAAGGTCTTATGTATCTTCTTGGAGGAGCTAGAGGTTGCTGTGGGAGCTGGCATGTCTGGGTCATAAGAAGCTCTTTTGTTAAATGCCATACTCTTAGTTCTACAAAGGCACTTGAGAACAGGTACCTTTACTTGCCAGGTGTATCCAAATTGACATGTAAGTTAAATTTAGACATATAGTTTACCCAATCAGTTACAGCTTACCAAAGCAAGTAAATGTAAGAAGGTTAGAAGGAGTATTTTAGTAAGTCAAAGAATTTTGGAGGTGGAATGTCTCTTTGGTAGGTCCAGCACACCTGGGTACTCTTACCAAAGATGGCACTGAAGTCAAAATGGCAGATATCCTCGAGTTTATATTTTTCCAGAGTTGTTGTAACCCAGAGTTATAAGTTTTAAAGATTTTAAAACAAGCATGCACACATACACACACACACACACACACAGAGACATAAGACAACCATACTGTGGTCACATTATTTACACATATAAATTAACAGACAGACAAACAAAACTTTTTGGGGAGAGAACCTGTAAAAACTGACCAACTTAAAATCCTGGTTTAGGTGGCAGAAGCCAGGGAAGCACACAGGTGATTCCATTAAGGACCAGGTCAGCAGATGCTATAAGGAAGAACAGAAACATAAGGATGGAACACCTATGCAGTTTTATAGTGGGAGGACTGGGGGGAAACAGACCCATTGTAGAGAGAATCCCAGTGTGACCATATTAATGCCAGGAATGCAGACAAACAATAAATAGCTAGATAAAGGGAGAGGGGGTTGGAAAGGGGGAACGGGAGTACAGCATCCAGAAACCATGGACATATGGGTGGTTTGTTTGTTTTATGTCATCAAAAATTTTTTGGCGTTAAGGGATGTAAGGTGTCAGATAGCCCCCGTTCAAAAGGATTTTTGTAAAAAGCAGTCCAAGGGCATTTTGGGATCTGACTTTGAATTGTAGGTGCCCATCTTGCAAGTCTATGCTGACACTCGAAACTCAAAGCCTAACTCAACACATCCGCTGTGATAGACTCTTGAGTCAAAAAACAGAGGGGTGTGGGAAATTCCTTGGAAGGACGCCTCCTACCTAAGTAACCTCACAGGAGCAGGGCAGATCCTTTCTCTCCCATATCCTGGAGCAAGGCAGGTCCTTGTCTAGTGAGGTCAGGTTGGCACCTGGCATAGCCTGTGACTTCAACAGAGTGCCCTACAAACTTATGAGACTCTGAACCTTAAGGCAATAGCTTGGAACAGGGAACTTACCCAGAAGAAGCCTATCTTAAGCTGGCAAAGAGCAGGTGAGGGTAAGAAAGGTGTTTTCCCAACATGCAGCCCTGGACCAGGGGGAAAAACAGCCCCCTCGGGGAGACCTCCAGATGAAAAGTTTTTGTGGCCCAACAAACCTCTCTGCTGATGCAATATTCTGCATCAGACCAAATCAAACTGAATTAGTAAAAGTCCGGGTTCAATGGATGCCAGCACTCCCAGGTGGCCTTCCAGGCCCTCAGAGAGGAGGTGGGGGAGGAAGACCAGGAAAACCACTGAGAGGGGAAAGAAAGACCGGGAAGTCCACTTGTTCATTCTCTGGGGGTGGGGTTTAAATAGCCTGTGGGAGTGGTCTTGAGCCTCTCTGAGAAGGGGCCACCTTTTGGCAGGCTTTCTTGGGGATGGTCTGGTCTGAGGCAACTCCCAGAGGAAGGGGCTTGGGATGGATCTTTCCACCCAAACATTCCCGACTTTCTGGATATATGGATGCCAGGGCCTGGGGTGGAGCCTTAACCCAAACAATATGCTATCCAACAAACAAACAAACAAAATCTCAACATCCAGAAAGATAAGAGAACTGCCTCAATGAAAGAGGATGTGGATATGCCTTGGGGAACTCGGCTGACAGTGTTTGGACGCCATTTTCACTTCTGTTTCCTTAGGCCCAGCTGGTACCGTTTCTCAACATACCTAGTAGAAAGGCAAGAGCAAAGATGCTCACAAGTTAGCTGACTCCCAGTGATGAAATGATGAACATGTGACTGCTAATTGCAATATTTTATTTCCAGATGTTTAAATAACTGAGAGCTCTCAGACAGCATGGAAAATGGTCAGAAACAAAGCAAACATCAAAAAAGAGCCTATTTTGGAGTTTGAAAAATAGGAAGTTATCATAAATGAGAGGCTATTAAAAAAATTGTAGTGATGGGAACACGTGGTAGATGCACTAAGAAACGAAACCTCCAGTTCAGCTTTATCTGCGAAAGTGCAGCTCACTATATTGTGAAGCTAGGGTAATAACATATATACTAACCCTCTGTTACTACTGTGAAATTTAAGAAGTCAAAGACAGAACTTTAATTTAGTGATTTCTTAAATAAGTACAATAGTTTTCTGATAAAGGCACATAGTTCTTTGTTAATATTCTTCTATAGTTCCTTATTTTTTCAAAGAACATTCCAACCATGCAGAATATTGCCGTATCCTTTCAAAATAATACATTTTTAGTCTTTGAAAATTTTATACATTTATATATGTTTTGATAATATCCAACCATCACTACCTCCCTTCAAATTCTCTTAGTACTTCCCACACAGCAGTGGCATGATGGTTACGAGGGAGACCAAGTGCCTTGAAACTGGCTGTATGGCCATACACTTCCCTCCTACTCTCCTTCAAATCCATGCTCTCTTTCTAAAACATCTATGTATATACTTATATTTTTTTAAATACAGTGTGTTGAGTCATTTTAATGTTACTTGTATATGTGTTTTAAAGGCTGACCATTTGGTACTGGACAGCCAAATGATATACTATTCTCTGGGGACGACCATCTTTCCTTCTTCCTTCCAGCTTTACTCAGTTACCCATAACTGTGTGGGGTTGAAGTCTTGTGAGCTTTTTGCCACCAACTCTGGCCATGTTCATTGGAGTCAACCTTGCTCAGCTCACATTTGGGTGGTCATGTTGGTGAGACTTTATGGATGTAGCTTCTGATATTACTAGAAGACACGATCTCACAGTAAATTTCCCAGTCCTCTGGCTCTTACAATCTTTCTCTCCCCTCTTCTGTAATGGTGTCCCTGAGCTTTAGGTGTGGATTTTCCGAGTGTTAGTTGTAGGAGGGTCCTGAAAAATCTATCCACTGGGACTGGGCTCCAGACTCCGGAATTTTGACTGGCTTTTACTTCCTGTAGTGGTCTCTGTCTATTAATATTCTTTGATGATGTGTGAAAACTGCACTTATGTCTGAAGACTTGAAGACCCACCTAACATTGTCTCCACACTCACACAACTTTGGTTCCTCATTAAAAAAATGTATCAAGCCATTTTGTTGTTACTTTTATCTTCAAAGGCAGTGATTCTCAAACTTTCTAATGTTAGGACCCTTTAATATAGTTCCTCATGTTGTAGTGACCCCCAACTGTACACTTATTTTCATTGCTTCTTTTCATTTTCATTTGCTACTGTTATGAATCATAATCTAAATATTTTTTGGGGATACAGGTTTGCCAAAGGTGAGACCTATCTGTTCTAAGGATTAGACACATAGTTTTTGAGAACACCCTTAAAAATTATATTTGTCTATGGGTGTTGTATCTGCAAGTGTATCTGTCTAATCCATGCATGTCTGGTACCTTCAGTAAGCAGCGGCCAGAAGAGGGCACCAGATCCCGTGAAACTGGTGTTCCGAACAGTTAGTGAGATGTCATGTAGGAGCTTGGAATTAAACCCAGGTCCTTTTCAAGAGCATCAAGTCCTCTACTTCACCGTCTCCCCAGTCCCTAAATATGCCTTTTGTGCTCTGACACAATGGAAACCCACATTTCAGAGAATGACCTCACTAGTTTGGTCTACATTACACACCCTAAGTCCATTTAAAAAGAATTATCAAGTACATACATGCCAATCACAGCACACTTCAATGCATTAAATAATTTTAAAAAAACCTTGTTTTCCTCTTATTTCAAACAGCAAGATAAATGTCTAATAAAATCTTGGACCATATAAAATCAATTATTTTTCTCAATCAAATTTTTCATAGGAAATATTTCTGTTTCAAATAGCTATCATTTTTTTCCATGTAACTAAAATTGTTATATTCTGTCTTTGGTATTTTTTGATATTGCCAAGAAGCTTTTGCATTCTTTTGTGAGACACAAAGGAGAGAGTAAACTGAAAATGTAAAATGTTACCTATTATTATATTATGTATATTTGTAAGTGCATTCCTGACTGCATATAGAATGGTAGAATGAAATACAGACTATAAGTTATAAGAACTAGCTTTTAATCTATGACTAACTCATATGATCTTAGTTCTTAGAAACGTTGAGTTCTTATAAACTAAATAGATTTTGTCAGTTGTAAAACTATACTATTTTATATGATGACATGCATACACACCCAAGTTAATAAATTACCCAAATTAAAAATATAAGCAGAATTATTGATTAGATTGTATTAGCAGAGAATGGGAAGCTAGCCTATTGAAAAGAGATATTTCTAGTACAAAGAGATTGTTGCCAAGAGGAGAAGTAGAATCATGAAGGTCATCATGTACCTGGCCAATTGTATAAGCAACTGAGGAGCAGACTTCTGACCTAGCCACAAAAATGTGTTTGGAGACAGGATCAAAGACCCAGTGATAGAAGGAGAAATGGCAAAGAGTGAACTTCAGGAGGACATCACAGAAATGAGCTTTCTCCTCTGGGAATGAGCTTTCTGAAATTTTGAGGACCATAAAAATGCTTTAAATACATCACTGAAGGGCTTCTTCAGAGGGGACTCAAATCTACAGTTTAAAGTTTGCTAGTTGAAAGTGGGAGGAAAAAAAAGGTTTTGTTATGTAACTGACTGTGTTGGCTTGGGAGACCTTTGTGGCTATGGAAATGTTCAGCCTATAGAACCACATGGCATGGCAATTCCAGGAGGATAAGATCTGCATTCTAACTGACAGAACAGCGGTGAACCCAATAAGACATGCTCTTGACAATGTAGATCAACACATCGGTTTGCATGGGTTCTGTAGTGCAGAGGCCTGTCTTATGTAGCAGTCTCTAATTACACTATCTAAGAGTGTGAGCGTCACACAATACAAAGCTAGAGGTGATCATTGGGCTTCTGGGGAAGGGATCACTCAGCAGGCTCATGCTATGCTCCATTTGTGGTCTCCTCTAACATTAGTTGAGCTCTGCACAACTGTGTTTCTCTGTGAGAAAAGCGCTGTACAGAAATCTAGGTGGTCACCGTGGAGATCCCTTCAAACTATTAGTGGTCCTACCTAGAAACTCGTATCCTCCATAAATAAAGTATGGGTTGTGACATTATATGTGAACTTGGAAATTTGCCGTTGTCAAGCCCAACATAAGCTGTAGTGGAAACAAGAAAATGTGATTTGTGAAGCTGATTCAGCAAATGTTCTAAATAGCCCCGAATTTGCTCTTATTGTGAGAGATAAAACTTCAGTAAAATCTGAAAAGGCAATTAAGTTGTAAATGTGAAGTGTAATGTTAGAAGGAAACATGCTTGCAAGAGATTTATTTTAATAGCTGAGTAAATAAACTGTGGGCCCATATTATCTAGAAATGCAGAAATTCTGAAGGTATCATTTGACATTTTCATTTCTGGTCCTTTGCCTTTGAAGGAATTAATTCAGGGTTCTTGAATTTTGGGATGTATCAAAAATCCTTCTGCCAGAATTTGAAAAGTGAGCTTTATTTCACTTCTAGCCACCAGGATGAATGTAGGATGTGGTAAGGCTAAATCATCTTGCTACCTATTGGATGAGGGATTTGAGGGCAGCCTATTTGCTCTTCCCTCAGTTAAGACCCTGTCTCTTTTTACTTAGAGGTTAGTAGTGAGTTGAAAAGCATTCTTTTAAAGGTGCCCTGTGTTCTCTTCTATTCTGACACTCATCTGTGCTCTCCAGATTAGAACTACCCTCTCTAACACTGCCTCTCTCCTTGCTGGCAGTGCTGTGAATCGGGAGAGGTTTTATGCTGTGAGAAGGTAAGGACTTGAGGTCCCTCACTTCTGCAAACTGATTGGCTTCTCTTCCCTCTTTCACACGCCTTCAGATTGAGTGGGATGCATCTGCCAACTCAAACTTGAAGAAACTGGATTTGTACATTAGCCCCAAAATGCAGCAAAAGCTAGAAGCTATTGTGACTGCCTATGGTTCCATTTATCCTTTAGATAAGTGCTCATTGATGGGATTCTGCCATCTCAATGCATTTTGGTATTCAAATATTTCTCTAGCTGCCTTCTCCATTCTTATATCTTGGGAATAATATTTCTGTCATTTCCTTTTATCTGTCAAGACAAGTGAAATGGGAAAGACAGGTTAGGCAGTGTAAGTCTCTTATGCTGCAGGGAACCGAGAATGAGCTGAGACTCTAGATCCACTGCTGGCCTGGAAAGCTCAGGATCCGGCCTCTGCTTTCTGAGCGTTGTCCACATAAAATCTGACAGTTGACAAAGTAAAGCTCCATCATCAATCTGCTTTGAGAGGGCATTTTTTTTCATGCCTGTTGATACTAAAAGTGTATTTATTCTGAAACAGGCTGTATCTTTCAATGAGGCTTCTAGAACGTTCTTATGGCTGAGTCCTTATGAATCTCTTCTGACCCAGTGAGCAGGCATGATTGCCAGCACCCCCACTCCAACTCCTAGCCACTTACATATTTTCTATTGTTCATTACTTTTCAATGTAATTTATTATTTTACATGTTTGAAAATATCATAGAGATGCCCTTGAGAAAAGACTGTTTTTATACATAAACCTGGGTATCACGTCTTACATAGAAGGCATTTAAAACTGCGACTTAATGCGTGCACGAGTCCCACACTCCACATTTTAGTTGTCTCTGGAAGATTTTGTTTTTTGTCAGATCTGTAACAGATGATGGTTGAGTTTTGTCCAACAAATTAATCACCAAATTTTAAGAGCAATTGAATTTGCCTTTTTAAAAACTGGAGAAAAATTATTCTAGCTAGCATTTATAATTTTTATAAATTTTAATATTTAGATAGATATTTAATATTTAGATAGAGGATATTAACGGCAGACTCCATGTTCTTTACATACACCATTGATTTTAGTCCATAACCTACCATATGTGAAAAATGCTATTTTAATGCCTATTTATGTATAGATGAATGAAGACATAAAACATCTAAGTAATTTCTTCAGTCAGGCATAGGTCGAGTTACAATTAAAGTACATACCATGTTTTTTTGTTGTTCATGTTATTAACCTTGACTTCATGCTTCTTTCTTACCATATGGTTGATTAAGATTTAGTGTGACGTATTTTTCATAAAACTGGGTTGAATGCATGGCACTTAATTTATCAGTGCTCAGAGATGAGGTCTTGGTGAATGAGTGTGTCCTATGACCTCTCAGTCTACTTATGAGTTCACAACTTGGAAGATGGCAGAAACACTGTGAAATAGGCTCTAGTTTGATGAGATAGGTATTGGGGTGGAGCTTTCCCTGAAAACTGTGGTTTGTACCCAGCTGCCACCTTTTCCTTCCTTCCTTTTTTCTTTCCTTCCTTCCTTCTTTTCTTTCTTTATTCCTTCCTTCCCTCCTCCATCCATATATCCATTCACCTATCTATCTATCTATCTATCTATCTATCTATCTATCTATCTATCTATCTATCTATTTCTGCCTGTTTATCTATTATTCCTGTCTCCTTGGAAATGAATGTCCTTTTCTGCCATATGTTCTTGCCACTATGATGTTTTGTTTTACCATGGTATCCCCAAAATTAGTCTTGTATTGTAGAAGTTTCCACTGTCCAGCTCCCGGACGCCTGGCTAGCTTATACCCTGAAATAACAACACACAAATTGTATTCATTTAAACACTGCCTGGCCCATTAGTTCTCGTCTCTTATTGGCTAACTCTCACATCTTGATTCAACCCATTTCTAATAATCTCTATGCCACCACAAGCTTGTGGCTTACCAGGAAAAATTCAGCATGTCTGACTTGGCAGCTTCATGGTGAGCAGCTCTCTGTCTTCCTCCTTTCTCCCAGCATTCTGTTATTTCTATTCCACCTATCTAAGGTGCTGCCCTATCAAAAGGCCAAGGCAGTTTTCTCTATTCAACCAATGAAAGCAACACATAGAAAGAAGACCCTCCTACACCAGCCCTGCCATGAATTGAAACCCTTAAAATCATGAGATAAAATAAACATTTCCTTCTTTCAAGCTATTTGCTTCAAGTTATTTTGTTATAGTGATGAAAAGCTGAATAACAGGGATATTACCAGTTTAGAGGAAGGAGATTTTATTGACTTTTAACTAATGCACATGTTTAGAAGAATCCAGAGTTCACAACTCTGACAGGAGGCCCCTAAATGGATTTCTTTCAGTGCTTATTCATTATAAAACTTGAGGGCAAATACAAGAACCTGAGACAATTACTATGGCTGCTATGTACCTGCCATATTGCATTCTGGCTCCAAAAGGACTGAGCAAAATTCTGGCCCCACCTATTCTCCCAAGAACCACACTTTCTCTCCTTTAGGGTTTGCCAAGGACTTGCTTATTCCTTCTTTCCAGCTTAACGTGAGTTTCACCTCTCAGACCAAATGTCCTTTTCAAATGAATAACTGACCACAACATAAACAGATTCCTGTAACAGCCCCCTGCCCCATCAGGGGTCATGCCCACTGCCAGAACCCCAGGCCACAACTTGGCTGAGGTCTTCAAGTCCACCAGAGCCATTCACACCACCAAAATCACTGCTCTGGCAGAGGATTCCCACTGCTGGACCAGAGACTATGTATCAGCAGTCAGAACTCTAGACTCTAACCAGGACTGAAACTCACTTCTTGTCCAGAGGCCACCCTCACTATCAGAAGTCCAGCCTACAACTCAAGTAGAGACCCTCTATTCAGCCACAGATCACACGAGCCAGAAGAAACAGAGTGCAAGGAACAAAACACTCATCCAACAAATATAAACTCAGAAACTTGTACCTAGACATGTAATCACCTCAAATCCAGCTGCCTAAACATCAGTGTAAGAACTCAACCTAGAACAGCAAAGGCCGTTCATTACCAGAACTCACCCTATACAGAAAGTCCTGGATATACCAACATAGCTGAACAACAAGAAAAATCTCCTTAAAACTGACTTTATGGTGACAGTAGAGGATATTAAAGAGAAAATGAATAAATCCCTTAAAGAAATCGGAGAAAACACAAACAAAAATAAATCCCTTAAAGGAAGCCAAGAAGAAACAAACAGATGAAGAAAACAAATACATTCAAGACTTGAAAATGGAAATAGAAGCAACAAAGAGTTACAAACTGAAGGAATTCTGAAAATGGAAAAATCTAGGGAAGGAAATAGGAACTACAGATGCAAGCATAACCAACAGAATACAAGAGCTGTAAAAGGAAATCGCAGGCATTGAAAATGTAACAGAAGAAACAGATTCATCTGTCAAAGTAAATGTTGAATGTAAAAATTTTCTGACATTGAGCATCCAGGAAATCTGGAATATTATGAAAAGACCAAACCTAAGAATAATAGGAATAAAGGAAATACAAGAATCCCAGCTCAAAGACCCAGAAAATATTTTCAACAAAACACAGAAGAAAAATTTTCTAACCCAAGAAAGGATATTCCTGTAAAGGTACTAGAAGCTTGCAGAACACCAAATATATTGGACCAGAAAAACGTCCCCTCAACACATAATATTCAAAATATTTAACATATAGAACAAAGAAAAAATATTTAAAAAGGCAGCAAGAGAAAATAGCCAAGTAACAAATAAAAACAGACCTATTAGAATTATACCTAGCTTCTCAATGGAGACTCTAAGAGCCAGAAGACCTCAGAAGATGTCTTACAGACTCTCATAGGACACAGATGGCAGCCCAGACCGTGATATGCAGCAAAACTTTCCATCACCATTGCTGGAGAAAAAAACAATATTTCATGATAAAGTCAAATAAAACAATAGCTATCCACAAATCCAGCCCTAGAGAAAGGTGCTAGAAGGAAAACACCAACCCAAGGCCTTAACTACCCATGGAAACATAGAAAGTAAATAATTTTATACCAGCAAAACAAAAAGAAAGAACACACACACACACACACCCCACACCTACCACCACCAAAAACCAATAGGTAAAAATCTTTGCTCATTGATATGTCTCAATATCAATGAACTTAATTCACCAATAAAAGACATAGATCAACAGATATGAAAACAGGATAGTTCTTTCTTTTGTGTACAAGAAACACACCTCAACATCAAAGATATTCTCCAAGCACATGGACCTGTGAAACAAGTTGGTATCTAGTATCTAACAAAATAGATACTAGATCAAAACAAAAAAGAAAGAGAAGGACACATGCTACTCATCAAAGGAAAAATCTACCAAGATGATCTTTTAATTCTTGACATCTCTACTCCAAATGCAAGAACACACAATTTTGTAAAGGTAACACTACTAAACTTAAATCACACCACGAACCTCACGTATCGTTAGTGGGACATTTCATACTACACTCTCACCAAACAGACATACCATCCTGACAAAAACCAAAAGTGCTGGAGCTAAAGGAGGTTATAAATGAAATGGATCTAAAAGATATCTACAAATCATTTCACCCAAACACAAAAGAATATTTCTTCTTCTTGGCACCTCTCAGAACATTTTCAAAAAATGATCACAAACTCACTCACACAGAAAGTCTCAACAAATAAAGGAAAATAATAAAATCTGCAACCTATCAGACCACCACAGATTAAAACTGGATTTCAATCACAGAAACAACAGAAAACATACAAACTCATGGAAACAGAACAGTTCTCTACTGAATGACTACAGGTTCAAGTCAGAAATAAAGAAAGAAATTAAATACTTCCTAGAAGTCAGTTAATGGATGCACAGCATATCCAAACACACTGGGACACAATGAAAGTGGTGCGAAGAGGAAAGTTTATAGCACTAAGTGCCTACATAAAAAACTAATTGCCTATGTAAAGAAGTCGGAGAGATATTATACTGGCAATTTGACAGCACACCCAAAAGCTCTAGAGCAAAAAGAAGCATCTATACCCAAAAGGAGTAGACTGTAGGAAATAATCAAACAGAGGACTGAAATCAATAAAACTGGGAGAAAGAGAACAGTACACACAATCAATGAAAGAAAGAGTTGGTTTTTTGAGAAAATTAACAAAGCCTTGTTCAGACTAACTAAAAGCTGAGAGAGAATATCCATGTTAACAAAATTGGAAATGAAGAGGGAAGCAACAATAGACACGGAGGAAATCCAAAAACTCAGAAGGCCATACTTTATAATTCTGTACAACATCAATTTGGAAAATCTAATAGAAGTGCACTAATTTCTTGATAGGTACCAAAGTTAAATCAAGATCATAAAGACAATTTAAATAGACTTATGACAATAAGGAAATAGAAGCAGTCATTAACAGTCTCTCAACCAAAAAAGTACAGAGCCAGACTGTTTTCATGCAGAATTCTACCAGACTTTCAAAGAAGAGTGAATGCCAATATTCTTCAATCTATTCCACCAGGTAGAAACGGAAGGGATACTGTTAAATTCATTTTATGAGACTACAGCTACCATCATATGCAAACAACACAAAGATTCAAGAAAGAGAATGACAGATCAATTTTCCTCATAAACATTGATGTGAAAATATTCAATAAAATACACATCATCATACTTGGATTTCATCTTAGAGATGCAGGGATAGTTCAGCATATGATAATCAGTCAATGTAATTTACCATATAAACAAAATTTAAAAAAAACCCACATAAGCCTCTCCTTAGATACTGATAAAGCCTTTTACAAAATCTAACACCCTTTCATGAGAAATGTCTTGGAGAAATTAGGGATATAAAGGACATTAATAAACATAGTAAAGGCTATTTATGACAAGTTTATATCCAACATCAAATTAAATGGAGAGAAACTGAAAACAATTCTACTAAAATCAAGAATAGGACAAGGCTGCTCACACTCACCTTAAATTCAATATAGTATTTGGAGCTCTAGAAGGAATTACACAATAACTGAAGGGCATGCAAACTGGGAAGGAAAGAGTCCAAGCATTGCTATTCACAGATTATATGATAGCATATGTAAACAATCCCAAAAACTCTAGCTGAGAATTCCCACAGCTTTAGCAAAGTGGCTAGATTTACAACAACAACAAAATCAGTAGCCTTTTAATATATACACGACGAATGGGTTGAGAAAGAAATCAGACATAAAAACAACACCCTTAACAGTAGCCACAAATAATATAAAATATCTTAGAGGTAACTCTAACTAAACAAGTGAAGACCAGTAGAAACTTCAATTCTTTGAAGAAAGAAATTGAAGAAGATATCAGAAGACAGAAAGAAGTCCCATACTCATGAATCAGTAGAATCAACATAGTAAAAATGACTGTCCTACCAGATTAAATTAATCCCCATCAAGATTCTAGCATTATTCCAACAAACCATGAAAGGACAATACTCATCTTCGTATAAAACAACAAACACCCAGGATAGCTAAAACATTCCTGTACAATATAAAACCTCTGGAGGTTTTACCATCTTTGATTTCAAACTGCACTATAGGGTGATAGTAATAAAAAAAATGCACAGGATTGTCATAAAAACAGACAGGTTGATCAATGGAATTGAATTAAAGACACTACCATGAATCCACACATCTATGGCACTCAGTTTTTGAAATAGAAGCCAGAAATTACAACAGAAAAAAAGAAAGCATCTTTAACAAATGATGCTGGTCTATCTGGATATCAGCATGTAGAAAAATGCCAGTAGATCCATAGTTATCACCATGTGCAAAACGTAAGACCAAGTGGATCAAGTACCTCAACCTAAAACCAGATAAATGGTTGCGGGGTGGGGCATGCCTTTAGTTTCAGCACTGGGGAGGCAGCAGCAGGCTGTTCGGGGCCATCTTGGTCTGCAAAGTGAGTTCTGGTACAGTCAGAGCTACACAGAAAAACATTATTTGCTGGTTTTGTCTTCCGAAACAATAGTCACTTGTACATTTTGTATACATAAGTTGAATTTTACATTAGAGAATTTAAATTTATATTATCAATCCAGAGAGCTATGTATTAAGTTTTGTTTTTCTTTTTATCGATACGGTACTTCATATAGAAAATGTGCTGCACAAAGATATTTGTGATGGATTTTTACACTTTACAAATTGCTGTGCACTATGGGAGAGTATTTAGAATATTCTCAAGTCTGAACTGGCTCCTGCAGTGACGATGGCACCCGCAGTGAGACCGGCTCATTCATTATTCAACAACTACACTAGATGGAACACCTAACGATCATGCTATTTCAGCGACTGCATCGCAAATCAACAAGAGTTTTCTTAAGAGAGAGTGAGTATATTGAGAAATTAAAATAAACATCAACACAATAGAACCATTTTGTGTTCTAGAAAAACCTGAAGTTAGTGTCATTCTAGAAAACTCTGGTTAGCAATGTGTCCCCATACTGTACAAATGAGGTGGCTTTTAAAAGTCTTTGTCATTTTTCCACTAAAATCTTTCCAGCCTATCGACTTTTCTTTCTTCTCATCTCCTGAGACATAAAATACAAGTCACTGAGGGTTTTTTCTCATAGGATCCTCATAGTTTCCTTTTAATATTTTAATTAATCAATATTAAATTATTACTTTAAAATTTTACTTGCTTTCATTTTCTGAGATTATACTATAATTACATAATGGATTTTTTGAAATGTTTCTTAATTTTCTCACTTTTAAGGTTCATTTTTTATTGTTTGATTTAAAAATCAATTAAGAATAATATATTTGACAATAGAACCCTTGTATATGATGCACTGTGATTACATCCAGAACTTCATCTAAGCTCCCCTTACTCTGGCTGACCCACTTCTTCTTCCCAAGTAGCCTCCTCCTACCTTCCTTGCCTCTCTTTTCCTTTTTTTTTTTTTTTTTAGATATCATGAAGGCAGTTCCAAAATCTCCCGGAGCACAACTGGTGTCAAAATTGTGTAGTAGACAAAGATGACCTTGAACTGCTGATTGTCTTGGAATCTGGATGAGTAGTGTAGGATTCCTCATCTGGCACAATCCTTCAACTTCTTCCCACCCTGTAAATGGTGTGGTCTCCAATCTATACCCCAGAAAGTTCTCTGGAATTGTTTTCAGCTGCAGACGTTTGACTCAACATATCCATTCAAATCTCTGATTCTTTCCCTTCTCAAATGTAATGCTTTAAAATTGAGGCCATACTGTCTTTGACCCCATTTGACTGATTTCTTTGTTTTATGATGGCATCAATACCATTATTTGCTTGAATCAGAAACTTGTTGCTTATAATAAATCAATCGTAAATAACTATTTTATCTCAAATATTTTTACATTTGTACCACCTCACTTACCTCCTATATGTTCCTCCTTTATGTTAAGAGCACATTCTTTCAGCTAAGTAGTTCAGCAAACCACCATCAAGCAGCCCCATGGGCTTAGGTGCCTTCAGTGAGAAGAGCAATAGTCTTGGGAGTGTTATTTTGAGTTATTCTATATCAGTTCACATATATCTTTTAAAAAGCTCTAGTGTCCACTCTTTCTATATTTCCCAATTATTCATGTTCTTCTTTGTTTTGAGTTCTTTCATCTTAAATGAGGAAAGCTTGGATTTGCCATTTCATATTTTTAAAGTCTCAAGATAATTTTCATGTGCAAATAATTTTCATGTTATACTTAAGATACACAGAATACTAAAATTACTTTGTATACCTAATAGTCATTTTCTTTATTATTCAGAAGATTATATTGAATTATTATAAATAGAAAAGCAACATAATTTTCACTCAGCTTTGTTACTATGAGGATCTTTTAGGTCTTGAAACTAAGAACACAGAGGAAGAACTGGGTCTTAAATCACAGCTTAGTCATATCCTTGTTTAAGCCAGGGACTACCTCTTCTTCTTTATGTTAAGAAAATTGTGTCTCTTCAAGACTCATTTATAATCTACTACTCTCCAGTACCATGATAGAAACCTGGCTTCATGGATGCCCTGCTTCCCTTGTCACTCAGGCTGGAATAACATAGTGGCTAAGTCTGTTGTTACTCAGGAAATGACTCCAATCTCTTCTGAAACTGCCTTGGTAGCATGGACGATGTCATCAGCTGTATCCTAGCTTTATTCCTATTCAAGCTGAAGAGCTGCCGGACCTTTCTGCAAAGTTCCTTAAAAAATGTGTCTGTCTGTCTGTCTTAGTTAGGGTTTCTGTAGCTGTGATAAAACAGTGACCAAAGGTGACTTGGGGAGGGAAGGCTTCATTGTGCTTACATTTCCACATCACAGAGCAACAAAGGAAGTCAGGGCAAGAACTCAAGGCAGGAAACTGAAGGAAGGAACTGAAGCAGAAGCCACCGAGGAGTGCTGCTTACTGGCTTGCTCTTTATTGGTTGTTCAGTCTGCTTTCTTTTATACCTGGAATCATCTACCCCAGAAGGTAGTACCACCCACAATAGGTTGGGCACTTCTATAATAATCACTATTTATTAAAATTCACTATAGACTTTTCTATAAGTTATTCTTATGGAACATCTTAAATGAGAATCCTTCCCAAATGATTGTAGTTTGTGTCAAGTTGACATAAAACTAATCAACACTGTAATCAATCACCTACCTATCATTGGTCTAATGATCATCTATATATATTCTACATATTAGCTATCTACTTTTATCTTCTACCTATTTGCCCATCTATCACCTATATATTTTCTAATAGATTAATCTATATTTCTTTTTATTAGCCATTTTTTCTGGCTACATCTATATGTCTACTACCTCCCTATTGTCAATCAATCTGTCATTTTCTGTCTTTTTTCTGTCTGTCTGTCTATCTATCATCTATCTATCTATCTATCTATCATCTATCTATCATCCATTTGAAATCTAAATGATTATTTGATATCTTAGAGGGAGATCTTTCTGGTTCTCTGAAGAAAAATATAATGTAACAACAAACTTACCAAGAAATAGTGCTAAAAATAAGGAAAACCTGTTAGAATAAAAACTACCCTTTATCATTTCAGTCTCTGGATATATATGAAATAAAAACATCCAAAAAATCTATATAATGATCACAAACTTTCAAAACTCCTGCCCTATTTGTTACTTAATTTGTTGTTGCTCCTGAGGACTGTTCAGAGTAGCTCATTTCTGCAATGTTGCAGAATGGAACTAACTCTTGTATGTTTGTGTTTCTCTCTGCTCAGGATACTCTCAGAACTGAAATCACCCTCCTTTATAGTGTCGACTTTTCAACATCCTCCAGTCTCTCACCCTTGGCGAGCTGAAGGTCCTCTCCCTGTGCCTGTCTACTTCTTCACTTTGAGTATTTTCTTTGCTTCCTTCCTATGTGCTTCTCTAAAAAAATGAGAGGAATAGGATGGTCTGACCTGCCTTTTAGATGAAAGAGAGAAGCTTTCAGCTTGACTTTGACCCTGTGCCTTCTTTGATACTTCTTGAATTGCAATATCAAACAGCACCTCCATTCTCCAGTCCTCCTGAAATGGCACGGAATTTTCCAGTTAACTCTTTCCAGTTCCGTTCTCCATGGGCTGACTGAATCTAGCATGTGCTTCTACTTAGCCTCACAATCAAAATGTATTAATTTAAACATATGTTCATATTTTTTCATAGCTGGGTCTGCTCTATCTTTAAAAATAAATAATAGCAGGAATCAGTGTGTTGTTAGAGCAAATGTTCACTCTTACTAGTCTGATATGTCCTTATATCATATTAGATTTTTCAAGGCAATTATATTTTTCTTCAAGAGTTTTAGAGAGATCATCTCTAGCTTCTATGCCTATTTTTAAATCTAAAACTTTTTTTCTGTGTGTTCAAATTATCAATTAATTCAGTTATTCTTTCTCCTATGAAATGCCTCACTACTAAACCTTTTTTTCTGGAAAGTTTATAGTTAAACTTAAGGACAAAGAGTTATTCATGATTGGTTCTTGTCCTATGATCAACCAAGTGAAGTCCTTCCTTCATCCCTCTCTCCCTCCCTTCCTTCCTTTCTTCTTTCCTACCCTCCTTTCTTTGAGACAGTATTTTGTGATGTAGCTAAGGTTAGACTCAAATTCTGTATTCAGTCAAGGATGACCTTGAACTTTGTATGCTCCAGCTTTCACCTTTTCAGTGCTAGGATTACAAGCAAATATTACCATGCCCTCTTGATTAGTTTATCATTCACAAATACATAAATTAACCCTCTCATTATTTCCCAATGCTTTGCAAATCTCTTGATAAACTTGGGAATAAATTATTAGCTAATATCTTCATTTATTAAGTCATGAAACAATTTTATGACTGATATTAAAATATTCATTTCTAAGATAAAAAAGAAAAGTCAGGGTTATAATCAAGAGAGTCTGATTCGTTTGCAAATTGTATAAAATATACACCAATAATTATATTACCTTTTAGCCATTGAGTTTAAAACTACTATTCATAAAAAGTTCCCTAATAAGTTAGAATGTCTATTTAACAACTAACCCATGGGAAGTGACTCAGCTCTCTGGATGAACACTGAACACTAACATACTTGGATGGTCCTTTTCTGTTCTTTTTTCCCTTGACTGTTTTTGAAGTTTCTGACACTTAGTGTCAGTGAAAAGTCTCCTGATACCAAGTTTTGATCACTCTATACCATGATCCAGTTGGGAACTCCAGCATAAATCTGCCTTCAGAATGGCAAGGACATTTACATATTTGGAAATTTACTTTAGCTTTGGTTAAACAATAAAACCAACGAACTAGCTTGTAGTTTAAGAACAGAAGTAGCATGTATCCTAGCTCCAGCATTCCTGAGCATATACCTAAAGGACTCCACAGCCTACTTCAGAGACACTTGCACAAACTTGTCCGCTGCCGTCATAGTCAAAGAAGAAGGAGCCAGAACCAGTCTGAATCTCCGTCAACAGATGAATTATAATGGAAATGTGGCTCGTGTACATAATGGATACCACTCAAAACTAATAAAAAATGAAGCTATGAACATTTCAGAAAAAGGGATAGATATGGACAGTGTAAAACTAACTGAGGTGCTAGAAAGAAAAGAGCAGAAGTCTCCTTCAGGGGTTTTAGCTCTAATGCATGAGCGCAAACGTGGATAAGATCTGAAATGGTAGAAAGGACACTGAGAGTCAAACTCTGTGACACAGGAAGCATGAAAGCAGAAGGACGACGGAGGGAAGAAACTGCGGTGCGGAGCAACTATAGGGAGATGGGAAAGAAGAATCGACCAAACCACACTTCATTAGAAAGTGCCAACGTGATAGCTAATACTTTGCACGACAACTAAAGTTATTTAATAAGTAAAACAAAAGGAAGTAAAACAGAAAAATTAAGTTCTAGAAATTAATTTTGAAATACACTAATCATGCAATGCTATTTATAAGAGGCAGCTGATATATACTTTTTAGTAAGCAACTGTATATATATTTTAATATGCTATGAGACATTAAAGTAGTATCTTTCATTTGCTTTTTCTGCTTTTAGTAAAGAAATGACTTAATTCTAGCTTCTGCCTGCTAGGTCCACTCATCCTTGTGTCCCTGAGAAGTTGTTGAATGACGTCATCTCTCAGCACAGACTATACACCCTTCGGTTGTGGAGTAATTCAAAAAGTTAGCCGTACTAAAAATGGCTTCGGTTTTTATTGTGTAACAGATGCCACCGCCTGTATTGACAGCAGAGCCACATCTCAGTGCTACAGATAGAAAATGAGAGGATTGGAGCCTGTGATGCTAAAGTGCTGAGATCACCATCATTTATTATTAATGAAAATAAATAAGAAATAAAAGAAAAAAATAACTTTTGTTCCTGCAGAAGTGCATGCAAGGTCTGCAGTGTGCATTGCCCGGTCACCAGTTTTACTCTTTCCCACATCACACCCCAAACATGTGCTGTGTGGCTGAAAATCCTCTCTCTACGACCTTGCCATTTTGAGTTTTTATAAATCCCCTTACCCCAGCATCTGTCTCACCGTCACAAGACACTGAAGCTCCTTTCACCTTGTGTTTACATCACAAAGCTCAAGAGAGCTATTGACTTTGGTGGTTTGTTTAAAAATACCTAGAAAAAAAATATGAGCACACCCGTCATAAGAAAAGATAGAGGGAGCTATGAATTTTGTTAGGTGACCTCTTATGAAACGTTCAGGCTGTCTCTGTCACTCTCTCAGAGAACTGAGGTTATCAATGGCGCAAATATCATGAGACAGTCCAAGGTAGACTTTCCCCACCACCCAGCTCCTGAGTTTGTGATCCATGGAAAGTGTGAGGTATAAAATGGAAAGTGCTCTGGAAAAAGTCACGTTTTGTAGTAATAAATATATCGAATAATAATACTTAGTTAAAATGTAAAAAAATTTTAATTTTCTACCCCACTGTCTTGGAATTAAAAAGAGGGGGAAATATTTATTCTTTTATATTTCCTTTACTGCCAACTTGCTTCTTTTACTTTTTCTCTGAGAACATAATGAAAAAAATGAAAAATTGGAACCAAGGGGTTGGCTCAGCCAGGAAAATTGCTCACTACCCAGGCTTGGCACCCTGTGTTCAATCCATGTCACCCAACTAAAGGTGGACAGAACTGACTTCACACAGTTGTCCTCTGACCTCCACATGTCCATTGAGATGCACACTTTACACATGCACACAGCATGTGCACACATACAGAAACCATTTTATATTCAGAAATAAAAATATGTCCAATCAAAGCAAATATTAACATGTTGACACTATATATGGCATTAGAAGGATCGAGAGTCTCAAGCAGGTTTTATTCTGTGATTGAACCTTTGGCAGATGAAAGATAGAATCCTATAGGTTCAAAATAACCAGGACTGAGTTAAGGTTTTAAAAATATTTTTCCAACCTTATGTAATGTTCTACTTTTCATTATATTATCCATGTTAATGCTTATCACTCTTCATTGGAGGACTTATTTTGGTTAAAAATTAACAGAAAAGCAAGTATATATTGAATGATAAAGTTCTTGGGAATGGATAGGGGTAGAAATAAATAGAAATACTCTGCCCTTTACTTGGGATTTGAGAATACAATATATTTATCACTCATATTGTTTTGTATATTCATTTATTTATTGTGGGATTCACATTTGTGTTCTACAACAAAACACAAATGCTTATTTAATATTTAATTAGCGTTACAATTTTCCTTTTCTTTGCTTTCACATGATGAGTGCAAATTTGTTCTTTTTAAATCTAACTCAATAAAATATAAGATAAACCAAAAACTATCACATTGAAGCTTCATAGGACAAACTAAAAGAAAGAACAGGGCCTATGAGAAGGCATAAGAATTAGAGACCTACTTGTTCACACACTCAGGAATCCCATAAAAAATGCTAAACTAAAAATCCTAATATATTCTCAGAGGACTTGGGTGCAAACGTGTGCAGGCTCTGTGCTTGGTGCTTTCTGCTTCAGTCTCTGTGAATTGATGTGAGATTTGCTCCTGCTAATTTAAAGGGTCTTGTTCTCCTGGTGACCCCCATCCCCGCTGGCTCTTGCATTCTTTCCACCTCTTCTTTCACAGAGTTAGTTCACTGAGCTCTGAGTGGAGGGATTTAATGAAGACACCCCATTTAGAGCTGAGTGTTCCAAGACTCTCACTGTCTGCATGCCTGACTGTGGGTCTATTTGTTCCCATCAGCTGTGGGAGGAAGCTTTAGATTTATGTTTTCAATGAGGCAAAGGAAGCAGTTTTCAAATATTACATTGAAGGAGAGGAATCTGAAAGTTGTTGTGTGAGAAATAATTTGATTATTTGTCTTTTGGTAAAGTTAGAGCTTTATAATTTTGTAGCCAGGAATTTAGGATTTATCTGACATTATGCTCTTAGTCTCTATGCGGGATGGATAGTCACAGTTCACAAAGGTGGGGCAGTGGGTGTGGCTAACAGCAAAGGGCTTCCAGACTAGTGAAGAGTTCTTTCAATTTTTCCAATTTGCTGTTTTGAGTATATAATTATCATCTTGTCAAGTTTACTTTGGTACCAAAGGCACGATTACATTTCCCAAATCCTAAATCATTGTTTCGCTATCCACATGGCTGGGCTGCTAGAAGTCAGGGTTGAAAAGCATGCGCTGCTCTTCAGAGGACCCATTGCTTAGCTTTCATTGTACACGTTGCACAGTTCCAGGCTGTCTCTAACTCCAACTCGAGGGGATCCAACAGACTCTTCTGCACTCTTGGGGTACCGCAATTCATATGGGCACCACATGCACATGCAAGCAATTAAAAATAAAAAGTAGAATATGAAGGTGTACAAGTAAAGAGAGAGTACAAAAGCTTGGAGCTGGTCCAACTCTGAGCCTTCCCTTTTATCTCCTATATCACCAGTGCACAGCTCTAGGGAAGAGAGTTCAAACCACTGTGCTTTGGCTCAACAAGTCCCTACTGATGAATATGTTGCTTCTCTTTCTCATTTACTATTTTGAAGGTGTTTGTGTGTGTACATATTCATGTGTGTAGGCGTACTTTCATGTGGAATGCATGCGTGAAGAGATTAGTGTTGTTACTGGATACCTTCTACAATTCTTCCTTAACCTTTTTTTTCCAGATTTATTTAGTCTATGTTCATGAGTGTTTAGCTGTACATATGTCTGTTCACTACATGGAAGTCTGGCATCTGCAGAAATTGGAAGAGAGCTTCAGATCCTCAGGAACTAGAGTTAGAGACGATTGTTAACCAACATGTGGATGCTGAGAACTGTATCTTTCATAAGAATAGCAAGTGCTCAACCCTGAACCATCTCTTCAGCTCCACCACCTTCAGACAACCTTTTGAGACAAGTCTCATTCTGAACTTGCATCTCACTGATCATCTAGACGGATGGTCCATCAAGTTCCACAGATTCCCATTTCTGTTTTCCATCACTAGGATTATAGATGTATGGTGCTACCTCTGGCTCTTTATGTGGTTGTTGGATATTTAAGTTCAGGTCTTCATTTCTGTGCAGCAACTATTTTAACTACAGAGACATCATTTGATCAACTTCTTAGATTGCTGTCACATACCTGGATATCTGTTGCTGGTTCTTGGCAAGAAGTCACATTTTCTTACCAAATTCCTTGTCCATAAAGGTTCTTGAAAGCTCTTAGGCAGTAACAGCTGGCTTTCCCACAGTAGTGCTCCGGAGCGAAAAGTACAAGTCTCAATATCTTTTATGTCCCAACAGTAGACATTGTGTGTATCATTTCCATAACATTTTCAGATTATGCAAGTAGTGGGAAAATACAACACAAGGGCATGGATGCAAGAGAAAAAGACCTTCAAAAGCCCTTGTGAAGATGGATTAGATAAAAAAACCAATCATCAAATTCTAGCTTTGGGCATATTAACTTTGAAAGAGTATCCCCGAATGCTAATGCCTACCTAAATGGTCTTTCAACTGCTATAAAAATAGTGATATACCTCAGTTATTTGTGTTCTAAGATAGGTTTCTAATCCCCGATTTAGTGTTTGAATTCAAAGTACAGCTCAGTAGTTAATTCTTCAGGAACATTGGTAAGATCCATCAGCTACATGCAAAGATGGAATCTCTCACCTCACAGAATAAACGCCCCTTACTGGCACTCTCTGAGAAGTAATGGTTGTATAATCCTCATTAATTTAACATTAAATATCCAGCAAACATTACCTCATTATATAGGCCCTATTGTTACAGCACTATCAGTTCAATTGCCTTCTAATCAATGTAAGTGCAGTTTTGAGCGGAAATAGTGGTAAAGGCTGAGCAATCTGTAGATTTACAATGTGATATTTAGAGGTTACAAATAAACCGGAGGCAGCCGAATTCACTCTGAGAAACTTGTAACTTTTAATGAGTTAACATTGTTTTATTAATAAGTAACAAAACAGTTACAGCATTCATAAAACAATTAGATGAACTGTAAAATGCAGTTATCATAATTTCAGGCAGCATGGGGTTTAAAATCATCTAGTACAAATTTTAAACCAACAGCCTCCCATTCCAGACAGCCAATACTGGCACATGTAGACAAACAGCCAGTCAGTGATGAACAACAAACTCAATATTTTAGATTTCTCGGCCACAAGGCCTTCTACAGTGGTATATAATTGACTTAGTAGTACCAAATCAGTCACTTTATAGATAAATTAATAAATTGTGTAGACCTCAGTACAACTTTACTTGTGAAAACAGACAGTGAGCTGGATTTGATCCACAGGCCACAGTTTGTCAACCTTTGTTATAAAATGTGGGTTATTGCCAGCATCCAAACCTAGTGTATGAACAGAATACAACTTGAGCTTGGCCACTACTGATCCATGTTGTGTAAGCTAACACGTTCTTGATGATACAATCATGTTATGTCCTGTGGGTTCAAGCTCAGTTGGTGTTTACACTATCAGGTTTACTTTACACATCTGAGTACATCTGAGTCCAGTTCAGACTTGGCTCTGAGGCCTTTCTCTGGTGATTCTTAATACCGCTAAAATTTCTCAAGGGTCGATTGAGCAGTCTTTATTGAAGTAACACTTCTGCTGCGTTCCCTTAACACTGACATTCTATGACTTAATAGGTTTTTGTTGATTTTAATTTTGCAACTGTTTGTGTTCTCTACCTTTTTTGGTATTCTTTTTAGCATGAGGATGTAGCTAAGTAGTGATATTTTTTCCTATCATGTCTGAGGCTCTGGGTTTGATTCCCAATGTGGCAAAACAGAACAGGTATAGATAAAAGAGTAGACAAAACATCTTGAAAATGAAAGTCATTATTTTGTGTATTCGTACTGTTGAGGGTAGAAAGGTCCTTGTGCCAACAGATCACTACAGAAATCAGGAATATCAAATGCTGTTGGGGAAGCTCAGCCAATCACATCTTGCTTGGGTGTGGCGATCTGGTCCCCAGGGAAGAAAACCTGGAGATGCAGGTGTGCTCGCTCTCTGCCTGCGCATGGTGTTCCCCTGACCGGTTTGGACATTGGAACTTTTACTCTGGTTGTGTGAGTTTCCCCATTGTCAATTATTAAATTATATCTGTTGTTTTGAGCTGGTCTGGTTATTTTTAGCGTACTGGTTAAATACGCCTTCAAAATGCACAAGAGCCTCTTTCCAATGGAGGTGAAAAAATACCTTTCTTCCCACTCAGATAGCTGCGAGATTTTGTTAATGAAATGGTGACTATCGTGTTATCTGTGGAGGCAGACCTCACTCTAATTCCCCAGAATGATTACCCCAGATTCTCCCCTCCCTAGACCCATCCTATCCTGAGGTAATATGTCACTTGTACTTTATGGCCTGCTGACCTCTATTTTATCTCAGTCAAACACCACATTGGATTCCAGGTGTTTAGCTATAGAAACCACTTTCATAGTCCCATGTACTTTGTAAAAGAATTTCTCTATGTCACACCTTAAGTTTTATTGTGCACCTGAAACGGAATGATTGTTGCCTGGAAACCTGGATCAGAATGCAAGTTTCTTTGAAATCTGTTCCCAAATTATACTGTCTCTTAAATATACTGACAGTGAACCACCTGGCATTAGACTCCCCAAAGTCCGATCCAGGTTGCTGAAGTCAATTGGAACCGAGTTTCTGTTCTCACCCCGTCATAGGTCACTGCCTGTGTTGACACCTGCAGGGGTTCTCTCCATGTAACTCAGCATTGAGGACATAGAGCAACATAGATATAAGTGCGTAAAAACAGTTTTGATTGTTGCTAAATTAAACCAAGAAAAGGTTCTTATCTTCGTATCTTTTCATTTCTAATTTCTTTATTTTTCTTCAGGCCCCTAGTTTCTTCAAACAAAATTCTTGAAAGCATAGGAAATGTCCATATAAATTCCAATTTCTTGTCATGAAATATGTATATTTCATCTCTGTGTTTGTGTCTGTTTTGTATTTGTGCAATAAATGTGTATGTGTGCATTTGTGCTTGAAAGTATGCATGTGTGTTTGCATGAATATTTTTAAGACCAGAGATCTACATCACATTTCTTCCTTCACTATTTTATTCCTTATTTGTTGAGACAGGGTCTCTCTCTGAACATGAAACTCACCAATTCACTAACGGCTAGAGAGCTCCAGAGACCCTCCTCTTTCTTTCTCCGCAGCTCTGTAATCACTAGTATGTGCCACCATCCCTAGCCTTTAAAGTTGGTGCTAGGGACTTAATGCTTGCATGGCATACACTTTACCAACCAAGTCATCTCCCCAGACCATAACTCTTTAGAAATATTCTAGAATATTTATAGAAACTCAACAAATGTTTGTTAAATGGATTGGAATATAAGGCTTGCACTTAGTTTTCCTAGGAAATCACAAAGGCAGAGCACAGGGAGTGGGACTAACAAATACATTCTCATTATGTCCAATACACTTGGCCTTTTGAATAGCCTTCATTAGTGGTTCATTTCCCAGCTTCTCCACTTTATATAAGTGGTTTCAGTGCTATCGGAAATCACAAGCCATTCTTTCCTCCAGAGTTATTCTTCTTCTCAAAGATCCCAAGTTTCCAAATTAAAGTTAATGATTCCTATAATCTATCTACAACCACTGCTGTTTTTCTTAAATCAAGTAATATCTTTGGTTTCTCTGAAATGTAAATATTTAGACCAGATGATATGTACACTTCATTTTATTTAGTACTTAATCTTAAGAGTAGCAAGAAACAAGTAAACAAAAAGACAAACCCAAATGGGCTCATGTATTACTCTCACCATTACTGTAGACATCAGAGATGAGAACCCACTGGGTTATTCCTGGAAATGTGGATATGAAGTACCTTAGAAGAAGGTAAGAGAGAATTTTCTCCATTGGCTCCAGTCCCATAATATGCAATGATTACCTTCAAACATGATATCTACTTCATGCTTTGATGGTTGTACATTTATCAGGATGGTTGATGCTATTCTCATATAGACCCAAGAAATTGCAGTAGAATAGAAGAAAGCAAGAAACACTAGCCAGAAGTGAAGTTAATCCTAATATCTGTGCATGTAAGATAAACCGTGCTCAGTATTTAGAGTACCAAGGCTGTCCCAACACCAGAGAAACAAGATAGAGTAGAGGGTTGAAATAAATGGAAACACTAGAATATGTGCCATGTAATAATGGCAGCATCTCATCGAATTGTGTTCTGTAAATTCTCCTGCATGCCTGCATTTAACTGTATGTGCATGTACATACATGATTCCATGTAGTCAAGGAGGTTCAAAGGTCCTCAGTACCACACTGTCCTTTTCTGGCAGATACTGTTTGCACTTTGACATTCCCATCTGTAGCTCAGACTCTTCTTACTTTCTCGTTGATAATCTTGTACTACGCTGTCTCTAATAAGCAGAAACATATAAAGAAGATTCTCAGTTCTCTAATATCTTTCTTCTAACATTTATTAGTCAGTAATTGTAGTCTAACTATTTTTGAATAACATACAAATAGCTTTTGATTAGAGTATCATTTTCCCAGAAAAGCTGGAAAAAGTCTATCCATCTATTGGACTTCTCTCACAGTAAATAGCAATGGTTACATCTCGGAATAGACGTTTTATAAGTCCAAACAAATAGAATGTGAACAATGAACTGAATTAGGAAAGAATTAAACCCTAAGGGTTTAAATATTCAATTCCAAAATTGGTCCAATATTATGAATTTGCTTGATGCCTAAGGTCAAACAAACCAAGTTACATTTGGAGGCCGACTCATTATGTGTATCATTTTTATTTATTTAATTTTTTTTGAAAATTTTGATTATTAAAAGACTCTGATTTTCTTCTTCATAAAAGGCATTTTGGCTTACTGTTTGGATATTTTCTGGTGCTAAAACGTTGGAATCTGAGAAAAAACCCTGGGTTGAATCTTTCACCTTGCAGGGCATTTGTGTTGAAAGAGTACATTAGGGCATATAAATTGACAGCTTTAGATAAATTATTCAAACCTTCTTTATATTTTGGTTGATACAGAGCAAGACCTTTTCCTGCAAGGTATTCGTCATGGCTTCCTTTAGAAAGCACAGCAGAGGTAGTGAAATATGAAGCATAGATGGAAGCTTTAACTTCTGGCCTAACATCTTTATTATTATCAGGCAATATCTGTCAGATGATATTTAGAAGGATTGTAACTTGGAAAATATTATTCTTATTAAGTGAAACTAAGCATATACTTTCAAAGATAACCTATTCTTGGTGGAAAACATTGGTTTTCCTTTGAAACTCATATGTTAGTGGTTCATTTTAAGTAGTAGTATAAGCCCTGGAAGTCACGATTACCTGTACTCATTATTCTCCCTTCGATTTGGGCAGGAAGGTGCCCTCCATCAGTCAACTCCCTTGTTACTGAGATGGCCCTAGTGTCTAACTGTGGTAAGACTGTTCTCACTCTGGATTTGGGAAGGAAGGTGCCCTCTGTCAGTCAACTCCCTTGTTACTGAGATGGCCCTAGTGTCTAACTGTGGTAAGATTGTTCTCACTCTGGATTTGGGCAGGAAGGTGCCCTCCGTCAGTCAACTCCCTTGTTACTGAGATGCCCTAGTGTCTAACTGTGGTAAGACTGTTCTCACTCTGGATTTGGGCAGGAAGGTGCCCTCCGTCAGTCAACTCCCTTGTTACTGAGATGCCCCTAGTGTCTAACTGTGGTAAGACTGTTCTCACTCTGGATTTGGGCAGGAAGGTGCCCTCCGTCAGTCAACTCCCTTGTTACTGAGATGCCCCTAGTGTCTAACTGTGGTAAGACTGTTCTCACTCTGGATTTGGGCAGGAAGGTGCCCTCCGTCAGTCAACTCCCTTGTTACTGAGATGCCCTAGTGTCTAACTGTGGTAAGACTGTTCTCACTCTGGATTTGGGCAGGAAGGTGCCCTCCGTCAGTCAACTCCCTTGTTACTGAGATGCCCCTAGTGTCTAACTGTGGTAAGACTGTTCTCACTCTGGATTTGGGCAGGGAGGTGCCCTCCGTCAGTCAACTCCCTTGTTACTGAGATGCCCCTAGTGTCTAACTGTGGTAAGACTGTTCTCACTCTGGATTTCCATTATGTTTACGACTTGAATGCCAATGAAGGGGGGCAGCCGTTTCTTTGACAAGCACATTCTTATTCTTTATAAAAAGATTCTCCCAATTTCTGAGACTTTCAGACATGAATAGTGAAATATGATCCTATCTACCTCTCATTTACCCCACCCCAGCCTCCATGTACAAGAAACCCCCCAAACAGGCACTTTGTCAGCTTCATGTATTTTTGTTGTGGTTGTTTTCTCCTTGTTTTGTTTTCTTTTATTTTGATAGTGCCCGGAACTCAGTTAATAGTGCCCATATGTGTATGTGTAATGGATCGTCTACTGGAGCATGGGAAACTTACTAGTGGCCACATTCTAACCTTTCCCAGTAATTATCCATCCCCAACAGCTCCTCTGTAAGGGGTGGGTGCTGGACATGATCTACTTCATCTATGTAAGGACTTTGGCAGGAGTTGATCTTGCACGCTGTATATGAGTTCATGAGTCCTATGTTGTAAAACAACATTTGACAATCCTCCTATCCATCTTTCCTCTCCTATATCCATTCTGCCTCTTTGTTGGTGGCATTCCACTGTGTTTACTGCTAAAAGATGCTTCTCTGAACAAAGTTGAGAACAGTCAAGTCTATAGTTACAAGCATATTTATAGTAGTTAGAAGGTAATTTGACAACATGGTCACTTAGCAAAATAGCAGGTTCTACCCTGGGGCCTATGACCTCCCCAGACATTTTTTTTTTTTGACCATGATTACTGTATCAGCCAAAAAATTCCCTCCTGTGTAGCAGGGAACAAATCTAACCAGAAAGCAGGAAGTAGTTAATTAACCAATAAAATTGTGCAATTATTGTACCAATTTGCATGTCTTGCCTGGCAGTTCAATATTACAGCTTACAAGAGGTAGTACTGGGTAATACCATTGATATCTTTTCTCCCCCAGCAGCCTGCACAGCACTTCTGAGCATTAGTAAAACTAGCTTCCAGGGGGGAAGTTTTCTTGTCAGTTTGAGATTGATTTTTCTATATCCTGTGGCCAAAGTATGCAGTATCTTCAGCAATAAGGTCTTACCATATAGCTATGGTGGGTAATTGGGGCAAGGGTGCATTGTTTTTGAGGCCTCTGAAAGATTCCTAACCAAAAACTTGTGTAGTGACATATCCCCTGTCTTCTACTGTGATTTCCATGTAACAACCCAGATCTTCAGGTATTGACCTTGTCTGAATATACAGGGCAGTTCTGGTGAAACTCATTTTATTTATTTATTTATTTAAGTTGTGTATTGAAATGGGCTCAGCAGAAGGTTTCCTTAAATACTGAATTTTGCTTAATTCACCGGTTCCCCATCCCTCCCCCTTTCTATTTCCACACCCCAGTTCCCACTGAAGATTTTAGCCTTCAATATTTCCCATCTCCTTTCATTTTACATGTGTTCTATCATTCAAGTTACTTTTGAAAAGTTAGTTTTGAGATGGTAAATGTCTCTGAGGATTCTCATAACTTTTCCTTTGGGTTAGCCTTCCCCTTTACATCCTGTTTTTTTCCAGAGTCCCACTCTGAACCCTGTTGAAACATTTCTGCCCCCATACTCCATATTACTACTTTAACTTGCCTAGAACCTGTTATCCCCACTTTCTTAAACATGCTATCCCACAAGCCCTTTCTAGTTCCCTGGTTTCTACCTGAGTCTTCAGGACATAAAGTAAAAGATTTAAAGCCTGACTCTACACATAAGAGAGAGGCTACAGCTTGTATCTTTTTGGGTGTGAGTTTTCTCACTCCGTGTACTATCTTACAGTTTCATCCATCTACCTACAAATTTAATGATTTCATTTGACGTTAATGCTAAGCAACATTCTATCGTGATTGTACACCACATTTTCCTTATCCAGTTGTCTATTGATGGATATCTAGGGTGATTCCATTTCCTATCTTTTGTGAACATACGAAAAGTGGAATTATTGTGGGCACTATTCAGAGACAGCTTTGCATGCTCAGTTTGGAGCTGGTATGTGATTAAGTGACCTCACCAGGTAAAAAAGCCAGAGGAAATTTTGATAAAAATTCTCTTTGCTGGGAAAAATAACCATTTAGATATGAGGATATCTTAGATATTTTGATAGGTGGATATACAGAAAGAAAGGGAGATATTTTAAGGTGTTATCATTTAGGCAAAAACAAGAATTCCAAATGTCCAGTATTTGTGGCTTTCTAGTGTCATAAGTTTGCGAGAAAAGGGTACAGTAGTGATTGGTACAAATGACCCCAGAACTTGGTTTTGTCTCTCTTTCATCTTACTGAAATAGGTTGGACTTTGTAAGAGCCAGAAGGTTCTTTTGATTTTTAACCTTAAATTTCAGTTGAAACCAAGCCAAACAGTCTATCTTATCTTTTTCCTTCTTTTCATCTTAGAGCAGAAAATAGACTAATCTACTTTATTGTTGAGGACACTTGAGAAATTTCACCCATATAAAGAAACAGAGTCCATCTCTTTTAACAAACTGTGTTGTTTCTGAGTCTCCAAAACCCACCTAAACCTATGAACCTTTACAAGGGCAGAAAAAAAGTCTTCATTTGTCCCAGCATGTTTGTTGGGGGAGGTCGCTTGTTCATTCCTGGTTGCCCAGACCCGAAATAACAACACAGAAACTGTATTAATTAAATTACTGTTTGGCCTATTAGCTCTAATTTCTTATTGACTAGCTCTTACGTTCTAAAGTAACCCATCTACGTTAATCTGTATATTGCCACATGGCTGTGGCTTACCAGCAAGATTCTGTCATGTCTGTCTCTGGTGGTGGCTACATGGCTTCTTCTGACTCTGCTTACTCTCTCCTCCTCTATCTGCTTGGATCTCCCACCTTGTCCTATTCTGCTAACCCATTGATTAAAACAGCTTTATTCATTAACCAATAAAAGCAGAACATAGGCAGAAGGACACCCACACATTCTCCATGTGGGAGGAAGGATAGGAAGGGAAACCATGGGATCGTCTTAAATCCATAATCACTGTTTAACTTTGTCTCTACCAAGCACTGTTCTAAATTCTTTGTATATAGTATTTTATTCCTTGTAGTCTAAGAAGCACTACACCTTCATTTTGTAGATATTAGTTTGAAGTACTAAGGCTCAGTCACCTAATGTCACATAGCTGGAAAGCGAGTAAACCAGGGTTGTAAAGGGTCATTTGTGATGGGATCAGAAGGGTCTGCTCTCCATCCATATGTTTCTGTCATGCATAGTAACGTCCTCTATTTCATAGGAATAAGGATAACTAGAAACTCTGATCCACTGAAGATAAGCCTTTAAATATATTTATGCCTTTTTTATTTCTATGACTTTATTTCTCCCTATTTTATGATTTTTTTTTCAAGATTTTCAACTAGGGAAATTCAGAGGTTTCCTGGGAGAGGAATCTGAGTGATGTGTGTCTGCTGAGGTGATTTATAAACAGTTGGCTTCTGTTTAAAGTCTGTGTCAAAACCTCCATGTGTGCTTGCAGAATTCTGCATTGCTGATTAGTTATCATAGCTATTCATGCCCTGTGTCACTAAGAGTGATTGTCCTATGGGATTGCCTTAGTTTGGAAACAACTTTGAAGGGAAGTGATATCTTTACCAACTTTGTTTTTACATTTTGCTTGGCTGATGAACTTGCTGTTTCAAATATTCTCTAAGGACAGTGGAAATTAATAGTAATGAGCTCATTTGGAAAGGAACGGCTCGTGGTCCTGTTGGCTCCGTTCTCGCTGCTGCTGCTCACTTTATTTTAGGGAAGTTTGCTGAGGCAAGATGCTGAGTGCAGCAAGGTGCTTTTCACTAAAATAAACTATTGAATGTTGCTAAGACTCTGGGACAAAAAGTAAGAACAACAATTGCCTATAAAGTATGGAATTTTTACTTCCTGGTGAAGAACAGTAGGTGTAGGTGGCTTCTAAGTGATAAACATGTGCGTTTCTAACTTCATTTGTACACCTGCCAAGTCCCCCAGCAGCTGGATTCATTACAGACATCTGAGCATTAATAGAATGAGTCCAAAAATGTCCTCAACAACATGCATCCTACTAAACTTTGAAAGGTTTTTATATAACCAGTTGGGAAGTGCTTAACAGTATGCATAGTAAATTTAGGGCATTTTTAGAAAGTAAAGTTTGTGGAGATTTTTCTTTCTTTTGTTTTCTATAAACTTTGGGTTTCAGAGGGTAGCCGTTAAATGGTAACAGGGTTTTGCTTGTTTCTTTGGTTTGGTTGGTTTTTTGTTGTTGTTTGCTTCTTTTTAGCAAATGAAGGATCCATTACTCATAGAGATGTTGACAAATAAAATTCCCTTGACCTAAAAGTTGTATAAAGCTGACCATATCATGCAACATGTTCACATTTTCAGCATAGGTTTGAGAGGCTAATTCTCTATTATCTTGTTGAGAAGTGTGGGGAAGGAAGGTAAGAGGAGATAGGTCCTCCACATATGATGAAGACTCCCTTAGGTGACAATCCTCCTCTGAAGTCTGCTTTGCTCAGGCATCTGCTTATCTGCTGTAAAGTATTAGGCTGATAGACCCTGGAAGCAGCTGTCCTCACTGCACTCTTGAACTTGTTGCTTTGGTAACTTTCTTCACCTCACTGAGTTTATACTTTGAAAAATAGAGACATGGATACAGAATAGCATCAGTTGCAGATAGTTATTCTAATTGCTATATATGGCAAAACGTGTAATTATCATATGTGTTAAGTGTTTAGTATATTAACCAAAACATGTTGCTTAAAGAATACAGCTATCGGTTTTTATTAAGACTGAAGAAAATTATCATGAATTGATTTTAAACATATGGAAACAAAGGATTGATTGTCCATGTTAGGAAAGACTTCAGAAAGCATCTGGGAGTTCATCTTGTATCCCCAAAGCTGGCTGTAACAGGGACTTGAGAGGTTCCTAGGTCATGGTGTATAGTCATGTAAAGCAGAACACAGACTGGAGAAAGGTGGCCATGAAACCAAGCAAAAGATTTCTCAAAATCTCAGAACGATGTCTAACCACTCCTGGTTCAAACTTCTAGGGGAGAAAATCATTCTAAGGCCACCAGTTTTTGTCCAGTGCGTGGTAGAGTGTTTGCATCTGGCATGTGGTCGAAAGGAAAACAGTGCCAAAGCACCTGAAGTCATGCCCAAGACGATTCTGAACACAGCAAGCCTCCAAGAGCACCTCAGCTTTCAGTGCCCAGTAGAATGGGAACGGTGTTTAGAAATTGATTCTCAGGTGTTTTAGTCAGTCGAGCTCTTCAAAGGGATAGAACCAAAGAACCAATAAGATCTATATACAGCTGTCAGGGGGAATTATTTTCAGCTGATTTACATGATTAAAGGCTAGATAATCCTGCAATGGCTGCTGGAAGATTAGGGAGCTGGGGAGACTTGTAGCTGTTCAGCCTAGAGTCGGAATTCTCAGAGTGAGAGACTAAAGATGCTGCGGAGGTTGAGGGTCGAGAAGCACCTAGAGAGTTCCCGATGAACAAGTCTACACTGAAATGCTTAAGAATCTGGAATTTTAAATCATGAATGACAGTAGCGGGGTAAGGGGGGGAGCCCTTTAAAAACTAGAGCAGGCGCCAGACACGTGGCTTCCTTCTCTGCTCCGTGATCCCTCTGGTTCCTGCAGATGCTGGATAATTCCATCCGCATTCCGAGTAGATCTTTCCCATTCTGTTTTGTTGCTTTAACGTACATGCCAAACATCTCTGGCAAAACCTCCGTAGAGACCCAGAAGTATCTTTACCAGTTTTCTGTACATCTTTTACTACGGTAAGGAGAACAACTGAATTCTAACCATTATGTGCAACTGCAATGATGTTTTCCTACCAAGAAGTTTATATATATATATATATATATATATATATATATATATATATATATATATATATATATATATACATTTCAAGACAAGGTTTCTCCGTAGCTTTTTGGTTCCTGTCCTGGAACTATCTCTTCTAGACCAGGCTGGCCTCGAACTCACAGAGATCTGCCTGCCTCTGCCTCCCGAGTGCTGGGATTAAAGGCGTGCGCCACCACCGCCTGGCGAGAAGTTTCTTAAACACTTAAAAAAAATCAAGTTCCCTCACCATTTGGATTTTGCAACTTCCTGTTGGAGCGGAAAATTGACTGACTTAAAAAGCTAGCACAGTGGAAGTTGAATTCAGCATATTTCACACTGATAAAGAGTTTAACAAATTATGTGTGTATTCACAAGTTTATAATATTTATTTGTCTGTGCATGTGGACATGCGTGCTATAGTATAAACGTTGTGGTCTTAGGCCAATTTGGAGTCAGTTCTGTGCTTCCCTTATGTAGAGCTCAGGGATCGAACTCATGCCATGAGGCTTGGCAGCAAGCCTTTTTACCTGATGAACCATCTCGCCAACCCATTCTTTAACACTTTAACTGATAGTACGATCATATAGGGGCATGTCATGTTTTTTAATGCATGTATACACTGTAGAACTCTCAAATTAGGGTAACATCATATATTTTAAGATGACACATCTCTATGGTGACATCTTCCTGGTAAGATTCTCCTTCTCTGATCATGAAATGCTGTATCATCACTTTCATTCATTGTGCTATGAAACAGAACACCAGGGATTTTTGTGTTTTGCCTATGACTTAGTATCTGTTAAACATTTTTGTATCCTTCCTTACTGCTATTCTTTCCAGAGTCTAAAGACAACTGTTCCTCTCTTAGCTTGAATAAAGTCAGTGTTTATTTTTTTTTTACCATTGGTTGAGATGACATAGTATGGTACCTGCCTTCAATGTCTGGCTTGTTTCACTTCCCAAAATGGCTTCCAGTTTCTTGTAATGGAATTTTAGTCATCAGTCTATGACCAAGTGTTCAGTCTTAGAAAATATCAAGTCTTAATAGCTATGTTATAAGATTATTAGGAAAGTCAGAATGGAGATATCCATGCCAACATTTGGTTTACTGCAACAGGAATACTATGTTAATCTCCTTTCCTTCACTAGTTACAGAGGTACTAGTTAATTGAGTGAGCTGTGTTCCCTAACAAGTTTATGAAAAAAGAACTTCATGTAAACTAGAAACCAGTTCAACCAGAAGCTATTAGAAAAAGAACACGAGTCAGTAAGACTTTCTCATTAGTAGGAGTAATTAAAAACCTGTTTGCTGAACTCTTCCTATGTGTTAGGTAAATCCTTTTTGTACAGTATTAGCAATAAAAACCATGTTTTAAATGAGGAAACAAATGTAGAAATACTTAGTCATGGTCTCTTTTTTGGGGGGGAGGTTGTACTAAATATTCTTTCATTACAGAATGGAGATGAAGAAAAGCAGACACAGCTGATGAACAGGTGGGTAGGCAAGTTTCAGTCCATTTTCTCTAACTGACAGTTTCCCAACCTCACCTAAGCCACAAGAGAAACCGAAGAATCACTCATATTTTGGCTTCAAGTAAGTACTTAAAACAACTGCATTACCGACAAGAAGCCGTTCTTTTTTATGTTCATAGTGACACCTTAATAATGATATCCCACACTGACTTGCACTATGTGTTTTTCAGAGCCATGGAAAGTCCTAAATCAATCAGAAGAAGCTGAAGGGAGATCTTCCCACCAGAACCCTGGAGTATTAACCCCAAATCTACTGCAATCTAACTTTGTAACTCTGGCAAAATAAAAAAGATTTGAAATAATCTTTCTGAATCAATTATGGAGATCAGAATAGGGATTGAACATTTCTTTAGGTCCATCCTCATTCTAAACTGTGTTCAGACTGCAAAAATTAAAGTAAGATACATTTGTAGATGCTTCTCTCTATGAGGGCACAATCACGATAAAATAAAAAAAGAATGCCCCTCCCCCCTAAGATGGGTTGCATCATCTTCTCAGCCTTCTAACATACTTAGGATACTATTTTAAGAACTATACAATTAAATTGACATTTTTTTCTTTGAATGGCAGCAGGCTGGTTATATCAATGTTAACTCAAATTACATACAGATTTTAATTCTTTTTACCATTTAGATGCTGTTGTTGAATTTTAGATATCAATAAAATCCTTTCTAAATAAACCCATACTGATTGCCTTTGGATCTTGATTTGCAATGGCCATGCTAAATGTAGATTTTCCTGTGATAATTACATGTAAAATCATGTGGGCTTTAGTAATAACACATGTGAAAATTGTTCTATAATCAATTTACATTTCATATTTAGTTTACTTTTCTAATCTTTTTCAGAATCCATGAGGCTGGCCCTCTATGAGGGCTCTCATTTATAAGAAAAGGTCAAGTGGAGTGGTTTCAGGTTTTGGTTATATGAAGAAAACATTAGCAAAAGAAATAAACGTGATTTGATTATTTCTAGCGCTTAGAAGCATAGTTCACTTTGAACTCTAAATTATTTATGACACAGGAGACACTTAGTAAATAACAGGAAAAGCAGACTGTGGTATTTGCTAACTTTAACACTTGGGCTACCAAAACCTGGGTTTGATGACAATTTATTTATCTTGAATTAATTCCTAAAGAATAGTTATAATTCTAGTTATAAAAATAGGTTAAAACAATAGCAAATGATCAATATAACATTTGCAGGAAAATAAAAGTAGTCATTCAGGATTGGTGTTCAAGCTGTTTAAAATTGGCAAGAATGCAAAATATGAATGAGATAAATTGGCAGTCTTATTTCCGTGTTACCCAATGATGACAGCTACCTATGAAATACAAGATTTCATCCCCAGGACAATAAATTAATTCACAGAGGAAGGTTGAAAAACTAGGTGTGTATACAAACGCATATCTGTCAGTAAAATGAATGCAAGGACATTTTAATATATTCAAGAAAGCTACCAATTTGAAAAAAGTTAACCTAAAGCAAAGACCTCCCTGGGCAAACCACTTTGAGGAAGTTATTATGTATTTCCAAGCTTATTGAAGTTTACGAAAACGAACTCTTGTTTTCTGTTTCATTTAATGCATCTAACGTTATTTTGTGGTGTGCCATAGTTATCCCGCGCTTCTGAGAGTTGCCTGATTCTACTTGGAGTTTTCATTTAAGACAGCATGGGTTTGAATGCCAGGTCCTTGGATGGCCTTATTCATGGAAGAAAGTTCTCACAGATGATGCTCCCTTTCATCAAACTCATTAGTAAAACTCCTCACAGGTATGGCTTCTTATAATATCTGGTTTGTAGAACAGATTGACCTTTTAATAAGGTATAAGTCAAAATGTCTTCCCCAGGAACTCCTTTTATTGTTTCACTGCATAGACTGTTCAAAAGTTCAGTATTCATTGCATAAACTTAAATTCTTTCAAATTCATGCTTTCTGTGGCACACTGTCTGTAAACATAAACGCTAGATCATTCACTTCAGTTTCTGGGTAGGGCTGTCCAAATACAATCATAACTGTGAGCATAGAACAGCTTTTACTTCTTTCTTTCCTCGTCACTCACTTATTCTTTCCTTTCTTACCTTTCATTTTATCAGGATTTTGGAACTAAGCCTATTTTATTGCTAGTACAATGAACATTCTGTTACCTTAAGTAATTCTTAAAGAAAGCATGTGTGATGATAACTCATATATCTATATCTATATATATCTATCTATCTATCTATATATATATATATATAGTGGTTATAAATATTCTCAGTTATCATGGGTAAGATATTCACTTTTTTCATCCCAGAAACAGTAAAATCTTTTAAAGGAGAAACATTCACCACATTTGTATAAATCCAAATCAGTAGTATGCATTGGCAAGGAGATTGTGAGGAAGAACATTATGAGAGAAGATATAATTTGCAGACTTTGTAATTTTGATGCAGACCACACCTGGATACATATTTTGGTAATCCTGGTGTTGAATGGGTACTAGAATAGGCAGAATGTCTTTATTTATTTGTGGTACCTATAAAAAATATAGGTAAGTACGGGAATGAGTATAGAATGCAAAGGAGAGGAGATGGAGGTGGTGGAAAATCTATTGAGAGATTTGATGACATCTTTCAATTAATACTAGAAATTATATTTCCTGGAGCTTTTGCTCTTCTGTACTAGTCTCAGGAAATAAGGAGAAGACAGTGGAAATACTTATAAGGGATCCCAACACCTTGAAAGATGAAAGCTAATGAGAGGAGAGTAGAATAGAATATCCTCAATGAGGTCTACAATCCGGAAAAGATCCCTAAAATAAAATAATTTGAAGAAAAAAAAAGTTTAGATTCTCCACTTGTGACCCTGGTCTAATGAGTAATGCAAGATAGCAGAAATATTAGATATGAGCGTGCATTTTACCCAAAGGAAACTCAGGGGTAAACCATGCTTCGTGTCATATTTTGGGGAATAAGGGGCAAGCATTATCAGGGAGAAGAACCCCATAAATTCATAGGGAGTGGCCATATAAGGAGATGTGGCTTTGTTGGAGTGAATTTGGCTTTGTTGGAGGAAGTGTGTCATTTTGGGGGCAGGTTTTGATGTTTCCTTTGCTTAAGATGCTACCCAGTGTTTGAGTCCACATCCTGTTGCCTTTCACGTAGATGTAGCTAGCACCATGTCTACCTGCATGCTGCCATGCACCCTGCCATGATGATAATGGACTGAACCTCTGAACTGTGAGTTGCCACCTCAATTAAATGTTTTCCCTATATAAGAGCTGCCATGGCCATGGTGTCTCTTCACAGCAATAGAAACCCTAAGACAGAAGTTGGTACCAGGACTGGGGTATTGTGATGGGCCTGACCATGTTTTGTTTGGAGGAATTTGGACTTTGGTACTTTAGGTTAGGAAAGCTGTGGGATGCTTTAAGCACTGTTTAATGGGCCATACTAGTGGGAGCTGATGAAAGACTATGAAAATGAGGTATTTATATACAACAAGTCATTACGGAGCTCTAAAGAAAAGGAAAATAATGAAATGTATAGGTAAGTGGATGGAATTGGAAAAAAGTTATACTGAACGATGCAACCCAGCTGAAGAAAGACAAATGCTCCAAGCTATCTACGTGGATACCTATGGAAGCCAGGCATCTAGAAAGGGTTGGGCAGACTAGGAAATTCTATAAATGATAAAGTAGCAGTAGGATATGGATCATCTGCAAATACAGAAGGGTTGTATTGGAGGTGGAAAAGTATACACAGGTGTAGAGGTGGGAGATGGAGGGGATGCACGGTAACAGAGGAGAGTTAACCAGAATGAATGCTGTCTGTGGAAATTTACTACTTTGTAGGCCAAATAACAATGCAAATTATAGGCTGGAGAGATGGCACAGTGCTTAAGAACTTTTATTGCTCTTGAAGACAGCCAAATGTTGGGTTTCCATAACCCAGTCGAGTGGCCCATAGCCACCTGTAATCCTAGCTTTAAGAAAGTCCAATGTCTCTAGCCTCTGTAGGCACCAAAGACATTGAAAATGAAACAGTCTTTTGCCATTCCTTCTGATTGCTTTACCAGAACTAGTTTGTAGGTAAAGTTACGACAAACTTTTATTACAGAACTTAGAGAGAAATTGAGATGGAATTGGACTGGAAGCTTGTTTTCAGGTGACTGCCTTTCACAGTACTGAAAAGACCTTTTATAGACTTTTGGGAATCAGGAGGGTAATCTGCTTTCTGATTGGATTCGAGACTCATTCCGCAGAAGCAGATTTATGCCTGGTACTATAAACCTAGTTCAAAACCATGACTGAAGAGGTCTTAGGCCGTAGGTTAAACTAGGCCATAGTTTGAAGCTGAGTATTGTGATTTCACTAAATTGGCATGGCATCAAGCTGCCTTCTAAAATACTTAGGTTTATACCCATAGACAAATGCTACTCTCAGCCTGCATCGAAGAAGCTTCTCTTTGCAATGAATGGTGGTGAATATAGAAGATTATGGCGGGTGCAGGTGCTGAGAACACAAGATTCTTAATGTTCTGCTCCAAATAGAACATTAAGAGGGTGAACCACACCCTCTAAAGTTCCAGAGACATTGTGGAAGGAAAGGTAGAAAGAATGTCAGATATAGAGAAACAACTGTAAAATGTCTGAAGGACATCACAGCTATTGCATCCATGATCATAAAGGTCCTGTGACTGTCTGTTCTGGGCCTATACAAGATTAAGCCTGGCAACAGCTCATCATGAGTTGGAGAGAAACTCAATGGGCCCCATCTTCCCCTGCAGAACTTTTGGCTTCTGAGGGATTCTAGGGAGAAGAAGTTGGTCACATAAACAGCACTGGTTAAACTCGGAGGATGGGGTCCGAAAGCAAGACAAAGAAAACTGTGAATACAATGTGGGAAAGTACTTTTTAAGGAGGATGGAGGGCTGGTGGGAATGTAAGGAAGATAAGAGAGTCTGGTCAGTAAGAGAGACAGTAATCGCAATCTATTACACATATGCACAAAACTTTTAAAGAACAAATCTAGTAAAAATACAAAGACACGGCTGAAGATGTGGCTCAGTGGGTATAGACACTCACCTCACAGCCTGACAACCTGAGTTCTAATCTTGAAACCTTCATGGAGGACAGAGAAAACTTGCTTCTCCAAGTAGTTCTCTGACTTGCACATCCCCACATTAATTAAGATTTTTCTAAACATAGCCAACAAAACAAGACAAGAAAAAAAAAGTCTATAGGAGATTAAGGATGAGGGAGTCACTTGGTATTCTTGCTGCTAGTTTTCAAATGCTTGCTCTGTGCTGACAGGTGGTTTAAACCCATGGCTAAATTATGGATATGTCTCAAATCCAGTAAAAGATTTTAAACCAGTTAAGGATTTTTTTCATGAATTTACAAATATTGATGACTGGAAATATGAGTGCAAAGAGGAGTCAAATTATTTGTAAATAGAAGGTTTCTCAGTGAAACCTTAAATTGTATATTTACTAGACCCCAAAACATGCTTACCACAGAGCTACTCCTGAGAATTCAGGGGCATGAACAAAACTGGGAGCTAGCTTTGCTGGTGTGAGCTTTAAAACAAAGATCTAGAGGAGCACGATGAAGCATTTTCAATGTCATTAAAGATTTTTATCATTACCATGCATTTCAGTGACTTGCAATTAATATAGATGATATACAACTGTGCTCCTTCGAGTTGTTAACTAAATGGACCAATTTGTGTGTGGGATATTTACGGGAATAAATGTTAGAAAAATTCATGTTTTTTCTCTAAAGATGTCTCCAGTGATCGAACATATACTTTGAGACTAAGAAAAAAACCTATGACATAACAACCTCAAAAGAGACACCAGATATTTATAACTACATATGTTAAGGTAATCTAAAGTAGTACAAGCCAAAGCCAACTAACTCTTCACAGATGTGCCAGAGGAGATCACAGCATGGACTGACTAGAGAGCGCAGAAAGAGTTACAACATGTATAAATATTTTGAAAATATTATTTAGCCCATCTGTAGCTCTTATATATGGCTAAGTACACAGAACTCGTTTTATTCATTATTTCTACATAAATTTCATTATAAGTCACAGTGTGTTTAGTGGCTAGATGTATGGCGAAGCAAGTTTTGGATGTTCTGGCAACTTTTTCATGGAATAATTAGATACTGAAGGAATTAATTTTCTAACATTGCGAGGACAGAAGAGAATAAAGAGAATATGCGGGCAGTGATCTGGGAATTCCTTGGAGACCTTTGAGTTGCCCTGGAAGAACCTTCTAGGCCATTATCCAAATACAATATCTTTTTGGTATCATGATAAAAGCTAAATATGTCTGCATTCCTCTAATTAACTCAGAGCTCTGCTGTTGATAAAAACGTAATCATGTGTATTTTCAATATTCTTGCTCTTTCTCTCTCAAAATAGCTTATTGTAATACAAAGGAATATAGGTACATGGTCACACACACACACACACACACACAAATGTCTCATGTTTCTCTGAACTCAAAATAATTTGCTTTGTTCAGCACAGAAGCCTTTTCCCAATTGAATTCAGTAATTCAATCAGTGAGGAGCTGGAAGCATCCTACAGCATTTTTTGTTGTTGGAAGCAT
Source organism: Microtus pennsylvanicus (assembly GCF_037038515.1). NCBI lineage: Eukaryota > Metazoa > Chordata > Mammalia > Rodentia > Cricetidae > Microtus > Microtus pennsylvanicus. Next base: position 68,854,515 of record NC_134592.1, read on the forward strand.
TTTCCATCTCACTGTTTTCTCTGCTTGCCTGTTCCCAAAGCTGTTTTTAAAATAACCACTCTGAGGCTTAATATTAATTAGATACTCTTTGTCCTATTAACTCAGGCTTCTTATTAACTACCTCTTACATTTTAAGTTAACACATTTCTCTTACTTTGTATTTTACTATGAGGCTTGTGGTTTGTTACCTCACATCTTGATTCTTGAGTGGCTGCATAGCATCTGCCTGACTCTGCCTTCTCTCTCCCAGCATTCACTTTAGTCGTCTCACCTAGTTTTATTCTACGCTGTCATAGGCCAACACAGGACCCATTCTTTTCCCTAAATATTTACAACTGCTAGAAGAGCTAACTATTTTAACGACTACCTTACATGATTAAATTCTGCAAAATAAGTATGGTTTATTTCTAAGGAAAATGGTGGTTCTGTGGAGACATTTGAGACAACTTCAAGAAAAGGTAAATCTGCAAAGGACATTTTTGAAGACCTAGAATTTTACAAAAAGAAATAAATATAATTAAGAAGATTCAGAGAAAGGATATGAGCACAAGGGACAAAAATTAAGAAATCAAGTCTCATATGCTCCGTTACCTAGGAGAGCCCAAGATGTTAGAGGTGCCCAAGTCCTGGGGTACCTGCCTAGAAGAGCTGGTAGAGAAGGAGTGGAATCTGTCCAAAAGAAATAAGCAGACAAAAAAAGATAAATAGAGCTGGAGACCTGAGTGTTTGGGCATCAGGCATAGAGATGCACAGGTTGGAGTTTGCTCAACTGCCTTTTGGTCTTGTTTTGGTCCAGTACTTCCTTACTATGCTCCCTTCCATGAATTTTGGAACAGAAATATATATATATATATATATATATATATATATATATATATATACTGTGCCCTTATATGTTGGAAGTATGTGATCTGCTTTTTTATTTTGAGCTTGACAGGTGATTACAGTTAAGAGGTTGTATGAATCTCAGAAGATAATTTGTACTTTGGACTTTGACACATTGCTGAGACTGTGATAGGCTAGGGGACTTTTGAATTTTCTCTAAATAAATTTTATGTTAAGATATTGTTAAAAGCTTTTGGGGGACAAGGAGTGCAATGTGGATGTTTAAATATAATTTCCCGTCACAATCTCACAGAGAGTGTTACTATTAGGAAGTACGAATTGTTGAAGTGGGTATGGCCTTGTTGGAGAAAGTGTGTCAGTGTGGGGTGGTCTTTGGGGTTTCCTATGCTCAGGATATCACTGTTTCACTTAACTTCTGGTTGCCTTCAAGATGTAACACTCTCAGCTCCAGCACCATGTCTGCCTTCATGCATGCTTGCTCCCCATCATGATGGTAAAGAACTGAACCTCTGAAACTGTAAGCAAACCACTTCAATCAAATGTTTACTTTATAAGAGTTGCTGTGGTCATGATGTCTCCTAGAGCATTAGAAACCGTCAGTAAGATACCACATAATTGGATCCCTAGGTACAAAGGTCTTGCTTCCAACTAAGGCAGGGCTGCTGATCCAGGGCCTCTAATGGAAAGCAAATGAGAATGTTCTCATGATCTTTCAAATGAAGGGAGTGTCTGGTGCAGAATGAATGATACACAAGTGAATGGTTAACACTTTTATTTCAAAAACCAAGATTTGTACATAACACTTTCTGAGAAAATAATTAAGATACTTTAATTAAACAAACCCTATGTTTTAGACACTATAAGAATATATAGAAAGGTTCATATGAGAATTTACTCAAATTTTCAAACACAATGCAACTCAATTGGCTGGTTTAAGGGTGTGATTTCTGTCTTTCACAGAATGAAGACTTTTCTGAGATTTATTTATTCATTTTTATTAAATTCCACAGCGTTGATATACTTTACAAGGGCTTTATCTTTTAATGTAGAATATAGGTTATGCATTGATTAATTCTTCAAGGGTTAATTGTGCCATAAACAGTGTACTTTTCTTTTTAGAACCAACAGAAATCAAATAACACTAGCAGAGAAAGGAAAGGAACCACCAAAAAGTCCTGTGTTGTTTGAGTAGCATAGACAGTCTCAGACTCAATCAGATTCTGCCCTGAAAACTGTACTTGCCCCCAGTCCCTGAAAGCAGACAGTTGAACAAACTGGGGTGTGCATGTGTGAATCCTTAGAGCTCACTATTTTACACGATTGCCTTCAGGAGAGTGTCTTAGGCTGAATAGCTAACCAATTATATTAGAATGAACACCTTTGCATACCCATTAAAGGACAAAGATTTTCCCTCTATTACAAAAACCTGATTATCACTTTTCACATCAATTACATATGATACACACATGGTAGGAAGTGAGAAAACACACATGCGACCTTTGAAATTCTGGTTCCATATAGGAAGCACCTTCCTGTTTCCTGAAAGAGTGCATCTCTAGGTTAACGCTAGGGTCTGTCTTCTTTCAGTAACAACTTGGTATATGGCAGTGTTTAGCAGGGTATGAAGCTCCATTCGTGAGGTCCTCTGTCCCTTGTAAGTTGGTGCAGTATTCGTTTGCACACCACCCCACTTAAACCTCATCACTACTGTGCCTACTACAGTTAAAGAGGTTGACTCAACACCTCCAACCCACACGCGCCTGCAAGAAAAGTTTCCATTTTGTAAAGCTAACACTCATTATTCATTATTTTAATATGCCATAGAACTTTCCATTTAGAATTTTCCCTAAAATATATATTCTTCTCATGAAGCTGTCATAAAAAAAGAAGAGAATATCTTCTCTTATTTCAAAATCATCAAAGTAGATTTTAAAAAACTACTTTCCAAATCCCAGGAGAAGTGTACTCAAAGGGCAAGCACATCATTTATCTAAAAAAAAAATAAATGAGTTTAGAAAAGTCAAATTTGATTCATTTCTGAAGATTGATCAGTGTTACCCATGAATCCAATGCTGCACTGAAAAGTAGTGCCTGTTAGCACAGGCTGTTGCCAACACAGCTAGGCTGAAGCGTGGCAGAGCCCACTCTTTCAGATCCTAACACCCTACAGGCTGGTTCTTATAATTCTCTACAGTCGTTTCCCAGTGCAAAGATGCTGCAAATTGTTGAGAAGCTGCTGCTGCCCGAGTGCCCTTCTGAACATAAAGTATTCTGTGGATTTAGAATAAAATTTTGGCACAAGGTCTGCTTGCCCATTTATAGAAAAACTCAACAATCTGTGTAAAAGTGTTTGTTCCCTGTAATCATAGACGCACAGCAGCATGGGTAAGCTATGTGGCATTAGGGCAGCAATGCGTTTGTGGTTGTTTTGAGCATTCTTTTGGTCTAGATTACTGTTCTGCTGAATAACTATTTTATTATTACTATGCCAGGACAACTGATTGCGGTACTGAATTTGTAATTTTAATCATCATTTTCCTGGGAAAGCTAAATTATGTCTGCATTCTATTCAAAAGCTTTTATTTTTAAAGCAATTAAAGTTATTGTTGATTGGTATTTAGCATCCAATGTTCCTGGAATACTAAAGGAATACACTTTATACATAATCTTCCATTACAGAACATTGCTTGAGAGCAGCTATTTGATACAAGAGCATTCACTTGAGTTTTCAAACCAAAGAACTAAAATTACAGCAATTTCACTTGAAATCAATAAATCCATGCACAGGGTTATGTTCAACAGAATCACTAACTGTTATTTGTTATTCAAAGATGAATGAATCAATAGAAAAATAGAACTGATAAATCATTAGCACTTTAACGCAGAGCAGAGAGGAAAGCTGATAAATCATGCATTTCAAGCACACGTTTTCCTGATGGTGTGTTTGAAAACATAAACGTGCAGTGATGAGATACAGGTCAGTGTGACTGAACTACACTGAGGCTGTCAAAAGTATTCCCTTTCATAGGAGAGCCTCAAATAAACACTATGGGAAGTAATTGTTCCACAATTTCTTTAAACAACCAGGGACCCAAACCATGCCATGAACACCTTAAAGAGTGATCTAGGCCATTATTTCCAACATTTGAAATGTCATAGATATGCGATTTGAGTGACCCAGTAGTAAGAGGCTAATTGCATGCATGATTTGCTTCCATGAGCTCAACATCATTGCAGGTAGCAATTTACCCAAGAAGGGAGCTGATGCAGTCATTTACCTTCTTGAAGTACACTTAGCAGACCCATTAAAAATTAGAGTTGTATTTGGCAGGGGGACCAAATAGCCATGAAATTGGCTATTGAGCTTTGTTCGTGTTGTATAATTTACTGTTTTTGAATGGTGAATATTTTAAATACAACAAGTGGGTAACTCACTCTTTTCCAACATTTTGCTTTTCACAAACTCAGAAGAACTACTATTTCTGATTCTTTGGTGGGAAACAGGTTCATTAGGCACATAGTTTAAAACATCTATTTGTCTACTTAGTGTGATTATACATCTGTGTCTAGATTCTCATGCAGAAATGACTAAGGCTTTTTATATTATCACAGTTACTGCCTGTAATGTATTTTCACTCATTTTATTGGAATTAAAAACAAAGCTAAACAAAAAAAACCCATTCTCTATTTTTTAGTTCATGAAAAATCTTATGCCTGATATTTTAATGTCCATTCAGAAGAGTAAAGATGTTGAAGATACAGCATGGTATCATAGCAACTACTTAATAAAATCTCTGATTTAAGCTTCTCCTTGAGTCACAGGTCTAATACCATGGATACACTCACTAATTATAGCAGGGCAAGGGATGGCAGTTTTGCACGTTGGATCATTGCAGCCTACGTATTAGTGCTTGCCAACGACAGCAATTACATAAAGAATTTTTATTTTCCATCATATTTCTTTAATCTCTCACAGGTTTTCCCTCACAGTTTGTAAATGGGACGGGGCTGAGATGTGAGTGGGAGACAGAAAAACCTATGGGAATGCATGCAACTAAAGTATGCAGTCTCACATAATATTCACTCCCACTTTTTCATGCAAAGATGCCTATAAAAACAGAGACAATAAGTTTTCTAATAGCCAAATTTTACATCAACTCAACAGAAACTGTTAATTCCATGGTCAGAGCAGAAGACTTGAAATGACTCAAAGTGTTTCATGGCCTGTACTATTTAAATTTCTCTTGATAGAGGGTTACTCCTTGCTTCGGTTTCTTCTCCTTTTGATGAGTGAGCAGAACAACCCAGTTTTGGGGGGAGGGCCCATCAGCATTGGGGCTTGGTTCTTGTGTGTAATTCTTATCTAGGAAAGAGGAAGACAGAGGAAGAGTGTTATGAGGATAAAATGCCAAGTTCTGGGGAACTCTGCAGCTATACTTCATGAGTAACAAAAATAACACAAGGTTAAAACTCCATTTCAGAGTTTCAAGATTTCAAAGATATTTTAAGGAGGGCTAGGATATACATCTCAGTAATACCCAAACGCTAACCCAAAGGAAAAATTAGCTGAAGTCACGATTTCAATATGGTCTTTCGTCTAACCTCACGCGTCCTTCAGTCTCCCAGAGCTTTTGCTTCAGACTGCATGATTACCCAGTGTCATTTCTTCAACATCAGTCATGTATTATTGAAACAGGAAAAGATACGCCATTACTGCATCAAGAGTCCTGACCATGGCCCAGCAATAGGAGCTGCTTAACATTAGGCAAGCCTTATTTATCTTTTTAATCAGATTGTTTCTCTCTTTCAACACGAGCTGCAAGGCTTCATTTCCAAACAATCATTAGAAATGAAAGTCAAAAGTTAACATGCATGAAAGGTCAGAAATGATCTTTCTAATTTGTTAATTAATTGGTAATACAATAGAATCAGACGCCGAGAAGCCACAGACACTCAGAGGCACTGTTCTAAAGCGACTCATGTTGATTTCTGTGATATGAAACTACGAATCACCTTAAATGAGACAACCTTAAAGTAGATTATGTCTGCAATTTTCTCTAATTCAACTCTAAATTAGAGAAGACATTTTATGAATATATGCTATGCTCAAAGCTAATTGAAAGCAATTATCAAAGTGGCATTTTGTCTGTGACTTTAAGATACATTGTAAGATAATAAATGATTCTCATTATGTAATAAAAAGGTCACATCTTGCCTTTGGGCTACTGATGCTACGAGTTTTTCAAAAGCAATCTGAGACATTTTCTTTAGCGAACTGCGACTAATACAAGAGCCATCACTTATTAAATATCAGTTGTCACCTGCGCAGCATCCGCACCAGAGATGAGTATTCCTTTCAAAAAGAAACAGCACCTCATTAAAAAACTGAAAAAATATATCTCCGAAAGTGCATACCTGACATTTTCAGGTTAAAATAAATCTCCTTAACTTGTCATTCACTAATAGCAGTGAAGCAAAGAAAATAGATGTTTGTCATGGGAATCACATCATTAAATCAGCATTAGGACTTTTGGGAAATGAAAATTCACATTCTAGAAAGATACTTAAAAAACTGAATGAACAAAAAACTTTAAACATGTTGGAGGCAGACTTTGCTAGAAAAATACAACTATTTTAATTATCATATTTGTAAAGGCCAATAGACTAAGCAAGGCCAAAACTCTCTGGATACTGAGTCTATCTTATTTTTGTTGTTTGTTATGAGGTAAAAAATTGCTTGCTATCAGCTCACATGTCAATATTCCCACTACAAATGTAGATTACAAATGATCTCTACCAAACTTTCCCTATTTGAGGTTTCTCCCACACTGAATCATTTTTTAATTTGTTCTCTTTAGTCATGTATGTATGTATGTATGTATGTATGTATGTATGTATGTATCTATCTATCTATCTATCTATCTATCTATCTATCTATCTATCTATCTATCTATCTATCTATCTGCCAATCATTCTATCTACCTATTTTACATCCCAACCACCATTGCCCTTCCCCACTTTTCTCCCTGCTCCCATAACTCCCCTCTGTTCGCACCCACCAATCCATTCCTCCTCCATTTCTGTTTACGATAGGGAGGTCTCCCATGAATATCAACATGGCATACATGACAATACATGATAATACATAGTAATACATGACAATACACAACATATCAAATTGCAGTATGACTGAGTACCTCCTCATGTATTAAGGCTGAGCGAGGTGACCCAGGATGAAGACTAGGGTCCCAAAAGCCTGTAAAAGAGTGGAACACATTCTCTATTCCCACTGTTAGGAGTCCCCCAAGAGGACTAAGTGACACAATTATCACATATATGCAGAGGGCCACAGTTAGTTCCCTCGTTATCAGTTCATTCTCTGGGATCCCCTATGATCGCAGGTTAGTTGATTCTGTGAGATTTCTTGTGGTGCCCTTGCTCCCTCTGGCTCCTACAACCCTTTCTCTCCTCTTCTGCAGGATTCTCCAGTCTCCACCTACTTTGGCTGCGGGTCTGCACCTGTTTCAATCAGTTACTGGATTAAGCCTTTCTGAAGACAGTTGGTCTAGGCACAAATCTATGCATATAGCACAATATTAATAGGCATCATTACATTGACTTTTTCCCCCTCTAGTCCTGATTGCTTTTATCCTAGGTCTCTGGATCATCCAGACTATGGGACCTGTGCGCTAGGCAGTGTCACGGGTGGCACTGGGTTTTAGTCTGAACAGGCCAATGGTAAGTCACTCCTTCAATCTCTAGGCCACCCTTACCCCAGCACATCCCATAAGCAGGACAGACTATAGGTCGAACGTTCCGTGGCAGGGTTGGTTTCTCTCTCCCTCCACTTGAAGTCTTTCCTGGTCACAGGAGATGGTAAGTTCAGGCTATAGCTATGACCATCCCTGTCGATTTCTGGAAGATTCCCTTGCTAGCCAGGTTTTTACTGACTCTGAGATGCCCTCCCCCTTCCATTAGGTCTTCTCAGTACTCTTCGTCCTAGTCTGCTCCTCCCAACCTCATCGCATGTTCCCATACCTGCCTGAACTCAGTTCACTCAAAAAATCTCTTATATTTCCCTTTCCAAGGGAGATCCCCATGTCCTTTTTGAGGCTTTCATGTTACCTAGCCTGAGAGGCTGAGGCAGAAGGAATATGGCTACATTCAGTCTCAAATAGACAGCAAAAGCCAAACCAAACTAAAGCAACCAATCAACGCACTGACCAACAAACAAAAAGAAAAGCCATTTCCACTGATTTGAGTATGATGGTGGTGGTAGAATATGCCTGTAATTCCAGCCCTCAGGAGGCTGAGACAGGGAGACAGTCTCACACATCAAAAAGAAATAGAAAATTCCGTTTAGAAACATGGAGGTAGGAGGAGACCGAGTGGGAGAGGGAGAGGGAAAGAGTTCAAATGCAGTTACTCTCTAACTGGGAACAACATCCCTACTGAATACCACTTGCTAGAAAATGAAAGCCACAGTATCAGAAATGGGTTATTTCTTTTTATTATTGGCCAGGGTTCCCAGACAACCCCACCCCCTGCAAATATTATAAGACATTGCCATTCTTTTGGGCTACCTTCCAGAACTTGATAAGTCCTCACATAAATGAGTCATAAATTAAGAATAGCAGCACATACGTACATAGTTTCTACATGGCGACTAAAATTTTTATTGCACATTAGCAAAAAATGCATAAAGATGTACTGAGATTTATTGTGGCAGGGGTTCTGTGTAGTGCTTTGCATGATGCTGTTGAATGCTGCTTCGTTCGTTCAACTCTTTGAGTTGACTTCAGTTTAAAGTCATTCATATACAAATAAGCAATGTTATAGAAAAGTAGAGAATTGAAGAATTATTTCATAAAGGTGACAGAAAAAGGAGTTTATATGTTCCCGTGTTCAGAGCAGAAGGTGAACGAGGTCTCTTCACCTTAGGCATTGGTGCTTTCTTGAAAAATTTACTGATACCTAAGTACAATAATAGAGAACAGACAGGACAGTTCTTTTTAAAATTTATTTCTAAATATCATTTGGCTCAGGTCTTTGTTAAGTATTTACCTGGTTTCCTGTCACCCAGCATCAAATATTTCCACCTACCATTATTATGAAAGGTAGAATTTACCTTGTTTTTGTAGTCTGAACACAGGCTACTCAGCATGCTTTACTTTGAGTTATATCTGTTTATCTAAATTCTTTTTTAAACTGTTTTTATTGAGCTACGTGCTTCTCTCCACTCTCCTCTCTTCCTCCTCCTCCCCTTCTACTCTCTTTCATGATCCATACCCTCCTCGATTCACTCAGGAGATCTTGTCTTTTTCTACTTCCTATTTAAATCCACATATGTCTCTTTTATCTATTTATCTAAGTTCTTAAGGCATTCTGATAAGACTGGAAGAGAGACAGGCTTTATTTCTTAGAGGAACTCTCCGATTTCTAGAGGTTCAATCTGGAATATCTCAAAAGGCATTAAATGTTTTCTCAGTAACATGTGGTGGTGTTGGGATGCAGTGGAATTTTTGAAGGTGGGGTCTTGTAGGAGGAAGCTAGGTCACTGAGGGTGTGTTGTTGATCTGATATTGAAGCATAGGATCCTTTCTCTCTTTTTTGTTTAAGGCCTGCTTTCCCCTCCTGGTGTTAGCTCCATTGTGTTCTGTACTATCACAGACTCAACAATTGGACGATGGACTATAGCTTCTGAAGCTGTAAACCTTTTCTCTATATATTTTATTTCTCTTGGGTATTTTATCAAACTGAAAGAAAGCTGGTTAGCATATCCACTTTGAGAAGACTAATTCTTTCTGTGATTTTTACTATTTCCTTTATCTGATTTTGTTCCCGTCCTTCCTAAGATGGATGTATCAACATTCTTATGTTAAAGGCCAAATAAAACTTGGTTTTTGTAATCTGAATAATACATTTATTTCTAAGTTCAAGGGCATAATTTGAGGACTGATCCTTCCTGATTTCCCCTTACTATTTATCCCCTCTTTCCCTTTCTACCAGCTACATTCCTGGAAAGCTCCTCCTTTCCGACGACAATTGCAAACGTGAGACAGTGGAGTGTTGCATGTGTGTTGTGCATTGGGCTGCAGAGATGCTGTCAGGAAACAATTTGTCATGGTGGAAGCTGCATTTCATTCTCATCAACATAGTTAAGGATTGGGTAGCAGACTCGAGGCAGGGCAATCAGAAGGCCAGGCAAGATAGTGATCCATTCAAGAAGTAAACTAGACTTTAGTTATGGGAGTACCAAACTGAACTGGGCAGGGCAGAGTCAACAGAAGAGGAGGAGGCATAGCCTATGCGATATGGTGATTTGGTTGTGCTGGTCTTTGGAAAAGGAGAATGCTTTTAAGTCTTCTTTGCCTCTAACCTCGAATGTGTGACATTATAGAAAGAGAGGTACTTTGTGGCATCTGTGACAGCTGGGAAGTTAGTGATGTCAGTGTTGAGTATGACACTCTGAAGGAGAGGTTCAACGTCTTTGGATTTGTGGGTATGGAGTTCAGAAGGAATATGCAAATTTAATGTGCCCATAATAATGTGAGAATAGATTCCTGACTACGTAGCAAGTGTGAAATGTATATATATGATTTTTTTAACAGGTTAGTATTGGCATTCAGATTGAAGCAAGAGAATGCCATCCTGTGACAGACTTAACTACAATACACAAGAGAAGGAGGAGTAAACACTAAAAGGAAGTGTGATCCTATTCTAATCTGCCTTCAGTGTGAGCTAGTCCTTATTTTTACATAGTATGTAACTTCCAAAGCACATGTGCTTGAAGGGCTTGCATGCTGAAATTCCTTACAATGGTCTGGGTATAATGTATGTAAGCTAGTAAATGTTTAACCTAATTTGAAATATTTAAATTCTGCTTGAGAGCTGTATGTTGCAGGATGTTTAAGCAGATGTCCACACAATCGTGAGGATGGCAAATGCCCATGCTTCTGTGAAGGGCTACATGGTGCTTTTGGCTTTGTGAGCTCTGTGGTCTTCATCTGCTCCACTCAATGTTGCTGCTGTAGCTCGGCGTAGTTTTTGGACTATGTGAAAATCAATGAGTGTGACTGCTCCAATAAAAATTTATTTATGGAAACTAAAATTTAAATTTCATAAAATTTTCACATTATGAAACATTACTCTGTTTTATTTTTTCCCTTACCATTTAAAGATGTGAGAACCATTCTTATAGGCAGCTATATTAAACATAGGCATAATTTAGTGACCTTTGATGCACTTAAGTTCTATATTGAAAAAAAAAAACAATGCTGAACTATGAGTTACAAAGTGAAACCTTTTTAAATTTAAAAATATGTTATTTAAAATGATCAATAGTTGTGTGATGAAAATAACTTTTAGTGGTTTATCTTTGCTGTACTAAGTGCCACCATTCAGAATTTCTTTAGTGAAAAATTTTCAATTGAAACATATGCTAGCAGTCCTCAGGTTTGATAATATACACATTGATTATGTTTGGTTTCATTGAATAATGTTTTTAATTGATGCTCATGGCTCTATACTAGGTTAAGCTTAATAACACCGTGGTTCTTAAGATTTAGCTCAGCAGACAGCAGCTTCCTTTATAAATATTCTCGCCAAGTCTAGCCAAAAGTTTCTTTCCTTGCTTCATCTCTTTAGGAATTTATTATCACTGAGTTTATTCCTCTGCCTTAGAAATGAATGGAGTGTCCAAAGCAAAGGAAATAACATAAAATATCTGTCGGGAGAGCTTAATTTCTCAATTATCTGACACAGTAAAAGTTACCTAGTTTGATTTTGGAATAAGATTGTATCCTTCCAACAATGGAAACTCTTCTAAATTCAAGCATGCAAAAAAGCCACATGACAGTGGTGGGGAACGTGACTATAAAATGTTTAGGTCCATAGATGCCAAAAGAGAGAAGATAGACAGACAGACAGACAGACAGAAAGATTGAGGGAGGGATGGCAGGAGAGACAAAGCAATGAAACAACTTTCTAAAATATCTTCCCAGCTTCCTCATGCTTTTATTTTCTGGAATGATGATAATTTCCAAATTTAATGTTCTCTTTAATAGCATCATATTCAAAGAAGTCAGTGCAAAAATTCAAAACAAAATTTCTCAAAAATGAAGTTGCGGGTCTTCCTTTCTAATGTAATTCACAGGAATTTTAAAATATATATGAAAAAAGAAACATTTTTTTTCTGATGACAATGAGCTGAAGGATAGTTACATACCTCATACCTGGATTTGAAATCTCTTTTATGATATGAATTTGTTCATCATTCAAAAATATTTTATACCTTTAATTGGTTTCCAGGAAGGTCAAAGATATTTTTAAAGCATTTTTATTATTCCAGTGCCACTAGTGAGAATTATATTGATGTTTATTCCAGGAATTGTCAAATCCATATTCTTATGAGGAAACACTACTAACAACAGGATAGAAAAAAATATCACAGAAAACTTCCCTCTCCTAACTGTAATAAAAATACATTCACAATTCATTTCTCATGAATATACTTCATCGCAAATTTCCTGTATGGTCCTTATCATCTAGTAAAGCCAAAGAAAAGCAAGCACACAAACAAACAACATGGACTCCAAGACATAAAGTAAAGTCTGAGCTTGCCATGGTCACTGGATCCAACCAGTTTTTGAATTCTGGTCAACGGAAGCTCGAATATAACCAGCAAGTATCATATGATGCTATTGATGTTGTCTATGTGACAACTAATAGTAGCTATTATTTTCAGCAGCAATTTCTTAATACTTTTAATGTAATCATTTGTTTTCCAGTGAAAAACACATTCTGACAACCTTTCAAGGATAAAAATGTCCAAATTCCTTAGTTGTCACTGAGACACTGCATAGTATGGTTACCTGCTTTCATTCTGGTGTCTGGGGGTACCCCTACCACGTACTAGTTCACCTTATGTAAAAGGAATATGAGAAAAATACAACTGTGGGGAACTGGCTAATTATTAAAAGCATTTTTTTTTGACCCAACAGTTTTCAGTTCCTAAATTCAGTCATGCCCTAGCCCATGATGGCAATGATCAGAAAATCTCAGCCTTTAATGTTAAGGCTCTTCGAGTTAATACAATTTTGACATCCCATCTGTTACAGAACGTCAGTTGAATGATGTCATGATAGTTGACCTTATCAGCAATGTGTCTGGTGCGTTGATGAGTGAACACACTCTAGTTAGCCCAGATTGAAGGGGCAGAGAAAGGGCAAAGACTGGTCCTTGGAGACAAGAGTGGTGGGAGAGAGAGAGAGAGAGAGAGAGAGAGAGAGAGAGAGAGAGAGAGAGAGAGAGAGAGAGAACAAAGAAAGAAAAAGTAATGAAAAAAGGAAGAAGGAAAGAAAGGAGAGAGAAGAAAAAAAGAATGATAAAAGGAAGAAAGAAGGAAAGAAAGAAAGAAAGAAAGAAAGAAAGAAAGAAAGAAAGAAAGAAAGAAAGAAAGAAAGAAAGAAAGAAAGAAAAAAGAAAGAGAAAGAGAAAATCATAGTAGGTGGGCAAGACCCACCTTTTAAAAGGGAACGCAGGGAATGTGCACAGGATAAACCCTTAGTGGCTGCGGCTGGGAGGGATCCTGTCAGGACCCTAAGGGCTGCCCAGTGCAGATGCCTGAGTACTAACTGTCTCAATACAGTTTCTTACCTCTTTATAAAAAGCTTACAGTGTATTTGCTTAATTACTAATGTTAATGCATAAAGTCAAAGCAAATGGAGCAACAATGAAACCGGCCCAGGCCAGGCTCAGGTGTAGTGATCCACCCGAAGATGATCTTTAATTTCTGAAAGAACTCAATCCTGCCTTAGTCTAAGGATGCATATCAGCGAGGCTATGCTTCTAATCTGACCCAGTCGAGAAGATGCTAGAATTTGGTCTGCGTGCATATTTTGGTGCTTCATTCCTCTCTCCCTTCTCTGTGCACTGTCTGCTGTGTCCTGAACTCTGTTAGCGGCACGCAGGTCTCTCTCCGTTATCAGTTGTGGTCTTGCGTAGCCACACGGTAAGCGCATAAGGTACTGCACAGCGGCACGCTTCTCATTATGTATCATGTTTTTACATTCTATGTCCAGTTGGTTTGGTGATTTTTATTGAAAAGCTCCAATATGTGAGCTTATTATTTTTATCAAAATAAAATTAATTTTCAAAATTGAAACCAACAATGCTTTCAAAATCAGGAATAAAAGACCATTTTAGTTTTATTCACAACATTTAAACTGAACGTTTTAAGGTGAAGAACTATAGACAGGTAAGTCTAATTATAAGCATAGCATTTGGGATAAATGTAATAGGCCAATAAAAATTCTTTAAAATATTTTGCTCGAACTGCAATCAAATTTAATGAGTTTGGCATTAATTAAGCTCTAATAACGTACTTCAATATCTTTCCTAAGTAGTGTGATCCATTTCCCCTTCATTCAGTTCGAATTGTGCATACTGTGGTGTCATCGTCATCTTAAAGCATACTGAGAAAATGACAGAGTTGCAAAATTAAAATCAATGATAAATGATATTTTTCATGTTTTATACTAATAGGTATTACTGGGCTTTTAAATTAATAGAGCTGTCAGGCCATGAACCAAAATGGAAATTAAATATTCCAGAAACACCTAAAGATGACACCGTGGAATATTTTAAATCTTAATTAGGAGGTGCAATTGTTTTGTCCCCTGTAACTGCAGCAAATTAATTGGAAATTAGTCACAAGCAATGTTTTTTTCCCTTTAACAACCTGAGATGAAGAGACTGGAACTTTCTGCCTTGCCGTTCTTGTTTGAGGGCCAGAATGCACACAGGCAGTAAATTGTACTGTCAATTACAGAAAACAACAACTGTCGTGAAATTAGGAAAAATTAGGTACAGGTAAACAGAACTAATTAATGCACAGGTAAAAGGGAAGACATAAAATAATGCCTAGCTAAACACTAACTTGTCAGTCTTTGGGAAAAAAAAAGTAAAGTTTAGAAATGTAAATTTATGCAAAATATTTACCAATTAAGACTTAGGTACAGGATGCATGCACTGTGTTTTATCTAACCACGTTTGTGGCATTATTTCTGTTTTCATCTTAGACTATGTCGTGACCCCACAGAAGCAGCACCTCGCTTGTTGAAGAATATTTCATGTTAATTTTATATTCCTACAAATAGGAAGACTGATGCTCATTAAATAACAAAATTTCCTTCAGTAGGGAATTATTACTTTTCCATATTTAAATATTAAGTCCAATGTCATTTCTTTTGTGTCTTTGCTGTTTATTATTTATTTATTTAATTAATTTATTCCTTGACAGCTTCATAAATGTGCATAATGATTATTTACCCCATCGTCCTGTCTCATGCTCCCTCCTTCTGCTACTTTCTTTCTTCTATTTTCTTGTCTTGTGTGTGCATGTGTGTTTGTGTGTCCTATCGAGTTCAATTAGGATTATTTAATACCATGGGTAGGAAGGTCCTTTACTGGGCCATATGCAATGTCCCATGTATCAGTGGTTACACCATTGTGACATCTCTTCCTCCTGCCGCTATTGACTGTCGGTAGTCAGGGAAATGTATGTAGACCCAGTCCAAATTCTAGGCACATCAAAAAATTCACTATTTGCATTTATCTACTTATAATTTGTGGATTACTCATTTTCATATACATTTGCTCCTTGCTGCATCCCTTCCACACCCTTCTAAAGGAAGCCATTAGAACAGCACAAGACTTTCTAATGCTAGTATCTGTCAACTCAGGGAATGAGTGTTAAGTTACAGTAGCTATGTAACTTTCAATGAGAAAATAATATTCATATCAGACTCCCCGAACACTAGTTACTAGAAAGATCAACCTGGTGCTTCAAACATTATTTAATAATATCTAAATTTAATCAATTTAGTGTAAGGACCTGAAGTTAGGAAAGTTTACTGATAATTTTCATAACATTAATCTATTTGAAATAAATTCTGATCTAATTTTCTTTTCAGATGATTATTAAACATATTCTATATTATGGTGATATGCTGTCATTTTTATGTGAGTTCATCTGCATATTCTAGTGGGAAACAATAAAAGTCACTGTCTCTCCTCCTGTAAAACGCTGGCAAAATCCTAAACCTATGTCAGACTTTTTCCCATCATAAGTCATATGGGTTTATCTCTTAATTCCAGTCCCTCAAAGATTATGGCGAAGCTACTCTAACTATAAAACAGGAAGAAGTCAGGCAAGATGGCACACACCTCTAAGTCCAGCACTCAGATAGCAGATCTCAGTGAGCTCAAGGCCAGTCTAGTTCTACATCGTTCCAGAATATTCAAAGCTGTATAGAGAGATTCTGTCTCAAAAAAACAGGAAAAAAAAGCACAAACAAAATCGAAGAAATCAAAAAACAAACAGCAAAGGAACAACTTCTACTCTCCACCTCCAAAATAACTAACAACAACAACAAAAAAAAAACCCACAAACAAAAACCTCAGGAAGAAATTTCAACTGCATTAAATACTAAACTTATACCATAAAAAATTGTTGTTTCTTTCTTTTGTTACTAAATACAACCAGTAATAATCTCAGCAATCTATTATTATTCTGTTGTGATTTATAGTAGTTGATATCATCAGTAAGACAGTCTTCGTAAGAAGCATAAGTAGTTCTGGAAACTCTGCTCTGGTCTGTCTGCCCTTGTTTTTCCTCCACTGGGATGGAGAGAGGTACTTAACTTCCTAAGTAGTTTCTCCCTCCCTCCTGACAGAAATTCCATAAAACATTGCTTTCAAGGAGTGAAAAATATTTTTAACTTCTGACTGCATGCAATTTCTGCTAAAGTGCAAGAAAAGTTGACTATTTCAGTTGCAGATGCCAGCTTGCTCAAAATAACATTTAAAATCGTAAAACCTAGAAAGATTTTTAAATAAAAACTGATGAAAGGAAGTTGCTAGCGAAACGGTTGTGAGTCCGTCCAACAGGGTGGCAAGGTTTTAGAATTTCTAATTTCTCCTTAGTCCTTAGGCTTGGGGGTCGGCGACTTAAATAGTAAATATAAGGAAACCCAAATGCTGTGTGTGTGTGTGTGTGTGTGTGTGTGTGTGTGTTTTAAAGGACAAATCTAGCTATGTTTTTATTGCTCAGATTGTCCCATTCTCTCCTAAATCTTCCCAGGCTATTGTTATTTTGACTGAAGTAGCTAGTTGTTGAAAACTGTTCCATGTTGAAGTTCATTTTAAAAAATGTTTGTTGCTTCTTAAAAAACCCCAAAGAGTTCAAAATGGGGCTCAGTTGGTAAAATGATTGTTTAGGATGCACGAAGCCTTGGGTTTGATGTTCCACACTGCATAAATCTGAGCTCAGTAGCACACTCCTGGACCCCAGCTGTTGACTGGTAGTGAAGAAGAAATGTAAATGCAAGGTCAGTCTTAGCTACACAGGCAGTTGAATTCAAGCCTGGTTAGGATTACATAACACTTTGGCTATGTAAAAGAAAGAAACCAAAAGCAATGTAAGTACATAAAACAGGTACTTATGTTTTCTAATATAATATATGAAATGCCTATTTACATGATATTCCCAAATAAAGAGCAATTTTATGCCTTCCAGCTCTGCACGGGCCTTTAAGAAGGCGATTAAGCCGGGCGGTGGTGGCGCATGCCTTTAATCCCAGCACTTGGGAGGCAGAGGCAGTCGGATCTCTGTGAGTTCGAGACCAGCCTGGTCTACAGAGCTAGTTCCAGGACAGGTTCCAAAGCCACAGTGAAACCCTGTCTCGAGAAACCAAAAAAAAAAAAAAGAAGGCGATTAAAACATAAAGCCAGCCACACCAAACCTCATAGAAGAGAAAATGGAAAGTGGAAAGTACACTTGAATGCATTGGCACAGGAGACCACTTCCTAAATATAACACCAGTAGCACAGACACTGAGAGAAACAATTAATAAATGGGACCTTCTGAAACTGAAAAGCTTCTGTAAAGCAAAGGACATGGTCAACAAGACAAAATGACAGCCTACAGAATGGGAAAAGATCTCCACTAACCCCACATCTCCAAAATATACAAACAACAACACCTTCTTAAACTGGCATCCTGAGTATCAGCTCCCTGGGCAGGGCGAAGAGTGTGTGGCAAAGCATCTTCCTGGACCAACTGGCTATTGTACAGCCACAGTTATTTCTTTCTCAGCCGTATTCAGAAAACTTCCAGAGCCTGCTGTTTCCTTCTCTGAACCCTCTATCCTTTGGCAAACAAGCGTAAGGAGCAGATGACAGGAGTAGCACTAGAAAACGAGTTGGGGAGAGTCTTAGAACTCTGCCTCATGACCTAGGGTTGCACTTAGCCTGAACACCACAGTCTAAACTCCCCTTCTTGTATCCTACAGTCATGGACATGCTTCCACATACCAAAGAATCTTCAAAGAAAAATCCTCTGCACTTACACAAATCATTACCGATACACAGAAATCCCTGAACTATTAATATTATCTTTATAGCTAAGTGAGGGAGCTTAAACTGTTAATGTCAATCATTTTCACTCAAACAAGGTAGGCACTGTCTTAAATTGCCTAAATACAGGGTTAAGGTATGGCAAAAAAAAAAAATGAATGAAAATTTCCAAAGTGGCTAAGATTTTTTAGCAGTCAAGTTTTAGGGCATTTATAAGACTTGTTTAGTAGTTTTGAAAGAGATATGGAAGTGGAAAATATATTGTGAAATTTCCAAGTCAGCAGATGGGCACTTGTGAAGGATAATATGCTGGCTTGATGCAGGAAATTCAAGCAGATCTCAAAACAGCCAAGGCAATCAAACCTGATGCAGAGGGGCAGGGTCCCTCTTTAAAAACTGAGTCAGAGGCACTGCACTGTCCCTGAAAGTACTACAGACCCTGGGCAAACAGCTTGCAGCTACTATCAGAGAGGCTGAAAAGCCAGCCGGGCCAATTAGGGGAGAATTCAGATCATGAAGTGGACCAAAGGAAACAAAAGGTTTGGGAATACCATCCCATCTTTCTTGCACTTCCTGGCTTGTGCTTAAAGACACCTATTTTATTTATGGAAGAAGTGAATACTAGTTCTCATACAAAGGCCAAAGAGAAATTGTACTTTTCTTATTCAAGGAGTAGGAAATACAGACCCTTCACATTAAGAGTAGTGAAGTGACTGCTGCTTCCCCCACACTCTGATGCCCTCCACCTTGACCCCTTCTCAATTTCATGACTGAGACAGATGCCTAAAACTCAGAAGAGGAGAAGCCTCCTTTGATAGTGAAATTTGGCCTGAGAAGGACAAAGAAGAGCCTGTCGGCCTCTATCCTCCAACTCTTCAGCCTGAGCTCCATTTTAAGTGTTCATTTTTCCTTTTGGCCTGTTCATTTTCTAAAGAGAGAGAGAAAAACTGTGGAGTTGGATGGATAGATGGGTGGGAAGGTAGGGAGGATTTGAGAGGAGATGATCTTGATGAGAATATACTATACTATATATATTATATATACTGTAATATGCTATATATTATATATGTATGTAATATACTATGAATCTCTATATAGATAGATATATCCTTACAGTATATATAACTACAAGATTGATCCATAAAACTAAAACCTTAGGTTTGTAGGTAGAAAAGCAAATCAAGAACTATAAAAGTCAAGTGTGGCAGAAATCAAGAAGGGGAGGATTCAAGGAAACTAGTCAATGAATATATGTGGATTACTCGCTTGACAATATTCCCACCAGAATCAAAGACTAACAAATCTCCAGTCCCAGGCATGGGAAGTCCAAAATCCAACAGGTCCAGTGGCCCCACGCAGAGAGAGCAGCACACCTGGGTCTCCCAGTATTTCTACTTGGGCCCCAGGTAGCCACACCCTAATTAGATGTGATTGGTTGATAGTTTCTCCATCAGCTATCTCATTGGACTTAGTGTCCACTCAACAGAATGGGAATAGCATGTGCTCCTGAAAACCTAGCCAGTTACAGGTGGATAGTGAGATCATTGATATCAGAGGAGAATCTACTACTGCTATGTTCCCAGTTGCTTTCTAAATAATTGTCATCATACCTACACAGAAATGCAGCTTTCACTCTCATCCTAGAAACCTCCCTTGGCAGTAGACAGAGCCCATTACAGACAACCAGTACAGAAATGAGCTGATTGTGGGGGGCTTAAGACCAATGGGTACATCTAAAATTCAATTCCTACATCCAAGGCTCAGGAAACGTTAGAAGAGGAGACACTAAGATTATAAGACCAAGAGGACTGATAAGTTTGCAGTGAGATTGCATCTCCTAGAAATGATAGGGAAGTCATACTCATAAAGTCTCACAAACATGGCTTAAACAAGACCTGTACAATGACACCATCAAGAGACATGCCAACATAGAAGGGAGGCATTTAACAGTGCCCTGCCCTACACAAAGAACTACAGACTACTAATGACTGCTAATAGAAGAATAATTAGTGTTTCCCAGGGATGAACAACTCGTTTACTTATTCAAAATCCCATAGTCTAAACTGAAATAATAACACACAAATAATACTGAATGGGCTCAGCAGATTATATATATATTTAGCAATAATAGTCAAAAAAGAGCATAAATCTGAGAAGGAGTAAGAGAGCATGGGAAGTGATGGAGGGAGAAAAGAGAAGGAGAGATATACTTATATTTTAATAATTTTATTTTAAATTTGTGAGATTCTCCTGTGTTAACCCTTGAGGTGAATCAGCAGGGAATGACTTTCAAGGACACAGTGATGCTTGACAACAGAACGAGGGAAGGAAAGCACTGGGTTTCCAGACAGCATTACAGGACTTTCACATAGAAGATGAAATCAGAACAGTATTGTCAAGACTGAAAGCTGAACTCATGTGGGAAACAGAAAAGACAGACTCACACTTGGACCTTTTCAGTTCCCTGTGACAATGAGAACAATGACAACAAACCAATATTCTCCATAGAAATTGAACAAAAATCGTATTAAAAAACAAAACAAATCATAACCCATACCATGATGTTTCAGGTCCTCAGAATATATCACAATATGTCTGAGTACATAAATAATCAGAATAACCTCAAAAAAGCCTACAGGGAAAAGACAGTCAGTGATTCAAACTCTGAGATGATATAAATATCAATTTTCTTAAACAAAGATTTAGCAGTTATTATACCTATGTTCTAAGAAGTAGTCGACAAATTCATGAAATAATATTAAGATAGCCATCAATTGAGACTGTTTTTTGTTTTTGTTGTTTTGAAGTCATTTCTCATATAACCACAGTTGGCTTGGAAACTTCTTTATTGTCAAGGATGATCTTGAATTCCTAATCTTCTTGCCTCTAACCCCCAAAATGTCGAGATTATGGGTGTGTGACTCTTCATCTGAAATTTTATGACTTAGAAATACTGTGATCAAAACAAGACATCAATTGGAAGGGTTGAAGAATAGAATAGAACGATATCATTCAGTTAGAGTAATGTCAGGAAAAAGGGAAAAATGAATAGACTAGGAACCATGAAATAATATTCTTACATATATACCATTAATGTTATGGAAGACAAAGCCTGGTGAAAAATCAAGAATTGAAGAAAAAAAACCCAATATATAACAAAATGTATAACATAAATGAGCATTGCATGACATAATGTATATCGTCATGTATGACATAAATTTACAGATTCTCAAAACGAGTGAAACTGAAACAGGGTATGGTCAGAGAACTCTATAATCAGATACCTCAACATCAAACTTCTGAGAGCCAGATAAAGAAGGAAAATCTGAAAGTTGTCCCCCAGTCACCATGAAGTTAACACCCTAGACTATGAAAAAGGAATCGCAAAATGCTTGAAGTAAGGTCAATGGTGCTGACACACGTGCACAGCTAAGACATTCCTGTAGAGTGGGAGTCTTTGGAGACCTCATCAGAGAAGCTGGGGAATAAAAAGAATCAAGCAAGTATTTCAGACAAATGAGAGGTAAAACAGATTTCTGAGAACATTGTCTTTAAGCTTGGCACAAAAAGGCCTTTTGTTTGCGTATGCATTCTATTGTATTAGTATTTAAATCCCCTTGTAATCCAGGAAACTTTTTAGAAAACCTATAAAATATATTAGGATTAAGGTTATTATCCTAGTTGGACATGGTGGCATATGCCTTTAATTTTAGCACTTGGGAGGCAAACACAAGTAGATCTCTGTAAGCTCAAGGCCAGCCTCGTCTTCATCTCACATTCCAAGTCATCCAGGACTATCCAGTGATATTCTTTCTCAAAATAAAGCACATATTCTAATACGATCAAATAATTCAAGCCAGGTGTGGTGGCACATCCTTTTAATCCCTGCCTTCAGGAGGCAGAGACAGGAAGATCTCTGGGAGTTCAAGGCCAGGATGGTTCACACAGTGAGTTCCTGGACAACCAGGGATATGTAGAAAGACCCTGTCTCAAAATAGAATCAATATAATAATAATAATAGAATAATATATTTATTTATAAATAATATCAATATGTATATTATAGTGATCTTAAATTAAACCACAGTCAATAAGTTGTGTTGGTATTGTGCTTGACAAGACAATGGGGCTCCACTTTCAGTCTGTGGTGAGCAACCTTTTGTTTTAGCAAAAGCCTTCAGTGTTTGGGGATTTCCATTGGACTACGCTGGCTAGCAACTCAATGAATGTGACCTACTCCCACCATTGGAAGACTCACCTGGCTACAAGAGATGACTAGTTGGGAAGCCATATGCCTTATTACTAGGAGTTCTCATTAGGATCACCTCCTTAGTTTCTCTTATATATGAGACTCAGAAAAGAAGTTCACTAAAGAATTGTAAAATCAGGAGCAGAAAGAGAGAGAGCACGAGCATGGAACTCAGGACCGCGAGGGGTGCACCCACACATTGAGACAATGGGGATGTTCTATTGGGAACTCACCACGGCCAGCTGGCCTGGGTCTGGAAAAGCCTGGGATAAAACCGGACTCGCTGAACATAGCGGACAATGAGGACTACTGAGAACTCAAGAACAATGGCAATGGGTTTCTGATCCTACTGCACGCACTGGCTTTGTGGGAGCCTAGGCAGTTTGGATGCTCAACTTACTAGACCTGGATGGAGGTGGGGGTTCCTTGGACTTCCCACAGGACAGGGAACCCTGATTGCTTTTCGGGCTGGGGGGGAGACTTAATTGGGGGAGGGGGAGGGAAATGGGAGGCGGTGGCGGGGAAGAGACAGAAATCTTTAATAAATAAATAAATTTAAAAAAAAAAGAATTGTAAAATGTATAAAGGTGAGAGATTTCAAGAGATAATAATGCAAATTATGATAGAATATAAATTAGGTATAAGATTTTGGACTCACTAAAATAGGATAGACAATTAAATATTTTCCCTGAATTTGTCAAATGCAAATGAACTAGATATTATTGATGTACTTATTGCCTATATATTGTATATAGTTATTGTAGTTATTGCATATTGTTTTCCATTTTTAGTTATAGCCTTCGTTTTTATTTTAGAGAAAAAGGGAAATATAGTAATATTTTATTTGCATTTTAATAAATAAAGTTTCTATTGCACTAGGTTTCCACACCATGGCCCAAGTGCCCCCACCAATGCCGCAGTCTTTCTCATGCTCTTCCTCCACTCCATCTATCCCCACCTGTTATCTCCCCACTCCCATTCCCATCAGCACCCAGTCCATATGTAAAATCTATTCTATTTCTTTCTCCTGGGGAGATAGCTGCATTCTCCTTAGACCTCTTCTCTTTACCTAACATCTCTGAGTTTATGGATTGTAGCTGGGCTATCATTTATTAAGTGGTTAATATTCACTTGAAAGTGAATAATTACCGTATTTGTTTCTCTGGGTCTGGGATACCTCACTCAGGATGATATTTCTTTCTAGTTCCATCCATTTACCTGCACATTTCATCATGTCATTCTTTTAAGAGCTGAGTAATTATCCGTGGTGTTCTTTATTCATTCTGTTAAGTTATTTGTAGTTTCTGGCTATTATGAATAGTCACAATGGGTATGTTGCACAAGTGTCCTTATGATAGGATGGAGTGTCCTTTTAGTATATCTCCAAGAGTGGAATAGATGGATCTTGAGATAGATTGATTCCCAACTTTCTGAGGAATCACCATATTGTTTTCACAATTGACTACATAAGCTTCCACTCTCCAGCAGTGCAGGAGTGCCCCCTTCCTCCACATGTTAGCCAGCATGAGTTGTCACTTATGGTACTGATCTTAACCATTCGACAGGTGTAAGATGGACTCTCAAAGCAGTTTCCCTGAGAACACAATTCAGTATCCGTGTCATCCTGTTGAAGTTTCCTACTGGAGCTGAGATAAGATCATGAGAGGCATTGGAGCATCAAAGCAGCACAGTGCGGTGTGACTCGGGGCAGCAGTGGGACGGACGGCTGTGATTGTGCCAAGGTAAATAGCTCGATGCATCCAGTAATGATAAAAATACTATTTGACAAAAGATGGCACTCTGTTACAGATGGCAGATTAGTCAATTACTGTGAATTCATGAGGCAGTACAGTCAACAGCCTGTTTCTCTCTTTTATCACCTGGACTTGGGTGAGGTACTTGATTTCTCAGGCTTCAGGCTTTCCTATTTTAATTTGTCATATGGAATTATGATAACTTTATTGATTTAATGGCTTTTTAAAGATTAAATAAATAGTGAATGTGAATACATTGAACATAAACTTTTAATGAATATTAATAAGTATTTGCTTAATAAATGTTAGGTATAATTATCATGATTCCCTCTGAATATCTCATGGTATTTCAAATGTTTAGAAAAGTCTATTTGCCTTGAAATTGCTGTATGTAGGAAATTCAAATGTATAAAACTTTCTATTTTGGATGCTAAAGGTCTGAGAAAAATTGGATTTACCAAGTGATGAGAGAGTAAACAACTTAAAATCCTAAGGAGCAGCATAGAAGGGCTAGATAGAACATATGCATATAATTGCTGCTATGAAGTCAGCTGGATGTCAGCTACCACTTCGAAAAACCTCCTTATTTTTACTGTGGTCATTTTTACCACTTAGTTATGATCCGTTTTGGCTTTAGCAATAAGGAGGAAAGCTTCAAGAATTCTTTTTTTCTTAATCATTGAGCTCATGGTAGAATTCCATGGGTATCATTCTTTGAGAAGGTGTCACAGGTAATGACTAATACACAAATACTGGCTATCAAGATTTCAAGTCATTTTCAGAGTACAGGATGTGTCCAATAAATATAAAACTAATAACACAGATGTAGCCAGAGAAATTTAGTTACACCAAAACAGGAAACAGAAGGATTTAATCTTTGGAGACTGGAAAAGTATTCCTTCCACGATACATTAAAGCTCTTTGCTTTGAGAATATAATGAATAAAGATAACTCAAAATAACTTTTACATGTATTTCGATATGAAAAATATGTGAATGAATTGCTAGCCAAACTACATTATGTTCAGTGAGAGAAGATTTTAGGAGAAAGCATGTTTTAAAATGCTATAATACCCCAAGAAGTATTTAAGAAATTTATAAATTCAAAGTGTACTTGGTATTGGCAAGCAAAATATGAAAGAGAAACAGTTCTGTATTCTGAGAACTCAGTGAAGATCAAACTGATGGTCTTTGACTTCTGGGAACTTATACCTAAAAGGAAGGGAAATGGTTGTACTTTCAGTGTGAACTGGTTGGTGCTATCACAAGCAGCGGACACAGGAGTGACGTGGAGGTTAGTGGGGTGGAAGACAGGACAGAAATGGCAATGCCTACAGGAGGCTCTCTGGAGGAGAAGCAGCAAGAAGCATCCCAAAAAGTTAGCTGCGCCCCTCAGCAGTTAAGGAAGAAGATTTTCCAAACTCTTAGGAAGTAATGGATTATTCAAAGGAAGACGTAGAAGAAGAAACTGTTTAAACAGCAAACTTGACCTGTGTTCACACAGAAAAGATTCTAAGCAGAGAGTATTATGGTGGAATTAGAGTTCACAGTGACGATGCTAAATGGAACTGGCAAGGTAAATGAAAAGAGAACAACACTGGAGATGGGAACATGTTTAGTCTTTTCTCCAGAAGCCAGAAATGCAATGGGGCAAGTCTAGGACAGTGGCGGTAGTGTCGGAGGAAAAGGAAAGGACTGCAGAAATGAATAATGAAATTAAGTGGTAGTATTTATTAGTTTGTGGGTGGGAAATGTGGTCTAGGATGACTCAGATTTCCAGCTCTGGAAACACTTGGGGAGGAATGGTCAAAATAATATGGAGAAGAACTAGAATCCTTGTACTTGTAAGGGAAGTCATGCAGGAAAGCTTAAGGTGATTCAAGTTTTGTAGTCACTTCTTTTTGTGTGGTTTATCGAGAGGGTTTCTCTGTGTATCACTTCTTGACAAAACTCCATCAGTAGTCTACAAACTGCAAAAGTGGGGATTGCTGGGTGCACAAATATGAAGTGAAGTCTGATGTGGTCTGTGCCCTACCCTATTCTATTGTTCTAAATGCCTGTAGTGGCATTTCATTTGCATTTTAATAAATAAAGCTGGCCTGAAAATCAGAAAAGTAAAGCAACTACACTGGCCAGCCTTACAGACCAGGCAGCAATGACATATACCTTTAATCCCTTAACCACAATGACACACACCTTTAATCCCAGTAGTCATGCTAGCTTTCCATGGAAACCAGGCTGTAGTGGTGCACATTCCCTTAATCCCAGAAATTCAGAGGATTATAAAATGCGAGAGACAGCTCTCATTCTCAGTCTCATTCTGAGATTCCTGGGGACAGAATTGCCATTTTCGGTCTGAGGTAGAGGTAAGAGGCAGTGGCTGGCTGCTTTGCTTTTCTGACCTTCACAATGAACTCTGATTTCTGTTTCTGGGTTTTTATTAATCATGTTTCACCTCCCTCCACGTTTCAGGCAGCCCTTCGCATCACATGAAAGCATGCTAACAAGGTCAATCTGTGCTGTGTGCTCAGGAGGAATAAGTTAGAAAATCAAATGAGGTTCTAGAGTTCAGCTTACAGATGGCTCTTCCAAACCATCCATGTCAATGTGTCTTCTAGAATCCATAGTCTTCCAGTTTAAATAAGCTTATTAAAATCATGAAGAAAGTGTTCTTAGGCTAAAATCCACTCTTTAGCAATGCTGCGAGTACTGATATACTGTGATAACAGGACTATTTAACAATTATCTGCTGATTGTCTTTAGTGGGAGGGTATAATAAGTCATGAAAGGAATTGTAAAGTGTGATATAAAGCCTTTTCAGCTTTTGCTTTTCTTGATATTTGTGACAAGATTTGGTGAAATTTATAAATAAACATGACTTTGACTTTTTTCTTGACATTCTGATAAATGATACAATCCATTTTAATGTTTTTAACTTCAGTGATGTTAAGATTTACAATATTAAGCAACCACCATCCATCTCAAGAAACTATATTATCTTGATTTTTAAAATAGCATTAATTGATTTAAGAATCAAGACATATGCATTTCTTGCCCTTCTCCACCATCTATTCAGTTCGAAAGAAAGCAGACCTTCTGGTTTCCTCTAAAATTATAACTGGAGAAACTCTTTCATAAATCGAATATCAGCTTATGGATATTTAAATTTAGCAAAGAATTTTAACATTCTACAAATTCTTATGCTCTGTAAGAAAAACATTGTGCTATTTTATTGAAGGAAAAAACCCCTCTCTCTAGTTAAACTATACCACTGCTAAGAATATTAAATATTCTCTTTAGTTAAATTTAAAGTTCAAAGTCCCATGTGGTTCTAGGAAAAGTAGAATATTCCAGAATTTAAATTAATAATAATAAGCCTTAGTTTTGTATAGCTCTTGGCTCACTAAGGTTATAATATATATTTTAAATGAGTAAGTATATTTTCAGGAAAATATATCTAAATTTAAATTACATAAAATTATTAATTTAGTAATTCTAGATTATAATAATTAAAAGGTAATGTGAGTATCCTGCTACTAATTGAAAAATAAAATCTCTAAAATCAGTGTCAAAGGGCTTATGTTGAATCACTTCAACCTATCTAAAATTTCAATTAAAAATCCATAGATATAGTCCTTCAGAAGTGGAAAACAGCAGCTAGTGATTTGCTCAAAGCCTTGCCCCAGGACTTTGCCACGTTGGGATGACAGTGGGATTAGTGAGGAAGAATGCAGGCCCCAGATCCTGTTGCATGGACTTTAGGTACTACTCTACTATGTATTAGCTGTGTAGAATATGACAAAACTTTAGCTTCCCCTTCTTCAGTGTGTTGATTCCATACAATGGAGCTAAATGCAACACATGTGTGTGAATTGCATGTGTCCATACAGAGCAAGTAGTTTGATATATGTACATGTGAGTGTCTTAGCAAGTAGAAAGTATTAGCACTGCCATTGTTGCTTCTTTACTCAAGACCCTGCAGCATCTGCAGGAATGCAGAGCCCTCCCAAGGAAGGTCTTGGGTTCCACTCTTTTTGTTTTATTTTTCTTATTCTCTTGTGAACTTGGCTGAACAACATTGGTCGTATATTAAAGACTACTACTAGTATTTTCATGATCCTTGCTGTCCTACATCTTAAATATGATCACCACCATGACTAAAAGTTTACCATAATTCATACTAAACCATCACAATCACTATTACTTTTTTTCTGGCGTTATGAGAATCAGCACATCCATAATATCATCACCATTATCATTTCTATTTCTGCTACCACCAGCATTGGAAACATCACTGCCATCTGTAACGGCGCAATGACTGCCACCATCAGTGTACTGTCTAGTTTATGCCAACTTGACACAAGCTAGTCAGCAGAGAGGATTGAAGCCTCAACTGGAAAAATGTCCCCACAATGTAAGACTGTGGGTGCTTTCTTAATTAGTGCTTGATGGTAGAGGGCCCAGTCAATTGGGAGCTGGTGGCCCTAGGTTTGTAAGACAGTAGCTTTGGGAAACCATGCGGAGGAACCAGTAAGCAACACCCTTCACGGCTTCTGCATCAGCTCCTGTCTCTGGGGGAGAAAGAGTTCTTGCCACGTTTGATTTTCTTCAATGGGCTATGATTCAGGATATGTAAGCCAAATAAAGCCTTTCCTTCCAAGCTGCTTTTGGTCATGCTTCGTCACAGCAATAGTAACCCTAACCAAGGCAACCCTAACTCTAACAACGGCAATACTTAACATCTGTGAAAGTATAAATGTTAATATGACAGTCCCATTCAGAGAGTCTAAAGAACACCAGAGAAAGCAGAAACACATGAAATCTAGTAAGTGAAAGAAAAAAAATGAAAGAATATTTGTAGTTTACAACAAGAGAGCAGAAAACAACTGAACAAAAGCTATCCACCCCTCTGCATCAGGAGGATGAAAGGAACTGGCATATCTATAGGTGGACATGTAAAAGGAGATTCCTGCCGCTCACCCTATACAGAAATCAATTCTAAATGAACCAGAGAAGCTATTGGAAGACCTGAAACTCTGAAAATGACAGAAGAGAAGGCAGGGCAAACACTTTGATATGTTGGTGTAAGGAAAAGCCTGTGTGTAGGACAGAAAGTAATTATTCGGGAAATAATGTCAACAATCAGCAAATGGGAATTCATGAATTTTAAAAGCTCCTGAAAATCAAGAGAATTAGCTAAAGAAATAAAGAGACAGCCTACAAAATGTGAGAAAATTTTTGTTAGCTATATAACTTACAAGTACCATCTAGAATACACAAAGAATTAAAAATAGTAAACACCAACAAATTAAACATGTTAATAAGATGAGAAGACTTCTTAAAAGATGAAATATTGAGAGGTAATAAACTTTAAAATGTGTCTAACCACTGTCCATCAAGTAAATGTAAATCAAAAAAAATCAAGATTTTGTTTCATCTCCACCAGAATAGCAATTATCAAGGAAAAAAAAGATTTTTTTTACCTTATTACTAAGAAAGTAGTCAACTTTAGTAACTATAAAAAAGTTCCAGATACAACAAAGATTCAACTTAACACTTCATATGTTATAATTTTCTTATTAGGTGCTTGGAAATTAAACAAAAGAATTAAGAGAAAAATTCTAAGTATTTTTCTCTTTGTCCCAGAGTTTATGGTAAGTCTTTGATCAACATATATTCAAAAGCTAGGTCATGGACAAGAGTGGACAGTGTCTCAGCCTGAATGCAATAGCTTCTCTACATAAACAAGAGGAAGAAAAGGATGCACCACATAGAGAAGACAGGACAAAAGATGAGATTTTGCAGCACCTTAGCCATAGAAATGCATGAACTATGGAAGGCAAGGGTAATACTGGTAATGATCCCCGATCACTTAGTACTCACTGTGCACGGGGTCTGCATCCATGGCTCCCCATCAATCTGCATTGGCAGTGACTTGCTCGTCCTGGAAAAAAAATATTTCACTGTAACTATAATGCAAACATATTTAATGTAGGGAATTATTTGTAAAGCACAAGACAATAAGTCCAAAGAAGACAAATGCTGACCTCTTCTGAAAGGGGGTTTCATTAACTATTAATGCATTAACTATTAATGAACACATTGAAAGGTTCTTTGGTCACAGTAATGTTAAAAGCTTCCTGGTAAATGTGGTGACATAAAGAATAATTCTGAAGGCCAGAAGAAGATACCAGGGTTTGTGTTCAAAGACACTATCTGAATTCCTAAGACCAAACTGACTCCTTGCTGGCAAACGTTGTTTCCACCACCACAACCACACACGTATGCAAACCTTAACAAAAACAAGTGGGGTGTCAAAGACTTGCTCGAACCAACACATTCATAAAACAGTATCTCTTGTGTCTGCACTACAGTATGTGGTTTTACTTTGGGGTCAAAATACATCTTATGCCTTTTTACAAGTGAAGGAAGGTGAAAAATTCAAACTTTGGAAACTTTACCACATACCGATTTATAATTTAGATTTACAAAGTCACTGCTTCTCATTACTGCATGAGGAAATGTAACTTAATAGTAAGTACATCAGTTGTTTTTTTCCTTACGATAATTTGTTCAACAAATACATTGGTGCTTTGAGGGCTTGAGTGTGATTGAACAGAGAGATATATTAAAATTGCAGATTGGTTGGTGCTTCTACATGATTTGAATTTGTAATATCTCCCATGGACCTATATGTTAAAGATTAGGATCCTAGCTGGTACCCCAACTTTGGAAACTTTGGAATCTAGAAATATCAATAGGTGGGCCCCTGTTGGATTAAGTTGATCCCTAGAAATAGGTTCTTGATGGGGGCTGGAGATATGGCTCAGAGGTTAAGAGCATTGCCTGAGTTCAATTCCCAGCAACCACATGGTGGCTCACAACCATCTGTAATGAGATCTGGTACCCTCTTCTGGCCTGAAGACATACAGACAGAATATTGTATACACAATAAATAAATAAATAAACAAATAAATAAATAAATAAATAAATATAAAAAAAAGAAATAGGTTCTTGAGACTATGTTGTCCCTAGCCTTTGTCTTCTCTCTGTTTTCTGGCTGCCAAGTTGCAGCCACCTGCTCTGCCACACTTTTGCCACATGCTGGGCTGACACTTATCAACTCTGCAAAATAAGCCCTCTCTCCTTTAAGTTATTTTCCCCTCATTTTTTTGGTAACCATTGTAGAAATGTAACCAAAACACCAAGGTCATAAATAAGAGATTAGACTCTGTAGAACATGAAAAGAGGTAGCTACTAAAGCTATAAAATCTGTTCCTTTCCTTCATTTTTGAATATGTAAGCTTCAATCACTGATTAGTTGAAACAAAAATAAGACAAGTATCATTATCAGAAATCTTGGATCCTTTCAGTTAATTTGGGATTATGTCATGTCAACGCACACTGTCAGTTACAGTCAGAGATCTACCTGATAAGCACAGAGGAACACTGAGCCAGCCGCCGGCCAGCACTTTTCAGCCCGGTGTATATTTGGCCCATTTCCATTGCGCCTTCCAAGCCAACAACCTCTAGCAGCTGGTCACTCAGATCTGAAAGAAAATAGATCCCTGGTCAGTCACAGTGAACATGCATGCCTGCAGTAATGCCACTGTATCTTATGGAAGTCACAAAAGCCAGTCCACAAAGTGTCTGTGTCGAAAATCAAAAGTAATGAAAAAAAATTCACTATTTCTGTAAGTCTTAGTTTAACTAATCCTTGAAGCTCTATGGAAAACTCTTCGCTCTCAGCTTACTCTAAAGCAAGTGGGAAGAACAAATTCAGAGCCAAATAATACCAAAAAAATAAAAGAAAAAAAAACCTACCAGTAGTTTTTAACATCAACAAACTTAATGTTATTCCACATGTATACATGGAAGAGCTATACAGCCCACATCAGACACTTGGCAGCAAATACACATTTCATCACTATAAATAAAGCACACAGATCTACTGTCAGACGTGATTTTGTTAAATTACTCAAACAAGAAGCCCTGGAGATCATGGAGTCGAAGCTGTTTATTTCATAGGTTACCAAGAATGAGTCTTATTTCATCAAGTGGTTTGAACACAGAGTAACTGTGTAGAAGTTCAAGAAATGATAGAAATTTCTGGAAACATTTTCCTTACATTAAGGAATACTTACTCTACCAAAATGACATTTAGGAGTAGATGAGATAATCAGCACTTTGCAAACATCATCTTATTATTATTAACAGAAAACCCGGAAAGGGGCTGGTACCACCTGTTAAGTATTTACTAAGCACATGTCACAGGATGAACCTCACTAGTTCACATCCCAAGCCAACTCAAAGAAGTTGAAAGTTAGGGATCACTTTTTAAATTTCTACATACCAAGGACATGATAAAGCTCAGTCTACTCACTTTGAAGCACAAACCACATAACACTGATTATATGCAAAGTAGATACTTCAAAACTAGAGACATTTCTTGCATAATGTGTACTTTGTAAGCTGCCAGCACTTTTCACTGGCTATCACTTGTGCAGAAAGCAGGGGGTACCGTCCCAGCAGCTGACTCTCAGGGGAACCTACCCCCACACGTTGACAGTGGATTTGCTCATTTATAGGACACGGATGCTGAGGTCTTAATAGGAGGCAGGAAGCATGGTGACCACACATGCCCTTTTCTTTTGTGGTGCTCTTTGTTATGTCTTTTGTTTTCTGGAGACGGGTCGCAATGTGTAACTATGGCTGGCTTTAAACTTGGTATCAGACCAGGCTGACCTGGAACATAGAGATCCACCTGCCTCTGATGGACTTAATGGCACACACTACCCAGCTTAGTGTGGTATTCTTGCAATGTTTTTGCTGTATTTTTGAGTGTAGATAAATTTAATGCTGTTTTAGTGACAAAAAATGTCTGGAGTGGGTAGCGCTCAGAGGGAAGCCACAGCAATTACAGCAGATCAACACGTGGTCCTTCTGCACCATCAATGTTGAACTTCGGGATAAGCAAATGTGTTTGTGTGGGCTCCATGTTGGACAGGAAGCTTTCACTAATTACTTGGGAATGTGTGATAGCTCAGAGTTCAGAGATGTTAATGATCCGTGTTCAATAGATACAACTGTCGTGAAGAGCTCTTTGAAACTCCCAAAAGTTCATTAGGATCAGGATCATTAATAAATGTAACATAAGCTCTTCAAACAGAATGTAAGGCCAAAACAATGTGTTAAATTGACTGATAAAAGAATATTATTCGAATTGTTTTTGCACTGTAGTCATAACAGGATGTGGTCCCAAATAGAAACAACCATTGAGCCATAAACCAGTGCTACCGAGCTATGGCTGGGACTTGAAGCTCCAGAGAAGCCATCTTGCTGCTTTCACCCTATTTAGACTTGTTTCTCAGAAGCTTATTCTCTGTTTTTAGCTTAAATTTCTGTTGCCAAGAACAGATGGACAAGGAATAGAAACATATTCTTTCAGCTGTAGCCGGCACTCAAATGTGCTTGGCTCTCTAGTCTGGGTGCTAATGTTCACATTTCTTAGGTATATGTCAACCAGAAAGTGGTACCGTGGCAGATGCTGAAGGCCCAGCTACGTGCAAGGTAATAGTCATAATGTACACCCCAGTGATTGAGCACGTATTTGGGGTTGTGGTTTTCTACTGCTCAGTTCCTAAATAGGTGAGATTTTACGTGAATTTTTTCCCCTAATGATCTGAGGCTGGGAACTATTCTCCAAGTGAAACCATTTCTCACAACAGAGTTGATCTGTGAGCCCTAACTTTTCTAGGAATCACGGGGATTTGTCTACACCCACACCATATTGCTACTGTCTACCACCCTCCTGATGATTTTTATCTTCAATTTGTCTTCTTCTCCATGAAAAAAAAAACCCTGCAACTCAATTCTACTGTTAATAATCGGTAAAGAAGATAACACCTCACGAATCCAGAAGACTTAGACTTTTGGACTTTCCTGCCCTTGCATGAAAGGAATTCTCTAGAAATGGCATAATATTGAAGAATATGAGCAAGGGTAAATAAATACCATATTCCTTTTAATTAGGTGTTAGGAGGAAAGCAAAGGAAAAGCTAAAACCCAAACAACCCTACAGTAGAATGTGCAAACAGGCTCCCACAAGATGTTGGTCTTTTGATGCGGTGTCCACATGTCTGTCTGCAATTCCTGAGAGCAGGATCCCAACTGACTTTGGATATATAACTTCAATCTATGTATTGATGAATTTCTTTCTGTCTGTACCTTTAAAAACATTCAAGACTTCTTCATTTCATACCCAGTCAAATGTTAAGTGCAGCCATCTCCACAGAGCATGGACTGACAGCATTCTCTTAATAAATTAGTGTGATCCCTGGGAGTTGATTGGATATTTAGAAGAGTTGTAGCAAACTGTAGCTCATGGCCCCAAATCCCCTGCATTGTCTGTTTTTCCAAGAGATAGGAATTAAGACTGACTTTTATAAATTGAACAAGTAGGATAAATGTAGCCAAAATAATATACAGTGACATGAGAACCATGTGATATTTCCAATTTTATTAATAATAAGATTGTTTTCATTCTTCAGTTCTATGACTAGCAGGCTCCAATGACAGTGTAGATCCTGTGTCGGGGAACCATGAGGATCCCAAAAGTCTAAAATGTTTTTTGTGCAAGCCTTTATAAAAAATGATTGTCCATTTCTATTTAAGAGAAACATTAGCTCTCTCAAATCACAGAGATTTTTACTTTAGTTTCCTGTTAAAGACAGAAATGACACCGTGGTAGCCTGGAAGTCAGTATCTGGACGCACACATCAGTGCCCATATACATGTGGTTCTCAGCTGTTTCAAACCACGGTGTCTCACTGCACTCACGTGCAATGAAGCTTTCCATGATCCATTTTTTGAATATAGACAGCTCATAAAACAGCAATGCTTCCAATCTACATCAGAAGAATCAGGATAGCCTAACATTCTCCTTTGGGCTCACTCATTAAATTCTTGTTCACTTTCTTGAGTGTGAAAGATAGAATTGGGCTCACAAAAAAGGATGACACATTTGTGGTCAGACCTACAGATCTAGGTGAGGCACTTCTTCCCAAAGTCACCTGTTGAGCATCCGTAATCCCCATGGCTGGAGACACGTCTCAGAGAGAAGAGGCGCTTGCCAAGCCTGGCGAGGCCTAATGACCTGAGTTGGAAACCCTGAATCCATTTGGTGCGGGGAAGGACAGACTAACGCAGAGTGACCTCTGACCTCCACATATGAGCTGTGACAAGTATGTACACACATGCTGAAAAGACAAAGGAAACAATCCTGCCATAGGGTGTGAAACAATGAAAACTAAGAGACAGAAATTGGGGTACAACCGGAAGGTCAAAGAAATACAGCAGCCTGCCACAGGCTCTTACTTCTCCTCATTCCAAAAATTGGAATTCTGCCTCCATGAATCTCAGAATGAGACTGAGACAAAGAGCTGTCTCCTCCCATTTTACAATCCTCTTTAGTTCTGGGATTAAGGGTGTGCACCACTACCACCTGATTTCTATGGCGAGCTAGTGTGTGTCATTATTGTCTGATCTGTAAGGTTGGATATTGTGGCTGCTTTACTTTTCTGATCCTCAGGCAAGCTTTATTTATTAAAATACAAATAAGTTGCCACTACAAAGGGTGTGTGTTCCCCTCCTGAGGAAGATCGTACTCTTCTTTATCTTGAACATGGATAATACTTATGAAACAGGAAAGAGCAGGTGACTCAACATTAGCCTTGGAAGAGTCAGCACATTCCAGGAGAATAGTGACGTGTGTGTGTGTGTGTGTGTGTGTGTGTGTGTGTGTGTGCTCGTGCATGCTACAATAGACAGACCCCAGGTCCTCCCATGGTACAGGCAGTGCTCTGTGTCTGGCCACAGTCCCAGTCCCGCCTTTGACTTTTCAAAGTTTCTCCTGAATGTTGTTAATGCTGCATTGTTTTATTATACAAGAAGCCAAGGGTATGAAGGAAAATCTGAATGTCAGAGGCACAGCTAGATCAGTGAGCACAGGAGCAGTGGAGCTAATAAGTGGGTAATATTTATTCATCGTCTCTTCATCTTGACAGCCAGGCCCTGATAATATGTCTCATTATATAATTGTTTCAGACGGCCATATGTGAGAGAACAGAAGAAGATGCGCTGCAAACACAGGCTGAGTGTGGGTTGTAGCATTTCATAGAAGAATGTGTCCTGAAGGAAGAGGAGGGAGATGTGGAACAGAGTAGGAAAATCTGTGTGGATGGCACCCAGCAACATGCTGTCCTACTGTGGGAGATGTGGATGAAGGTCCAGTTTATCACAACAGTGACTTTCCGATTACATCGCACTTATCAAGTCCACTTTTGGCCTTTGACGGTCAATGGGGCTCTGTATTCTGCACACAGGTAGGTTATATGCTTTCCAGTAATGTTCACTTTATCTAGCAACAGTTTGAAACATGCCTGAGGATCCAGAGTAATATATTTTTTTTTCTGTATTTATGTTCCTCCTGGAGATTAAACTGATGCTCGATTGTCTTAGTGCCTGCTTGGCCAAGCATACATTCTAAATGAGCTGCAACCCAAATTCCCCGAGCAAACTTTTACAAGTCTAGTGTGAGGGAAACGCATCCACGAATGAGAACAATTCAAAGATTTGCTGTCAGCGGCTGCATCCACTGCACGCTGGTTTTCAGTTTACCCGTAGTGGTCCTTTGTCCTGCTGCTGCTGCTGACAGGATGAAGCAGAAGAAGGAGGCTGATGCTGGGCTGACTTTAGTGAAAATTTCTTATCACACCGTCTGTATTGCACCATTTATAACTACAGTGGCAGGTGTTCAAGACCATACTGTGTGGCTGTGTAGCACCAACAATTGACAGAGGGAAAGGAAGAGTTGATATATATATACATATATAAACATATACATATAAGTATACATACACACATATACATGCATACACACATTTATACACGCAAATATAAGCTACATATATATATAATGTGCTTGCTAGGAACAAATTCTCTACTAAGGGTTCTTCAGGCATTCTCTTAGGTAAAACTTGCAACACTCAAAACAAAAACAAAAAGCAAGCAAACAAACAAATGTAACACTCCCAGCATCCTTTGAGGTTAATACTATTCTCCTCATTTGGCTGATAGGAAACAGAACATGTGTGTAAGCCTTCACATATGATGGAAAACTGTGTGTTTTCAATGAGGTCTGCTTGGCCCCTACTTCTTGTTGTTGCAGGTACATAGCAACAATAACTGAGGGAAAAAAAGAAATGAAAGCTGCAAAATCCTGCATCTTCATGTCATTTATTAATGATACTAATTATTTTAGATATCATTACTACAATAAAACACAGAAAATTTGTACTAATGAAGTGTGCCAAGTCATGTGTGCTCTGAAAAAATCTCTGTGCCAAAAATAAGAAATTCCAAAAAAACTTTTGAGCTAATTTCTATCCAAAAATGATTTTTAAAAGAAATTAAGAGACAGAAAAATTTGGTAAGTTTTATAAATTCTAAAAAGTGTGTGAAGGATTAATACACATACACACACAGGTATCACATGCCTTTAAAAATGACTTAAATAATACATCTGATTGTCTCATTTAAAGACATGTTTTTTTTTTTTTTAAAAAATAACAACTGGCCAGAGCTGACTATTACTTAATGGGTTTTCATTTTAAAATTCTGAACCTTCCTAAAAAGAAAAAGTTGTATTGTCAACAACTTCCCCATTATGACCAGGGCAGTTCAGAGACTATAAATTTCTTGATTATAGCTCACTTGAAACGTAATCTTCATCACAGGACACTCAACCCAAGAAATCATTCTACTGACAAGGCCCACAGAGAACTAGTTTAAAGATTCCCCACAGCCATCCTCGGCTTCAGCTTGCAGAGTGTAGATCAGGAAACCCAGGCGCAGCGTGTATGTTAGAGAGAGTAGTGAACGGAATACCACCGCTTCTGGGTCCTGGAGTCAGCTTGCTCTCTCTGAGCTCTGTAGAGGAGCTGAAGGCTCTCACTTGTTTTCTGAGTGAATGAGCCATTAGCGTGGGAATGTTTCCACAGTGCATTGCCTCCTCTGCCCTCCTCTATAAACTAAGCTACTTCAAGTGTCTCCTCATATTAGTGCCATCGCTGAACAAAGCAAGGGCTCATGAATGAAGGCAGATGTCAGCAAATTCTGAACAGCTTTTGGAGGGGCATCTGCACCCTAACACTGTGGCCCGTGAAGGAGCAGAGTCAGCAGAGATATCCTGAATCCTTACTCCCCCCCCCCAAAAAAAAAACAAAAGACAAAAAACAAAAACCAACCAACCAACCAAACAAACAAAGCAAAATAACAACAAAAAACATTTAAAATCTCAACCTAATGTGGACACAGCCAGTGGCCCTTTCTTTGTAGCTATCTGGGTTTTCTAATTCTCTCTAGAAGAACGATAGACATCTGTTATTTTCTTAAAATGCAGAGCATAGAGAGATGCTTCTGCTGTTCCTTAATTCCAACATCAAAGAATTATGGGGAAAAGAAAGCAACAACCAAAATCTTAAAACCGTAGTACTCTTAAACTCGTAAACCCATGATGAGAATTCAAATAAAGACAAAATATAATGATGAAAACCAGTGATTTATGTTGAGTGTTTCCCTGTATATCAGAGCTGTTTTGGTATTCAATCTATCCTGCTTACATATAAATACTGCACATTCTATCTAGAGATTGAGAGACTTGATTATAGCTTGGGTTGTTGTACATAAAAGCATTGCTGGTCAGAAGTAAATCTCACTCTCCTGGCTGTTTGTCTTCACAGAAAAGGCTACAGGGCCAAGCAGAATTAAGTATCAATAATTCTTATTTGGAACCTTTAAGTGCCAAAATCGTGGAGAATTATAACCTGAAGTCTGGTATCTTGCAGGAGATTCCTTGAAAGTCTGCTGATTTTGAGGCTTTGTGCACTAAGAACATAATTGCTCCTATTTGAAACTGTGTGTGTGTGTGTGTGTGTGTGTGTGTGTGTGTGTGTGTGTGTGTGTGTGTGGTGTACACACGCACATTAGTTTTGCTTTACTGAGAGACTGTGAATCTCTCCTCATGAACCCTGATGAGAACTGCTACCTGTTTTTTCAAACACAGACTCCCCTCCCTAGCTGCATCACCTTGCTATACAAAGATGAACAGTTCTTGACTCATCCTTGCCTCTAGGAAAACAAATATTCCAGTCTGGGAAGACTCCGCTGAGTTTGTCTTATTTGTTTGAAAGCTTATAACAGATTGGTGACAGATGGGCTGTCCTGTCTAATGTGCCTCCTATGAACAAGTCAGGATAGCCTGGTGGACACCTGGCTTCTATTTTGTAGCTCGCTTGCCCTCCTATTCCCAGTGCTGGAAGGTAATTTTATTTCATGACCTTGTGTCTACAGAAAAAGAATTGTACTATTGTCCAGGATTACTAAATTCAATTAATGTTGACACAAGTAGTTTTATTTGAATGGGATTTTAAATTAATTCCATTTGTAAATACTTAAAAGAAATACAATATCCTTTGTCATGTCAATTATAGCGTTAGATAAATCCATTCCACACAAACATCACTTTGAAGAGGGCACGAGCCCCCTAGCACTGCAGAGATTCTCAGTAGCCACTATCTCATGGTTTTTATTACTTGTGGGCTGCAAGTTTCCAAAGAGCACGCATTTCCAAAAAGTTCTGCCCTGACACAAATGCTGGGTTTAGAAAAGTTCAGCATCTGCTGACCAATAGTAACGTTAACGTCAGAGTGAGCCCCTGAGAAGTGTCTCTGTTCCCCTCCCCCTACTGGTGAACATTTCCCTCTCCCACCCTCTGGAAGTGTCTCCCCCCCACCCCACCCCCGGCAACGCTCGTGATGGTAAGAGAGGGTCAAAGGCCAACTTTCAGATTCTTAACACTATGAAACAGAGGATTTTCTATTCCCTTATAAGGCGCTGTTTTGGGGGAATGAGGAAGCCAAACCTTTTCGGATTAGACCCATGCATTTCACTTTTCTTCTGCCTACTCGTAGAAGACATGCAACTTTAAAAAAAAAATCAAAACACCATTGCATTGATAACCCTGGTCCAAAGAAAAATGATTCTTTTTAGCTGTATTCTTCTAGAAGTGATTTGTTTAAAAGGCCTTCCCTGTATTGGTCTTGTAGCCCTTCATACAACAGGACAAAAGCAACTCTATGAAAGAAGACGAAACTTGGACAAACCGTTAGAAGGGGAAAAAAAGCAAAGTTCCTCTCTGTTTTTATCAAATTTGATTGCTGCAGCTGTTCCCAGCTTCTGTATTTTAAAAATAGCCTTATTCAGTGCCTTGTTGGCTAAAGGCCAGAGTGCCATTAGAACATGCTGTACGGAAAACCTCTATTCAGTTAGAGATACAGAAATATATTTAAGATCAGTGGGGGTCATCTGCACCAAACACTTGTAAAGGAAAATAGAATTTTAATGTGTTTGCACTGATCGCCACTTTTACTCGCTAGTTTGAAGCCCCTGTAAAAGCTTCTCTATTATTCTTTTATTTTTCTCTCTCAGGTAAAACTACAGAATAAGTATTGACTTTATTGGAAAAAATATTATTAGAATGGTCTGTTTCTCAGATAGCGATTGTAGAGCTGAATGCACATTTCAAAGAGAACCTATTAACAGCTTTGTTTGACACTTACAGGCACCCGTCCAACAAGGTGGGAACTACTAAGCAGGTGTTTAAGTGGGTCACTACATCTCCCTCCTGAGGTCACTGAATCTAGCATAGAGGTAGTCTGTCCCCAAACCCAAATGAGTCTTTCGGAATTATGATAAATTCAATAACATTAGGCTCAAAATGTGTGGATATCGGGTGAAAAGAATGAATTACCTAGTGGCATTTCAGAGTTCACCTTTGCACCCGTTCGGTCTTTCCCTTTTCCTCAACAAAGAGCTGAAGCCAGTGTTTGCGACTAAACAGATTTACAGAGCAGTGCTAATTTGTGTTCCCAGCAAAAGGAATTTGTTCTGCATGGAAGCTATATATATATATATATATATATATATATATATATATATATATATAGTTTTTTTTCTTTTGAATTCAGAGAAACGAGGTCATGAGGAAGAATTAGAAAGCTGAAATTGGCCTAGGTATGAACAGAAGCTTTCATTAGGAAACTGCACACCTTGTGCCAAAGTGTGAAAAATCTGAGAACTGACATTGCTTGAAAGCTAATGTCTTAACTTTCATAGAGACTGATAGAGGTCTCTTGAGGTAAAGACTTCAGACTTTATGACCCATCGTGGTAGCAATAAGCAGAGTGTATCTATTTATTGTAGTCCCATGACCTCAAAGTCCCACGAGAAAGGAGAGGTTCAAAGACACATTCTCATATACGTAATAAGATGTGGTATTTTGAAGATAGAACATTATTATTAACAAACTCAATTTGTTTTTTTTTTTATTTTAAGTAGAATCGCACATTTTCCCTCCCTTTAAGGCCTCCAACCGCTTCCATGTATGCCCCTGCTTCAGTTCAAATTAGCAGTCTCGCTTTCCTTCATGATTACTAATATGTACGAGTAAGAGTATGAGTACATGCCAAGTTTGTTCAGTAAGTATGTTCTGGGATGAACACTTGGTATTAGAAAACCAAGGGGTGTTTTTTCCCCTGGTGAGCACAATCTCCCCCTTTCTTAGCAGTCACTCTTGTCTGTAGTTCTTCTATGAGACAACCATGAGATTCCTCCATCCATATTGACATGTCAACAAGTGTTAGCATCATTTGGGTCTTGTTTAGACAACCCTATTATTGAAAATTCATGGATATGGCTTCTTTGTCCTTTATAGGAGATGCAAATATCATAAAAGACTTCCTGTTTCTCTGAATGTTAGAATCTTTGTGCTCTTTCTTCCAAGATGACTCCTGACTCTTAGGTGCAGTGATATTTTGCTTTAGCAAATAAAGCTAGCCTGAAGAGCAGAGTGCAGAGTTAAATCAGCAGTTAGTCATAGATGCCAGGGAATGGTGGCACACACCTTTAATCCCAGGACTGCGGATACAGAGGCTGCGGATCTGTTAGTTCAAGGTCACCCTTGGCTACCTGAAATTGAAACCTAAAAGAGAAACAGAAGCTCACACCAAGGTGATCTGAGCACTTGGGATCACACGCCTTTAACCCCAGCACTAGGGAGGTGGAGACAAGAGTGCTGTGGCTGGGAAGAGAGAGGAATATAAGGCCGGAGGAGACAGGAGCTCGTTACAGTCAGAGGATGCAGTCTGAGGCAGCAGTCTGAGGAGAGGATTGCCCTTTGTTCTGAGGATTCAGTAGAGGTAAAAGGTCTCTCTAGTGGCCTCCTGCACTTCTTCGCTGATTTCTCAGCTCCACCCCCTAATATGTGACTCTGTTTCTTTAGTTATTAAGTGCAATTAGAATTCGTGCAATACCTGGGTGTGGGGGTGGTGTTACGTATGTAACAGTTGGATCTGGACCTTATGGCAGCAATTATTCTTTGCCTGTTGACCAGCCATGCTTTCTATAATGGTCTCTGTCTTCTGCACAGAGAAACTTCTTGTTCAGGAGAGAGAGCTACATTCTCTGTGAGTTTGGAGTGCAATTGGGAATTGTACTGGTTTAGAAAATTTGCAGTAGTGGGTTTCCCTTTATAATCCATGTCTTCTCGAACCTCCTTAGCTGGCGAAGTTTTTAGCACTAAACAGCATTCCCACTTTGTTGAATGATCATAAAGTCCGATTAGCAGCTGTGAGTTGCTGCCAGGATGCAAAGGCCACCGTTGCAGCTTTAGGTCTATTTTATCATGCTGGTCATTGCTGTCATTCCTAGGCATCCCTGCTGCACGTTGACTTGGTGCCTTGCTATATTGCATAGCATCTTCTGCTGCAGTAAAAACTAATCCTAAGGGAGGAGGTTTTTGGGTCAGATACAACTCAATTCTCTGAGGATTGTGTCAGGAGTGTTTGGTATCTTTAACAAATAGGGATCCATTTTTTGCTTCTGGGAGTCAACCAAGGGCATTTCTTTTGGAGCCTCTATTACTAACAAGGTTTTCTGACACAGCATCAACTGGCTTAGTACTTGGTATGTAGACCTAATTAGCCCTTCTTCCTTAGCTTCCTGAATTCTGGTACTACTGGCATGTACTACCATGCTCAACTTGAATTTTTTAAAATAGGCATAACCCTATCAGACTTTTACCCAAATGCAAACAGAGCTTAAATGCTTCTCTTATCGAGGATGAATGGCTACCAGCTTGGTATTGAAATAAGGAAGATGTAAAATATTTCAGGATGTGAAAAGGCATGAGAGACATGAAGTGTGCCACACCCTGACGGTTTGGTTCCTAGAGAGGGATAGCTCAAACGTTGAGGGTCACAGGCAGTTGCATTGAAATGATTCTCTCATTTAACATTTGGTGCAGTTGTACTGAACACCAGATTCAAGTGGAAGGTACTAAACTCAGACATGTCTTAGAAGTTCTGATTTCAAGTCCAAACTTCTGCTTCAGCTACAAAGGTAATCTCAGGCAAATCATTTAATATTTCTGGATAAGCTACAAGATCTCTAAAAGAGGAGCGATGCATGCTTTACCTTGTGATTAACTCTCTTGTTTCAATAAAACCCACAGCAATTTCCTTGCTTATTCTCTTTCTTCATCCACCAGACTAAATATACTTTATGCCTAAGTGATGCAATTATGAATTCTGTGACTGCTCCACTTCTGATGGATCAACATTTCCTTGAGAGTGGCTTGGAAACTATTGGAGGTAAACTAATTAAGCGTGTGTGGCTCATGTGGAAGACACGCGACTGCAGATAGCTAAGGGGTGGTGGGACGCAGAACTGGGAGAAGGAAAGAGCAACAAGAAATGTATGAGCTGGAAAACTTCCTTGGGGTAGATCAATGTGAAATGCAATTCGGCTGGGTGCCTCTTGAGAAAAC
Source organism: Microtus pennsylvanicus (assembly GCF_037038515.1). Taxonomy (NCBI): domain Eukaryota; kingdom Metazoa; phylum Chordata; class Mammalia; order Rodentia; family Cricetidae; genus Microtus; species Microtus pennsylvanicus. The sequence goes on from NC_134592.1 coordinate 68,898,725, forward strand.
CAGAGCATGGGCATTCCTACCACGAAGTCAAATAACGGATAGATTAAGTAGGCCAACTCACTGCAGGCGGCAAGGGACAGCATTGGGTTGACTGTGAACTTGGACCAGAAATGAGACTCAGTCTGGTGTTATTGCTACAAAGAATGGGGACAGAGAGATGGCACTCTAGATACGTTCTAGGTATAAAGTAGAATTTAAAAGGCAATTGGACTTTACTACAAAGGAGAACAAAGCTCCTTAAAGCAGTGTGGGTCATGCCCCAGGGCAATAAAACTCTGTGTTGGGCGATTAGATGAATACCAAGATTTCACTATACTATTGCTTTATGATTTCTTCAATAAAAGTGGTAGTATTGACAAAATCTACAATTTCTTTGCTCTTTGGATATCAGAATTACACAAAAAGACATTTGTTATTTGCTATAAGCTTATTAGAGTCACAGGCATCACAGAAACCTGTATCAACACACACACACACACACACACACAAAATAAAGAAGCATATTAAAATTACACATGTCAGCTAAGCGGGGGTAGGTGTGCAGTAGAGAACAAGAAATAAAAGGAGCCTATTCTATGAGAGCTGAGAAGCAGAGGCTCACAACCTATGGTGGGCTCGGATCTGTCAATAAACTTCTGCACGGTGGGAGTCCAGGCTGCCTGTTTGTCAGAAAACTCATTCTGGTTACAAGCGGGGTGAAGTACCTTTGCTTAGCCATTCTCAAACCTAGTCCTAGAGGTTTCACTCAGAGAGCCAATGCATTCACTTTGTGGCCTTCTAAATGATTATATTTAACTTGAAAAAGAGTCTAATTTGTTTAATAAGTCCAGCTGGATTTGTGTCACGACTGAATGACACCAAGTGACAGGTCCTTGGTAGACTTTAGTGGAGCTCTTTTCCATCATCGGAACGTTTCATTGTTCTGCGTTCTAGTAAGAGCAGAAATCTTGACATCCAACCATCTATAGTCTTCACCTTATTTCTCATATTCCTTTCTGCAAATTCTAAGGCCTTGCCTGTAATGCAATCTCAAATTTCCTCAAGAAGCTTGATGCCACTTTCTGAAGTATAGGAAGTTTCAGCTCCTCCCCTATTTAGATGCTGACAGTCCTCTGGGCTTTTGTTGATTACCTATGTTCATCCCCGTGTCAAAACTCCCCTAAAGGCTCTAAAGCCTCAGCCTTTTTCATTTCCTTGCCTATTAACCTATAATGTGAAGCAGTAATCAGAGAAATAAAGATCTGTGGTATGGGTATTTTGTTCAGGACCTGGGCTAAATCTTCTTTCTCAGTAGTTAATTTCACCACCTAGGAGAACATGCCTTTGGCCTTGTTGTTGGGAATGGTACTCACAAATACTTTAGCCTGATCCTCACTGTCCCTCCACACTCCCCATGAACAGAATTTCCAGTTTTTTATACAAATGATAGTGTCCACTTTTCTCCATTGTCTCTTCTTCATGGGGAATTGGGCAAGAGTTTTAAATTTCCTGGGTTATTTCAAGTTTATTTTGCTATATTACTCATATTGTTTCATAATTGTGCATAAAATTCCTTTTTCGGTTTTTCTAATTACTTCATCCAACAGAATTACATTGCACACCAGTAGACACACATACAGTATACCAAAATGTGGATGTGCGTGACCAGGGCAGCAATACTGAGCAGTGTCATGGAGAATGGAGGCTGCTTAACTCTACAAACAGGAGGTTCTTGGAGAACAGTGCTGTGAGAGGTGATGCATGCTGTGAATATGTTTCATTGCCATTGGTTAATAAAGAAGCTGCTTTTGGCCAATGGCTTAATACAGAAAAGATAGGCTGAAAGAGATCTATCGAGAGAGTCAGAGAAAAGCCATGTAGCCTCCACCAGGACAGACTTGCCAGAACCATGCCCACAAGTCACAGCCACGTGATTATACACAAATTAATAGAAATGAGCTAATTTAAGATGTAAGAGCTAGTCAATGAGAAGCTAGAGCTAATAGGCCAAAAGTGATTTAATTAATACAGTTTTTTATGTGGTTATTTCATGTCTGAGCAACTGGGAATGAATGTAAAGATAGGAATAGTATTGGAAAGTCCAGAATTGGAGTCAGCCATAAAAGACAATATGTTTGGTACCTAGAGCTTGGAAATGTTTGCATATTTTATGTGGGTGCACTTATGTATTGTCTTTCTATTTCTCCCCACTAAACACCTCCTCCATGTACCCCTCTACCTTGCTCTAGTTTGATCTCTTTCAAACATCTTCTCCAGTACGGTTAATACCTGAACTATCCTGCCAGTCCATGGATTGAATTTTTGAAAGACTATTTAGGGAGTTGAAGATGACAATATCTTCTTGGGGTGACTGTCTAAAACCAGCATCAGAACACCAGCAGTGTCTGGTGAGGGTCTGTTGTTTATCTGTTCACCCCCTCAAAGTAGAATTGGGAAGGGAGCACTCTACTGCCTTTTAAATAAGGACACTAATCTTAGTGATGACAACATTAGGACCTAATCACCTCCCAAAGCCTCACCTTTCAATACCATTCCCTCTGTGGTTAAGATAACAACATAGGAATTGGAGAACTGGGGGAGGCATAGACATGCAATCCACTGCAACTGGGTTCTCAGCAAGAAGCAGAATGATCATTTAGAGAAGCCCTTACGTAAACCTCATGAAAGATGACCAGGAATCAATCAATGTTGCATCTCCGTATTAAAATAAAGATTGTCTCAGGGACACAACTAACTAAACTGGCAGGAAGGTAGGGATTTTGAAAGAGAGATTAGGATGCCCAGGTTCAGTTCCAGTGCTTAACAGTTCCGGGAAAAGTTAAGAGAAAAGTGCGTTGGGGTAGAAGATGAGGTAAATATATTTTCGGTTGTACTGACAATTGGGTGGCTGTGGTAAGCATTCATATACAGCACTCTACAGAGAAGACTGCTCAGAGAGTGAAGATCTCTACATGTGAACATTATTTTCAAATTAAGTTAAAATCTTTCTGGGTGAGAATGATACATTGTGTTTCTTGGTTTGTGTTTAGATTCTCAAATGTACTATCTGGCGCAGGAGCCATCAATAAACCTTTGCAGAATTAAAGATATGTGTACTCTCCTTGATAGTCATCTGTACTACCACTAAAAGAAAGATTCACCTTCAGATTTAGTTCCCAATGAATACCACCAGGGAAGTGATGGCTCAGGACCTTAAAGAAAACTTCTTGAAGTGACAGATACAAAACTGTGACCAGAAGATTGGATTAAAGGTAATCATCAATATGTTTGAGTATTTTTTTTTTAATTTTAGGTGTCGCTTTTGTTTTCTTCTTGTTGCTGTTGGTTTTGGTAATTTTCTATTTGTTGACATGGTCTTCTGTAGTCTAGACTGACCTCAAACTTGCTAAGTACCAGAGGTTAGGTGAATTCCAGATCCTTCTACCTCCGAAATGCACAAATTGTAGATATGAGACTACCACACTGAGCCAATTGTTTATATGTTTTCTTAGATTTATCCAGCTCTGTCCAATTTCTTACATTTAATATGAGCATACAATGTTTATATCTTATGTGTAAGCTATTGCTATTTGTAAATGTTCTTACCTGTAACGAGGAACATTCCTCACTGATCCAGGTCCACATAAGGATTAAAATCAGAGAAGGTAGATTCTTTTTGACAGCTCAATGTCTAGGCCCATGAACTAGAAGGAGTAGCTCAAGGTTACAGACAGATGGAGTCTTTGACTGACAACATTAATAATATCTTTCCCAGCACTTTTAGACACTAAGAATACTATCTGGTCCCCACACTTGCAGTTTTCCTGGCCTTACTAACATTTATCAATCCTTATCATGACTCAAGAATACTGATATCTTCTTTACTTTTACTGACCACTTTAAAAATTGAAGTCAGTTCGCTACATTTGACTTTGAATAGCGTAAATACGTTAGGATTAGCTCTGAAGCAATAAAGTGTTAAATAACAGTCTTCTAAATGATTATGAGTTTTAAAATACTTAAAAGATCTGCCTAAACTTTATAACATTTTAAGGCTAAAAGTTCTTTCTTTGGAAGGAGAAAGAGGTACCTGTTTGTCAATATAAGACGCTAATCACACCATCACATTACTGGATGCTGGCCATGTGTTGTGAATTTTGACTTCTATCAAATGATGAATTCTTTTCCAGATAAGTCACCAGCAAAAGGCACTTACTTATTACACATGTTTTTCAGCATATGTTGCAAGTTTATTTTAATGCTGAAGAGGCACATTATGATCAAAGCAGAATTCTGCCCAATTTAAACTGTTCCAAGCTATTTTCATACATTCACTCATGTAATACTGTAAGATTTACATTAAAATGAACGCTTGTCTACAATTAAGCGATTCAGTCAACATTTAAAAAAAGGTGCAAATGTGTGCAACGTAAAAAAAAAAGTCGACAGATGTGCGAATCATCTTTGCTTGAGGGCCAGTGCCAAAAAGATACAGACACACACACACACACTGATAATAATTGGATTAACCAACAATAAATAATAAACTATAAAATCAATGCTAAATGTAGAGATGAATATATAAATGTCACATATATGATATATGTGTGCTTGTGTTTGTGTTTCTCCATATTATGATATTTCTCTATTGCAATCATAAATAAATTTCAAGGTAGTATGAGAAGCCATAGGCATGAAAAACATTTAGAGATTCCATATGTGTAATCAGAGTATTTACCATAAAACCTTTAAAATAAGAATTATCAAGGATGTAGTAACAGAAAGATGAGTTTCAGGTTATCCAAGTCAATAAGCCTGCACATGTGGGCATCTGATTGTTGTGCATGACCCTAAGAGTTCTTATTCTTATCTAAGTGGAGCTCTTCAAACATCATATAATGAATACTATATGATTTCCTGCAAGGGTATCCTGGAAACAGCAGAAGTCTGTGAGACGTGTGAAATTAGTTCAGATGGGATCATTAAAATTTTTGAAGGCATATTTTGGTTACTGTTGGAAACATGTCTAGTCCTCCTCTGCTTCAGTGGGTGTTGTTGTGAGGAGGAAGGCCACTTGTTCCTTTGCCATCCTCACAGACTTTCAAAATAATCACACAGAAACTATATTATTTAAATTACTGCTTGGCCCATTAGCTCTAGATTTGTATTGGCTAGCTCTTACATATTAATTTAACCCATTTTCATTATTTTGTATTTTACCACAAGGCTCATAGCCTACCAGCAAGGTTTCAGTATGTGTCTCTGGTGGGGCTACTTGGCTTTTCTCTGACTCTGCCCTTCTTTCTCCAGAATTCAGTTTAGTTTTCCCTGCCTAGCTAAGTTCTGCCCAGCTATAGGTCCAAAGCAGTTCTTTATTAATCAATGGTATTCACAGCATACAGAGGGGAATCCCATATCAGGGTGTGGGGCCAAGACTCTGATATTGATTGGTGGTCTGTAACATTTAGTCCTCCTGGAGCTTCTCATCAGGGACCATTAGTACGGGGTGGGTGCTTACGTGTTGACCCGATCCTGTTCTCCCCAATCAGCTACAAGACACTTTGGTCCTTGTCCTACTAAATTCCCAGTGTCTTCTAATCGAAAACATAGATGCCCAGAGATGGTCTTGACTGACAGGCAGAATGTGATTGGAGGATATAAAAGGACAATATAGTAATGAAACTTTCACATGGAAACATATGTACAAGGGGCTCTTCATATACGCATCCATGTTCAGCTTGATGAGAATAAAGACTGGTGTAAGCAAAGATGAATATTTTATCCAAGTTTCATGTTTGAAGTAGGATATGGGAAGGGTTTATGGATATTCATGTTCCACTTTGAGCACCGCTGCCCTTGACAAGAAGTCATGGCTTGCCAGATAATCTCACCAGCTCCCTGTTTTTATATTTCCTCCTTCCTTTTCTTATGGCTTGAGGTTTCTCTATGTCGGTGTACACATATGCTATCTTCATATGTCTATTGAAGACAAGAGTTCAAAATAAAACTAGTTATATTAATCTTAGAGGATTTGAAGAAGCCAGCTGTTATTGGTCCCCTCTCTTTTTTCTGCTTTCTCTTTTCACATTTAGAGCACAGGAATCACCAGATTCTTTCTAAAGCTAGTTGGATTTGCACCTGGCTGCAAACACTGCTCCAGTTTATTGCCCCAGGTCTCCAGGGTTTGTTATACGAACAAAGGGAAACTCATGACCTCTTGGTATTCTTCTTTCTTCATCTTTCCCTTTGCTCTTTCATACTTTCTTTATGTTCTTCTCTTCATCCTTCTCTGTGTCTGAAGTACTTGGCTTTTAGGAGCCTGTCTATTTTATGAAATGATTCACCCAATTTCTGGAGGGATATAGGTCTAGTGATAGACAATGCATGCCTCAAACAATTACATGCTTCTCAGGAAATAAGCTGCATATAAACTGAGGACATAGGGTCAACCTGAAAAACTATCACTACTGTTATATCTATATACATGCTTTAAAAATTACCACTCATCAAATTTTAAAATGAATCTCTTGGCTAAACATTTATTTGCTTCTACTGAATAATGGAAGATGGTCCCATCTCTCCACAAACCAAAATTAAGTATCACTGAAATTCCTTTTCATAGACATCTGATAAAGTTAGGCATTTGGAAAGATACAGACACTGTGTGCAACAGTAGAAACAAGATCAAAACATTTTGGTGTTCTTTCCCCCTTCAGTAGGACAGCAACTGCATGAAGCTATTCTCTGGAGTAATGATCTTGTCTGTTTCCGAAGGCTTTTGATCCTGCATTCGGGAGGTCATAGTCAGCCTTCAGCTGCACTGTGCTCCACTCCTATTAATTTAAAATGGGGGTGTCAGAGGTCCACATAACAAAACCTGTCCTTTGTCAGGTAAACTCTCCCAGTTTCTCATTTGATGAAATGAGAGTTTATCTTTAGAAAATAAACCATTTATATATTCTATTTCTTTGATTCTGACAAATAAAGAAAAACCCAAGAGAAGATAATAAAATATTTTTCCTTAAAGAAGGTTCACTTTAATCCCACATTTTAGTAACATTGCTTTGAAAAGGTGGTGAATATTGTTATTTTTGTCATTATCTTCATTTTTTGTGAAGCAACCTAACATATTAAAAAGCTTTTCAACTCACTGCTGTCTCTTTTTTTTTTATATTGAAGATTCAATGAGGACACTGAGAGAAATGTAGCTGAAGACGCAGGTGCCCTAATAAATGGGTGGCCTTTGGATTACTGTATTTATGTGAGCTATGGCAAAACCGAGCAGAAACCTAAACGTTACACATGCAAAGTGGTACAACAAGAACATCTGTGTTGAGGGGACTGAACTGGCATGGCTAACACCTCCAGTGCCAGGTGCAAAGGAAATTTCAATACAGCTTGAGTAATCTTGACTGCTAGCATCTGCCGGCGTCAGATTATCGCCTGTGTTCGCAGTCCACCAGTATCCGTGCGGGTATTTATGGGATACATCTGGTGGTGATGTGGCCAAACAAGAAGGGCCGATGCCTTGGTTTCATTTCAGGGGGCAAATGCCTGACTCTTTAATTCAACACAAAGGCAAGTAGGGATTCTTTTCAGGCCCACAAGCAGGCAGCCAGCTCTGCAAGGCTGCTGAGCACGTAGCACTCAGCATGAGGACTGCTTTGTTTTGGTTGGTTCCCTTACATCACCACGTGTGCAATCTGGAGACATTTGTCCCTTCAGTTTAAATGTCTGTTTCTAGATATGATTGCCAGGAAAAGAAAAGGGTTTCTGTGTGTTGCCAGAGCTGTAACAGAGCTTCAATGTGACTTGGCTCAAAGTTTCAACATATATCTATTTTTCAGTATGAGTACGTGTGGAAGGCAAAGCAATGGCAAGGATCTTCCTCCCGTTAGTCCCCACCACATGAACCACACATGTCCAATCACTTTGACCATGTGAAGATTACACCCCACATCTCAAGTCATCACATCTCCCCATCCCTAAGAGATGAGCAGCCCACCGATGGCGAGGAAGAGAGCTCATAAGGCAGCCACTGTTTCAGCCCTTTACTCCATGGGTGAGACCTAGTGAGCCCCTTTGCTTCCCGTCCACGGACTCTGCTTTTACATTACGAAGCACTCCCCTTGCTTCCTGCTCTGCAGACCGTCGGCCTCTGATCTTTCCCTCAGACCCCTGTCATGGGAAGCAGTCACTCAGGCTTTTCCCCTAGGAAGAGCCTCTTGGGTCGGTGTATCCTTGCAACTGCCCTCTCGGTGTTACTCACAATCAAACATCTTTACGAATCTCATGGCTATGCTCTCCTTCCTTCTCAAACAACTCAAATCTGGCTTCGTGCTTCCACTCATAAAACTCGCTCTTGTTAAGTTTGTAAGTCGTGCTCCTTCAGGTTGCTAAACTCCAGTGTCTCCACCATTTCATCGGAGATGTCTGCAGTGCTTCCAAATCCCTTCACTTCTCCTGCGCTCCTCTACTCCTTGCCATTCCTTTCCATGTATTCTCTATCCTTCCTCCTAAACACTGATAATTTCTTTTTAGATTCTTCAGCTTTCTTTTCTTTCCCTAATTAAGGAACAGCAGAATTGTGAGGCTTTTGTTCCGAGTCCCCTTTTTACTATACTCTATATTTGGAGAGTCTTATTCACAACTATGGCTCCCTTAACAAACTGTGCCTTTAAATTCTAGCCATGCTAGAAATCCCACAAGAACTTTAAGGACGTAAATAGGCAAGGACAGAACGCATATTATAAAATCAAGCAAAATAGTGAATGTAAGAAAAGGAACCATCACACCTTCATATAAAGACCTATCAATCATGCTTCATAAACTGTCTCTTCCCTTATTCCATAAAGGTTCCCCAAGCGCTTTGCGGGTATACTGTCACTCCACAGAAAAGTAAAAATGCTTCTCTCAAGGCAGTTGTTTCTCTACTCTTCAGGCACTTTTTTTTTCTTTTTGCCCATTTAGGTATAGGTGACGACAACTTTATTCCTGTGACCCCAATATGTTGCTAATTCCTTTGCAATGCATGCCATTGTAAACACACCTTCCAAAGTCACCCTGATCACTTAATCTCTGTACCACTATAGCCCTCACTGATAAGCAAAGGTTAGTTTGCATTTGGATTTAAAGTAAACTAAGCTTTACTTTGTATGATGGATTCATATAAACAGAGACACATTTTCCAGTGTTTGTGTTAATGGGATTATAGTCTTGAGAGAGCTCAGATAATGTGCACGTTAAGAACAAAGAATGAAAAGCTGTCGTATTAATGTGTTCAAAAACAGAGAAGAGGGAAGGAAAAGTGCTGCCCTGTCTGGAGGAAATGCAGAAGAGACTGGAAATCTTTCACAAGCAGAGAAGTTTGAACCCATCCTAACTTAACCATGGCATTTGAAATTATATTTTCTATGTCATCGCTTAAATTTATAAATCTTGATCCAGATCAATGTGTCTCAACACTGAAATCACCTCACAAACCCATTCAATAGTTAAATAAAAATATCAGTCTGATGAAGAAAAAAAGTGAAAACCACAATGATATTTGCTCAGCCTTGTAGGTGAGTGTGTTGGTGGTCTGAGACATCTGCCAACAAAAGCTCTTTTTGTGCTCAGAGTTGACTAAAGGCCAAATGCTAATGGAAACGAAGGCCTGATCTGTTTTGGAAGTGGCTCTTGCCCATGATGAATAAGAGATGGCTTAGAGGAAGATAAAGAGAGACTGATCATAATTATGTCCATTTATGGACTTTATAAGCTAAAATAATACATAATATCCTTTGAGAAAAATGCTGAACTACTATTTTTGTAACAGAGATTTTAAGCATAGCTTTATTAAGATATGATTCATGTAATATAAAATTGACCACTTAAATTGCATTAATTTTTGCAAAACTTGGAAGATATGTGCAGCCATCATCACAGTAGAGATCAAGTTATTTTCATAATCCCAGAAAGAAGCTTACATCCTCTAGGCTTTCTTATTCTATGTTTGCTTTTTCTCTGATAGATTGTGAGTTCCTCTATCTACTGGGAAACTAATGATGAACTCTATAAATCTTGCCATCCCAAATAGTTTTCACAAAAGCAAGCTTAATGTGGCCTTTTATAATTTTTCTATTTTATACTATGTTTCTTAAATTATTCCAAGTTATAGCGCGGCATCAGGACTTTGCTCCCTTCTAGACCACTCATGGATGATTCCACTGTGTTAATATAACTTATTTCTCTTATACTTTCATCCACTGTTTCACTCTTTGAGGGTGAGGGGAGAGGGTTCTACTGTGTAGAACTCTTGATCTTCCCAGTTAAAATCCCAAATTGCCTGGCATCATGGGTCTGCCAATGACTTCCATTTTAATTTCTTTAGCCATTTGCTATTGTTACAGTTTGAATCTTAAGTGCCCCAAATGTATATGTGTTGAAAAGTTGACCTCTTGTCACAATGGTGTTCAAAAAAGTAAGAGACTGAAAAAGAACCCATTCTCTCCTGCTTAGTTCATTGATTTGTTTTATTTGTTCATGTTTTAAGCATGTGTAGTGTATGTGTAAGCAACCATGCAACACAGCATGTGTGTGGATGTCAACTTGCAGGATTCAGTCTGTCCTTCTACCTGGGCTCCAGCAGCCAGTGAATGAAACTCAGGCCACCGGAGCTTGGTAACAGGTGCCTTTACTTGTCCAGCCCTTATCATTGCAACTCAGATGGAACCTAATGAAGGAGATTGTAATATTGGTGGATTCATCCAATGATTGATTTGTAGAGTTTCAGAGGGGCTTGTTAAGAAAGGTCAGTCATGTCTTCCTGCTTCCTGGTTACAATTAAGTGAGCATTTCTTCATAATTTCTTTGACTTTAATGATTTTTGTTATATTTTGTTAAGCACCCCTAAAAGTGGCTCTAAGGCTTCTAGTTCATGCCAAATAAATTTCACTCTTCCATAGCTCCATTCTCCTACCACATTTCTGTATTTTCATTCTTCTAATTACTATATACATAAATGTTGCAAATGCACATTACAATTATTAAATTTGTAATTATTATCTTTTCTTGAAACTGAAAGAAGAAAAGGGAGTGCATGTTCATGCTTTCGCTGATTAATTTGTTTACAGTGATTAGATCTTTTCATTGGTTATTGTACATTGCATTACAAGTTGGCATCAATTCCCCAGCCAATACTGTTTTGATTGCTCCCAATTCCATAGTGCTATTATTGCCAAATGCATTACATTTCTGCATCACGGGTCTAATCATGCATTTTGTAATATAATGTGATCATTTCTCCACTAAGTTTTTGATTTAAGAGTAAAAAGAAGAAACTTGAACTTGAATTACATTTTATTATTACATAATGATCTCTATTACTGCTTTTTATTGTGAACCAAAGATACATTATGGACTAACTTGATTTCAGTAAGAATATTTTTAAAGTATTTTCTGTAAAAAAGAAAAAGAAGGATTTTTTGTGAGCATTTGCTTTTGTAACATGTTTTCTTAATTTATACTTATTTGAGAATATAATTATGCTCTATTCATTTATGAAAGAATATCCTGTTCAGTGTACAATTACTTGTTAAAGTTTTCATGTATTGAGGCCTGTCATCCTCGTACTGCTGGCCTTTATTGTTTCTGATGGAAAATCATTTGTTAATATTATTGGAATTAACTTGTAAATCCAAAATTATGTCCAACTTGTGGACATGCAACTGTTTCCCCCAGTAGTGTGTTTGTATGCATGTATATATGTATGTGTGTGTGTGTGTGTGTGTGTGTGAGAGAGAGAGAGAGAGAGAGAGAGAGAGAGAGAGAGAGAGAGAGAGAGAGAGAGAGTTACGTGATTCCATTGCATGGTTCTTGTCTTGAAATTGGAATATTAAAATGTATATGGACAGTAGTTTGTTGTTGTTTCTTTTTCTTCTTTTTTTAATATCTTGCTGCTTTCAAGATTTCTTCTCTCCTTTGAGTTGTCAATATTTTTAGTGTAGTGTCTGTGCCAGATTGTCTTTGTGCTCATTGTCCTTGCAATCTGCTCAGTTTGCTGCGTGTGTAGCCTAGCGGTTGTCGATAACGTTGGGTTTTCGTCCTAATTTTCTTCACTATGTTCTGTAGCTTTGTCTTCTCTTTCCCTTCTGATATGTCATTGTGCATATACTTGCTTATTCTATGGTGTCCCTTGCTTCTCTGACTTAAAATTTCACTTTTTTTCCTCTTTATTAGTTGGATTCCACAATCCATTTTACCAATAATAGTGTTTTCCTCCTCCAATTCAATCCTACTCAAGCATAAGCTAGTTCCTCTTAGAGAATTTCTCTTTATAGAACTAGATTTCCTTATTATCCCAATGCTGCTGATCTGATATGCTATTGTGCCCCTGACTTCTTTCATTAGATTGGATATAATCTTGATGGCTGTTTTGCAGACTTTTTCTTTTGCTTGCAATGCTAGGCAGCTTCTCTTCTCTATTTCCCATCTACACCCTGTTCTGTGAATGAATTAGATTTCCCTTCATCCTTTCAGAACTCAAACGTTTTTGTTGAATACTTGATACTGCAGACAATAAATCATAGCTATTTTGAATACTTGCTCTGCCCAATATTGCAGTTTTCTTCTCTGTTTAGTGGCTAACTGGATTATTGATGAAATATATTCCTTCCCACAGTAACCCTCACTTTTGCCCTTGCTGAAGCCTCTAGCATTGATCCCCAGGGAATGCACCCTTGGAAATGTGCCTAGTCAGGCCTACGGCAACGATAGTGGTATTTGCAGGACTCACCCTCACTACCTCGTTTTCTGGCCATCACATCTCACTACTTGCTAGCCTGTCATGCTCTTGTTGCATTTTTTAGGACATAAATTGCTTGGCGGGCAGATTTATTATGACAGTACCACTTGAAGAGACAGCTCCTGAAGTCAGTGTTTGACATATGCTCAGTGTCCAGAATGGTACTTCTCAGCTCTCTATCCTCTGTTCCCGTCAAGAAAGCCTGTAGTTTGGCTTGTATCCCAGTGAATCTACTGACATCCTTCTCATTTCGTTTCTCCTTAGGTTTGAACTCTGCTACAAATACAATTAACTATGTGGAAAGATGTATGAAGCTGTCTGTTGCTCAGCACCATTTATCCTATTTATCCTACCGCCAAAATATATAACAACAGCAATGGAGCTGGGTTGGGGACAGTAGCAGCCTTCTCTCTGAATAACACCCCAAACCTTAGGTGCAGGATGGTTTGTGAGTGGAGGGACCCAGTAGCTTTCACAGACATTCTTGAGCAAACATTTATCGTCACATAATTTATATGTGCCATCAAAAACACTCTGTGGAGATTTTGGTACATATAATTTAAATACATATTTTAACATTCTGACTATGTGTCTATGTTTTTAACATTCCATCTATACATTCTATTTTACATCTTAACAAATCATGACAAAAGCTGAATCTTTTCCTTCTTCCATTGGGGAATAGAGTGCAAGATTCAAATGATCTTGCTAAATATATATCCAGGAAATACCTGTCCTTTTGTATAGCTTGGAGGCAGTCAAGAAAATGGTATCCAGCTATCACTGTATATAGAAATTTAAAAGAGACCAACCAATAGAATATTGTCAATTATTATTTTTGATTAGCTTAACAAATAGCATGGACAATCATGTGGTGTATTAGGAAGAACATGATAATACTTAGAAATGGAAGCAATAAGAGCAATTTGTTGTATTAATGTTTTAATTTTTACTTTCTCTACAACATACAAAATCTTTTATTCTCTAAATATGATAAACCATGTTTATGAGTATAAATTATGCTATTTTGTTACCAATACAAAGTTTGTTTCTTACTCAAGTGTTCAGATTTTAACCTTATAATTAGTTCTCTCTTAAACCAGTCAGCAAACATGAGTCTCTTCTACAGTTGACCGAATTTTTCTTTCTCCCTTTCCATGAGTTGCTACTTGATCTGTTTAAGTTTGCAATGTCTGTAGGTTGGATGATTACTTGGCCATGGTTACCTAAGAACTGAAAAAAAAAATTCAACCACATCATAAACAACCTTTCAGAATCCCAAAATGAGAGTATGATAGAAATGAAGTAAGTAAAAATAAATCCACAGACTCAGACAGGAGCATGTCGGAAATTCTTACAAATGGTTGGGTTTCAGGGGGAAAATGATATTATAAATATGTAATCTTTAGTTACTCAGCCCTCCCCCCACACCCTGATTCTTAGATTTAAAGCCAGATTCCTTCATTATTTCTGACCTGATATGAAACACCATCTGGCATGTTCATGTTAAGAGGATTATATGTAAGAAAAATAGATATTTTTGCTCCTTCTAACTCTAAGACTTTTTAAAGGCGTGCACATTATTTAGGTTTGAAATATGAAAAAACAAACTGATAAAGAAAAAATGGGTTTGATATCTATTTTTTTAAAGTAAAACAATTATACACAGCTTTGATAATTAACTATTTTTATTGGTGTTTTTAAACATTTTTATTTTGTGGGTTTGTGAATATTTCTTTAAAGAAAGATTACAAATTCAGATTGTTATAGAGAGAATATTCATTAGTTTTTATAATTTTGATACATACATATATGAAACTAAATCTTACAGCTCACGATGTCTATATTATCTAAGTTTTTAAGATAACTATGAAATATTTCATCAATTTCCAGTTCCATTTTACTTATAATACATGGATTGAACCAATCATACAAAAACTGTGATATTAGAATAAATTTTTGTTATTGTTGAAGATCAGAATTTCTAACTCTTCATTTACATAAAATCATAAACTTTCAAATCTATTTTCTGAAGCTATTAGCTCAGATTAAGAAAGGAATTTTGTAGCCAGGTGCTCATGCTGTTAAGCCTAGCACTGGGGAGGTAGAAACTGACAGATCTCTATGGGTTCCAGGCCGGCTCAGGCTATATAGTAGGATCCAGTCCAGCTAGAATTGTGCAGTGAGACTCTATTTTGAGAACAAACAGACTCCATCATGAGAACAATGAAAGAGAAAAATAAACAGAAAAGTTTTTTTTAAAAAAAAATAAGAAAGGTGACCTCCAGAAATGCCATAAAAGGCACTGGATATGTGCTATTTGCTGAGAAGTTCTGGGGTTACACTACACATTTCGTGACCATATACCCTATAGTCAATTACACCCTGCATCCTACACAATGCTTTCTTCATATTCCTAATGAGCTCTTGTCTAGAAATGTTCATGTCACAAGGCCTGAAAGACACACACCGCTCCCTCTGCCACCTGAAGACAGACCTCTGGACTCAGAACTAAACTCACATGGGCAACAATTCTCTTTGCCTAACTTCTTTTAGAAAACATCCATAGTGGTTAAATGTTTACATTCTAAACTATCAAGATTATACAGATATCTATGAGCAAAAGCTAAACTGTGACAAAACCACCCCGTGCAAAAGGAAAAAGTAACAGTAAACCAGTAACCAAAGGACTGAAGAGCAGACTCAGTGTTCAAGAGACCATACTGTTCTTGTAGAGGACTGAGCTCAATCTCTAGTACCTGCCTACAAATGCCAATAACTCCAGCTCCAGGGGACTCCATGTTCTGTGCCCTTCAGACACCTTGCATATGTAACCCATAGAGATGTAACCAGAAAAGATTTACCAGGATTGGTTGAATAACTAGAAATGAGTCAACTAAATTTTTGTTTCAAAAGTACAGTAACTGTGCTTTGTTTGGTTTGAACTTGGTTAAATTACACATGAGAAAAGAAGGACGAGGCAGCCAGAGGATATGGAAACCTCATTGATTGGTCCAATTTTTTTCATTGTCCTATAGAAAAAAGAATAATTATACTGAAAGCATGGATACAAGCTGTGTAACTGTTGTAGCTTTGTCACAAACCATATGGTAATGTCTGTGTCATTAAGGCAAAAATCAGGAAGAAATATATAAAAGGGCACTTGAAATGTTAACATTTTATCTGCCTTCTTTGATCTCTGGAAAACAAAATCAAACATCTAGCAAATACCATGGGAGTTATTAAACAAAATCCCCAGTGTCAAGTATGAGTTACCTCCTCTAACTTGCTGGTCAGGTGGACCCAGAGCATCCAAAGACAGTAAAGGCTCTTGCATTTCTCTTTATCATCCACTAGAACTAGAAAAGACGTCCTCAACATTTCAATTGGAAGATACACAGAGACCTAGCAGTAAGTGAGACCAAGGCTTCCTCCCTGCACCATGTAGGCTGCTGGAGAAGAGAAAGTGCCCATGTTCTTACCCAGCTGTAACTCTATAGAATACAAAACCAACCTGCAGACAAGATGTCCTCAATTGTGCAATATTTCATGTGCAATCTTTCATGTAAGTTCAAGTAAAAAAAAATCCCCTGAGTTGGAAAGTAATGAACTGTAGGTAGGAACCTATTAATCTTTAGATAATTTGACATAGTGTCAAATTACCTTATAATCTTTTATGCTTATATCTACAAATAAATGCCACTTTCAGCCTTAACCAGAGAACCCTCTGTTTGTAGTAAAATGTGAGTAATGGCGACACTCATGTTTGTCCAAGCTGCCAGAAGATGGAAGAAAAGCCTAGGAAAGCCATCTTCTTGGCATGACACAACCGCTTTAATCATGAACCTAACGCAACTGTATCCATCTAAACCTAGACAATATACTAATGGGAATGTCAACAGCCTATGGGAAAGATTTAAGTTTCTTTCCCCCATATTGCACCAACCCCTGACTACTGGCTACCGATAGCTTCTGGGAAATGGAAATCATTGCCACTAGCTGTGTAACCACTGGTAAGGCCACCAGGCCCCAGCTCAGACATGAAAACCTACAGTAATGAGCACACTGTTCTTGGTTAAGTCCATTGGGTCTCAAGGTAAAAATAGATGAATATGGAAAACAGCCCAGTGGTGAGGAGAGGGAACTAATAGGGGTGATAGTGAAACAAGGGAGGGGGCATGTGAGTAATAAGAATTCAATGTATACATGTATGAAAATAGCAAAGAAGAAGTTTAATAAATCAGATTTTCTGGATGATTATGTACGCTTCTGGAAAATATGAGACTAAACAGTCAGAAAGATTTTTTTCTGTTATTAAGTTGACAAGAATGTTTTCCCTTGACATAGTGTGTATTATTCATAGTTCCCCTTGAACCAGCTAATATATATAGTGATTTAACACACTTTGTCTATGGGCTTAGAATCTTAGTACCATAAGGAATTTCTGGCTGTTGAGCTGAGGCATATTACATCAATTAATGTCCTTGGCCCACCCTCTCCATTGACAAAAGAACTCTTTGTAGGTTATTTTTATTTTTACAACTGATGTCTGTTAGGCTTTTAGGCCACAGGATAGAAACAGCCGCAATCTGTGTTATTGTTTCTTTACTTTGAAGGCAACAAGGCCCCGAAGGACAAAGACTAAGCTGTTGCTGCACCCTGCAACACATTCTAAATCAACACGGAAAATAGAACTCTTGCAAATCTAATGGTGTGCCCTTTTAAAGTAGCCTATTCCCCAGGGATTCATCTCTTTGCTATATTCACTCAATGACTCTAGTTTTAAAAGACATCCCATTTCATGTGTGCAAGCTGTGTGTTTGCATGTGCACATCCACAAAGGAACTCATAGGATCCAGCTCTGTTCTGGAGAGGACATGACAGTACCACTCATAGAGAAGTCTTCATTCTTATAAAATATTACTTTGTTCTATTTCTTTAGTTCATTAAAGATAGCTAACTGCAAACTACCTAGCATATCATTTTCTCTTTTATTATGGGTAGTGGCATTTTATTTGTATTTTAATAAATAAATCTTGCCTGAAGATCAGAGAGTAAAACAGCTGCACTGATAAGCCTTACAGAAACAGGCAGTGGTGACACACACCTTTAATCCCAATAGTCACACCAGTTTGATATAGAAACGAGGTGGTAGTGGTGTATATCTTTAATCCCAGTACTGGAGTAAAACACAAGACGGGAGGAGACAACTCTCAGACACAATCTCATTCTGAGTTTCCTGGAAGCAGGATCGCCATTTTGGACTGAGGTAGAAGTAAGAGTCGGTGGCTTGCTGTTTTCCTTTCTGACCTCAAGTTGGACCCCAATTTCTGTGCTTTTATTAATCATGTTGCACTCAAAGCTGAAGTATCTCGAGGACACAGGGCAACAACAGGATGTACAAGAAAAGTCCCAGTAAAAGCCCAGAAATAATGCAGTAGAAGTCAAGGCCTCGGACTAGACCAATGACTCATTGCAAAGAACACTTCAAGATTTATGAACGAATGGGCACTCTGTGAATCACTGAGTCACACTATAACTTCCACAATGAGACTTTTTTCTTTTAAATTATATTATATTTGGGGTTTTTGCAAGGTTAAAGAGCAGATAAGAAGGGATAGAGAGATGAATGGGATCTAGATGCGTGAAGTGAAACCCACAAAGAATCAATAACATGTCAAAACTATTTTACTATAAAGAATTGACATATCACAGTGAATTTGATCATACACATATCATTAAGAACTAGTACACATGCTCAAATAACACACAGGCTTATAAACACAAGTGTATGCCCATAATGATGTGATTATATGCGGGATAATAGGAATCCAGAAGAAAACTGAACTAGTAACTCAAAATTAGGCAACTCATTCCTAGTACTGGGGTTTTATTTGGTAGCATAGTATCTCGAGGTGGGGTATTGTTTTCCACATCATATAGTCACTTCATTTAAACTCTTTTTATATGTATATAAATTTTAGGCATCTTTTAAAGGCTTTCTACACAGCCTTTAAAAAAGGCTTTCAGGGTTTGCTGCCTTTGCCCATGGTCCCATTTCATCTCTGTCTTTTTTCCACTCACTCCAATTAACACACCTGTACTAATTTCTTATTTATGTCTTCATAACACCTAAAAACTATCTTTAGTTTAGTTGGAGTCTTTTGTTTTGTCATAAGTCTGAGCTTATGCTATTAGGGCAAAGTGAATATTTAACTCAAGTGCCTCAACACAAAGATAAATAGAATTTGTGTGCAATACTCTGACATACTCTCAAGATGTTTTGCCTTCATTCTCTCCAAAATTGGGTCTAAAACTCATTCCACATAATTTCTCTTACCATAAAATGTGACTTCAAACAAATGGGTAAGTGCAGTTTTGTCCCAAACCCTACTGTCAATAACTATATGGCTTACTTGCTTTGCACAATTCTTGAGGGAAAATTATTACCCTGGGAAAAAGGAAGTCTTGTATGAAAAAATGATATATATCTTCAAAGATTTGTTGATAGTGAAATGCCATCAACTGAGGTGAGATTAGGTAAAATCTGTAAAGTCAGAATCCTTATTAAATTAACAAAAAGTAAAAATTAATGACTTCAAGGTAAGATAAGCAACGGCTGCTGTGGGACACTGCTCTTGTACAATGTAAAGATTTATCACTCTCATTGGTTTAATAAAACACTGATTGGTCAGTAGCCAGGCGGAAAGTATAGGCAGGGGGACCAGACTAGGAGAATTCTGGGAAGAGGAAAGTCAGAGAGATGCAGTCACCAGTTAGATGAAGAGGAAACAAAATGAGAATGCCTCACTGATAAAAGGTAACAAACTACATTGCTAAAAAAGATGAGAATTATAGGTTAATTTAAGTTGTAAGAGTTACCTAATAATGAACCTGAACTAATAGGTCAAACAGTTTCTAATTAATATAAGCCTCTGTGTGGTTTCTTTGGGACTGAACAGCTTCAAGAATGGGCAGGACAGAAGTCTCCGTCTACAAATGGCTACAGGTTCCAGAGCAAAACTGCCAGTAGCAAAGAGATACTATAATACAAGCAATGTCACCATGTCCTCTTGTAGCTTGCAGTTCCAAAAGCACTGAACATTTTAGCTTCAACTTCAGACTCATGTTGCGACACTGGACAGTCACCCTCATGAGTTTAGTTCTTCTCACTTTGATGTCTACTCTTATTTCAGTTGCCATCAAAAACCAATCATCTTCTGGTCAGACGGCCAGTCCGCCTCTGTCTGGAAAGCCCATTCTGCACACTGCTTCCTCTTTAAAATAGCTTAGGGAAGTGTTGTTACCCTCTTCTGCCAGGTGAGTGCTCCTAACATATAAGTCTATCACTAACGCTTTCACAGCAGTTAAGTAATTGCTCTTATATGAACCTTGAAAACCATGCTGCAGCCTGTAGGAGCCCAAAGTTTAGGGTTAAGTATATAGTGCTCATTGCTGGCTAACAGACTAGACTTACTAAGGTTGGAGTACAGCACACTTTTTAATAACTCTAGAAAAGTTCTGCATGTACTGGCAACATTCCCTGAAGAAAAAACCCTCAATGAAAATAGCCTATTAGCATTCTGAATAAATAAATCTATCAAGAAAACATGTGAGGTCTTCTGGAAGAGGGCAAACAAGGAGCTGAAAAATTAAGCAAGGCTTGTGATGTACTGTGGCTCACTTATTTTGTATTAAGTGTATGCTAGCAAGTACTTGTATTATTGCACATTTATAAGCAATTCACAAATATATGCACGTGGGCACACAGTTTCTTATTGAGAAGGAACATCTTATACCATCTACAAAAATAGTTAAAGATAATTAGTGTGTTGGATTTTCTAATAATCCTTAAAAGATGATCAGCTTTTCTTGTTTCAAAAAAGAGGAAACAGCCGGGCGGTGGTGGCGCACGTCTTTAATCCCAGCACTCGGGAGGCAGAGGCAGGCGGATCTCTGTGAGTTCGAGACCAGCCTGGTCTACAAGAGCTAGTTCCAGGACAGGCTCCAAAACCACAGAGAAACCCTGTCTTGAAAAACAAAAACAAAAAAAAGAGGAAACAAAGTCTTGTTGATACACAATTTTGACACATCTAAGTGAAGAAGCACATTGAATTTGAAGTGTATCTATAACACAGTTTAAACACACCAATGTTACCAAGATTCTTTATTGTGTTCAACAATGTATAATCCCCATGCTATGAAACCTGGTATGATTTACTGAGTTTTTCTATTAGTTTGAGAATGCTTAAAAATATGTTTATGCTGCTGAAGTCTTCCTGGGAGACACATCCTGTAGACAGGTCCCCAGAGTTTTATGTTGGTCATTCTAGTTTGGTTAATTCACCTTCTTCCTATTTTCCTGTCTTCCTGCATCTTTTGTCATGTCTCCTTATATGTTTAAGGAAAGTAATCAAAGATCTAAGAGGGAAAGAAGAAGAAGAAAGCTTAAAACAATACAAGCTGGATGGAGTAAGGCACTTGACATATCTAGAGTCCTAGAGTCAGGCCTTGTCAGGGGCCTCCATCTACTGGTCCACTGTCTTCTAAGCTCTTCAATACTTGTAGGTACCAAGCGATTCTGAGGTGAAAAACGTCTCAAAATTCCTTACTATCAATATTGGGAAAAATACAAGAGATACAGAATAAAATTTTAATCCCTTAAGGAGTGTATATCCCCACTACTACCTGAATTTCAAGGATTACCATAACTACATGTTTGTTCTAGACTCTGGAGGCAAGCGCAAGAGAATCATTAGAGTAGAAAAATGCTTGTGTGATTCCATCTTTTCTGCCCAGATGGAACAGACACCAAAATTGGACAAACCAGTTTTTTAATTGGTAGACACAGAACGAAGGTTTTGAAGTGTGTATATTTAGTATACAAACACCAAGAGTGTGTTAGTTAGGAAATTTATGATTAAATGTAAGTTGTCTGATTATTCAATTAGTTTAGTTTTTTATCAATCCCCGAACAACAAAGAGGTACTTGCACAATTGAAATATGTTCAGTAAATTGGCATCTGTCATAGTAAAGGGAGTGCCTGCTCTAATGACCAATTTACAGCCCCTCCCCACTAGCACGAGCTCTTTTAAAGCCCTAACATGGCAGTTTCCAAAGATCTAATGATTATAAGATCTAAACCACAGCCAGATGAGCAGGAAGTATCTGTTGGCCCTTTTAAAATGACATTTTGTTTTTGTGACACAAAGACAATTCAAGCTTATTTCCATGCTTGTTATTTTGCCTTAATGGGCACAGAAGAGTCATTGCTTGAGGTGTTTTGACGAGAGCTGGAGGGCAGGGAACACATGAAGAGTCCTCAAGATAATGCAAGCTTATGTGTAAATACAAGATTGCCCGAAGCTACATGTAGGCAAAGAAAGAAGAGTAGGGACACAGAAAGGAAGGGGTGGGGGACTGAGTTTTCAGACAATTCTGTTCTCTTGGCTGTTGAGCCTGTGACCAATGAGAATGACTGAAGAAGTACTCAGTGACAAACCTTTAAAAGTACATTTTCTTCACAGTGCTTTATACATGAGCCAAGGGAGGATGCTTATGTTGGATGTTTTATGAGGTAGATTTTGTGCCATTGCCCTTTGTTCTTGTCCTTAGATTGAGTTTCAGAATTTTGTTTTTTGATTTTACAGAGAGTCTGAGGTTAGATTGGAGAGGAGAGAAAAATAGTCCCTATCAGGAGGTCCGCAATATATAGTAATAAGACTTCTGTCACAGGGAGGAGCAGTGATGAGGTCATATAAGTGAACTAGAGCAGGGATACATGTGTGCATATTGAAGTAGGTATTATAGGCATTTCTATAAATTGTCTATGGTCTCTCCTCTGTATACACACTAAGAGAATTAGTATAAGCTGTGTTTGCAGATGGAACAGGGGTCCTCCAAGACTAAAATTATTTACATACTTAAGAAATGCCAACTTGTCCTTTTGGAGGGGGAATGCAGGGTGAGTACTGTACCTCACCCAACAGAGAGGGAAAGCAAGCTGGAAATAAGGCTTCTCTGGCCACCCTGCCTCCCAGGTACACATATTGTAGAAGCCTGGCAAAGGCAACTGGAACTATGAATTAAGGTGATAAGCATACCTTTCAAGTCCCCCCAGAGGACCCCAAAGGCCTAGACTGTATTGTTTTCCTTATGGTGCTCTTTGGCAGGCCAGCAGCAGCATCTGCAAGCTACATCCTTGGCCTTTGTGCTTTCCTTTTGTTTCTCTTTCAGGTGAAAAAAAACCCTGAGTGGAGAAAAAGTCAGGTCCCTAACATGTTTTCCCAAATAGTAATGAGAAAAGAGTCTTCCATCCTTCTGCACAAACACAGCTACATACACAGATTATTAGCGTTCCTCCTTCGCTGGAGGGCTGGTGGGGAGGGGGTAAGGCAACCATGGTAGATTTCTAAGGAAAAGAGGTTTTATATACTTTCCCCCAAAAGTGATATTAAGAGTTTGAAAAGGCATAAGAATAT
Source organism: Microtus pennsylvanicus (assembly GCF_037038515.1). Taxonomy (NCBI): domain Eukaryota; kingdom Metazoa; phylum Chordata; class Mammalia; order Rodentia; family Cricetidae; genus Microtus; species Microtus pennsylvanicus. Next base: position 68,921,970 of record NC_134592.1, read on the forward strand.
TAACTATTCGTAAACCCTAGAGTCAATCTCTGCCATGAAATATTGTCTTCTTCCGAAATCCATATGCTTGAAAACATGAGGCACCCAATGCACGGTAAACAGGCCCCTGATCTCTTGATTTTACACAAGAAACTGAGACTTAATGCAAGTGTTTCTCCAAGGGTTTACTTTTCCACATGCCGAATCAATTACTAAGGATGAGGATAATATTTGTGGACAATAATTTAATAAAGCTGTTATATTTGAACATGTAGTTTTAAAGATCTGAATATAAATCATCATAATAAAATACTCAGAGTATTCTCATTGTATTTTGCCTTCTCATCTGGGTTGTACTCCAGCTCCTTCCACAGACAGCTGCGTTATGTTGACATTTTCTGTAGGAAGAGTAGAATCTCCAGGGACTTCTCAAAGGTGACTGAGGGGGAGGGATAGAGTCCCCATCTTGTATACTTTCAGTATTCACTTTAAAGCAATGTACTCCTTTTCTGTTTCTGCCCCAACATTTCATAATTATATCATTTTGCAAGAATTGTGTAATTTACATAACCACCTAAATTGTCATAATTGCTAGAAAGTGCTGAAAAAGCATACGGTAGGCATTTCAGATTCGTTTCTGCTCTCTGTTTTAAACTAATTTGAAATGCCTTTTGCATAAAAATTCTTTTGGTCAACAAAAAAGTAACTTGGGTTTGATTTTTCTGGAACCCCATTTTCTTTTCCGCAGGCTGACTATTCCTCTTCTGGGAATCCTTTCCATTTTCCATCTCCCTGAGTACCTGGGGACATGGTCTCCACAGTAAACAAGCCCCCCGATCTTTTGATTTTACACAAGAAACTGAGAATGTTATGTTACCTCACTCATCTGAATTCCATAGATCATCTCCCAGAGAAAGCCTAAAAGTTCCAAAAACAAAACAAAACAACAGACTCCTGTGCCTGATTCTATCCTGCCACCATGTTATTCACTATATTTAACACGAGGAAAAGAAAAAATCCAAGAATGAATGGTCTCTCAACAGTTTTCTCAGCATGCCATTTCCATCATAATTATCTTAACCATCTGTTTTGCTTGGAACAAGCGAAAGAATTTGATATTAAGAAACTAAACTGTCATTCCATACAACAGAGTAGGACTTTGTTAATAGGACCTCATTTCAGGGTATAAAACTGGATATCAATAGTATCAAATTTCGTCCATAATGCAAAATGCCAATATTTGATCACTATTGCTCTGGGATTGAGCAGCTCATATAATTTCATAATAAAATTTAGTAAGTATAGATTAGCACAGTATATGGTGTATGGCATTTGCTGAAACTGCAAGCAGGAAACACACAATGTAAAATCCCACCAAACAGGTAAGGGTTCTTGAAAATAGAGACAAATTTTTTTTCCATCTAAACCTGCTTTAACTTCGCTAAAAAGTGAATCTATATTTGCATATTTAAAAGGCTGTGTATTAATGTTTAGCTTCCTGAAGATAATTTGGCTGTTATGTGAGGCTATAAAAATTGTGGCAATATAAGAGACATGCATAAATAGTAATCTACACTTCTGGAGAGTTTTCGTACCTCCTACATGTGTAAATTTATATGGACAGACTGCACACACACACACGCAGACACACACATGCATGCACATAAAACACATATATTCATACACGTACAAGCCCTAACATATACATAGACACACACAAACACCCCATACATCCACATTCACACATGTACACACACACATGCATGCCTACATACACCCAAACTTATATACAAATTCCAGGTTATGTTACTAGAAATTGAAGTTTCAAAAGCAATAAAAATATTAGTTGTCACTAAACTTATGTAATGTTTTGTCAGATACTATTGAACAATACTCATTTTAATCATAATTTTAAAAATGATATGTCTGTCAGTCAATTAGCCTTTTTAAATTATAGGTCTTGTTTAATATTAAAAACCACTAATTAAATAATGTAAAAATTGTGATCTAGCCAAGCACCAACCCAGAGAGTCATCAACAGGAGAGGCAGCTTCTGCTTCTGAAACTGGCAGCAAAATCAGCCCAAATTTCATAGGAAAATGAAAATAAAGGTCAATTACAAAACGGAAAAATCCTAGTAAATTTATCTTTTCTGAAACTGGGGAACAGCAGCAAAGTTAGGAGAACTGTGACCCTTTGTGTTAACATTATGCAGAACTTAGAGTTTGTCCCAGTGGCATTCAGGGAAAATGAAAAGAAAGGAAACAGAATTCTGTTTCATGGCTTTGTTTCCAAGAGAACCAAGTTTTCATACACCTGATGATATAACCTAGTACTGTAATATTAGTCAAGGGATTGGATATGATAGGATATCCTTATATGAAAGAAACAGAATAATAACTCAGCTATTTTCTAAGACTCAAGGAAATTACCTGTTTGCCAGCTATGAATTACATAACAGGAAAGAATAATTAATTATGAATTTATCTTTTCTTACACAGTCATAAAAGCATAAAAGCTAATGATATCACATGCAGGTCAGTTCAATTCTGATTGCAGTAATACTGGCAATTAATTGAATCACAAAACTCAACTACAAAAGGATCAAAGAATCTCAACATAAGGCCAGGTACACTAAATCTGGTAGAAGAGAAAGTGGGGAAAAGCCTTGAACTCATTGGCGCAGGAAGATTTTCTGAAAGGAACACCAGTAACACAGGCACTAAGATCTATAATTAATTAATGGAATCTCATGAAATTGAAGCTTCTAAATGGCAAAGGACACTATTATTTTAAGAATGTGCCAGGTTACAGAATAGAAAAAGATTTTTATCAACTAAACATCTGAAAGAGGGCTAATTTTTAAAATATACAATGAACTAAAAAAACAAACTAGACTTCAAAATCCAAATAGCTCAACTAAAAATGGGGTACAGATCTAAACATAGAATTTTCAAAATAGCAATTACAAAATGGCAAAGGGGTATTTGAAGAAGTTTTCAACATCCATAGTCATGGGGAAAATGCAAATCCAAGCTACTCTGAGATTTCATATTACATCAGTCAGAATGGTCAAAATCAATAAAGCAAATGGCAGCTAACTTGGTGAGGATGTGGAGGAGGAGAATTATTCATTCATCCACTGCTGGTGGAAATGCAAACCTGTCCAGCCACTCTCGAAACCAGTGTGCTGAGTCCTCAGGAAGATGGAAATATATCTACTTTAAGATCCAGTTGCTCCACCCTTGGTGATAAACTCAAAGAAGACTTCATCCTACAACAGAGATGCCCAACCATCTTAATTCCTGCTCTATTCATAATAGTCAGAAATTGGAAACAACCTGGGTGGATGTCCCCCAACAGATGAATATATAAAGAAAATGTGGTGCATTTACACAAGCAGAATATTACTCAATCACTAAAATATGAAATAATGACAGTCTTAGTATAAGGAAAGATGCTTATTCCTATCGCAACTTGATATGCTGTGTTTTGTTGATGACTATTGCAGGCCTACCCTTTTCTCAACAGAAATGGAGGAGGAACAGATTAGGGGTAGCGGAAGGCAGGTGGAATGTAGCACAATTAATGAAAACCAAGAGAAAAATACGGGGGTTCAACCTGAAGTTCAGGAAAGAAAACAGCCAAACACTGGCTCTTACCTCTACCTCAGTCTAAAATGGCAATCCTGCCACCAGGAATCCTCAGAATGAGGCTGAGTCTGAGAGTTGTCTCCTTCCACTTTATAGACTTACATTCCTCTCTAGGGCTGGGATTAAAGGCATGTACCTACTGACCAGTTTCTAAAGCAACTAGTGTGGCTACTGGGATTAAAGTTGTGCGTCACCACTGCCTTGTTTATAAGGCTAACCAGAGGGGCTGTTTTATTCTCTGGTCTTCAGGCAAGCTTTATTTATTAAAATACAAATAAAATATCACTATAGTTGAGAGAGGGAATGGGGAGAGAGGGGGAACTGTGGTCAGAATGTGAAAAAAATAGTAAATTCAATAAAAATAAAATAAATAAATGGTTAGCTTAAAATGTTATCAAAATGAAATAGCTAAAATTTTAGGAAATGGATGAAGGTATACAAAAATCATCATGTGTGAGGTAACACATGCTGATGTATTCAATTATATTTGTGTGGTGACTGTCTTTGATAAGCAAGCATCAATCCACATATGCACAGTAGTTAAGTATAGAGTACGAAACTAGGGAGAAAGAATAGATCTCCTTAAGAAGAGAAAATAGATTGGACAATTATGGATGGATGAGGTAAAGGGATTGCCTACCTAGACTGTTTACCTTATGGCTAAACAGTTCGTGACTCTAGAAGGTACTCTAGATACTGCGAAAGGAAAAGATAAACACTCCAGTTAAAACCCTTCAATCTACCATGGATACATGACTGTAAGATGTGCTAGTACAAAACTGGTACAAAACGTGCAGGATTTGATTTTTAAGGCCGACTTCAAGAAATGGAACCCATACCTATTGCACTAAGAACCTGAGACTAGCTAGGCTAGGGAACGAAGAGAAACCAAAAACCAGTGGTCTGCTAAATGAATGAACTATTAAAAGGGCTCATTTTATTATACTCATAGATCATCTCTGTGTTCAGTCATCATCTGAGAAGCTTCCTCCTGCAATAGATGGAAACAAAAACATAGAAGCACAACCAGTCAGTGTATAGTGAATCAGAGACCTTGGAATACTCAGCCCTAAATAGCACGTATCCTTCAAGTCTTTTCTCTGAAGGCTCTGGAAACTATGCAGAAAAAAAGAAAGAATTTAAGAGCCAGAGGGAGTGGTTCTGGGGATACAAACCACGCTCAAGGTCAGGGCCCATGTCCAGCTGTAGTTGGCCAACATTAAATAAACTCAATGGCATCTTTGGAGGTTCTTTGTCTCACAATATTTTGTCAGGGCATTTTTAAACTTTATGAGTCCTTTGAGTATGTGTTATGGCTTCTAGTTTGGTTTTTATGGTATTCTTGTGTATGTAAATGTATGTGTCTGAATTCATATGCTCAAATGTTTCTTGTGGGTTTTTGTTGTTGTTTTTGATATTTTTTTCTGTTTTTTTTGTTTTGTTTTGTTTTCTTTTCTTTTTTTGAGACAGGGTTTCTCTGTAGCTTTGGAGCCTGTAATGGAACTCGCTCTGTAGACCAGGTGGCCTCAAAGTCACAGCGATCAGCATATCTTGGCCTCCTGAGTACTTCTGTTGGTTTGTTTTATCCTGTTACAATTTATTTGTTTTTGTTTTATCTTACTTTATTTGTTATTATTATTTAGATGCCATTTTTAAGAAGAAAAAGAAAGAATGTGGATTTGGGTGGGAGAAGGGAGGAAAAATCTCAGAGCAGTTTGGGAAGGGAAAAACACACACATATACATAAACACACATATATAAATATACACACATATGTATACACACATATATATGTATTTATATACATATATATACATATAAATGTGACAATAAGCAGTTAAATCTTTAAGGACGCAGAGAGTTAATTATTAGGGTTTTTTTAAATCATGATCACTTTTCATTTATTTACTTCTTTAAACCATATTTTAACTGCTTTTTTTTAATTTCTTGGGAGGTGGTGGAAAACAAATAAATCGGTGAGGTTTACTAACCTGAGTATTAAATTTGTACTATAAGGTTTTAAATATTATTTATGGTTAATCTTGCTCTCTCTTTTAAAGATTCATCTGTTTCTCTTTAATATATATCCAATTAGTCAACATCTTGTCTATCAATAGCCATATGAGAAATACCTTTCAAAGGTTTAATATTTCATAAATTTCTTTTCATTAGCTATAAAGGATGAGTTAAAACTTTTATTCTTCTTGTGGTATTCAGGCATCTCAGAACTTAGTTTGAAGTTTAACTATAACAAGTTTCCTAGGATTTCCTTTTCTTGATACAAAGGAAACCAGCTATCATTACAAAAAGTACTATTTTCAAATTAGTGCAGAGTTACAGGTTTTGTGTACTGTGTGCAGAAAGTAGGACCAGCAACGTTTAACTACAAAGGGGATCTTTCAGTAGTGTTCCCAATGGTGGGCATCTAGACTGTGGATCTCCTGAATATTTCTCCCAGGGCAGGGCTGGCAAGTTAGTATATATTCTTGGCATCCTTGTTGCTGATCTAAAAGTCCAAGTGAGCTACAAACTTTAATATCCCTACAGAGCTTCATGCTGGAAGAGACAAGTTTTCTACATAGTTTAATAGTTGAGATGCTAGAAAGAAGGGTATTAGATTCCACCAGGTAAATCTCCCAGATTGGTACAGTGGTACTGAAAGTCATTTTATTAACTTCACAGTGATACAACCCTGCATCTTTATTCTGTTATGGCAGAACTCCAATGAAATTTCTCTTGTCTAATGTGGGATTACCCACTGTATGTTACAAGTATATTTTATTTCCATTGGTTAATAAAGAAGCTGCTTTGGCCTATATCAGGGCAGAATATAGTCAGGTTGAAAGAGATATATATAGAGAGTAGGCTGAGTCAGAAATATGCCATGTAGCTGCCAAAGAAAAAAAAAGGCTGCTGCTGGAAGCTTACTGGTAGGCCACAGCCTAATGGCAATACACAAATGGGTTAATTTAAGATTTAAGAATTAATAAGAAGCCTGAGCTAATAGGCCAAACATAGTTTTTGTGTGAGTTTTAAAATATTTTTTTATTGATTTTATTGATCTATATATGTGTGTTTATTCAGACTGGGCAGGTGGGAAACAAATGAGTACTTTCCACCTACAAAATAACACCCATATATTTAGGGCTAACCTGCATAGTCAGTCACACACTTAAGTCCAGGTACTTATATACCAACTCAGGCTTAGGAGGAAAGTAGCTGAGAGCATGCATGCCTACTGTTTAGCAACCCAACCTGGGCAAGAAGCTGGATCAAGTCTTCTAGATGTGCACAGACAGGAAAGCATGGTAGATTCCTGCTATCACATATAGAGACACACAGCACACTGTATTGAAGATTTAGCTTGGACTCACAGAGAAAGGGTTTATGTGTTGCATGGTGCTTCCCAGAGTTGAGGTGGTGAGCACAGCGCCCATCCAGTAGTCCCAGAACTAGTGGTAGACATACCTCTGCCAAATTGAAAGGTCAAGAGAGGTGGAGCCAGCATCCATGGCTGCTGCAACCATACTGCTTACCATTTTAAAATGTTCCTTGTCAGAAAAGGATTTCAGATACACAATAAGACAGATTCAGACATAAAAGACCTCTAAATGAGACATAGTGTGTTTAAAAATGTTTGAAAGAGGAAAAAAGTATAGACAGTTATAAAAAGGAGTAAAGCCTTTAAAAGACAGTAAAAGTAATGTAAAAGAGTACAGACAGTCATAGATTAAAGGAACAAAGAAGAAATGAGCCACATAAAGATGGAAATACACAGAGAGTCTAGATTATGGATATTATAGTGTTTTCTTTGAAGTTTTTGACTGTAAATGAACTAAGCACAGAGAGACATTTGTTTATGAGGACTGCTAAGTTAACCCAACATAAAGGTATCTTGACTTCAAAATTTGGATCTAAGGATTTGTTGCTTTGGAAAAGAAGTTCTGCTTTTGTTTTCACAGAAGATGAGAAGCTGTGAATCTTTTCCAGGCTAATTTAGTTTGATGGAACAAAACCCCTGAAACTTCTTCATGAACCCTAAAAATACTTCACCCAAAAAAGCAGGAAGCAGATTGAAGAAAACTATGCCCAAATTTTCAAAATGATTGTTTATAAATGTTTGTTTTTATTTAAAAGGGGTTGAGTACAAATTGTTAATGGTCAAAATTTATATATATATATATATATATTTAAATGAGAGACATTTTAGAGATGAATAGTTTTCTTTGGTATAAATCTTGGTCTATTGATATAGATTTAAGGATATTTTGTTACACTGTATGTGCATTTCTGTTCTTGTTTAAGGTATTGTGTTTGTGCATCTCATTTAAAACTGTAAAGTACAAATTATCAGATAGTCATCTGTTTTAACCAAATTTTTTGTTAGTAAAATTTTCTAGATATATAGAGGTATATTTCAGTTAGATAGATAATCTTCAGCACTCCAAAAGCCCACAGAATATGGCATTGAAAAGGTTTTAAGAATTTAAACTTTTCTCAACAGAGACGCATGTCTGCTTCTGGCAGCACCAATTCTTTGGTGAGGTTGATGGGCATTGAAGAAACTTGTTATGGAATTTGTCTTCAATATGACAAGACTATCCATTTTGGCAAGAAACTACTCTTGCATGGATGCTTGATGATATGCTGTATGAACTGGAGATACAGGACACACATAAAAATGGCTGTTACACTTGCCAAAAGAAGAAGAGATGGTCTTCATGGTTCCTGCTTCCTGAAAGAGTCTGCCAGACATTCTTCAGGATACAAAAGAAAGTGACTAACAAACTGCCAATATATGCAAAACAACCTTACAATTTTCCTGCTTCATAGAAAATTTTGCCAGACACTATGGGCCTGTAGGCTGAAGGTGAATGGTCCAATGTTATAGAAGAACTTTGGGTGACTGTCCATTCAATAAAATGTTTCTGTAAATTCTAAAGTTTTGGAAGTTGTTTACAATGAACTTCCTGTTTACTTAGGTAATATTATACCCTTCTGGTGCCTTTAAAGAGTTGAATACAGATAGTTATAGTTTTTATTAGTTATGGTATAAGATAAATTAGACATATAATATCAGACTTCAAAAGATAGGATAAATGACAGAGTATTTTTTTTACTTTGTCAGATGTAAATGGACTAAATATTATAAATATACTTCTTGCTTGATAACTGTTTTGTTTAAGTAATTTTACTATGCTAAAGTTTTAACCTTCTTTGTTATATTATCTTAGTTTGTGAAATAGCCAGTGTAGCTAAAATATAAAACAATTATATATTTATTTATTATTAGGGACAAACTCACAAAACAGGAACAATAAGTCCAAGCTAAGCTTTGCTGCAAGGGAACCACACAGAAAGAGTGTGCCTGGGCTGTGCAGCGTTTTTTTCTGGGTCCCAGAAAGCCACACCCTAACTTGGTCCCACCTCTTAAAGATAATTTGTTGACAAAGATTCCCCATCACTTTTTTTTAACTTAAGCATAAAAGGGGAGATGCTGTGGGAGTTCCTTCTGTATGCTGTGAGTATGTTTTATTAACATTGGTTAATAAAGAAGCTACTTCAACGTATAGCAGGGCAGAATATAGCCAGGGTGGAAGAGAAGCAGAGAGAGAGCAGGCAGAGTTGGAGATATGCCATGTAACTGCCGAAGCAGAATAACATTGTGGCTAGAACCTAATTAGTAGGCCACAGCCTTGTAGTGGTACACAGATGAATAGAAATGGGTTAATTTAAGATATAAGAGTTAGTTAGTAAGAAGCCTGAGCTAATAGGCCAAATAGTGTTATACTTAATACATTTTCTGTGTGATTATTTGAGCTGGGTGGCAGGGAAATAAAGAGTAGTCTTTACTACTCTTGTCTTTACTCAATCACTTTTGTCTTTCTGATTTTGATTTAAAGACTTTTCAATTATGTTATATTTACATATTTTACTGTATAATTTGAAAATGTAATGAAATGAAATACTGTGCATTCATATGGGGTTAAGTTTAACAGCTCTTAAACTATTATGCTAGCCAAGGGACTAGTACTCATGAACAAGAATCCATGTGAAATGTGCAGAGTAGGCAATCAGCAGTCTCTACTGTGAAGATGCCTGTTAATCTCAAAAAGTAAATATTGATTGAATGAATTCATCTCATCACACATGAAACTCTTAGAAAACATCACAGCAGGAGCTGAGATACTATATATTAGTCTTATTGCACTTGGTCATTGTATTTTATACTTATTGAAATATCTAAGTAATACACTCTGAAAATTAGCATGTTTGGCCTTAATTTTAGGCTTAAACTTTGCATTAAATAAGGTATTAATTATTGTGCCTTTATTCGTCAAGAGACTATTGAAGGCCTAAAGTACAGTCCTTATGGCCAAGAAAGACATTGCTTTGCAAATAACTAAACATCTTAGAAGGGGTAGAGATGAACACCTAGTACTTAACTCTAGCTGCTTTTGCTGTGTGCTTCCTCTCATTCTGTTCACATCGGTGCTTTGCTTGCATCTGTTTATATCCTTGTCTATTATTCATCTACAGGATAACTGCTCAGCAGCCGTTCCTTCCTTTCATATCTTTTCAGCATCTTTCCTTCCCATGGGTTGTTTTGACAATAAAACTAGGAGAGGGGTACAGAGCTTTTAAAAACAGTGCAGTCAGAACATCATGGTTTTGCATTTCTAGGAACATTATTGCTTGTTTCAAAAGGTTTTAAAATCCTAGCATGCATTCAGGAAACTTTGAAGCTTATAGGTGTGATGAATTTGAAACTCTGAGTGGAATCTATGCAGTGTTTTCTGGAACGGCTCACGACCGTTCAGTCTTTATGTGGTAAATTACCATGTGCAATTTTCTGTTTGCTGCAGATTTTAATACCAGAATTTCAAGCGATGCAGTCATGGTGATGCCTCACCTTTATAAAACACTTCACAATTTTATCATGCTTGCTCATTCATTATATCCTCTCATCTCTCAGAGTAGATAATTAGAGTTTTCATTTTACATTTTAACAAAAAAGAGAAAGTAAATTGAATGACTTGCTAGGTCAAAAGGTCAATGAATCTCTGAGCCTACAGCTGTATTTACTTGATAGGTTCCTAGCCTTGTGTGTGTCAGGAGAAACCTCACCAAATGAAGTTGTGCTAGGCTTTCTGCAGGTCAAAGAACTAAGATATATTTTGGGGAAATTAGATCTCTTGGGCATAACTTGGCATGTGGTTCTATGTCAGCTTTGCCTCCCAAACCCAATAAAGCAATGTTGATATTTAAACTTCAGTGTTCTAGCCAAAAAAACCTTTTCTTCTATATCAGGAGGCTTCTGCTTCTATGACGCCCTCTGTATAGACCAGGTAGTCATTATCTATGTGGTTCCTCAAGAATCTTTGTAGTTTAGTTTTCGCAAGCCAATTAAGGTAATGTAAAGGTAACTCAAAGCATCAAAACCAAGACATGTGTATACTTTCTTGTATTCAAATTGGTTTTTCTGGATTTTTTTTGTAAAACTTCATATATCTAAAGTAATTGTTGTTGTCATTTTTCAGATAGTTGTTAACTTTCCAGCAAGCCTCTTAACTATGAAAAACATGAAGAATCCACACAGAAGTAACTGTATTCTCCTTTCTTTAATTCCAGTGTCAGTTAATATAAAATGCAAAATACATCACATTATAATAAATAAATTAGAATAACAAAAATGACACAAAGGTCATAATTCACTAGTTTAGTCTTTGTTAAGTTTACATTGTTGAAAATATCATAAATAGACAGAGAATTCTAGATGACTGATGCTAAAATGTTTTACTGTTTTTGGAATAACTAAAAGATTTCAAATATCAAAAAAAAAAAAGATTTCAAATATCACTAATTCTTTTATTAAATGGAAAGCAAACCATTTGAGGTAGGATACGTTTTTGAAAACAATACTGAGTCAAAAAAATGGCAATGGTACTATTCTTGACGCTCACTAATTATTATGGGTTTGAAAATCAGTTGTCAAAGAGATTGATTATCCCGTTGTGTGATCTTGGTACTTTTCCTCCTGTTGGGTTGCCATGTTACAGTTCAATATGAGAAATTTTGCTTCATTTTATTATATTTTTTATGTTTGATTATTATTTCTTGAAAGTCTGTTCTTTTATAATGCAAGGCAGAAAGTGGACCGAGAGGAGAGGAGAGGAGAGGAGAGGAGAGGAGAGGAGAGGAGAGGAGAGGAGAGGAGAGGAGAGGAGAGGGGGAGAAACTGGAAAGAATGGAGAGAGGGGGAACTATTATAATTAGGTTATATTGTAAGGGAAACGAATCTATTCTTAGTAAAAGTGATCCGAATTCAAGGAAAAGTTTGTAAAGATATGCATCTTACCATGGTACCATTTACAGTCTCTTCTTATAGGCATCTCAACTCTTTCTGTAGGTACATGTTCATTCTATATTTTCCCTTTCCAATTACATACAAACAAAGATAGTTGCTCTCTAACCAGAAATCATGTTTACCAAATACCTTTCATTAATGCTCTTTGGGCTGACGAGGGAGGGGGACTTGATCGGGGGGGAGGGGGAGGGAAATGGGAGGCGGTGCCTGGGGGGAAGCAGAAATCTTTAATAAATAAATAAAAAGAAAAAATATGCTTCTCACAGTTTCCTCTCGCAGTTTCTAATCTACCAAACAAAACAACAACAACAATAACAATAACAAAAAAAACCAAAAAACAATTTTCTAAGTTAACTATTCAGTATCTGATTTGACAGAAGTAGTTAAGAAATTTTAATATTAAACAATAGCACAATCATGGTGTGAGTGTGTATGCATGTGTGCTCATATGTGGGTAGGCACAAGAAAGTGTGTGTGCATGGTCTGGAGCCCAGAGGACAAGACAGATGTCATTCCTCAGGTGACATCTACCTTTAATTCTGAGACAAATTCTCTCACAGTTGGACGAGGCTGGATGACCAAGGAGCCCAAAGAACTGCCTGTCTTTGTTCTACCAGTGCTAGTAGTAGATGTAATCCGTTAGATTTGTTTCCGTTGGGAGATATTACTGTAACTATGTGAACGTTTGTTACATTAGTGTCCACTGCCTTTGTTAACTAGGTGAAGAAAGTTGTGTTGCATTTGCCTTAATTGAATAAAATTAACCTGGCCTTGGAGAGGCGGAGTCATCAACAGTTGACAGGAAGTAGCAGAGTGGAGCCTAGCATGTTTTGTTTTCTTTTCTTTTCTTTCCTTTTCTTTTTTTCTTAAGCTGTGCTCCCTGGATGCCAGCAAAGAGAGAAAGTTAGCCAGTTGTTATGCTAACTCTGAGCTCTCAGGATTTCACCCTAGCCTTCCAATCTCTAGTTTTGTTAAAATAATAGGGATTTAGTTAGAACTATCTTTAGCAGCAGCAAGAGAGCCATTGTTTGGGGAGCAGATTCCGGAACAGGCTCCGACCTTAGAGGCTTGTTAGCCGTTCAAAGTGTAGCCACCTTCAGGGAGGTAAAGCAGCACTTGTGTGTTAGTTTCTATCTCAGATTCCAGCTGATTTCTTTCCAAATCCACAAAGGCCTTGAAAGTTATCTTTGCAATCACTCCGTTATCATCTCATGACGAACAATTCTCCAGCTCTGTACTCCAGCTTCCTTATTGGAGTTGTGGCTGTCATCACTAGGGTGTGTGATGGATGACTCCTAAGGTTGCTCTTTCCACTTTCTCCATATGGCAAACTTTATTACCCACCGTTTCCTCCCCAACCTCTGCTATTTACATTTATTGTTTGCCAATAGCAGTTGAGAGAGGAGAGAGAAAACCTGGCTACATGAGGCTTCTTTCATGACATCTAACTATTTAATGTGCTTATTCACTACCTTAATAAGACAAGATACATTAAAGGTTAGGCAGAATAATGCTTGCATAGTCAGTCTTAGGGGTCTTTGATGGTGTTTTTATGTGCCTCTTCATGAATCTGCAGAGGTTGAAAACTAACCAGATCAAGAACCTTATAGAGAGGGACTCTCTACCTGTTGAAATAGCTGTGGTCATAGACATATTCCAACTCTCCATGTAGTTCTGTGGTCTTGTCTGACTCTCACTTAAAGATGTCCTCTCGTGCTTAGAAAGTTAAGTGTTATCAAGGAATATTCCGGAAATCACTTAGACTGTCTTCTTGCCTAGACTTAGCCTTTCTGAACATTAATTAATATATGGACCTTTCCTCTAGCCTCTTTCTCAGAGCATTCAGAAAAGTCTGGGTTCACTATGCACATTGTTATAAATGATACTATGAATTTGCATATGATATATTGTATTATATTTCTACAAAAAGCCACCATCAGTACAGTTTTTATTTAGTATATCAAACATGATTTCCCCTACCTCAAATTTAAAAATTTGCATATGTGTGTGTGTGTGTGTATGTACCTATACCACTGTGTGCAGTATCCTCAGAAGCTAGAAGAGGGTGCTGGGTTGTATCAAGCTGAAATTAAAGACATTGTAAGTCACAAAATTTGAATGCTGGGCACCAACCTCAGCTTCCCTGCCAGTACTCCTAACTGCTGAGCCAGCTCTCCAACCCTCACGAAAAGACAATTACCTTCGATTTCCCCTTATGTTTAGCCACAATTCTATGACCGTTATTAAAATTCTGAGCTACTTGGAACATGTTTAGCAGGATTCATATAGATTCATAAACTTAATATGCAAATATGTCCCTAAATTCTAATCATAGAGCTTTGTATGAAAAGGACACTTGAATACCATTGCATTACACTCATGTGTGCCACAGAAGTGTCAACATACAAGTTGACTTTAAAGTAGCCTGTGAGAATAGGAAATATCACAAGTCGGAAAGCCATTCTTTATTTAATTGAATTAAAAAAAGTTCTTCTTGTTTTAACAAAGGGAGTTTGCCATGAAGACAGGAAAATAATGAAAACAACAAGTAAAATATATTTGTCTGGACTCACAGGAGTATATGAATATACTGGGAACACATCCAAATCGCAAGAGGAAGGAGAATGGTGGAGATAAAACATGTAATGTGCAAGGAAAGATCCTGAGAAATACCAGCAGTCCTACAAATAAACTAAAATGTTACCAGATAATGCTTAATAAAAGAAAACACATTGCAGTGAATTATTTTTAGGGGTGACAGATATGAGATGACCTGCAGTAATTTATATACATCATCACATTATCATAAGGAAGCCCATATGGAGCAAATGAGCATCATTTGGTTCCTATTTGCTAGATAGATGATATCTGATGCGTGAAGAACCTTCACAGGTATTCATCCGGTTACCACAGTTCCTGCCCTGCCTTCACCTGCCAATTCTCATCTACAACAGCCAGTTTCTGGTGGTTACCAGTCTTTATTTCCTCCAATGGAGGGTGGTCTCTGAGTTACTGGAGCAGAGTGTATGCTGGATGGATTAATTACGTAGAAAGAAAGGCCTATCAGCAAGAAAGCAGGATGGCATCTGTCCTTACATTGTCCTGAAGGTAGCCTCAAGAGCTGTAAGGTGACAGGCAATTCTCCCGACTCCTAAGATTAGTGTATGTCATTCACAGGAAGGTCACACATCTTAACTACTTTCTGTGCTTGAGAATCAGATCACTGTCTGGGAAGGAGCAGAGAGCTGGGAAACCTGCTTCTCTTACAAAACTAGGTCAGATTTCCTCCAGCACGGCTGCCCAGGCCTTTCAAAGTGGTCTCTCACATTGTGGCAATACTTTGAGCAAATCCTCATGGTTGTTCATAAATTATATTGCAATCCGAAAGGAGAAAAAGTTATTCTATCCCACTTTTGACTGCAGCTTTTCATAAGGTAAGTCATAAAATTTAATTGGTGACCCCAGAGCAGGGTCATAGTTCTTAAATTCAACTGTATCCTTCCTAACCTCCAAGTCAATAATAATAACTGA